>NW_027202860.1:0-600000 GCF_024711535.1 Dipodomys merriami
CCCACAACCGGCAAAAAAATAAAATAAAATAAATTATTATATCTACTATGTATGTATGCTTATATATAACTCCACAACTCCTGTTTGGTAATTAAAAAAATCATGATTTTTATACTTTTTAAGAAAGTGATTTAAAAGCTCTCTGTGGTAGCATACACTTGTAACTCCAGTATTTGGGAGGCTGAGGCTGGAGGGTTATATATTCAATGCCAATCTTGGATATATAATGAGACCCTGTCTCTTCCCTATCCCATGAGCCATGATTTAAGTCTGTAATTAGATTTGAGAACCCAGCCCTGCATAGTATACAAAGCTTCTCTAAGTTCTCCACTAGAATGTTACCTTCGGTGATGGTTAGAATAAAATTTGTACAGTAGGTGGTGCTGTTCACTCTCCCTCCTTCCTTCCCTCCCTCAATCCCTCCATCCCTCTCTCCCTTTTTCTCTCCCTCTCTCCTTCCCTCTCTCTTTCTCCCTTCCTTTCCCTTTTGCCCTCCCTCTCTCCCTCTCCCTCTCCCTCTTTCTCTCTACCTCGCTCTCTTTTTCTTTCTCCCTCTCTCCCCCCTCCCCCTCCCTCCCTCTCTCTTGCTTTCTCTCCTCTCCCCCCCCCTCTCTCTCTCTCTGTCTCTCATAAAAGATGATTGCTTCAGCAGGGCGGGGGCTCCTGTAATCCTACTCAGGAGGCTGACAACTAGGGATCGAAGTTCAAAGCCAGACTGGGCAGAAAAGTCCCCTAGAGACTCTTACCTCCAATTAACCCCCTCAAAAACTGGAAGTGGGACGGTGGCTCAAAGTGGTAGAGCATCAGCCTTGAGCAAAGAGCTTAGGGACAGCACCCAGGTCCTGAATTCAAACCCCACAACCAACAAAAAAGTGATTGATTGCTTCTTTCCTATGAAATAAATGTTTGGAGACTGTGATTGAGAACAGGTGGTGAAGGACCTGGATTGGCAATCAGAGAAGTATGTGTGTAGCATCCCACCAATGTAAGGTTAGAACAAGTTGTGAGCAGGAGAAAGGAATGATTAAAGGTCTCTAGTCAGGCATCTCGAGCTCCCAGTGTGGATAGACAAGTAATAAAATTAACAATTACAATGTAAATAATATGTACTTGCTTAGCAATTTAACAATAACAGTAATACTCTTTTCCATTAGGGACTGACTCTGTGCAAGACATTTCTCAAGTTCTATGTGTGTAACACTTAATCCTCACAACAAAGCATGAAGGAGAAATCATTATTGCATTAGTCAGCTTTCTATATTGTACCAAAATACCTGAGCTAACAGACTTATGAAGAGTCAAGGCTTGTTTTACTTCATAGTTTTGGAGATTTCAGTTCCTAGTCCATGGGTCCGGTTGCTTTTGGTATGGCTTTTGACAGCCCATCTTAGAGGAACTATGTGATAGAGAGAAGCCTGTTTACCTTGTGGCCAGGAATGAGATGTAGAAAGAGGAAGGGGCTTGGTCCCACAATCCTCTTTGAGGGCACACCTCCAATGACCTGAGACTCTACCAGCCCATGAGGCTCCACTTTTTAAAGGTTTCATCACCTTCCAATAACACTAAGTTGAGGACTACGCCTGTAACATATGAGCATTTGAGGACATCCATCAGAAGCACAGCAATGTCACTCCCCCACCATTTTACAGAAGAGTAGACTGAGGTTGGGTAATTTGCCCAGAATCACCCAGCTGTTGTAAGTGATAAAGCTGAAATTCAAACCCAAGTGGTCTAGCCTCCCGAGTGTGTGCTCTGACTATCCACACTAACATGTCTTCATGGTAACAATAATAACTAATAATAACATTGTTATTAATAATAATAGAATAGTATAATATGGTAATGGTAAATAATAATGATGTCATGGCACAATGTAGGTAGCTATGAGAAAGATGACTGGAAATGCAAGGAAGATGCTATTCTGGCCTTTCCCACATTGAATTTAAGGTGTGGTCAGGGGACAATCAGTTGAATCATTGAGGTCACCTGGTTCACGATTTTACTTAACACGGATTCCCTTTTATAACTTTCATGAGAGGCTATAATAAACTCAAAAATGGGAGCTAAGGCCACTTTGCCTACCTCTTCCTCATAACCAAATTGTTTCTTGTACATCAAAAAATCAAAGGAAAGGTTAACATTTTCCTTCACTGCTTCCTATAGGAGTAAAAATTGGAGTATTGGCTCCACCTCTACTCCCCCACCTGCTGACTTATCACAGCCATGGTGTGGGTTTCTCAAAGGCACATAGCTAAATCAGAGGGGGAGGGAGAGAAAGTCTAATCTAGGGCATGGTATTTATTCTTGCTATAAAAATATATTTGTTTGTATTTTTATTTGCATTTCATCACAACTGCTCCCCATGCCCTTGCTTCCTGGATGCCAGAAGTTCTAGTTAGTGTTAACATCATGCTGGATCCTGACAGGAAGAGATAGAAGAGAGAACTATTTCTGAATTGTCTCCAAACTGACTGAACAACAAGACAGACGCAGGAAATTTGTAAACCTGAGTCCCAGTTTCCATCAGTTGTTTCCTCAGCACCATACAAATTCTGGGTTTGCTCCTCACTGAAGACCCTTGGAATTACTAATCCTCTCAGAGTTCTCACCTTGAGATCTTTCTGTTGAAAATAATTCAAGTAATGTGATATATGTACTAGATACACACAAATCATTTTAATATGGCATTTCATTCAAATGCATGCTCTCTGCTTCTAGCTTAAGCAAGGCACAGTTGAAGTCTCTGCACCAATTTGTTTATACAAAGTAGTTTCCACCTTAAAGGAGAATTTAAAAAAATTAATGAATTAGTACACATAAAGAATAATTAGAACCATATCTGACACATAATCGGAGAATAGTAAATTTTAGCTTCATGAAACTCATTGAGTCATATAACAGCCTTGTGAAGGAAGATGACTACACTATTATCTTCATTTATGACTAAATTTCAAGAAGACTGTCAGGCTTCCCAGAACCAGCAGCTCTGTGAGAGAAATGTAGAGAAATCACCTGATGAATACAGTTAGGTGCTCAAGCAATGTTCACTTCTGCTATTGTCACTCAGATTTGACAATGTTAACTTTCTTTTTAGCACACTTTTGTTATTAACATGTAATGATGGTAAAAATTAGTGGGTAATTGAACATGTCCCTACATATAGATAATACTAGGAAAAGAAATCCCAGACTCTCTGACTCCAATCCTAGATGGTTTTTTCCTTCTTTTCTACCTTCCTACCTTTTTCCTTCTCTTCCTTCCTTCCTCTCTTTCTTCCTGCTTTCATTCCATCCTTCTTTCCTTTGTTACTTTTGTTCTTGCTTTATGTCATTGTTTTTGTTTCCCTGAACTCAAGTTTCTATAGTGAATAGTACTACAGTTAATACTATGCTTATCCATCAGACCTATAGGAACATACATCAGAACTGTAGTGCTCTATAAACCAGAACTGTAATGCTAATCCTATCATGCATGTAACATAATTATTTATAACACATTTTAAAGCAAAATTTATCCAAGTTTCAATAGAGACAAATTTAAATTTATTTCAGACTAAGATGAAGACTGAAATATCTGGAAACACAAAATTTATATTTGGACCTTTGGTCATTATTATGTTTTTACTGCTTATTTTAGAAGCAGAGTTACAAACTTCTCCACTTTCAGAAGCAGATTTTTAAAAAGTTGTACTACCAAATAAGCATGGTTCATTTTACTGGGGTTGATGATAAACCTGGAAAAGATAATGTTGAAAATGAAGATCTCATAGACATGGGCAGAAAATTAAGTAACATAAACTGATTTTCACAAATGTTCCAAAAACACTCATTGGAAAAAAGATCATCTCTTCAATAAATCAGTCTGGGGAAATTGGATATCCACATACAGAAGAATTAAATTAGACTCTTAACTCTCACCATAAAAAATCAACTCAAGATGGATTCAAGACAAATGTAAAATTTGAAACTCAGAAACTACTATAAGAAAACATAGGGGAGAAGTTTCATCTTTGTCTGTGCAAAGAATTTTTAAATAAAACCTCAAAAGCACAGGGAACAACAGCAAAAACAAAGGGAATGATATTCACCAGGCTAAAATGATTGCACATAGCAAAGTAAACAATCAACAGCGTGAAAAGACAGGCTGTGGAATGGAAAAATACATTTATAAGTTATTTATCTGATAATAGTTAATACCTACAATGTATAAGAAACTCAAGAACAAATGGGTAAATGATCCAATTTACAAATGGGCAGAAGGCCAACAGCTGTATGTTTATTTATTTATTATAACTTATTGTATATTTTATTATAAATTACAAAATAAATTACAAAATATATAAATATAGAATGTACATAAATATATCAATATATTTAATACTCCACATCACTACTTTTTAGAGAAATCAAATGCTGAGACACTGTCTCACACCAGTTAGGCTATCTTCAAAAAAGATAAGGAATCAATTTACATGTTCGTGTTCATTTATAGGTAAATGGATAAAGAAAATGTGGTCTCTAAACAAAATAGGATATATTTCACCATTAGAAGGATGGTATTCTGTCATTCTTGACAGCATGGATTGACTTGTAAGACATAAAGTAAAAGAATCTATCTACAGAAAGACAAATATTGCCTGATCTTAATAGTCTGTGGAATCTAATAAGGCTGACCTCATAGATGTTGAGATTAGTTACCAAAGGATGGAGGAGATATGAGGAGAAGAGAATGCAGAGAGTGGCCAGTGCAAAGGTAGAATCAGTTCCCGTACACTAACTACAGTTACCTGCCACATCACAACAAACTGCATATTTCCAAGCACCTAGAAAGGAATGTTCTCACAACAAAGATGTGATCATTTCTTAGGAAAATTAATATACCAAGCATCCTGACTTATGATAACACATGTATACATGTACTAAGTGTCCCATTGGGCCCAATAATCATGCAGTAATAAGGATGGCGTGTAGCTCGATGAAAAATCACTTCCTTAGCTTGCACAATGGTTCTTTCTTCCATACTGGGAAAAAAATAATTTAATATGTAACAAAATATTTTGATTTTTTTTAATAGAGTTGTCTTTTTAAAAATATCTCTAGTTGGGCTGGGAAGGTGGCTCAGTGGTAGAGCGCTTGCCTTGCATGCCTGAGGCCCTGGGTTCGATTCCTCAACACCACAAAAGCAAAAAGAAAAAAAAAGCCAGAAGTGGCGCTGTGGCTCAAGTGGTAGAGCGCTAGCCTTGAGCTGAAGATCTGAGGGACAGTGCCCAGGCCCAGAGTTCAAGCCCCACGACTGGACCAAAAAAAAAAAAAATCTCTAATTATCAAGATGGTAGATTACAAGCATCCACCATTTTCATTCCATGAGTGAGACGAGAATCAAGTAACATAGGAGGACTGTTATGGAAGAGAAAAAGAGAGGAAGAGCATAAGAAACCAAGAAAGACGTAGCACACTGACAGAGAAGCACAGGGAAACTGAGGAAATAAGAAACCAGTCCCCATCCTGTAATTAGATTCCCAAGAAGATAAAGCAGATGGCCCTAGCACCAGACTGGCAATCCTACCTGCAAGATAATTCCACAGTTTCCACAAGCCTCAAACCCAGTGCAGGACTTCATGAGCCAATGACTGCTTGAGTGTGAAAGTCTAGCCTCTGTGAAGAAAAACATCCTGCTGCTTGGAGGGTGATATCTAGGTGCAATCTTTAGAGAGGAACTATTGTTTGGGGGCTGAGGTACTCTGGGGGCTGAAAACAAAGAACACTAATGGCTCAAAGAATCTTGCCTTTTGTTTTTCACCAAAGTCCTTTGCTGTGGAATTGTTGACTTTCAGAAGAGATATTTGCTTTATTTTCTTTTTCATTTGACTTGTGCATCTACATTGGGATTCATGCATCTAAGGCCAAGTTGTAGGCTTTCAGTGGAAATGGCTTTCAGTATGGCGATGAATGGAAAATGACTCCAATACTCTCATGGCTCAGTTTTCTTACAGCTATACTCTCATTGAAATAAGTATGGCTGAGAGACAGTGCTTGGGGCACTGGGTCTTCGTTCCCAGCAGCACTGTTCACATCAAGATTAAACTAGCTGGAGTCTTTTGTAGATTGCTGTACATTCTCTCCACTCTTATTCAATATAGTTTTGGAACTCCTAGCCAGAGTAATAAGAGAAGAGAGAGAGAAGAAAAAAGAAAGAAAGAAAGGAAGAAAGAAAGAAAGAAAGAAAGGAAGAAAGAAAGAAGAAAGAAAGAAAGAAAGAAAGAAAGAAAGAAAGAAAGAAAGAAAGAAGAAGGAAGGAAGAGGAAGGAAGGAAGGAAGGAAGGAAGGAAGGAAGGAAGAAGGAAGGAAGGAAGGAAGGAAGGAAGAAGGAAGGAAGGAAAGAAGAAGAAAGAAAGAAAGAAAGAAAGAAAGAAAGAAAGAAAGAAAGAAAGAAAGGAAAGAAAGAAAGAAAGAAAGGAAGAAAGAAAGAAAGAAAGAAAGAAAGAAAGAAAGAAAGAAAGAAAGAAAGAAAGAAAGAAAGAAAGAAAGAAAGAAAGAAAGAAAAGAAAGAAAGAAAGAAAGAAAGAAAGAAAGAAAGAAGAAGGAAGAAAGAAAGAAAGAAAGAAAGAAAGAAAAGAAAGAAGAAAGAAGAAAGAAAGAAAGAAAGAAAGGAAAAGAAGAAAGAAAGAAAGAAAGAAAGAAAGAAAGAACGAAAGGAGGAAGGAAGCAAGCAAGCAAAGAAGGAAGAGAGAAAGAGAGAGGGAGGGAGGAAGAAAGGAAGGAAGGAAGGAAGAAAGGAAAGAAAAAAGAACAAGAATAAAAAGAGATTCCAATAGGGAAGAAATAAATGTTTTCCTTGCATTGACAATTTTTGTAAAAAATTTAATATATATATAATTTTTGTGATATTGAAGTTTGAGCTCAGTCTTTGCACTTGCTAGGCCGGAATTCTATCACTTGAGCCACACCTCAGCTCTCCATCATTCATTCTCTGTTTTAAATAACAAGTACATATTCTAGTCTAGACAAAAGGGAAGCAAGTCCAATGGGACCAGCAGAGACATCCAGGGTAGATGGAACTCGAGAGCCACTTCCGAGAAGCCTCTCTCCTTCTACAATGGCAGGGAGGGAGAAATTCAAATTGCGCCCACACATCATGATCATATATTTAAAGTACAGGTCAGTCTTGAGACCCTGAGCCCAAATAGAGCAAGTGGAACACCAAGAGTAATTAAGAGCAAAAGTAAACAACTATCTTTGCATAATTTAAAGACCCTACCTTGGTCAATAATTCCCTTTGAGAACGCCCACAGTCTGTTAGCGTGTGATGCTGCCTTTCTGCTTGTCCGTCTGCTTTTTGTTCTGCTTGCTTACTTGCTGGCTTACTTACTCAATAAAGCTCTGCCAATTTTCCCTTCTATTATGACTTGTCTAGAAATTCTTACTTTGTGATCCAATTCAAGGGCCCTAAGTGAAGAGTTCCTGCTTTCTGAGGGAAATGTCACAAACCTTCACTGGGACCTGGTGACATGACTGAAACTGTACTTGTCTACCTCGTTTTCCTTACCTGCCTTCTGCCTCAATACAGAAGCCCCACATGAGTGGACACCCTGTCAATGGACCCTAAGCTTAGGAAGCCTCTGTACTTACACCCTTAACTTCTTTTTCAACCCGATTCATCAGGAAGTGTCAGAGACAGGGCCCAACATCTTCACATCACAGAGGGATGACTGGGAAACTCCCAGGGTCAATGGAGTGACACCTGAAGTTGGGCCTTCCGGCTCTACCATTGATAACTCCATCTCTAGTCATCTGTTATCCGAACCTTTTCTTTCCCTGTTTCTTAAATCCTTTTTTCAGAAATTCCTGCCTGATCACATCTCTCAGGTAGCAGCAACCCAGCAGCATCTCAACGCCACTTTTCTGCTCAAAAGTTTAGGACCCGATTCTGAAAGCATAAAACCCCCTACTCTCTTTGTCGCTCCCCGCTTCCCCAGTCAGCAGGAAGTAGCCAGATAAAACAATGATGCCCTCTCTCATTTTTCTTATGCTTTTCCAGAGTCAGGAGTGCTGGACAGTGAATTAAACTAAAATCACTCACTCTTCCCCTTGACAGCCACATCTAGAACTGCCCTTCCTGCCAACCTCACTCAATTATCTCCCATCCTGAACTCCTCCCCACACAGATCTTGTGGCTATAAAAGAGATAACCTGTGAACTGAGGGCCATACCTTTTGTGGACACATCTGCTAAAAAAACAAATTCTGTACTAAACAGCTCAATGTACATGATCTGCAAGATGGGACCCCAAGTCCCATATTTTAAAATGTGATTTTTTTAAAAAAATTGTTATTTGGCTCAAATATTCCTTAGAAGTCAACAAGACATGCCTAGTCCTGGTAGGACTCTCCCTAAAATGTAAGATACAAACTGATTTCTGTTTGCTGTTGAGGGTTGGTTTGTTATGTGATTATTTAGTTGGTTGATTCGTGATTTGGTAGGCAGGTTCGTTGACTGGTTGGTTGGCTGGTTGGTTGGCTGGTTGGTTGGTTGGTTGGCTGGTTGGTTGACTGGTTGGTTGGCTGGTTGGTTGGTTGGTTGGCTGGTTGGTTGACTGGTTGGTTGGCTGGTTGGTTGGCTGGTTGGTTGGCTAGTTGGTTGGTGAATTTGCAATTTTTCATAATTCAATCAAGAAGTAAGTAGTCTGCAAATGCTAAGATACCTGTAGCTAACAAAGAAGCCAATATTCTTATTCTAACTTTTAGCAGTAGGGATAGCCTTCCTTTTTCTTTTTCTAGATATCTCAGGAGGCACTCTGTGAACACTGGAGGTCTCTATTTGGCATTGCTCTCTGAGGCTGCCTGGAGGGCTCCAGGCAATCGCAGCCTCCCTCTACTGAGACACGCCCCTCACACAGTGAGCGTTCATCTCCAGTGAGATCAAGGAACAAGGCTGGGTTTGCAGGACACATTCCTCCCATCACTAATAAATGTAAGAGAACCTGTGGGGACTTGAAATGACCCTCTGTAAGAAGGTCCAGTTATTATGGGCTAGTTAGTTCACTTGTTTGTTTATTTTTGCGTAAGACAGAAGGCCTACAAAAAGATTTTTTTCTATAGATAGCTTGCTCTTAAAAAAAAAAAAGACTGTTTTTGAGAGTTGTCAAACAAAAGATAAGCAGAAGGATTGCATCTCATTTATCTGTCCCTCCACCTGAGAACTCAGATTTGCCCCTCCTTCCATAAAGAGTCAACTTCAGGAAACAGTTTAAGCTGAGTAAACTGGCCGCCAGGTTTTGTCTCTGCGATAATTCCAATTCAGCAGCTTTTATGGACTTTTATCACACTGGAGTCTCACACCTAAGGTCAGTGAGTCTGACTCTGATTGCCTTTAGTGTTTGTTTTGGCAATCTTTGGCTATAATGCCAATTTAGTTATATATGATCAACATATAACTTATACACATCAAGCAAAGATAAATTCACCAATCACAGCTAAAACGTATAATGACTTTACGATTCCGGAAGGCAGAAAGTAAGGCTCAGAAACCTTTGTAATGTTTGTCTTTGCTCATATCCCCACTACACCACCAGTACCCAGCACATCATGCAGGATACACTCTGGCTGTTTAGGAAGTAGAAGTACATATGTAGCTCACTCTAAAACCATAGGCTCTGGCTTCAAATTGCCCTGTTTTGAATTTTCAGTTCCATCCTTTACTAGCTGTGTGAATTTGGGAGCCTTTCCTGACCTCTCTGTGGAGTATCCTATGTAAAATCAGGACAGCAATTCTACCTCCCTCACAGAACCCAAGTGATCATTAAATTTGGTGGATATGTCATGCATAATAAGCATTCAATAAATATTAGTTAACATTGTTGGGCTATATCAACCTTACTTTCCTTCTGATTCTATTTCCTCTAGTTAATGAGAGTAAAAAATTAAGGTGCATTGGAAACACTTTCTTTGAAAGGAGGAGCCATCATAACAGACTGGAAGGAAGACCTCAGCAGATTGGAGTCAAAGCAGCTAAAAGCCAGCTTCTCAGTGAGGTGGGTTACTGAGGGGATGCACAGCACCTAAGAGAGAGAGTCTTTCCTCCAATAACCAGATTATTAGAACAAAGAAAGAGAAATGGCACACCAGTGCTGAGCCCAGGGCTGCCCAGAGGTACAGAAGAAGGGAGAGTGACAGACAAAAGAAGAGAGAGAGAGATGTAGTGAGGGAAAGAAAACTAGCACAAAACAGATAAGTGGTAGAGCTCCTACCTAACAAGTATGAGGCCCTGAATTCACACACACACACACACACACACACACACACACACACACACACACACACAAACACACACACACACGAAAGGATGTGGGGAGGAATTAATCAATATGCACTGTTTATAAAGTATATAAAGTAGTGCAACAACTATGGAAGTCTGTATGGAGGTGTCTCAAAAAAACTGAAAATAATACTACCATCAAATCCAGGTCTACCACCCTCAGATATATGTCCAAAAGAACATAAGTTAGCACACAACAGAGATACCTACGCACCCATATTTATAACAGCACCATTCACGATAACCAAATCATGGGATCAGCCTAAGTGTCCATCAACTGATGAATAGACAAAAAATATGATATATATATACACATGGGCAAAATATGATGCATATACACATATTCCAAAGAGAATAATAAAACACACAAATCTAACCATCTTCTTTCCCCCTTCCTTTATCTATAATTCCCTGAACCGTAATATTCTCCTATTGCCACAACATAGAAGGACCAGAAACCATAGGCAGATTGTGTCTTTTCTCTATAATACACTGCTAGGGCTTGAATCTGGGATGTGGCCACAGGCTCACATGTTGAATGCTTGGTCCCAAGCTGCTGGTACTTCAAACAACAATCAATCATCATTTTTGAAGGTGAATCACGACATAGAATACAAAACTATATCAAAGAGCTTTTCATACTCTGTACTACTAAATGACATCCATTCATCTTGCTCTGTAAATAAATCTTTAACCCATCTTTGATTTTGCAGTACCTGTTGTACTATTCTGGAGTCTCTGGAGAAATACTGCAAATAGAATCTGTGCACCAATATGTCAAAGATTGGGGAGTGGACGGGGGGGGGGAGAGTATGGCAAGATGCTGAGAGAAAGAGAGAGGGGTAGGGGAAGAAGGAGAAGGGATAAGGGAGAAAAAGAAGGAAGGAAACATGATAAGGAATTGGTTTATGCTGAAATGTCCCAAATCTGCCACCTGCACACCCCAGTAGTGTAGTTGGAGTCCAAGACCGACTGTCTCTCATAAACTGTTGAGTTGGTAGTGTAAATCTTAATAGGATGGAAAATATTAATTATTTGAACTACGCAGCTATTTCAAATATTGATACATTTCATTATTACCAACAAATTAAATTTGCCAATACCACCATCACTTGTATCAGAAAAAATATTGGAAAGGTTTTAAGATCAAGAGTAGAAAGCTGCAGCAGTGGTTCATGCCTATAATCCTAGCTAGTCAGGAACTTGATATCTGAGCCTCAGAGCCAGCCCAGGCAGGAAAGTCTGTGAGACTCTTTTTTTATTGACAATGCTTTTAAATTAAAAACAAACAGGTACTATTGGCTCCAGCTTGTTCAGAAGGCTGAGATCTAAGGATCATAGGAAAGTCAGTGACTCTTAGCTCCTACTAACCACCAAAAAGCTGGAAGTGGCAGTAGGGGTCAAATGGGAGAGTGCCAGCCTTGAGTGAAAAAGCTAAGAGACAGCACCCAGTCCCAGTCCCAGAGTTCAAGTCTCGGCACAAAAATAAACAACCTAACAAATAAAGAAAAGCAAAAATGCTAAAATGTTGGCTACTTACTGGAAATTATGTTTTCAAAAATATGTTTAGAGACTATTTTTGTGTGATTGACATGTACTAAGCCACTGTATATGAAATTTTGCCATGTATATATAAATATAAGATATATGTGTGTATATATCTGTATGTGTGTACATATATATAATATTCTCTTTGAAAAATGTATCATGGTTGGTAATATTTTGAAAATAATCTACTTTCAGGACATGTGTGTGTGTGTGTGTGTGTAAATCTTAGATGCTAAAAGTGAATCCTGACCTTTTTTTTTTTTTTTTTTTTTTTTGCCAGTCCTGGGGTTTTGAACTCTGGGCATAGGCGCTGTTCCTGAGTTTCTGTGCACAAGGCTAGTGCTCTACCATTTGAGCCACAGCTTCTCAGGAGGGTGAGATCTGAGGGTCTCAGTTTGAAGCCAGTGAGGGCAGGAAAGTCCTCAAGACTCTGGTTTAAATTTTAAAAAGTCAGACATAGGGCTCTGGATCAAGTGGTAGAAAGCTAACCTTGAGTACAAACGCTGAGGGACAGCACCCAGGCCCTGAGTTCAAGCCCCAGGATCAGCACAAAGATAGAGAGGAGGGAAGGGGAAGGAGATGGAGAGGGAGAAGGAAAAAGAGAGGGGAAAACAAGAGGGGAGGAGAGAGGCCTAAGTTACTTAAGGGGAATTAGCCTAAGTAAGCTCAAGCTCATGGTATCTTTAGAAATCATCTCTCCTTTTTTTTAAAAAAAAAATTGTTATTATAAAGGTGATATATACAGGGGTTACAGTTACATAGGTCAGGTAAATAGTACATTTCTTTTTTATCAATGTCACCCCTTCCTTCACTCTATCCCAGTTTTTCCTTCCCATCCCACCCACAAGTAGTGAAGCTCATTTTCAACACAGTATCCAGTGAATACTGCAACATATGTTCACCTTTAGTCCCTCCATTTCTGGGCCTCCCCTTACACTCTCAAAGACAGATAAACAAACATACTAAACAAAAAGCAAAGAAAACAAGACCAGCAACAGAGAAAAAACAAGCTTCTTGTTTTCATTTCCTGGAGTTCATTTCCACAAGTATTATTTCGGATGATCAGAGGCATATAGGCATTGTATTTTATGTTCCTCTCCTAAGAATCTCCTCCTTTGGGGAAATCATCTTTGTAGCCTGTCTTCTTGCCCAGTTGCCAACAAAGCTATCTGCAGTTTTGTTGGTCCTGGGGCTTGAACTCTGGGCCTAGGCGCTGTCCCTCAGCTCCTACAGCCCAAGGCTAGTGCTCTACCACTGAACCACAGCGCCACTTCCCATTTTCTGGTGGTTTATTAGAGATAAGAGTCTCCCAGACTTTCCTGCCTGGGCTGACTTTGAACCTCGATCTTCAGATCTCAGCCTCCTGAGTAGCTAGGATTACAGGCATGAGCCACTGGTGCCCGGCTAAGGGTTTTCCCTTCTTTGTTAATACCAGGGACCTGATCTATGGACAGAAAACCAACTCTCCCAAAACACATTCCAAGTTCAAGTTGAAAAAGCACTGCCCATGAATCATGAGGGCTGTTGAACATGGCCCAGTGACTATTCCCAGTTGTGAACTTCAGAAGTGCTTCTAAGAGATGCTGGAGCCCAGGGGGATTCCAGACCCTGGAGGGCCCAGGAAGTTAATATTAATACCAAGAGATGCTTTCTCCAGTCTAGTCATTTGAGTTTCAACTTACCAGGAAAAAAAAAAACAGCTAACAGTTTAAAATCTTCAGAATAAAAACTACTAAGAATTTAGCCTTACAAAGTAAAAGATTATTCCAAGAAGACAGATAACATCCCAATACAGCAGGGCTTTTTTATTTTTTTATTAGAGTAATGCACATACCATATAACTTTATTGGTTTATGATCCTTTGGACCCAAGGACCTCCCTCCCCCCCAACCTCCTCCCTTGAGACTTGAACCCATTAAACCCTATTCAGCCTCACCGGATTGGTGTGGCAAGTGTTCGGGTCCGTTTCCCTGGGCCTGTGGACTCGTGATCAGTGCAGCAAAACTGCTCATTTACTGCTGGTCATGGAGTTCACTTGGAGAAGTTCACTGGGTGAGCTTGGTAGTGTGATAGGCCAGCTTCTAGGAATGATAAGCACCCAAAAAAGATCACTCCCTACCGAGTTGAACGAGAAACTAGGGAGAGGCAAGTAGGGCACATAGGCCAAGGGCAGAGTGTAAAAGCATGTCCTTGGAGTTAGTCACCAAGACACATCATAGTTTCATGCAGTTTTTTTTTTTAACGCAAAGGGAAAATCCACGATGAAAGGAATATAAGCCTTTTCTATTCAAACAGAATTCGACCCTGCGCTTTCACCCTAGATTTTCTGATTTGACTCAGTGGTCCCAGAAATTCCACTAATCATGAGCTCCCTGTTTCTGACATGTCTGATTGTCTGAAATAAAAAAAACACAATCTCTCAGAGGGATCTGTATATCCAATCTCAGATAATAAGATTCTAATGTTAATCAGTCTACCAAGTGCCTTCCTTTTTTTAAGGAGTAGGAAGAAAGAAAGAGATTACTATTGCTACTTCTTTGGGGGTGCAAATGTAGGGTGGGGAGTTAATCTGGTTTCTCACGCTAAGGAGACTTCATGTGTTGCTTATTATAGATCATGAGCACAAGGGGGCGCTGACAGGCTTAGAATTAATTCCTAGTTTTAACTTGCAAGGCTCACAGGCACTTACTTCTAAAGAGAAGGGCACAGAATTATTCTCAACAGATCACCCAACTTTTATGGATTTTACAGCTAGTTGTTGTGAATTTATCTAACTACAGAAAGTATGTAAAACTTCACCCACTGCAAGAGAATGTTTCCTTGGGACACAAGGTGAGTAATGTTCAGTCATACTAAAATGATGTTATAATGATGATTATGATGACAATGATGATGATGATGGTGATGATGACAATGATGACAAAAATGATGGGGATGATGAGGATAAGACTATTTTCTTCATTGTGGATGTCATTTTGCAAACAACTTTATACTTTCTTCTTTCTGGTGCTGGGGATTGAACCTAGAGCCTCAGATATGCTAAGCAAGTACTCTGCTACTAAGCTACATCCCAGGCCTGAAACTTCGTAATTTGTAAGATGAGTTAGAATCCAAACTCCCTTAGAATTTTAAGGATTTGTTTGTTTGCCAGTCCTGGGGCATGAACTCTGGGCCTGGGTGCTGTCCCTGAGCTTCTTTTGTACAAGGCTAACACTCTACCACTTGAGCCACAGCAGCACTTCTGGTTTTTTCTGTGTATGTGGTACTGTGGAATTGAACCCAGGGCTTCACACGTGCAAGGCAAGGAATTAAGCCACTAAGCCACATAGGTCTTCTTCTCTTTGGGGTTTGTTGTTGTTGTTAAGACATGTTCTTGTATGTGACTCAGGCTGGTCTCAAACACAAGATTGCCCCAACTCAGTCAAGAGTGCTGGGATTGCAAAGGTGCACCACCATGCCCACTTTCGGTTACCTTCCCTAACAGTGGGCAACAGTGTTTTACATCGATGCCAAAAGTGTGCAACAAAGAATTCAGCCAAAACTGCAGTAAGGTTCCTTTCCTTAGCCTCTATATACATGCTCTCTTTCTCTCAAACAAGAAGTGGTTGTTTATGTTTAACTAAATTCAATACAACAAATTTATGTTAAAATATCACACAGTCATTTGATTACATTTGCATGGATTTTTCTCTTTTCATCATATGTAGAGATGAAAGAACATTGTGTTGTCTTACTTATTTTCATTTTTCTTACAAAAATTAGATAATATATGAACAGAGTTGGTATAAAATATAGATCTTCTGAAACTAGAAGCTAATTTTAAGCTTTGATGCCTAACTGGGAAAATACTGATTTCTTATTAGGAAAATGGTCAAAATGAACTTGAAAAATTCATAGAGCATCCTGCAAGGGAAAGATCCAAGTTGCTCCTGTAAAATGTTATCCATGGCCATGTATCAAGGAAGAAATGAGTTCACACTGATGGGTTACAATCCCACAAGTCTAACCTTTAAGGTACAATGTGATAATGCGTATGACATAAGGCTTTGTATCAAAAAGTTCCAAATAATATTGAAAAAAAAAAGAATTCAGATTCCCAGAGGGAGCTGAGGAAAAAATGTCTGTGTCTCTGTGTTGAAAGAAACTGATTTACACATCATGTTTTATTTTTGTCATTGCAAGGAAACAGGAAAGTATGTGCACAATATGCATTGTGTGTGTGTGTGTGTGTGTGTGTGTGTGTGTGTGTGTGTGTGTGTGTGTGTGTGTGTGTGTGTGTGTGTGTGCTGGTACTGGGGACTGAACTCAAGGCTACAGAGCCTTTCTATTAGCTTTTTTGCTCAAAGCTAGGGATCTAATACTTGAGCCACACCTCCACTACTAGCATTTTGATGGTTAATTGGAGATAAGAGTCCTATGGACTTTTCTGCCCAGGTTGGCTTTCAACCATGATCCTCAACTCTCAGCCTCCTGAGTAGCTAGGATTATAGGCATGAGTCACTGGTGCCCAGCATAATATGTATTATTCTTACAATAGAGGCTTCTAGTTGATGAAGACAAAAATGTAAGTATTTAACAAAGTAGTAATAAATGTAATATCTTAACAGATTAAACTCTAAAATTCATAAGTTTTCAAAACTCCAGAAAGAATAATTTCTTAGAAATGATTTAATCAGAGGAAATTTTTGTTAAATTCAAACATTAAGAACTCAGACAACTTTTAGGTGAAATTTTAAATTGTCTCAAACTTTTTTATTCTAGCAATTTAATCTGTTTAATATGGCTTTTATATGCCATATAAAACTTTTATATGGCAATCCATACAGTTTTCTGCATCAAAAAATTACTGAGCTCATTGTTAATATGTTATCTATCCAAATATTTTCGTCCTTTGCTTTTGTACTATATGTTGATAAATATGAATGAATATTTGGATTCTATTTAAATGTTTGCAAATAGTTTACTTCTTAGAACAACCTTAGGAAATCTAGTTTTGTTTAAATTAATACTTTGACAACCCTGGAAACCAGCATAATCTTAACTTATACACTGACTTAGTTCTAGACCAAACTGTATAATTCTCACATCCGTTGGAGGGCAATTTCAATAAGAAATAGGCTCTGAAGAAATTTCTTCAGCAAGTTATTTTCAGAAAATTTTCTCTGCATTTTAAGAGTTTGCAAAGATTTTAGTGTTGTACATAAAAAAAGAAATATTCTAATGACTGGAGACTAGGATTTGAAAAGTTGGCATTTTATATTAACTAGCCTTTGGGTTTCTCTTCTTTATGGCTCAAAAGTGCCCGAGTGGATAAATTAATATATAATGTGCTATATTCTACAAACGATTTTATAACTGTTACAACTAAAGCTACAGTCATGTTAGAAGGATTATCTTATTTGCTTATAAAGTTATCAAACGACTTTTCAGATTACTTTTTTGGAAGACAACCAAAGAGGCAAAAGTATTTAGGAAGTGAAAATGTCACAATATAACAGTTAGACACACCGATAAATCCTGCACAGTACTCCAAAGCCGGCTCACTTTGACTACGAGCTTTCAGATCAAAACATGATGGCCCCCTACCTCAACACACAAAGGATCACAGGAGAAAATATAGAAAACACTCAAAACATTTCAAAGGGCTTCATCATCGCTTTTAGAAGGCAGAGCTCAGGACTTTAAGAATAATTGCCCTGAAAAAGAAATGAACAGATGTTGATACCTTTGTTTCACAGGGCGATCGCAACTGACCTTTCTAGAACAAAGTGAGAATTGCTTGTAAAGATTGATTATTTTTAACTGAGAAAATAAATATGTGAGTACAAGATATATGATATTTAATCTAAACACTCGTTACAGCCAGGAGTGTTATTGTTTCGAAGAGAAAAATTAAATCACTAAGTACACTGAAGTGTGGCAATCAAAAGGATGATATCTCCTTAATAGTCCCCAGTGATTAGCGAGTCTCCTATTTAATAATTATAGTTTGAAATTTGTCTTCTTTAAGTAGTGAGTTTGCAAGCAACCTCGGCTAAACTAGAGGGTTTAAGAAGATTGTGTTAGCAGAAAAAAATTTGAAAGTAAAAAGCTCATTTGACCTACAACACTCCTATATGCCTCTCTCAACCAGTATCAATCTTTTATTTTCCTTTAGCCAGTGGATCAAAATGTTCAGTTACTGCTCCCAACCATCTTCCAAATCAAAAGTAAATATCTCAACTTTTTGATTGTATAAACAGTAGCTGTATATATTGAACTCATTTTTAATATCTGTCTTACTTATATTTAATATGTTAGATAATTATAATGGCATCTAAATTTCCTCCAGTTGCAAAGTGCTTCATAAATTATCTAACCCAAATAATATTGTACTTTTCAGGAGCTAATTCAAGCTGAACAGAAATCCTGAATATTTTTAAACACTCAGGATTTCAAATAGGAACAAAAGCTTCATCCATTTATTTGCTCAGGAAATAAGCAGTGATTTTTCCCTGGTTTGCTAGAGTATACTAGAATTCAAGGCAGCTATTGGTGACATTTTATTATAGTATCTAGGAGCAATTTCGTGAACCAATATTAAACCTTTTCTTTCTCATCAAGGAGGCAATCTAAAGATCTATGAAAATGATGCTCATTTCATTTTCAACACTAACGAAGTTCTTCTATTGATACAATAACCTTGCACCAAAAACTCAGACTTTAGTAAGGCAAGAAGGAGGGGGCAAAATAAAAGATCTCTGGCTGACTTTACATTGTCTGTCAGGTGTTTGCTCCTGCTTTTAATGTCTTCTGTTTCCTCAGTAAAACAAAATAAATCATTGCAGTCTACTTAGGTTTGTTGGCTTGTGTTTTGTGTTTTCTGTAAGGAAATGCCCATGGAAAGATGGCTAGATGTCTGGCAAATCGTCTGTGGCAATGCAAAAATTACAGCAAGTTTGCTTTAAGAATCACAGTGCTTTCCCTGTCTTCCTGAACTAAACAAAACCTGCCTTGGGAAGCTAAGCAAAAGTGGAATTCTACTTGCCCCCTGCTTGGTCACCCAGGCAGCTGGAGCCTTTGAAGCAGAGTTCTGCAAGCCTCTGCAAGGCAGTCTTTTTAGCCAGAATGAGAGCAGCAGAGAGAAAGAGTGGAGTCATACATTAGTCCCTCTGCATGAGCAGAAATCTGCTTCATTCTCAGAGCACGGAGAAAAGAAACAAAGATCTTCTTTCTTCCAAGAAAGAATAGATTGGGGGGGGGGGTGGAAACAACATCACTACTTTTTTAAATTTAGTAAAAAAAACAAGCTCTAAAATCAAAAAATAAAAAATAAGATTTCCATTGTTGGCTAAAATATGTCTTATCAAAATTTTTGTATATTTTGTATATTTGAAGCTTTAAAAAACCCATTTAAAAATTTAATGGCAAAAAAAACCCAAAATGATGACACCCTTAATGTGAGAAATTGTGTTTTGCTACAGCAAAATTTACCTCCCACTATATATACACAATGGAATTCTATGCCTCCATCAGAAAGAATAACATTGCCCCATTTGTTAGGAAATGGAAAAACTTGGAAAAAATTATATTAAGTGAAGTAAGCCAGGCCCAAAGAAACATAGGTCCCATGGTTTCCCTTATTTGCAATATCTAGTATATGTATGAGTCAAGCAGAAAAGGTCAGATAATGTGATGTCAGGAAAATGAACCCTTAGATATGTATTTTAATGTTTTTTTTTCTTTCATGCATGTGTTTCTAACCCATTTATAAGATTATCTCTTTGTTGCTTTGTATGTCCCTCCCCCACAGTATAACCCCTGCTTTCACTATATTTGATGTCAGTATAACTTGTGGAGGAGATCGGGAAAAACCAGTTGTTTAAGGATACAGGCGGACCTGTTGCAACAATGAGAAGTACAAGTTGTCATGTCCAAAACGAGCTTTACAACGTCGGTGGGGGGGGATGAAGGGGGGGAAGGAGAAGGATTGGGATTGGGGGGAGGGGGGAGGCTGGGAAGGGATGTGAAGGGTAAACCAAAGGAGGAGGCTGCAATGCTTGGTAAGAAATGTACGCATTATCCTATCCATGTAATTGTAACCCCTCTGTACAGTATGTTCACAAATAAAATAAAATTAAATAAAAAAAAAATTTACCTCCCACAGTGGGAACATGGTGCTAATGCTACAGTGGAGAAATTTCAAATCAGCATTGCCTAGATTGTAATATGCTGGCTGATGACACATTCTCTTAAGCCTACTCTTTTCTGTGAGAATGTAGACTCCCACAAAAGCCCTGAGCTTCTGGAGTCAACATGCTACTTTCTGAACCAACCTTCCTTCCTTCCTTCCTTCTTTCCTTCCTTCCTTCCTTCCTTCCTTCCTTCCTTCCTTCCTTCCTTCCTTCTCTTTTCTCTTTTCTCTCTCTCTTTTTTTTTTTTTTGGTCAGTCATGGGTCTTGAACTCAGGGCCTGGCTGCTGTCCCTCCTGAGCTTTTTTATTAAAGGCTAGCCCTCTACCACTTTGAGCCACAGAATCACTTCCTGTTTTCTCATGGTTTATTAGAGATAAGAGTCTCACAGACTTTTCTGCCTGCGCTGAATTGGAACAGTGATCTTCAGATCTCAGCCTCCTGAGTAGCTAGGGTTATAGACATGAGCCACCAGCTCCTTGCTCACTTCCTGAATTCTGACTGTGTGATCACTGTAACTCAGTTCCCACACCCATAAAAACATCATAATAGCACCTAATTATTCTAGGATTCTTCTACGGCTCACTGAGTAAAATGTAAAGGGCTTAGTGTATAGTAAGCACTCAATTAATATAAATTATTAGCTTTTACTACCTTGAATTCTAGGTTGTAATTCTACAAGGAGTAAAAGCTCAGTCTAATGGGCATAGCAGGCAATAGGGAGTGGAATTTCAATTTCCCTAGTAAAAGAACTGAACCCAAGCCAGGTTTCTTGCATTCAGCCAGGGGAAAGTTTGTATACACAAGAAGGTCAAGGTTTTGGGGGGGGGTTGTTTTTGGGATTTGGGGGTTTTGTTTGTTTGTTTGGAATATGAAGAAAGACATACCCAGCAACAGACCCTGTTGATTAGAAAACACACCTACTGAAGAATGTAAAAAAAAATAATCATATATATATATATATATATATATATATATATATATATATATATATATATATATATGACAGCACCTAACAGCCATTTTTGCTTCTGTGCGAATTGCTTTGTGTTAGATGATTGTATGGTTTTTGTATGATTTTAACTGTGACTGGTTTTAGTTGCTCAGTAGTGTAATGTCAGCCTGGGAGCCTAGAGTTGCTTAGTAAAAGACTTCAAAGGCTTTACAGCCTTGACCAAGGGCGCAAAGTCCTCAGAATTATCCCCAAAGCTGCAACACACTTCCCGGAGGCTGGGGCAGTAAGGCCCTAGGGAAGAAATATAATGTAGCAACTCCATTTTTGTTTAACACTCCATCTCAGTTCTGCGACTTGACTTGTGATCCACTTTAGCCCCAATGCTAGGAATTTATGACAGAAAGCCATGCACAATTCTTGGAGCCATAGATGGCATTTGCTTAAGGCAGGTGTTAGCCCCCAAGTGGTGTTGCCCCCCAGCCACCTAGGACTAAGAGTTTCTAACCAACCCGTTCTTCAGAGCCCAGGGCGAGACGTGCCATGCATTCTGTTGGTCCGGGTGAGACTCGTTACCATTTTCAGTCAAGCTATGGACCAAGGACATTTTTCTGTAAAGTTCAACCAATCATTATTTGCCCAGTTTAGCTTGCTTTAAATGTAAATGTTAACCAATCATGTAATTTCTTATGTAAAAGTTCCTTAAAGTTGTTTGTTCAATACTATAAAAACTGTGCTGATTCTATGCTCAGGACCTCTTAGTGTCACCTGTTACCATGGGTGCGAAGGACCAAGCTTGAGCTTGCAATAAACCGGCTCTTTGTTGCTTACATTGATCGTGGCCTCTGGTGGTCTTCTGGGGGTCCCCAAATTTCAGTATAACACTACAACCTCTGTCCCCACAAACTACAATTCACCATGTGAGAGAAAATTGCTTTGAATGGGTTCACCTGCAAACCTAGGTCCTCATTTCTACTGACTTATTCCCATCTGTACAATTATCACACACACGCACGCACACACACACACACACACACACACACACACACACACGAGAATACTAGTAATATATGACTGCAATATTTGTATGGCAGTAAAATGTACCTACCACAAAATTTACCTTTTTACCATGTTGTCCTTTTAACCATTTTTAGGTGCAGGGTTCAGTGGCATGTGGTTACTTTCCTGCTATGCAGTCAACACCGATCCACGGCCAAAACTTTGTCTTCCTTTCCCTGAGGAACCTGAATCCTTATTCATTACTAGCTCCTGTGCCCCCTTCTCCCAAGGTTCCTACTTTCCATCTCTGGGAATTCGACTCTGCTAAGGATTTCATAAAAGTGCATCATACAGTTCATTTTTCAACATAGCATCTTGCACATTTCATTGTTGCAATGGGTCCACCTGAATCTCTATTATGCTATGTCGAAAAACAAACTTTATAACTTTGGTGGGGAGGAGGGGAGATGGAAGGGCCAGGATGGGAAGGGGAAACAAAGAAGGAGGCAACAATGCTTGATAAGAAATGTACTCATTACCTTGCTCATATAATTGTAACCCCTCTGTATGGTATTTTCACAATTAAAAAACATTAATAAAAAGTGTATCATACAGTATCTGTTCTTTATATAGACTTAATATAATTTTTTAATGTCTCCTTTTGATTCTCTATTTGTTTTCAACTACAGCCCAGTTTCTCTGATTTTCCCTCCTAGTAAAACAGAAAAAGTTATCTATACTTGTTGATTCCACTTCCCCCTTTCCTATCCTTTTTTCAAAGTATTCTAATGAGGCATTTTACCCCAACATTCCATTATCTACCAAAATACTGACCCAGGAAAAAAAAGATCAGTTCTTTTTTCTCATATTCCCCAGTCCAGCCATTAGCAAGCATCCCTCGGCATGTCTGCTGTGCTGTGCAGGTATGGACTTCCCTCATTTCTCTTCCCCATGCTCCTTTGTTCAATCTCCTCCCTCTACCAGATCTTTCAAAGTCAGATTCCTGCAGCTCTCTGTCCTTGGCTTTCCTTTGACGCTGCACAATTTGCTCAGTATGTTCATTGCTACTGCAGCACAGGGACAGAAGGACCAATGTCGTCAGTGTCAGTCCTCACAAACTTCTGAAACTCCTTGGTACAACTACTTAAAAAATATTTTTAAATTCAAAAATAAAACTCCTATTGGCAATTTGACAGAATGCTTATGTGTTGTATATTGAAGACCAAAACTAAGGTGCTTGAGTTTGAATATCTTCGTTTTTCTAGTCGTGTACATTCCATTTCTATTGTAATTTGTAATAATGGGTTTTCCAAAGTATTGGTCTGAAAGAGATTAAGATGGAAAATAAAACTTGTCCTACCTGCTGGGCACTGATAGCTCAAGCCTGTAATCCTAGCTAAGTAGGAAGCTGAGATCTGAGAATTCCAATTTGAAGCCAGCTGGGGCAGGAAAGTCCCTAAGACCCTTATCTCCACTTAAACACCAAAAAAAGCTGGGGGGTGGGAGGGAGCTGTGACTCAAGTGATAGAATGCTAGCCTTGAGCACAAATATCAAGGACAGTGTGCAGGCCCTGAGTTCAAGCCCCAGGACCAGCACAAAAAGAAAAAAAAAACATACTCTTCCTTAGAAATAATTTGAGAAACATTGATCTGCATTCTTTCCTGGGTGATCTCATCTGAGTCTAGTTCCATAGTTTTAAGTGTATTATTTCTATCATTTTCTCTCATTACTTTTTCCTTTTCTTTTCTCTTGTTTCCGTGTGTGTGTGTGTGTGTGTGTGTGTGTGTGTGTGTGTGTGTGTGTGTGTGTGTGTGTGTGTGTGTGTGTGTGTGTGTGTGTGTGTGTGTGTGTGTGTGTGTGTGTGTGTGTGTGTGTGTGTGTGTGTGTGTGACTGAAGTTTGAACTCAGGGTTTCGCCCTTGGTAGGTGGGAGTTTCAATATCTGAGCCACATCCCCAGGCCTTTTGCCTTGGTAGTTATTACAACAGGGCCTTACTTGTTACCCAGGCCTCCCCGACCACAGTCCTTGTATTTATGCTTCCTATCATAGCTGGGATGACAGGTACTTGCCAGCATGTCCATTTCTATTGAAATGTAGTCTCATGAAATTTGTGCCTAGACTGGCTTAGAAACATAATTCTCATACCACCTCACTCCAGTTAGAATGACTAAAACCAAGAACTCTAATAACAACAGATGCTGGAGGGGATGTGGACAGAAGGGAACCTTACTTCATTGTTGGTGGGAATGTAAACTTGTTCAACCACTTTGGAAAGTATATGGAGGTTCCTCAAAAGACTTCACATAGAGCTCCCAGCAATCCCACTTTTGGGCATTTACCCAAATGTTTACAAACAAGACCACACTAAAGCTACCAGCACGACTATGTTTATTGCAGCATTATTTACCATAGCTAAGATATGGAACCAACTCAGATGCCCCTCAGTAGATGAATGGATCAAGAAAATGTGGTATATATACACAATGGAATTCTATGCCTCCATCAGAAAGAATGACATTGCCCCATATGTTAGGAAATGGAAAGGCTTGGAAAAAATTATATTAAGTGAAGTAAGCTAGGCCCAAAGAAACATAGGTCCCATGGTTTCCCTTATTTGCAATATCTAGTATATGTCTGAGTCAAGCAGAAAAGGTTAAATAAGGTGATGTTAAGGAAATGAACCTTAAGATATGTATTCAAAGGTTTTTTTTTCTTTCATGGGATTGTTTCTAACACATTTATAAGATTATTTCTTTGTTGCCTTGTACGTCCCTCCCCCACAGTATAACTGCTGCTTTCACTGTATTTGATGTTGGTATAATTTGTGGAGGGGAAGGGAAAAAACAAACAAGTGGACCCATTGCAACAATGAGATGTACAAGTTGTTATGTCAAAAACGAACTTTACAACTTTCGTGGGGGGGGCGGGGAGAATTGGGGGGCAGGGGGAGGATGGGAAGGGATGGGAAGGGGAAACAAAGGAGGAGGCAACAATGCTTGATAAGAAATGTACTCATTATCTTGCCCATGTAATTGTAACTCCTCTGTACAGTATTTTCACAATAAATAAATAAATAAAAGTTTGACTAGAAAAAAAAGAAACATAATTCTCTTGGTCTCAGCCTCCAAAGTAGCTAGAATTATTGGCATGAGTCACTGTATCTTGCTTTAAATTAAACATCTGATGATCATGTTAAAAACTCATGTCAGCCGGGCGCTGGTGGCTCACGCCTGTAATCCTAGCTACTCAGGAGGCTGAGATCTGAGGATCGCGGTTCAAAGCCAGCCCGGGCAGGAGAGACCGTGAGACTCCTATCTCCAATAAAACCACCAGAAAACCGGAAGTGGCGCTGTAGCTCAAGTGGTAGAGCGCTCGCCTTGAGCTGAAGAGCTGAGGGACAGCGCCCAGGCCGAGTTCAAGCCCCACAACCGAAAAAAAAAAAAAAAAAAAAAAAAAAACATGTCAATTTGCTCCAGGAAAGTTAGAATGAACTTGTGACTTTAAATGAGCATCATTATTCCACAATACTGTGAAATTCGGGAAATTATGTAATCACTTAATCACAATCAAAAAAAAAAAGAACCTCGGGGAAGGTAAGGAGGGAAGTGATGGTAGGGAGAAAACAATAAATACAAAAAACAAAAACAAAAACAAAAACAAAAAAAAACTCATGTCATCATCTCAATCTAACTCTACTGTATGTCTGATTACCTACTTAAAAATCACTACTTGGGTGCTATAGGAATCTCAAATTTCACATGGTCAAATCAGAACTATAAATTAAAGGAAGGAAGGAAGGAAGGAAGTAAAAGGAAGAAAAGAAAAGGAAAAGAAGAAAAAGGGAGGAGGGAAAATTAAAAAAGAGAAAGCAGGAAAGAGTATCTTCATAAAAGTATTTCTACAGAAAATAAAAGACAAAGGAAAGACATGTAGGTTTTAAAAGAAGATGGCTGCTGCTGCCCAGCACTGGTAGCTCACCTGTGTAGTCCTGGCTACACAGGGAAGGTCATAAGGATGAATATTTGGGACTAGCTGGGACAAGAAAGCTCATGAGATTCAATCTCAGCCAATAGTTGGGGCACAGCACTACATGCCTGTTATTCCTAGCTACAGTAAGAAGCATAAAGTGAGGATGGTGACCCAGGCTGTTCCAGGGAAAGAGTGACACCTTATCCAAAAAACAAAAACAAAACAAAACAAAAAAACAGCCAAAGGGCCAGAGATATGGCTCAAGTGGTAAAGTGTCAACCTAGCAAGCATTGCACCCTGAGTTTAAACTCTAGTACTATCACAACAAAAGGAAGGAAGGAAGGAAGGAAGGAAGGAAGGAAGGAAGGAAGGATATATATATGTATATATATATATACACACATATATATGTATATAGAGAGAATGCAAAATGACACTGACAGTCCAACTCACCTCCATCAGAATGGCCATTATCAAGAAAACAGCAAATTCTGGTCAAGATTTAAAGAAAAAGAACTTTTAGGGCTAGAAAGGTGGCTCAGTGGTAGAGTACTTGCCTTGTATGCATGAAGCCCTAGGTTCGATTCCTCAGCACCACATAAGCAGAAAAAGCCAGAAGTGGTGCTGTGACTCAAGTGGGAGAGCACTAGTCTTGAGCTGAAGAGCTGAGGGACAGCGCCCAGACTCAGAGTTCAGGCCCCACAACTGACACACAAAAAAAGAACCTGTAGACACTGATGATAGGAATGAAATTAGTTCTCACATTATGGAAATCAGCATGGAGATTCCTCAAAAATTAAACAGATATCATATGAGCCTTCTATACCACTTTTGGACAAGCACCAGAAGGAATGTTAAGCCAACATACAGCATACCTGCTCACCCATGTTTATTGCAGCACGCTTCACAACAGTCAAGTTAGAAAATCAAGATAGTTGCTTAACATCTGGTGAACAGATGAATAAATGTGATCTATATTCACAGGAAAGTCCTATTCAGCCACAAAAAAGAACTAAATTTTATGACTTACAGGAAAATGACTGGTTGCCTGAAATAAGACAAGCTCAGAAATAAAAATATTGCATATTTTCTCACATATGGGAAAACTAGTAGACATCCATCATGATGATGATGATGATGATGATGATGATGATGATGATGATGATGATGATAATTGTAATATCTGAATTGCTGAGTTGCTATTCACTGGCAGAAAGTTAGAAAAACCCCAAACAAATGCTGCCAGTAGTCAGCCTTTGTCCCTTTCCATCCTTGCTAAAAAGCAAAGGAACATCTCTCCCTCAGTCAAGTTTACCAAGCTGGCAGCCTTGCAGAAGGCTACTGACAACCTTGAGGCTTATCACCAGCTGCACTGAGTTGCTGCCTTAGTCAGGAGCTTATAATAAAAATACTTTCTGTCACAGTGACAATAGCATTGATATTAGTCATGCTGACCAAGTCGGATTATGTTTGGCCGATGCTCCTGTGACTCAAGGCTCTGTTTTTGCTGTGTTTTGCTTCTGTAACCTTGCTTGTTTGCCTTAGTAACAGGGCCTTAAGCCCACCAATTGAAGACCACCTCTGAGTGGCTCCAGTATGGGCAGCCTATTGCAAATTATTACGTATGATAGTTACCATAAAGAACAAAGGAATTTAAAGGTCATTTAACTATAACCAATGAAAATGTGCCAAACCTGCCTTGCATGGCTCGTTTATGTAACTCTATGTAACCTATCCCTTAAAAACCCCAGCTTGAGACCTGCAGTCACACCTCCCGAGCTTATGCTGTGTCCCTGGCCCGTCAGCTATCCACTTCCCCAATAAATTCATCTTCTTACATGAGTCTGTCTCTGTGTGATGGACTCTAGTGGGATGTAAAATCCCCACTGGGAGGAATGTGGAATCCCCTCCCCGGACCCCATAACAACAACAACAACAACAACAATAATAATAATAATAGGATATGAATGCAAAAGGAGGGCTGGGTGAAATGTGTACAAAGGGGAAGAAGAAAGTTATAGGGGATGAATACTACCAAAATACATATATATATGAAAATAAAGAAACCAACTAAAAACTGTAAAATGGAGCAATGGGCTAGGGGGATAAGAAAGAGTAGTAGCCTAGTGCTGGTGGTTCATGCCTATAATCCTCCTAGCTACTCAGGAGGCTGAGATCTGAAGATTGTGAGCTTAAGCCAACCTGGGCAAAAAAGTCCGTGAGACTCTTACCTCCAATTAACCACCAAAAAGCAAGAGATAGAGCCATTGATCAAGCGGTAGCACACTAGCCTTGAGCAAAAAAGTTTAGGGACAGCACCTAGGCCCTGAGTTCAAGCCCCAGCTACCAGCACACACAAAAAGAAAAACTAACAGAGGGTGAATTTAATCCAAATACATTATATGCATGTATGAGAACATCACAATGAAACCTTTTTAAATAATAAATTATGCTCACAGGGGATGTACTTTATTCTGAGTATTCATGTGTTCAGCTAATACTAATTTCCATTAACGAACAGAAACATGGAAAATGGAAATACAGGGTAACGAGTCATCTCTGTCACAAATTCTTGATTGGAAAGATTTCTCCCATTGAAATTTAAGTAAAAGTGAAAAACCATGGGCAGTTTTTTGGCTTTCTTGTTTATCTCTGTTTATTCCTTTACCAGAATAAAAAGAGCATTATGAACAATCTTCAGGAAATCTGGGGGGGGTTCAATTTATAATGATGTAGAAGATTATACATCAATGGTCTCACATCTATTTGCTTTTGGGAGCACTGATTTCTAACCTAGAAAATAATTCCAAAAAGAAGAAAATAGACATGTATGCTCAGTCTTAAACTGATTGTGTTACCGCTTTGAGTGTTCTTTTTAGTAAGACATAGAACTTGTATGGCAAGTTGAGTATACTGAGAGCATTCTGAGACTTGAGAAAAACCATATATAGAATACATGTAAGAATATAAGAATTCTCAACATACAAGGAAAGATTTAGTCTCAGGGTAGACAAAGTCAAACCTTTAACTCCTCACATAAAATTCATAGAACTGATTCCCAGAAACAAATACCAGGCTTCCTTGTACAAGATCATACAAACAGCAGGTTACCCAAGTTTAAACATCAAATAAAATATTGTACTAAAATGCATATTACATTTTGTTGACTTGTTCTGTGCTGCATTACACCTCTACATACTTGGAAAACAAAGAGAAAGTGCATTAATGTTAAAAAAAAAATCTACCAGTATGATTACGGTATTCATTATTCTTTGTTGTGTGTGAAAGAGTCAATCCAGTTCAAATACCTGTGAGGAGCCTGAATGTGTGTTTATTTCCTGTTTTGTCTCTTAATACTTGTTGTTTTAGATGTATTTCTCACCTCAGTCTTCTCAACTTAAACTGGAGGAGGAGATAATAAGATGCAATCATGATTAATGCTGTTGTCAAAAGCTCCCAGATTGGTGACCTAACTGTTTGGCATTAGCATTACACCTATTCAAAGAGAGCATATCCAGGCTCCATCTAATACCAGGTAAGGCAGAATCTCAAAAGTGAGGTCCAAGTATAAAACATCTATGTGATTTCAATGTGCAGCCAGGAGCTGAAGAAGTGACATGGCCATAAGTATCTTGTAGAACAATTTCAGGCTTTGATTAAGAGATTATATACTAATATATTAGTAGTATCTCTAGATTACAGCAGTACGATGGTTTGCTTCCTGTTTCTTTATATGTAGCTTCATATTTGTCTGTAATGAATACTCACAAAATCTGTCTTTATTAATATGCATGTCAATTACTTAATGATGTGTCATTGCAATGATATGTACTGTAATAGGTATCTGTGTATGATTTACAAAAAAAATGTGCTCAGTGTTTACAAGATGTCCTTGCACTCAAGAATGCATCATACAATATTGAGATCAGATACATACACAGATTATGGTAAGCAAAGAAGTTGTTGTAAATGATAGAAATGAATAAACATAGAACTGCTGCAAATCAGAAAAGAATAGTACTTCAATCCAGGAGATACAAGCCAGCTTCCCACAGAGCATGCCATTTCATCTAGAACAGAAAGAGAAGCAGGTCATTCCAGCACAAAGACCACACGAGCAGACAAATGCAAGGGGCTTGATGACAAGAGGATTATGGTCAAGCAAGAGCAGATAGTTCAGTCTGACTCACGTAGAGATGAAGCTGAGACTGTGATAGAAAATGAGAATAAAAGGAAAAGGTGGCCAGGTGCCAGTAGCTCATGCCTACAATCCTAGCTACTCATGAGGGATGAGATCTGAGGATGGATGTCCAAGCCAGCCCAGGCAGGAAAGATGAAAGTAGCTAAGGAACAGCACCAAGAGCCTGAATTCCATCCCCAGTCCTCTCTCTCTCTCTGTATCTCCCTCTTTCCCCACCTCTCTCTCTCTCTCTCTCTCTCTCTCTCTCTCTCTCTCTCTCTCTCTCTCTCTCTCTCTCACACACACACACACACACACACACACACACACACACACACACACACACACACACACACACACACACACACACACACACACACAGGAAAAGCTGAAATTCTAAATTAAGGTACAGCGTTTTCTATGAACAGCAGGAGCAATCCAAAGGAATCTGAGCGAGAGACTGACATGATCATATCTACTGTTTGTGAATATAACAATGGAAACTGCAGAATGAACGAAAGGAAGATGAAGATAAGGGATAAGAGGTATAACAGTGGAACAGATGCCTTTCATAGTGTCTAGTGATCTACTTTTTAATAGTCCCCTTGCCTAATACCCATCTCCCAGTCACTCTCCCCTGCCTAACGTTTTTATAAATTTTGCTACTTCTTCACTGCCTTCTGATTTAATCATCATCCTAGTAAATTTATTTAATCATCTATTAGGTGACCCATCCAGTCACCCATGATCCACTTCCTTTGTGCCAATGACCTTCACCTCCATTCTGCAGCAGCCACTTCTGATGACCCCCCTGCCCCCATCACCAGGAACTCTTTCACTTCCCCAGCCTTCAATCCGATTTCCTTCTCTTGAATATGCATCTCTCTTCCCTTACAATGACCTGCTCCTCAATCTCATTCAGTCTTCTCTCTGGTTGTCCCTAACCAAATTTCACATAGGTGAGGAGCTTAGGGAAATAATGAAGTCTAGAGAGAAGATTTGGAATCATTCATCAAGTTGAAACCAGGACATAGTGAAGTGAATGCATGGATTAAAACAAGACAAATAGAGAATAGGAAGGAGTAGGGGAAGAGGTGAAAATGGAGATGGAAGATGAGTAACTAAAAAATAAAATAAAATAAAAGAATTAATTCATGAATGACCTGAATGGAGACAGTTGAATTTCTCTATCATGGAATTTCTACCTTCTGACAAATCACCTGTAAAAAAAAAAATAAATGACAAGGGCTGGAAATGTGGCTTAGTGGTAGAGTGCTTGCCTAGCATGCATAAAGCTCTGGATTTGATTCCTCAGTACCACATAAACAGAAAAAAACAGAAGTGGTGCTGTGGCTCAAGTGGTAGAGTGCTAGCCTTGAGCAGAAGAAGTTCAAGGACAGTGCCCAGCCCCGAGTTCAAGCCCCGGGACTGACAAAAAAAAGACTAAATTCAGGCTCTATAAGCCATACTTTGCCCTGGTATCTATAAGATACTTTCTGCTACCATCTTATATTTTATCCAAAATCACTTTGCCAACTATTAAGTTCTACTCAAACTTATCAAACAATATTACAAGTGATAATACCACAAAATTATCTTAAAAGAATTCAATATAGGTTCAGACTTTGTACATGTATAGTTCTGTAAGTGGGAGTATTTTCATTATGTATGTGTTACTCTAAGAGAAAGGAGGGGCTGGGAAGGTGGCTCAGTGGTAGAGCGCTTGCCTTGCATGCATGAGGCCCTGGGTTCGATTCCTCAGTACCACATAAGAAAAAAGAAAAAAGCCAGAAGTGGTGCTGTGGCTCAAGTGGTAGAGCACTAGCCTTGAGCTGAAGAGCTGAGGGACAGCGCCCAGGCCCAGAGTTCAGGCCCCACAACCAGACCCAAAAAAACAAACAAACAAATAAGAGAAAGGAGCCGGGCACTCCTGTAATCCTAGCTACTCAGGAAGCCGAGATCTGAGGATCACAGTTCAAAGCCAGCTCAAGCAGGAAAGTCTGTGAGACTCTTATCTCCAATAAACCACCAGAAAACTGGAAGTGGTGCTGAGGCTGAAGTGGTAGAGGGTAAGCCTTGAGCTGAAGAGCTGAGGGACAGAGCCCAGGTCTAGAGTTCAGGTCTCACAACCGACAAAAAGAGAGAGAGAGAGAGAGAGAGAGAGAGAGAGAGAGAGAGAGAGAGACAGAGAGACAGAGAGACAGAGAGACAGAGAGACAGAGAGACAGAGAGAGAGAGAGAGAGAGAGAGAGAGAGAGAGAGAGAGAAAGGAGATGACAATTCTTGTTAATATCAATTTAGGACGTGTAACTTGAGCTGGACTAAAAAACACCTTCATATTAGTATTAGGTTCCATGTGATAATAGGGTTTTGTTATCTACTTAAAGGTAACAAGTAATTGGGGGGGAGGGGGGAAGCTGGGAAGGGATGTGAAGGGTAAACCAAAGGAGAAGGCTGCAATGCTTGGTAAGAAATGTACACATTATCCTGCCCATGTAATTGTAACCCCTCTGTACAGTATGTTCACAAATAAAATAAAATAAAATTTAAAAAAAAAGGTAACAAGTAAGCCAGACCCAAAGAAATATAGGTCCCATGGTTTCCCTCATTTGCAATAACTTGTATACATTTGGATAATTTTATCAGATAAGCAGTAAAGCTAAAAAGCTATGTACATATGACCATATAAGATGATGCTAAGCAAAATGAACCAAGATATAGACACAAGAGGTCTTTCCTTGTTGTTGTTGTTTTAATGTATTATGTGATTGTTTTGTTTCCTTTGTAGGTTCTTCCCCCTATGGTATAGCCCCTGTTGTCACTGTACTTGATTTTGGTACCCTGCATCTTGTATATACATTTACCTAATTTGGGGAGGGGAAGGGGAATAACAAAATGCTGAAACAAGGACACAGGATGACCTATTGCAACAATGATACCCACAAGACACTATGATGGAAATGAATTTTACAACGTTGGGGGGGGGGAAGGGGAGGAAAGAGGGAGGTGGGGAAGGGAAGGGATAGTGGGAGAACAATGAAGGAGGGGGTAAGAATGCTTGACAAGAAATTAACTCCTTACCTTACTCATGTAATTGCAACCTTTCTGTACAGCATCTTTACAATAAAATGAAGTTTAAAAAGATAACAAAAATAAATTAAATAAAAATAATAATCAATTTTAGAATATAAAATTATCCTATTCATTATGGTTTTGTGCCAGTCCTACTTTATGTTTATCATTTGGCTTTATGAACATTTAATTCATTATTATAGCTTCATATGATCTCTTCTGCCTCTAGAATAACAATATTTATACCCTTCATTTGGCATCAGAATATTGTCATGCTAGAAACTTCAGGATCAATAGATTCAGATCAACTTTGTATAACCTAACTGGAAAGCCAAAGAGAGATAAAAAGTTTGACAATGACAGGAGTAAGACAGCAAAGTCATGTTATGTTGATTGAGATCTAGGCTGATTGATTAAGGAACTTGCTCCAACAGCTCCCAGGAACATTGTCAGGTATGGGATTTGAACCCTGTATACACACCTCCCCTCCATACACACACACACACACACACACACACACACACACACACACGCGCGCGCACGCGCACACACACACACACACACACACACACACACACACACACACACACACACACACACACACACACACACACACACACACACACACACACACACACACACACACACACACACACACACTTCCCTCTGCAGTTTCTATGCCTTCTGATTCCCAAGTCAGACAGTAAGGGATTTAATCACAGACAACTTTTAAATCCTTTATATAGTATCATCTACAGAATAGGGACTCAGTAACAAAGTTTTCTGGGGAGATTGTGGAATCACTAGGAGAAAAAAAAAAAAAAAAAAGATCGCTTATCCAGTAAATTGGCAGAATGGGAGAAAGGAAGTCAGATGGACAAGAATTGTACTTAAGTCATTTCCACCATCATGTTTTCTTTTACTCCCTCAAAATTACCTGAATCCATTTGAACTTTGGAATCTTATTCAGAAAAGTGGATGTATCTAGTGAAACTGAAGGGCAATTACTGGGATAAATAGTTAAACTTGGAATTACTAAGCCGCATTCCCAGCCCTTGATTACATTTTGTTATACATCTTTTTTTTTTTTTTTCTTGTCGGTTGTGGTCCTTGAACTCTGGGCCTGGGCGCTGTCCCTCAACTCTTCAGCTCAAGGCAAGCGCTCTACCACTTGAGCCACAGCATCACTTCTGGTTTTCTGGAGGTTTATTGGAGATAAGAGTCTCACAGACTTTACTGCCTGGGCTGGCTTTGAACCGTGATCCTCAGATCACAGCCTCCTGAGTAGCTAGGATGACAGGCGTGAGCCACCGGCGCCCGTTTGTTGTACATCTTAATGGATTTCTTCTTGACACTTTCATACACCTACATCATGCACTGTGATTATATTCATTCCCTATTTCATTCTCTTGTCTTCCTTTCTTCTTTTTCACTAATCTGTTCATCTTCCCAGATAGTCCCCTTACTGCTTTCATGTCTTTGAGGAATTTTTTAAAATTTATTTTTATATAAATAGTTAACAAAGGGGCTTCAATTCAACATGCTACGTTATGATACAATGCATCATTACCAGTGTCATCCCTTCCACCATTTCTTAAAAAGCTTATGAATCCCCAAGCAACAATGTCTACTCTAGATTTTTCTTACACACTTTATACATCTACATACACACACACACAAAACCCTACTGAAACTTTCTTTGGAATCTCATCTCATTAATGAGTACACAAAGTGTACTCATTAAAATGTACACTTAAAATTCCTGCTATAGTGGGACAGTGTGCTAACATTTTTTAATTTTTAATATATATTTTTTATTGTAAAGATTCTGTACACAGGGTTACGGCAAGGTAATGAGTACATTTCCTATTGAGCATCATTACCCCTTGTGCTAGTACTTTTAACTACTCCTTGCATTTTTTTCCTATGTATTTTCTACAGAGTGTCCCCAAACTAATGATATTCATTTGTGTCCAGAAAGAAAAGGAAGAAAAAAAAACATCCTTTGATGGCTCTGCTGGCTGAAACTGGGCATGGACAGAAGAATCTAGTCCTGCATCATTCTGGAGTAAAGCTTTAGGGAAGAAATAAGGAAAAACACATGAGACTTGGAAAAGGAGAGCAACCACAGGAATAACGAGCGATACTTTGCATGACAGGACATTTTCCAGTTTTCAAAACACTTTAACAACTCTACATTATAAAGCAGGCAGGGCAGATCTGATTGCCTTCACTTTATTGATAAGAAATTCAGGTCCAGAGTGGTTTCATGAATACCTAAGGTCATACAGCAATCGTAAGTGGCAGGTCAGAGACTTCTTTGCAAGTAGAGCTTTGGACCCAGTTTCTATATTCCCGACAGTAAGAAGAATACAGTTGTTGTTGCTGTTATTGTTTTACCTTTCACCTTTGTTTATGAGGGAAAGAGGAAGGTTGAAAGAGATTTACAAACTTTCAACCCTTTCAACCAAGACATAAGAAATTTTATTTCTATTCATTGTGTTAAGTTATCTGGCTGTTTTCAAAATGCCTAGATTCTTTGCTTTATAATGAGATTGCCCTTTTCTTAGTCATAGAAGTTTAATCATTTGTGAAGAATGAAATGGCCCTATCTTTACCATTGTAATCATTTGGTAAATGTCTGCAGTCATTTGTATTATTCCTTATGGGATAATGGGTTCATAGTTGTAAAATCTGGAAATATTTTACCACTAGAATGCTGCTCTAGGCATTTCTCATTTTCAGTCTCAGTTTTCCCCACACTGTCACATCTTGCAGCTAAAGAATCATATTTCAGGGCTGGGAAGGTGGCTCAGTGGTAGAGCGCTTGCCTTGCATGCCTGAGGCCCTGGGTTCGATTCCTCAGCACCACATAAGCAAAAAGAAAAAAGCCGGAAGTGGCGCTGTGGCTCAAGTGGTAGAGCGCTAGCCTTGAGCTGAAGATCTGAGGGACAGCGCCCAGGCCCAGAGTTCAGGCCCCATGACCGGACACCCCCCTCAAAAAAAAAGAATCATATTTCATCTATGACCCACATAGTGAACAACGCAATTCTGAAGACACTGACACAAGATCTGATAGATCCTTAAGTTTGTGTCTTTCTCAATCCCTTCTATTTCCCATCACCCAACTCACTCATCAAATGTGCTCTCTTCCTGGCTATAGTTAGTAGCCTAGCTTTCTGATGTTAGGGAACCTGCCATCAGAATATTTGCCAGGCTGGTGGGTTGTGGTAGTGTATACTTATAATGCAAGCTCTGCAAAAGCTGAAACAGGGAGATCAAGACGGTTTACAGCCAGTTTATCTTGAAAGAAAAAAGAATAGGAAGGAGAAAAGAAGGGAAGGAGAAGAGAAGAGAGGAGAAGGAAAGTGGGGAAAGGAACAGGTAGATAAAGGAGGGAAAGTGAATGGAGGAGAAAAGAGGAGAGGAGGAGAGGGAAGATCAGAGAAGGGAGGGGAGGGAAACAGAGAGGAGAGGGGAGAAAAGGTTCAGCAGGCTGACCCTGTGTTGGTTCCTGGTGGGAAATTAGAAAGAAAACCCTTTTCATAGGCTAGAAAGTGGAAGATTAGCATGCATTGATAATTGCTACTTTTTCTAATTCCGTCAATATTCACTGAGCCTGAACAAAACTTGAAAAAAGTAATCAGAGAAAGGAAAAGTAATGTACATGTGTTAAAATTTAAGATGAACCCTTTGCATTTCCCCACAATCTTCATAAAGGTGAAACAAGATGTCCAGAAATTAATTCATAAGCAGCAGATACAGCATTTGAACTTTATCCCCCAAACCCATATGCTTCCAATTACATAAGTTCTTTCCAAACTTTAAACACTCTTGATTTGTCCTAAAATCCTGTACTACAGGAGCATAGTTAAGTAGACAGAATATATTTCTAAAGTCAACATACTTCAGTTAGTCCTGCCTCTCACCAGCTTTATGGCTCTGGGCAGCTAATTTGACTATTACTACTTTTGAAAGTGTTAAACAAGGGTTAAAAAATAGCATCTATTGGGCTGGGAATGTGGCTTAATGACAGAATGCTTGCCTACTACCATGCATGAAGCCCTGGGTTCAATTCCTCAGTATTACATAAACAGAAAAAGCCAAAAGTGGTGCTGTGGCACAAGTGATAGAGTTATAGCCTTGAGCATAGACAGGCTCAGACACAGTGCCCAGCCCCTGAGTTCAATCCCTGCAGGGATTGAAAAGAAAAGAAATAGCATCTATCCAATGGGGTTATGTTGAGGACTGAGTGCTTGTATTCCCAACACTTAGGAGGCAGAGTCAGGATTTTGAGTTTAAGGACATCCTGAGTTACACAGTGAGAACCTGTCTAAAAATAAAGCAAAATGAACCGTGCTTCAAAATTTTCTTGAGGGCTGGGAAGGTGGCTCAGTGGTAGAGTGTTTGCCTTGCATGCATGAGACCCTGGGTTCGATTCCTCAGCACCACATAAGCAGAGAAAAAAAAAAAGCTGGCAGTGGCGCTGTGGCTCAAGTGGTAGAGCGCTAGCCTTGAGCTGAAGAGCTGTAGGACAGCGCCCAGGCCCAGAGTTCAGGCCCCATGACTGGACCCAAAAAAAAAAAAAAACAAAATTTTCTTGAAATCAGCCTTTTGCTATGTAAGTGAATGTATTATAAAGAGGTAGTCCTTACAACCTAACTGTCAAGGTACTAGCTCGATGTGATAGTTACATTTTAGTATGACATTAGAATAAAGACAAAGAAAAGAAATGTATCTATGTACCCCCTAAATCATTATCAAGACCTAGATCCTGATTTGATGAATATGGTCTCCCACTTTCCAATCCATACAAAGCTTATAGAATGCTGAGTACTTAAAGGTAAGCACAGTAGTTAGTAGCCAACCGGGTTTATGGAAAATAAAAAGAAAGAAAGAAAGAAAATCTAAGGGAGAAGTAGAACGTAATGAGCAGATGCTGAAACCATTGAGCAAGAAATGAAAAGCCAATCATGGCAAGCCCCCAATTTCTATGGTACCCACTAGCTGTCAGGAGGAGGTCCTCAAAAAGACAATGCAACCCTCAAACAGAACTTAGTCTATATCCTGACACTGGGGTCACAAGTAGGGCTTGTGTGATGGGACTATAACTGGGACAGGAGTCCAGAAACTTCAATTCAAAATCACAGGGCAAAGGATGTAGGGAAAATAGCCTTCCAGCAAACAAACAAAAGAGAAAGAAGCTAAAGGAAACAGACTTGGCCAAGAATAGAAGCAAACACTTGATATGTGCCACAGTTCTGCAAACAGAGGCCACCGTGGCAGAGAGCATGAAATCTTCACAACACTCAAAATAATGATCAAGAAACTCAAGGTGGGGGCTGGAAATATGGCTTAGAGGTAGGGTACTTGCCTAGCATGCATGAAGCCCTGGGTTCGAGTCCTCAGTACCACAAACACAGAAAAGGCCAGAAGTGGTGCTGTGGTTCAAGTGGTAGAGCACTAGCCTTGAGCAAAAGAAGTTCAGAGAAAGTGCCCAGGCCCTGAGTTCAAGCCTCAAGACTGGCAAATAAATAAATAAATAAAATAAAAAAGCAAAGAAACCTCACAACAAAAAAAAAGCAAAGAAACAAGAAAAAAAAACTCTCATGGGGCTAGAGAATTAACTTTGGCTTAAAATGTATGTGGTCCCATAATGATTATGATCTTACTCTGTAATCATAGGATCCAGTTTCAATAAAGTTTCAACAAATTAAAAAAAGAAAGAGCCGGGCACCAGTGGCTCACATCTGTAATCCTAGCTACTCAGAAGGCTGAGATGTGAGGATCACGGTTCAAAGCCAGCCCAAGCAGGAAAGACCATGAGACTCTTATCTCCAATAAACCACTCCAAAAACCAGAAGTGGCACTATAGCTCAAGCGGTAGAGCACTAGCCTTGAGCTGAAGAGCTGAGGGACAGCGCTCAGGCCCAGAGTTCCGGCCCCATGACCAACAAAAAAACAAAGAAAGAAACACAGGTAATGGACTGTTGTGCCCTAGGATGGGTATTTGTATTCTGGAGAATATTCAGCCCAACTATCTCTCCTTTATATTTGCTAATGTTAGAAATTAAATGCAGGATATCATGCAAACTAGGCAAGTGTTCTAAAACTGTGCTAGACCTCCAAGCCTCCCCTTTATTATTTATTTACCTGAGAACTTTCTAGATAGCACAGGCTATCCTCAAACTTGAGATACTCCTGCCCCCACCTATCTGCTTTCTCTATTTCTCATACTTTGTTGAGCTTTTTGCTATAGAGGTTGGTATGCAATTTGTAGATTCTATCTTCTGAATTATAATCCCCAAGTACTGACAAAGTGCACAGAGATTAAAAAAATCTTCCTTTAGAATTTAATGAAGCAAGAGCTTACAGTTAAGGACATATTGACTGCATGCCTAAATATTTAGAAATGTTTATGAGAAGAGGAATGCAGAAATGGAGGAAAAGCCAGTCTCTATGGCCAGACATGCTTCTGAAAGCCTTCCAGGTGTTCCAGAGGTCCACTGGAGGTCACCTTGGGCTGTGTTGCTTTCCTCAGGAAAGGCCGGTTCGACAATATTTAAAAGTCCAGGGGTTTTGCTTCGATGGCAGTTTCTAACATAAATCCTTTTATGACAAGGTGATTATTCTAATGAACAATTATTAGATAAGGGGGATAATTAATAGGCATCCATATTCCAATACCAATCTCGTAACCACAGTTCTTTGCAGTGATTCTCTCTGATCTACTGAGCTTTAACCTTTGTCTTTCAGCCTATGTTTCTATTTCCAGAAGCCATTTGCTATCCCACACACACACATTGACTTTTCTCCTTTCATGTTGCAATGTCTCAAGGTTAGTATGCTGAACAGAGACTGACATCAGCTAGAAAGAAAAGAAGTTCATGGCTGGGAAGGTGGCTTAGTGGTAGAGTGCTTGCCTCGCATGCAAGAGACCCTGGGTTCGATTCCTCAGCACCACATAAGCAGAAAAAGCTGGAAATGGCACTGTGGCTCAAGTGGTAGAACACTAGCCTTGAGCTAAAGAGCTGGGGGACAGTGCCCAGGCCCAGAGTTTAAGCCCCATGACCCCCCCCAAAAAAAAGAAAAGAAGTTCAAGTTGAGGCTCAGAGATCAGGTGATCTCCAGCAGACTCAGTTATTGCAGAGACTGGCTGTTCAGAAGTGAATCTCAAGGGAAGATTGTCCTCCAGCAGGGTGAAACCAACAAATGTTCACGTAACACGTCCTGAGTGTCAGTCCCTTTCCAGAGGCCTCAGCTGTCACAGAAAATACTCCGAGAAGAAGTAAGCAATGCTCCAAAGAGTGGAAAAACTCAGGTTCATTACACCAAAGAGCCAAGAGGAGATCCTCCTCCAAAGCCTGAGCGCTGACTGACAGGAGTACAATCCTTTCATACTTGGGTTCCAGGTTTTAATTCCACAAAGTGCACAGGTGATGTGAGTTTTGGTTTACGCCAATGGCTGCAGTTTCTCAAAAATCTCTCACAAACTGGCTACAGCAATATCGGGTTGAGCTAGTTCTGGTAATAGCAGATAGTTCCTTATCATTTCCCTTTGAATCTCTCTCTTTGTATATATATGAATACATATGTGTGTGCATGTGTATATCCCCATATATATGTATATATGTACATATATTATGTATATGTATGTACATGTGTATATCCTTGTGTACATGTGTGTATATATATATATATATATATATATATATATATATATATATATATGAGCAATGTCCTTTAATAAATTGCATTGATCTAAGGGCTGGTATCCTCACCAAGCAAGGACAGGTACAGCTATCTCCCTTGCTCCTGCAAGATCTATGAAGCTAGACAATGAGAAAACTAGGAGGGGCAGTATGCACAGAATGATTAGGCACCCTGCTGTTATGTTATTAGGCACCCCCACCCCTGCTTCTGCCATGTGTGAATTGGCCAGCCCAGGAAAGACCAAACAGGGCTGTTTTGTTTTCTCTTCAAGATTATCCCCAGCAGGGATGGTGTGGTTCCTTCTTCCAGATTTTTCCCACAATGACTGCTCTGGTCCACAAGGCTGAGCCCAGTGACCCTGGGGAATGAGGAGCCCTTTCTAACACCTCCCAGGAGACACAATGGAGCATCTTTTTCAAGGCCTGGATCTATGGTGACAGTTCTATTTGCCCCAGTCACTTGGGGTCTCCCTTTAACCTACGGATGATAGGTAGGAATCTGCCCTACGTAATCTCAAAAGGAGAAAACCCTGAGGAGTTGGGTGTGCAGGGGACCCAGAGCAGAGCCACTGGGTGCAGGCTCAAGCCAGGGCACCCCAGCTTCCTGACAGAGCTCAGCTAAGCCGGACTTTAGGGTTCCATCCACACAGTCAACTTTCCCTGAACTCTGTGGGCAGTAGGCTGCATGGAATTTCAACTTGATACTTAAAGTCTTAGTCAAAATCTGGGTTGTCTCAGAAACAAAGGCTGCCTCGTTGTCTGATCCTATAGTCAGATGCAGTCCATGTGGAGGTCTGATCTCTTGTAACAGTGGTTTTGCTACCTCCCGGACCCACTCAGTACATGTAGGAAAGGCCCCCACCCATCCCAAGTGTGTGCAGATCAATACAAGCAGATAAGGAAACCCATGGCATGGTTTTACTTCTGTGACATCTACTTCTACATCCTCAATAGGTGATATCCCCAGAGCTTGTATGCCAGAAGGTTTGGCAGTGATGTATCAACACCATTCTAGCAAAGATCTAGTATTTCCCCTGTGCCCCATTTCATAATACTGGGTTACAAGCTGCTAAGATAACTTTTGTGGAACAAAGAGGCATTGATCGGGGAGCTTCCACCAACCTTCCAGGGCCAGACACCAGCATCAGAAGGGGGCTTCTGTCTGGGAATGTGGCTTAGTGGTAGAGTGCTTGCCTAGCATGCATGAAGCCCTGGGTTCAATTCCTCAGTACCACATGTACAGAAAAAGCTGGAAGCGGTGCTGTGGCTCAAGTGGTAGAGTGCTAGCCTTGAGCAAAAGAAGCTCAGGGACAGTGCCCAGGCCGAGTTCAAGCCCCAAGACTGGCAAAAAAATAAAAAGCAGGGGTGTGGGGACTTCTGATGCTGCTGATACCTGTTCTTCCTGGCTATACCTTGGGCTTTCTGGAAAGCTTGGGAATACCAATGCCTGGGCTATAAAGGGGCGACTTTAGTACTGCTGTACAGCTTCCTTGGCCACCCATTTCCTTTACTGACTGGGTCCCTGATCTTTTGATGCCCCCTAGAGTGGATTACAGCCACCTGTAATGGCGCCTTGTTCTTTATTTCCTGTCTTTACTGAGAGGAGGCCTCTTTCCTTGTAAAGTGCCCCATGCGCATGACATGCAGCTTGACAAAGACATACGTGGAGTTGGTGTTCAGCAAGCTCCAGATCCTTGATTGAGGCCCAAAGTTTCGTCCTCTGGGCTGACCATCCCTGAGGAAGAGCCTTTGGCTCCAATATTTGGTCCAGCTTCTGACAAGAGGGTTAGCAAACATGAAGGTACCTCTCCAACAGTCCTTCTGGCTAGGGCTGGCTAGGAGGAGATCAATTTCTTTTTCCTGTGTCTAGGTCTTCCCATTTGAAGGCAAAGAGCAAGCTGGCTCACTGGGGCCAAGCAGAAGAAGGCATCCTTGAGATCCAGACAGATGAACCAGCTAGCTTGAGCAGGTACAAGGCCTAGGAGAGTGTATGGACTTGTGGACCCCAAGCACAGCCAGAGGCCTGAATCACTATTATGCCATATGAAGTCACCCTTGAAACACAAGTTAGGACTCTCTCAGACTCCGCAGCTTTTGGCCATGGAACCACCACTAATTTCACGTTCGTTCACACGGTCACACACACCAAGTGAAAACAGCATCCCCCTCACCTCTCCCTCAGGAGTGCCCTAAACTGGTGGCTGTTAGTAAAGAGAAGCCCTGCACTGGTGGCCTCTTCTAAGAGAAGGGGCCTAATTTGGTAGCTTTCCTTAGAAAGGCCATGGGAGGTGATCAGGCTCCCACTGTGTCCTTCTGGATAGGCCTGGCTGGGTCTGAGGGTTCCCAGGACCTTACCTTATCCAGAATTGGACCATCTCTCCACTGAGTCCAGCTCCCAGGAGAACAGTCAAGTGTGGCTGCCTCGTTCAAACCTAGAAGCCAGTGAATGAGCATGGAGGCTTGCACCCATGGCTCAAGTGGCCAGATGGTTGTCGCTTCCTGGTCAATGCACCCAAAACTTGCTGAGGAAAATACTCAGAAAAAGCAAGCAGCACTGGGAAAATCTGAGAACTTGGGTTTGCTATGCCAGCACAGGCCCAGAGGAGTTCCAAAGTCTGTGTCCCTACCCACAGGAGTGCAAGCCCTGTGTACTTCGGTTCCGGGTTTTAGTTTGGGATAGAGCTCAGGTGTTCTGAGTTTGGGGTTACTCCAAGGAGTATGGAGTCTCTAAAATGACTCAACTTCTGGCAATATCAGGTTGAGCTGGTTCTGATGGCAGGTTTTCATCATGATTACAGCTTCTGAAGTAGGGGTATCACAAGCCAGCGACGTTGAGAAATAATCAGAGGCCTTATTTCTAAACTGACTGTGTTGCTGCTCAGGTTGGTCAATCACAAAAACTCATCTTTATTTTCCTTATTAGTTAAAAGAGGGGAATGACTTTGCAGGGATTTGTGAGGATTAGTCTAGGGTCTATGTCAACTGGGGGAGTGTAGCTCCTGGAAAATCATTTGTTGAGCATGTGTGGGAGCCCTGGGTTACATCCATAAACCCGCAAAGCAAAAGAAAATAAAATTAGCAGGGCTGGGAAGGTGGCTCAGTGGTAGAGCGCTTGCCTTGCATGCATGAGGCCCTGGGTTCGATTCCTCAGCACCACATAAGCAAAAAGAAAAAAAACGGAAGTGGCGCTGTGGCTCAAGTGGTAGAGCGCTAGCCTTGAGCTGAAGAGCTGAGGGACAGCTCCCAGGCCCAGAGTTCCAGGCCCCACAACCAGACCAAAAAAAAAAAAAAAAAAAGAAGAAAAGAAAAGAAAACAAAATTAAGTCATATGTACAAGTCAAGTACTTGGGATATAGAAAACTGAGTCAATGTTATTGTTATTGTGTTATATGTTATATATTATATGTTGTTATTATGGTATTATTACTACACTATTATTATTAAAATGTAATCTATGTTTTCAAGAAAGATGCTATGTACTTGAAGAGACAAAGAATCAAACATTAAAGGAATTGGTAAGTAGTAAAAAAGGTCATCAGAATATAGAATTAAGGAAAATGTGGGGGTTTGGTGGTGAAGGGAAGGGCATGGGACAAAGGTTTGCTAATGTATTCTAGGCTAGCCTTGAACTAAGATCCTCATGTCTCAGTCTCCTGAGTTATGGGAGTACAAGTGTTTATCAGGTTGGCAAATACTATAGTCCAATTTTTTTTGTTCTCTTATAAATAGCACATACTCATAGAAAATTAGAGACAGTGGGAGAAAAGAGCATAAAGAAGAAATGTTTTCAATGACATTAAGTCAAAATGTGCATACATAGTACCCAGAAAGTGTCAGCACTAGGCAAATGGTATTTAAAATCCACCAGATTTTCTAAAGGAAATAAAATTTATCAACAGAAGATATTTAAGTTGATAGAGCTATACATGTTTTTTTTGTTTGTTTGTTTGTTTTTTGTCAGTCATGGGGCTTGAACTCTGGGCCTGGGCGCTGTCCCTCAGCTCTTCAGCTCAAGGCAAGCGCTCTACCACTTGAGCTACAGGGCCACTTCCGGTTTTCTGGTGGTTTATTGGAGATAGGAGTCTCATGGTCTCTCCTGCCCGGGTTGGCTTTGAACGAGATCCTCAGATCTCAGCTTCCTGAGTAGCTAGGATTACAGGCGAGAGCCACCAGCGCCTGGCAATGTCTTAAAGTATAGCATATTTTCTTAAATTTTTATTAGCCCCAGGGGAGCTATTACTACAATAGATTTCTAAAACTCTTTTTATTAGCACCAATTACCTGTTCATTTTGACATGTGCATACATGTATACAATGTTCCTTAATCTGCCACCTCATGTCACTCTCTCCCTCAACCTCTTTCTACCTTCCCAAATAAAAGGCACCTTAGATTTTTAAGTCCTACCTTGCAAGACTGCCAGAAAATATTGTCACATGTTTTAAAAGCAAGTTGAAAAACAAGACATATATAATTACTTTATTAAACATGTTTATTTCTGAGGTTTGGGCTTCTCTGAAACACTGCGCGGGTTTCATTGCTAATTAGTAATTTTAGAAAACTATTTGAGGCAAAATAAATAAATAAAATACAATTTTTTTAAGTTGAGAAAGGAGAGAAGGCATACACCCAACCCCCAAAACAGCGCAAAGAGTGCTTCTTGTTGTTAAAATGCAAAGATATTCACTGAAATTTTGTGGGGTTTTTCTCTTTTTTATTATTGTATATTAATTGTACGGAGGATTTTTTTGCAATACTTCTACATATGCATATGCTGATCAAATTCATCCCCTCTGTTATTCTTTACCATCCCCTCCTCCTTGCTTTTTAAGACATGTTAATGGGTTGTCATTATTCTATTTTCATATAGGTCCATGAAATACTTTTTAATCACAACCCTTCCTTCCCACTCTCCTTCTACATTTCCCCCTGCTTTATTTTCATGTCATTCATGTTTTCTTTCTTCTTTCTTTCTTTCTTTCTTTCTTTCTTTCTTTCTTTCTTTCTTTCTTCTTTCTTTCTTTCTTTCTTTCTTTCTTTCTGAACAAATGGCACGTTCTTTCAAATGAGTAATGGGGCTGATGGGCTGAGGGGGACAAGGATGTAGCCGCCCAAGTCCAGGGCCGTGTGAAGTTAAGATAGGGCTCTGCTCCCCCGACACACCGCTGATGTGGGATAACCCCTGATATCGCTCTCAGAGCATTCTTAGCATCAGTGTTAAGCATGACTCAGTAACACAGGGGCACCCCCATTTGAATGATGGTGCCAACAGACAAACTGCCTGCTAAGTGGACTGTGAGGAGGGATGTGGCCCGTATTTCACTGATGGCATTCATTCACTCATTCATTCATGTGTGGGTGGGTAGACATCTAGATTCCTGGGTAGTGAATGACAGACAGCTTGACCTCACTGGCCATATGAATTCCCATACAATGAGGAACCCAGTCACCTAAATTGCTCTAGCTCCTCTTATTTTAAGATACCAGACGGTGATTTAAAAAAAAGCCGTGGTGGTAGCTTTAGCCATATATGAGTATCTCCAGGGAGTGAATATTTCCTATAAGAAGCCATCTTAAGCCTCTGGCCAGTCTTTTGCCATGATATTAAAAGGATTTTTAATGGTCTCATGATGCAACAAAATAAAATAAGGTAAAACCAGGGCATGCATTTGATCCAGATCCTAAATGCAGACATCTGTAGAGGCAGACCCATACAGAGTGACTCCCCAGACACAGCTAACATTTTACAGGTGCTACTACGTGCCAGGAGCATGTCTTATCTCATTCAATTTTCACAACACCCTGGGAAGTAGTTTTTATAACTCACGTACCAACCGTGAAAGGCTGTTGACACTCCCAAGCTGAACTTCTCAGGTAACCCACCAAGATGCCACCCTGTGGCCACCTTTGCAATAAATTATAAATAAATAAATAAATAAATAAATAGATGATGGAAGACAGAAAACAAAATAACAGAAGGGCTCCCTCCCTCCATTATCATGTGTAAGCCCAGAAGCAAAAGCACTCTGCACATGTACACAAAAGACAGAAACCATCCTGGATAAAAACAAAAGATGGAGGGCTGGGAAGGTGGCTCAGTGGTAGAGTGCTTGCCTTGCATGCATGAGGCCCTGGGTTCGATTCCTCAGCACCACATAAGCAAAAAGAAAAAAGCCGGAAGTGGCGCTGTGGCTCATGTGGTAGAGTGCTAGCCTTGAGCTGAAGAGCTGAGGGACAGCACCCATGACCGGACCCCCCCCCCAAAAAAAAAGAAAAAGAAAAAAAAGAAAGAGAAAAACAAATGATGGATCCATCCTGGACATACTTGTCCTCACTAGCTGACAGCAGCCAACCCAGAGCAAAGACCTGCTTTCCTTGAATCCTCCCCACATCACTGAGCCTGAGCCTCAACCCCACAACAGCCCTTGGAGCACATCCTTGCTGAACTGCCCCTAGCTCCCTATGGTGAGGCTAACACTGAGCTCCAAGTCTTTGACTTGTTCCTGGTAGAATCTGTGTTCCTGGTGTGTTCCTGGAAGAATCTGACTGGAGATTATTGGCAGCAATGGGGTTCCCCCAGATACAGCCAAGACACTCACCACTTGGAACCTGGATTTGCTAATTCTCCATCAGCAGTATCTCACCTCCCGCCGGAAGGAGGTGATGTCCTGTATTGCCTCCAAGTCTGTCAGCCTGGAATGTCTTCGATTCTCCTGTTTACTACTTTGGGTCCCTTGGGAATTTTTTTTCTGGTACAATTTGCCAAATGGTTTTTCTGGTATATTTTTTTTTCTGAACAATAAGTTGTACTGTTCTCTTGTGACAGTGGTGTAAAATTGCAGGAGTTGAAAATCGAATGGGGTTGCTGTGTACATTTGGACCTGTCAACAGTCACCATCGTGAACAGTGAGTTTAAAATGAGAACAAATCTGGCTGAAATTCCTCTTACTAAATGCTGGCATTTCAAAAAGATCTAACAACCCATGGATCATTTGTAGTCCTGGGCCCTGTGCTAAATGCTCAGCCCAGCCATCTCTAGTCCTGATGGTGCTCCCCTGAATCAAGAACTGTAGTTTCTCTCCACCTTACACATGACACAAATGACACTGAGATATTTTACAATGTACTTGTGATAGTCAAAGAGCTAACATGGTACTTTGGGATTTGAAGTCATGCAGAATCTTTAAATGCTCTACATCGTGTATACTTATGTATACTTTATAATATATATTGATTCTCTCATAAGAATTCTCTGTAAAGAACTTCTCTATAACCTAGGTTTGTTTGTTGATACCTGGATCAAATCATGTCTCTCTCCTTAGATGTGTCATCTGTCACAAAGAAAGCAAAATATATAACAAGTATGAAACATCATATCTCCCCCAGAATATTGTACTAGTTTTTTCTGAATGCCTTTGCACATTGGATTATAGCTATGAACTTGCAGTACTCCTGTAGGATCTTTTGAAGAACCTCATACCGATTCTGTAGGGTAGATAAGAGACTTGCTTCTTATCACAACTAGCAACCCATATCAAGGCCAGCCACTAGAAGAACTTGCTTCCCCTCCCCTTCTACCCTCTTCTCTCAAGAAAACAGAGATAAAATGGCTATGACTCCCTTGCACACTTACTTCTCCATTTCCAAGACTAAAAGAATTAATGTGAGGTGTGAACTCTTTGGTTTTAATTGGTGTTCATGCCTCTGGTCCAGGTATGTTTGTGACCATGTGGTAAAAATAGAGGAGAAGGGAAGTTCACTTCCTTCTTGCCTCACGCCAGACAAAAGAGATACGGCCCCACTTCCACCCAAAAGGTATGTTAATGTCACAACATAGTTTTCTTTTTTGTTGTTGTTTTTTGTCTGTTGTGAGGGCTGAACTCTGGGCCTGGGTGCTATCCCTCAGCTCTTCAGCTCAAAGCTAGCACCCTACCTCTTGAACCACAGTGCCACTTCCAGCTTTTTTCTGCTATGTGGTGCTGAGGAATTGAACCCAGGGCCTCATGTATGTGAGGCAAGCACTCTACCACTGAGCCAACTTACCAACCCACAACATACTCTTAATTGGCAAGCAATTGGTTGCTTGCTTGGTTGGTTAGTTGGTTGGTTGAGGAGATAAGGTCTTGCTAGAGAGTATAGACTGACCTCAAATTCATAATCTTCCAGCTTCAGCTTCCTGAGTACTGGAATTACAGATATAGGCCACCATGCCTGGCAGTAACATACTTTTGAGTCAGGACACTGGATGTGGAAGGCTCCATAGTGTATAGTCTGCAGGAAATAACCTTTGGGAAAAAGTGGCACACTCACATAGAAAAAAGAAATAGAAATCAGCAAAGGAGAAACCAGCAAGGAAGTATCTTGACAAATGTAATTGAAGAAGGGGAATGCCTTGGGCAAGCAAAGAAAAGGCATTGTATCATATCCACCTGTATGTTCAAGGTCTAGTCTCCAGCCTGGTGGAGGTGGTAGTGTATGAGGTGGAGTGTGGAGGAAGGCCTTCCAATCACTGGGGGTAAGGAACATAGTGGGACCTCAGTCCCTTCCTTCTTTGTTCTGCAGTTCCTAACCATGAAGTAAGCAGTTGTTGCTCTGTCACCAGCTGACCGCCATGATGTGCTTTCTCCACCACAGGCTCAAAGGAAAGAAGGCCCAAAGTGGCTATGTGGCTCAAGTGCTACTGAACCAGCTTTGAACAGAAAAAGAGAAGCAGGAAGGAGAGGCCATAAGTTTAAGCCCTTCCATGGTACCAAAAAACAAAAACAAAAACCAAGAAGGCCAATTGGGCATAGATGGAAACCTCCAAAGGTCTCAGCCAAATATAACTCTTTTTTCCATAAGTAAACCATGTTGGGTGTTCATTACAGTGATGGAAACCTTTATGACACAGGGTGGTGGAGGGTAGCAGAGGAATGTGAAGAAGACACTAAAAGAGAAAGAGAGATGAGACTAATTAAAACCAAACCAAGGAAGGGACAGGTAATAATTTTGCAGAGGTAAGTTGACAAAGACAAAATGGGGCCCGCTAATTTGACTTTCCACACACATTTGAGTCACATTTCTACTTTTTTTTAAAAAAAATTTATTTACAGCACCATTAAACAGATTACACCTTCAGAAGGTGTGCACATGAACTTACATCATTTGGGGATGCGCATGCAATTAGTTGGGGTTATTCAAAATTTGTATCTTAAAGTTTCAGCAATCATTTTCTGTCCTGTAAGGACAGAAAGGGGACTGTAAGCAACAGAACTCCACAATATTGTAACAAAACCTCAGACCGCCAAGAAGGGGCCCCTCCCCCTTAGTAAATCACTCTTTTTAGGTTGTTCTCATTAGAATTCAGAGATGTGTTGGGGTCTCTGGCCTGGCTTCCTACTAAAAGGTGACAACTGATTATTTAGCAAACTTCCAAGAAAGTTTCATGTAAACAAGAAAGTCCAGGAAAAAAAAAAAAAACACTTGGAAAGAGAGGTACCAGAAGTGACACATTTGCATTCACACAATTTGGATTTCACTGAAGATCATGCTCTAATGCAAGTTCCATTTGACAAACCAGTTTCCTGGTTGGAGAACCTCTTCCCTACTTGTGGCCACATAGAAGCACAAAAAGGCAACAATAGATCAGGCAAAAAGGGAGAGCTATAGCACAGGTATTCTGTTGGTGATCATTAATCTAAATTTGAAAGCCAAATCAGGAAATTGCCCTGGCTTTTCCTAATATGGTATGCAGTCTTTATGAGAGTATAAAAATAATCTAATGTCAGGATATTTTCAAATTCATTAAACACAATTTGCCCCTTCAAAGAAAATAGGATTTGACACTGGATTAAATAAATTACAGAATATTTTAATGTCAAAACTTATCATAACGTCTAAGATGAGCTGCTGAAGCAGAACCTAATAGCAATATTCATCATCAATTTTTAAATCAGTTAATTGTTTTGTTTTTGCTTTTTGACACAGGAGCCTAAGTTCTGTAGCCCAGGCTGGCCTCAAACTCATGATCTCTCTGCCTCAGTTTCTTGAGTACTGGGATTTCAAGGGTGTACTACCCAATAATGGGTAATTTTAAATATGAAGGAGAATTAAACATCTTACTCTAACTATCCGTCGTGCCAAGTAGAGGATACTTGAGATTTGAATTCATCACAGAAGAGTATAAGAAAATACAGTTTCCTTCATTTCATTCACCAGACTAAGATTTGTAAAGGCTTTTGTACAAATCATAGCTTTCTTTTCTTTAAATATCCAAAATTCCTAGGTAGAAACAAAGGTAGATTTTCATGACTAGCTTGATGTCATCTAGCTGGATGTAGATCAGTAGGAGAACATGTGCTTAGCATGTGCAAGGCCAAAACCTAACCACAATACCAAATGAATAAAGATTAAAATGTTGTTTTCTTTTTCTTTTTCTTTTTTGCCAGTCCTGGGGCTTGAACTCAGGGCCTGGGCACTATCCCTGAGCTTCTTTTGCTCAAGGCTAGCACTCTACCACTTGAGCCACAGCTTCTTCTGTATATGTAGTACTGAGGAATCAAACCCAGGCTTCATGCATGCTAGGCAAGCACTCTACCACTAGGCCACATTCCCAGCCCCACAAATGTTAGTTTCTAAAAAGTGAATCTTAATATCTCTAAATTACTTGTGGGTTTAGCTAGAGGCTCAGACCTAGGGACAAAACTTCTTCCCAGGGCACCTGAACTCGGGGATGTGACAACTGGCAATTGTAATTAGAGAGAAGCTGGGGATGCTGCTAAACATCCCATAATACTGAGGACAATGTCTGCGTCTGGTTCAAAGTGCCATTATTGACCAACCCTACCTCAACATAGCAAACATGCTCCGGGCAGCTTCCATATCATAACCCCATACCTGCCCCAGCCAGTTGCTTGACATTGAAACATTCCTGTTGAACTTGGGAGTTCCTAATACAGCGCCACTGGAGTTTGCTCAGTGGGCCAAAACAAAAGTAAATAACAGAATGAACTATATAACATTCTTCCTCACCTAATGTCTTCCTTTTATTGGTATTTTAATCAAAACCTTAGAAGGACGATCTTTCCATGAACAATAGAAAGCGGAAGCCCTGTGGCATTTATAATGACCAAAGGTCAGGGGGAAATTATTCTCTGTCTTTGTATACAAAGCTGGAAGTTGAAAAATGGAATAGACTTAGGTAAGTTCCTATAGTGCTGAAATGATAAGAAAGGGATTTGAAGAGCCAGAGAATAGCAGAAAGTTCTAGAAGGGTCGATGACCAGGCTAGTTTGCAAGACAAATGGTCCTGACTGATACCACTGCTTTACTATGGATACAAATGCAGGGCTGTGCTGCAGCTCAGTGGTATAGCTTGTCCCTGGCAGACATGAGACCCTAGGGAAAGATCTCAGGGTAGGGGTGGGTGATGGGGAACAATGCTTTTTTCAAAAGTAGGAAATTAGCCAGGTGCTAATGACTCATGCCTGTAATCCCACGCTTGTAATCTCAGGAGGCTGAGATCTGAGGATCGCCATTCAAAGCCAGCCCAGACAGAAAAGTCCCTAAGACTCTTATCCCCATTAAACTACTCAGAATAGGCTTGAAGTGGCACTATGGCTCAAGTGGTAGAGCACTAACCTTGAGCACAAAGTGGTTCAGGGCCCTGAGTTCAAGCCCTAGGACTGGCACACACACACACACACACATACACACACACACACACACACACACACACACACACACACACATACACACACACAAAAGTAGGAAATTTTCTGGAGCAAATCTAAACTGAGGGGCAATGTTTTCTCTAATCTCAAAGAAAATCTGTTGTTTTAAATTGTTCATCAGATGCTACTGCCACCAAGCAGAGCTGATTAGGAAGAGAAGTGGGGGAAGCTTTTGTATTTCCTTAACAGAATTAAAAGACAGGAAAACTAAGGGGAGGGTAAAACCCAAATGAAAATACTATACAGCTGGCATCACCGTGATAGGGGTGAAAAATAAAACTCAGCCAAGCTTATACAGAAATATTGCACTTACCCCACTTGTTTGAACTGAATTAAGTATACTCAGAACCTCATGTGGTAGCTTATGCCTGTAATCCCAGCTACTTGTGAGTCAGAGGAAGCAAGGAAAAAATGGAGAGTTTGAGGCTAGCCCTACCTCAAATACAAAATAAAAATAAAAAGACGAAGGACAGAGAGTTTTCCCCATGCCCTGGGTTTAATATCTAGTGTCTGTTTGACTGTCTGTCTATCTGTCTCTCTCTCCTCTCTCCCTTACACACACACACACACACACACACACACACACACACACACACACACACACACACACACACAGACTGAGAGAGAGAGAGAGTACTCCGCAAAACTGTTCTTAAGAAGTTTTGTTCACATTAAACCCTCATGCACAACTTGGTATGTGTTGATCAAGATCATTTTCTGAGGTTAGATTTAATTATGTTGGAATTAAATTCCTCTTATTTCCAAAAAAAGGTAATTTAGAGATGAAAAATATTATTTTGATGTAAACTAAAAGTGATTCCATGGTCCAGTAGCAAAGAAAAAGAAAGGTGAAATTACAACATTTCCCTTTTAATAAAGGCAGAATGATGTGAATTCATCTTTGGAGGAAAGTGAGAATTTTCTTATTTGCCTCTGGCTCCAGCATCTCAAACAATTTTATAAAGGAGAGAGTTTGGTTCATACATCACCTAAGGATATTTCTTAAAGAATCTCCAGTTCGTATTTCTAAAAATCAGAAATGTTGTCTTTTGCTCCCTTTTTAGCTTATATATTGCTTAATATATAATCCAGCAGACATCTAAAAAAGCAAACAGTTCTAGAAATTTTTCTATTTACCTATCCAAGGCCAACTTAAACACAGAGAATAAACATTCAAGAAACTCTACTATAGACCAGAGCAGCATACTCATCAGGCCTCCATTTAGAACTAAGACAATTTGCTTTGTTTTATTCTGTTTTGTTTGAGACAGGGTCTCCTTTTGCTGCCTAGGCTAGCCTTGAACTCCTAGACTCAAGTAATCTTCTTGCCTAAAAATCCTAAGTAGCTGGGACTACAGGCATGAACCACCAGGCCCAGCAAAGACAAAACTTCTGAAATGATTTTATGCTAAAAATGTGAAGGAGTCATTGTTTCTGCTATTATCTCAGCATTTCTGATGAATTTTAGGCAGATTCTAAATAGGGCTGAAAGCTTACGAAGCATAAGAGACCATCATTTTTAATTCTGCAACCTATCACAGAAGATTCTAGTTTTTTAAGTAAGGTACTCTTCCTTTCCCAATTTTCTCATCTCGATGAGACCTGTTTAAATATTGAGGCCTAAACAATGTGCTAAGTACATGATAAATGCTTCTCTACTAATGATACAATTGGATTATGTGTCTCAATCAAATTACAAAATAAATTTATTTGAACTTGGTAATATGGGTCAGAGACCTAAAAGAAAATTCTAAGCTCTACAAAATACATTGAAAACAGCAGCTGAATTAATTTTCATTTCTCATTTGGACACCAATTTTTTTCCAATCAACTTAGTAATTGAAAACCATAATAAATACTTTAAAGTATGTCTACTTAAAGAAGAGGCAGTCTAGGTAATTTATTTAGCAAAAATGAGCACTCAATGGCATACACTCTTCTAGCCCAGGAATACTTGTCCCTGATAAACACTACCCTGATTAACGTGATTATGTAAAAGGAACTCTAAGGAAATTTGGACAGATAAGTAAATTATCACCAAAGCCATGAATGTCATGAATACAACTGGAAGACTCTCAAAGACCATAAATACATATTTGTGTCATACTTAAGGACGCAGAAGAATCTCTGTATGTCCAAGCAAAGAGAATATATTACATATTTAAATAACACACTATAGCTGTAGTTCAGTTCCAAGCAGAGAATAAAATTTTGTTTTCTCTCATCTCACAAAACCAAGAAGACAGAAAATATCTTTTCTTCCAAGCCCCATTAAACTCTACCTCTTCTAATGTTCTGAGAACATTTTCCAACCTGAATAAGTACTTGTTTTACATTTCTCCAACAATGAGTGGAAGAAAAGATACTCTTGAAGTGCCACAAATAACCTCACTTCCCTCTTCCATGGACTTTGAAGGGGATGGGAAAAAACACAGCTATTATGATACTTCAGTTTTTTTCTATATAGACAGTGAGCTATGCCTCTCACCCAAGAGTCAGCTAAAAGCTACTGAGAGTGCAGCTCAGTGGTACAGCCCTTGTTTCACATATACAAAACCTTAGGTTCAATCTCCAGCACCACAAAAAAAAAATAATAATAAAAGGAAGAACTATTTTAAAACCAGTGTCCAGAGTTAAGAGTTCCCCCTTCAGTATCCCTGGTCTATGTGCTAGTGTACTTTGCTTTAGAAATCACAAAACTGTTGAAGAGCAGCAAGAGATACCCAGAGGAATGAAAAGGGGTTAGCAGCCACATGAAAACCAACAGATATGTTCCACTAAATCCTAATTATCCAACCCTTACTGAACACAGAGAGTGCAAGATTGGTTCGAGCCCACAACCCACAAAGCTGTTTCCACAAGCCAAGCTGGTGGTCCCAATGCACCTAAACTATATAGAGTCCGATCTTAGGGGAGTACCAGATCAAAAATGTGTACTGTTTTCAGAATGTTGTTCCTCCCAAGTTTTGTTAATAGTTTGTCCGTGGTCATGCAGACAGCCATCCAAAGGCACGTCAATGGCTACTTCAGTGGCTTCTCTTCTACTTCGATATATCTCTAGAGGAGGGCCACCATTGTGCTCAGCACAGCCATTGACATGAGCCAGGGGCAGTGCTCCAGGAGGACAGCACAGCCTTTTAGCACAGCCGTTGGAGATGCAGGGGCTGCTGCATTGAAACAGTAAGTCTTTCTGCTCCAGGGGTTCCTTCAAGTCCACCTTTTCATACTGAATGGTCAGGTTGTGGATTCCTGCATTGTGAAAGATTTCTCGAATTTTTGTGCTGGCATCCTGATAACCTGTGTCCTGCTGGTACTTGATGTGCAGGGTGGCAATGATCTTCCCACTTACAAGTTCCCAGATGTGCACTTCATGCATGCTGCTGATTCCAGGCACAGAAGAGAGTTTGCTCACTAGGAGAGAGAAGAGTAGATGATGGGAAATTGTGAATGCAGTAGGGGAGACCCAGAACCCAGAGGTGTAGCTGTTTAAGCTCATCACCCAAACAGTGTGCATTTACTAAGACTAACAGAAGAAAAAAAAAATCACTGATCCTCTATGAATAGATATTTCCCATCATCTTCTTTCTTCTCTCTGAATGCCTACACCATGGTCAGCCCATAAAAAGCAATTCAAATGAACAAGTGTAATAATAAGAAGAAAATGCATAGGTTTGTTGAATGTACAGGGAATGGTTCCCAGTGAACGTCCATGAGCATTAAGTAGAATAGCTCTTTGAAAGAAGAAGAATTTGACAAATATGGATGGAAAACATTTGCCAACAAATCTAGAACTAAGGTTTCGGCCAAAGGATAGAACCAAATATCCATGTACATGAACAGCTTGGGCCATGCTCTTTGTAGTAATAAAAACTGGAAACAAAAACACAATGCCTCCTATCTTTTGTCCTCTATCTTCTTCCTCTCCCTGCCTGCAGCACTAGGCAAACAGCAGGTACTCAGGAAATAGAGGCTGGTTATTTTAAAACAGTCAGAGCAATGCTCGCAGAGAAGAGACTAAAAAATACAACTAGAATGTCCAGGAGAAGATGCCTGAAGAGGAACTGAGGCTGTTGTAATGATCCCACAGACTGGCCACAGTGGGTATACTCAAACATAGTTACCAGAGCTATAACCTTCCAAACAAAGTGATACTAGAGCTGGAATGGTAGCCCAATGGTAAGATTGTGTTTGGCATATGAGGAGTCACGAGTTCAGTCTTCAGCATTAAACACACATGTATGTGCACATGTGCACACGCACACACACATACACACACACAATTCACAATGCAAGTTGCCCCTATATCTGGAACAATCTACCATTGCCATAGAATATATTGTTGTGCCATTTAAACTGACTGTCAGAGAGGATAAGAAATGTACTCATTACCTTGCCCATGTAATTGTAACCCCTCTGTATGGTATGTTCACAATTAAAAAATATATAGAAAAATAAATAAATAGACTGATTATCAGGCAGATAATAAAACAGATCTTCTAACTTCTACTCACTCCCTGTTTTCTGGCTCACCAATGAATAATGTATAATAATAACCATAACAAATATGTATAAAATAATAGTTTTATAAAAAACTGAGTTTCTGCTGTATAAAAATGTCGTCTCCTTTTAAAAACTAGAAATAGGGCTGGGAATGTGGCTTAGTGATAGACTGCTTGCCTGGTATGCAGAAAGCCCTAGGTTTGAATCCTTATTAACACATAAAAAGAAAAGGCTGGAAGTGGAGCTGTGGCTCAAGTGGTAGAGAGCTATCCTTGAGAAAAAGAAACTCAAGGACAGTGCCCAGGCCATGAGCTCAAGCCCCAGGACTGGACAAAAATAAGTTAAATAAATAAATAAGTAAATAATTGAAATCATACAAAAAATGTCCTTAGGCAATAATGGAATTAACTTGGATCCTACAAAGACAACAGCAAGCTGAACACCAGTGGCTCACACCTATAATCCTAGCTATTCAAAAGGATGAGATATGAGGATCATGATTCAAAGCCAGCCCAGGCAGGAAAGGCCATAGTAAGACTATTATCTCCAGTTAACCACCAGAAAACCAGAAGTGGCACTGTGGTTCAAGTGGTAGAGAGCTAGCCTTGAGCTGAGGAGTTCAGGGACAGTGCCCAGGCCCAGAGTTCAAGCCCCATGACTGACAAAAAAAAAAAAAGTGTGACTAAGTCAGAGCATCCTGGGTTACAAGGACCTTTGGTTCTTGGAGCTTCGCATCATCTTCCTAGGCTGCCCAGCACCCAGGGAAATCTTCATGGCAGTTTCAGAATGCACAAACCAAACAGCACTCTGCACAATGCTAGCCCTCCAACTGCACTAGCACTCCGTCTCAGCATCCAGTCCCCAGTCTACTTACTCAGCTCTTCCATGTCAACTCCCTTGGGGACCATCTGCAGCAGAATGGCAGCAGTCTCCTTGATGAGCGGAAAGGCCGATGACAGAATAATGATGACCATGATGATGGTCAGGCTGGGGTCAATGTAACACTGCCAGTTACATGGCGCTTCAGCGGTCAGGGGACGTAGGTAGAATATGACAGCAGTGATGACCACAATCACAGACCCCAGTGCATCTCCCATCACATGTAAAAGAACGCCTGCCGTGAAGAAAGATACTGATAAAGCCCACAGTCCCACAGTACTCAGATTTCCAAGTAGAGGGATATCTGTTGCTACCTGTGTACTTTGCAGTTAGCACTCCAGCAAACATCAATATGGAAATAATCATAATAATGGCAATACTTTCTCTGAAATCAAAGCCAAGACTACAAATTCCAGGATGCAGAGAGCCCAGGAATGTCAATACATGGGTGATTATCTCATCTCACAGTGTGAGATGAAAATTCTCTGGTGGATCGAACACATCCAAGAAGAAAGCATCCAAAACACACAGATGAACCAGGGAGGGGCTGTTTCATATCTTGCCCTCCTCCTGACCTGAAAAGATTTTGCCCCACACTGATGCACTGGGAATGTGGCTTAGTGCTTGCCTAGCATGCATGAAGCCCAGGGTTGGATTCTTCATAAACAGAAAAAGCCAGAAGTGGCACTGTGGCTCAGGTGGTAGTGCTAGCCTTGAGCACAGAGAGGCTCAGGGACATTGCCCAGGCCCTGAGTTCAAGCTCTGGGACTGGCAAAAAAAAAAGGAAGGAAGGAAGGAAGGAAGGAAGGAAGGGAGGGAGGAAGGAAGGAAGGAAAGAAGGAAGGAAGGAAGGAAGGAAGGAAGGAAGGAAGGAAGGAAGGAAGGAAGGGAGAGAGAGAGAGAGAGAGAGAAATGAAAGAAACATGCTATCCCTACACGAGCAAGAAAGCTGTTTGCAAGAAAAAGAGATCCCAGGAGAAACAAAGACGCAAATATGTATGATATAAGAATAATTGAAATGTAAAATAAATACAAATAAAAGTATAAAAATTAGAAAGAAAGGAAATAGGGAGAGAAGGAAGGAGGGGGAGAAGGAGAGAGAGGGAGGGAGAGATAGAAAAGGAAGGAAGGAAGGAAGGAAGGAAGGAAGGAAGGAAAGACGGAAGGAAGGAAGGGAAGAAGGGAGAAAAGGAGAGAGGGAGGGAAGGTTAATTCTCAGGCCCCATCAGAAAGTCAATCTCCATTTTACAAAGGAAGAAAATGAAACACAGAGTAGTGAGTAATTTGTACTAATTGTAATAATACAATTATGGAATATGATACATGGATATATACATAGATACATAGATATAGAAAGAGAGGCCAATCCTCATCTAGTGATAAGGATTACAAGAGTACCAACCTCATAGGCTTGCATGAGAAAAAAAAACATATATAAGAAGAAAACATATAAAGTGCTTAGGCTTATAGTAAAATGAACTACTACTTTTATTGACTCTCTACTTTGTGCCAGGTGCTAAACATGAATGAGTTGCTTCATGTTTACAATCATCTTCCTAGATAGATATTAGTGTCATTGAGGTCCTGAGTGCAATTAGGAGACTCCAGCCCTGCTGTTTCAGTAAGGGTTAGCTTAAAACATGCCTGTAGCTTCTCATGGTTACGCTGGCTGTATCCTTTCCATATCTTGGACACAGAGTAGCTCAATAATGTGTCCAAGATCACATAACTAAAATGTTTTTCAGAGGGAGAGAAGCCTGGGAAATCTGCTTAATGGAACCCTGTACAAAGTTCTGAATATGAAAAAAAAAAAAAGCCTGCTGAAAGAATCAGCTTAAATTCTTCCTTTGTTATTATCATGAGTTACTATTTGTATCTGTGGAGAAAGCTCAGGGCCTCGCACATGCTATGCAAGCACACTGCCGCTGAGCTACACTCCCAACCCAGCAGTGGATTGTGGGCCTCCCACACAAAGATGAGGAAAGCCATTATCCTCTGGGATATCACCAGTGCACTGGTGATATTCTTTTTCTTTAATTGATGCAAATACAAAGTGTTCATGTATATAAGGTACCATGTGTTGTTTTGGCATATGCATGAAGCTCAAACAAGAGAAAAACATGTATTTCCTCCAATCTTTGTTGTCTTTTTTTTTTTTTTTTTTTTTTTTTTTTTTTTGTCAGTCATGGGGCTTGAACTCTGGGCCTGGGCGCTGTCCCTCAGCTCTTCAGCTCAAGGCGAGCACTCTACCACTTGAGCTACAGCGCCACTTCCGGTTTTCTGGTGGTTTATTGGAGATAGGAGTCTCACGGTCTCTCCTGCCCGGGCTGGCTTTGAACCGCGATCCTCAGATCTCAGCCTCCTGAGTAGCTAGGATTACAGGCGTGAGCCACCAGCGCCCGGCCTAATCTTTGTTGTCTTTATGGTGAGAGCACTCAAAAAAATCCTTTCTTCTTGCTTTTTGGGAAAGCATACTGTACAGCGTTTTCGCTGTCTGTAATCACCCTGGTGAACAGCAGCACAGGCCGGATCCTGAGCTCCATTCACTTGCAACCTGGGGAAGGAAGGAGGTCCACTGCCTCTCCTACTATCAACCTTGGTAATTTGTGGAATAAATCCTCGATCTTGTGCCTAGCTGTGCCAAACATCCAGGTCATGCTTACCACAATACCAGGAAGATGGTACCAGTATCTTTATAAACAGATGAGGAGGCCAAAGCTAAACAGGAGTTACTGGGCTAGAAAATGCAGAGACAGAAAGCAAGCCAGATCTGCCTGACCTGGGAAGGTACGCCCTTCTCCACCTGGCTCTACTATACAGCAAGTACAGAGCAGTAAGTACCATAAGTACTGAGAATGGCAGTGCAGGAGGGGAGAAAGGGGCAGAAATTTCTAGAAAGAAGTACTGGCAACAAATAGCAAACTTTTGATTTCCAGCAGAACTCAGACATTTTATTGAACATAATAAAAGTTTGTGAGCAAACCCTGCTATGGTCTCATCTGTGATTCAGAGACAAGTCTGGTAGAGACAAAGATCAGCATTCTAGCCACGTCAGTCACCTGATTAGTCACAGTGCTCAGAAGACTGGAGTCCTTTAGAAAGTCAGGAATCCTCTGTACCTGGGCTGGGAAGGTGGCTCAGTGGTAGGCATGCCTTGCATGCCTGAGGCCCTGGGTTCGATTCCTCAGCACCACATAAGCAAAAAGAAAAAAGCCGGTAGTGGCGCTGTGGCTCAAGTGGTAGAGCACTAGCCTTGAGCTGAAGAGCTGAGGTACAGCACCCAGGCCCAGAGTTCAACAAGCCCCATGACTGGACCCAAAAAAAAAAATTGTGAAGAATCCTCTGTACCTACCCTTCACATGTCAACTTGGAATTTTAAAAAGTACAGAAAAAAATAGCACCGGTGGTTCACACCTGTAATCCTAGCTACTCAGAAGGCTGGGATCGGAGGATCAAGGTTCAAAGCCCCAGAGAGGAAAGTCTGTGAGACTCTTATCTCCAATTAACCACAAAAAGCTGGAAGGAGAGCTGTGGCTCAAGCGGTAGAGCACTAGCTTTGAGCACAAAAGCTCAGGGACAGCACCCAGGCCTAGAGTTCAAGATCTAGGACAATAATAATAATTATTTTTTATTATTAATAATATTATAAACAACCTCAGACTCATATATCTCATGAGCTGGCAATTTGACTAAAATTGGCATTTGGTAAATGTAAGAATCTTGCTGGGGGTGTGCTGGGAATGTGGCTTAGTGGTAGAGTGCTTGCCTAACATGCATGAAGCTCAGTACCACATAAACAACAACAACAAAAAAAAACCTAGAAGTGGTACTATGGCTCAAGCAGTAGAATACTAGCCTTGAGCAAAAGAGGCTCAGGGACAGTGTCCAGGCCCTGAGTTCAAGCCCCAGGACTGGCAAAAAGAAAAAAAGAAAAAAGAAAAACAGAAAGAATCTTGCTGGTGGAGGAGATGGGGACAAACAAGTCGTTTAAGGATTCAGGTGGACCTGTTGCAACAATGAGAAGTACAAAATGTCATGTCAAAACCAGCTTTACAATGTCGGTGTGGGGGGGGGAGGGGGGTAAAATTGGGTGGGGGGAGGGGGGTAAAATTGGGTGGGGGGAGGGGGGAGGCAGGGAAGGGAAGTGAAGGGTAAACAAAGGAGGAGGCTGCAATGCTTGGTAAGAAATGTATGCATTATCCTGCCCATGTAATTGTAACCCCTCTGTACAGTATGTTCTCAAATAAAATAAAATACAATTAAAAAAAAAAAAAAACAAGAATCTTGCTGGGCGCGGGTGGCTCATGCCTGTAATCCTAGCTTCTCAAGAGGCTTCTCTAAGGATCATGGTCCAAAGCCAGCCCAGGCAGATAGTCCATCAGACTCTTATCTACAATTAACCACCAGAAAACTGGAAGTGGAACTGTGGCTCAAGTGGTAGAGAGCTAGCCTTAAGCTGAAGAGCTGAGGGACAGCACCGAGGCCCAGAGTTCAGGCCCCACAACCGACAAAAAAAAAAAAAAAAAAAAAAAAAAAAAGAACAGCTGGAGTAAGCAAAGTCTCCAGAACATGACATTTTTCAATTTCAAAAATTGCCAAGGAGCCGGGCACCAGTGGCTCATGCCTGTAATCCTAGCTACTCAGGAGGCTGAGGTCTGAGGACCATGGTTCAAAGCCAGCCCAGGCAAGGAAAGTCCATGAGACTCTTATCTCCAATAAACCTCCAGAAAACCAGAAGTGGCATTGTGGCTCAAGCGTAGAGCGCTCACCTTGAGCTGAAGAGCTGAGGGACAGTGCCCAAGCCCAGAGTTCAAGCCCCATGACCAACAACAACAACAAAAAAGTTGCCAAGGTATCCATGTATTGCAACTACATACTCCAATTATTTGTATGCAGAAAGAAAACAATTAACAATTGTGTTTTCTGAAGCAACTGCTTCTAAGTGTACATCGGAGAAGCAAGCCACCCCTCCCCGGAAGCCAGAGGCAGTATGTGATCATAGAAGGAGCCGGAAACATGAAACAGGGGCACAGGATTCCGGCCCACCTCTATGCTAGCTAAGGAGACACGAGGAAGTCGCTAAATCCTCTAGACTCTATTTTCTCCTTTGTAAAGAGTAAGGAAGGGTGGGAACTCATTCTAAGTTCTTTCTAGCACTTACATTTTGTGGTCCTTCCCTGAATTGAAGGGCCCAGGCCTGCCTCACACTTAACCTAAATCCTGAAAGCATAAGCAAAGGCATGATCTAGCTCATCATTACTGAACCAGCAGGGCCTGGCACTTTACAATTTCACTCAGGACCTGAATGATAAAAGTATCCTTCTAGGAAAATGATAATGAACACCGAATGACTCATCCATGCATGGTACCTGGCACAAAGTAGGCACTCAATTAAAATGGAAGCTCACTTTCCTGTTATAAGCCTAAGTAGCTTACATGTCTTTTCATCATGCAAATCTATAAGTACTGTTGTTATCTACCTTTATTTAATTAGTTGCTTTTCATTCATTCATTTGCAATTCTGTGGACTGAATTCCAGGCCTTGTGGCTACTAGGTAAGTATTCTACCACTGACCTCATTATCCTCATTTTAAAAAAATGAGAGGAGCTGGGGATGTGGCTCAGTGGTAAGAGTGCTTACCTACTATACATGAGGCCCTGGGTTCAATTCTTCAGTACCACATAAACAGAAAGAGCCAGAAGTGGCACTGTGGCTCAAGTGGTAGAGTGCCAGCCTTGAGCAAAAGAAGCTTGGGGACAGTGCCCAGGCCTTGAGTTCAAGTGCTAGGACTGGCAAAAAATAAAAATAAAAAATAAGGGACCCTAAGTCCTGAAGAGATTCAAGAATATGCCCTAATCTGGGTAGTCCTTAAGTGCCAGAGCCAGGCCTCAAACCTAGGCAGTTGCCAAATTCCAACTTTTTGGCCACTATATTCTTCACCTCTGCCAGGTGCACTTCCGAAAATCTGTCTGGAATGAGTATTTGGCTAGGTACAGTTGTAGACTAAAGATTAGTGTGTCCCCATCATGTAGAACTAAGAGAATATAGCTCAATGATAGAGCAACTGCCTGGCATGCACTAGGCCCAGTGTTTGAGCCCAACGCGCGCACACACGCACACACACTTACACACACACACACACACACACACACACACACACACACACACACATCCCAAATTAGTAAGATCATACAAACTTCTGAAATAAGGTCATGATCTATCCTATCTACTGTCCTTTCTTCTTTATGCTTACCTATTCTTTCTCTAAACTCTGTAACACAAAAATGAAGGTAATTACCTGTGTTTTAAAAGGGTAAAGTGCTACCATAGCAAATTTTACCTTAAAAAACTTAGATAGAAATCAGGCACCAAAATGAACCCGAAGATAGGGACACAAGTATTGTTTCTAACATATTTATAATGTACTATGTGACTTTTTTTGTTTCTTTGTATGTTCCTCCCCCATGGTATAACACCTGTTTTCACTGTAATTGATCCCAGTGCCCTGCATCTTGTACATACACTTCGTTAACTTGGGGAGGGGAGGGAAAAAAACAAAATGCTTAAATAGGAATACAGGTTGACCCATTGTAACAATGAGATGTACAAGACACTATGCATCTTTACAACTTCAGCAAGGGGGGAAGGAGAGTTGTGGAGGTGGGAGGGAAGGGATGGTAGGGGAAAAACAAAGGAGGAGCAGGCAGCAATGCTGGATAGGAAATGTACTCATTACCTTGCTCATGTAACTATAACCCCTCTGTACAGTATTTTTACAATAAAAAAATATACCAAAAAAAAAAAAAAAGACATCAGGCTCCAGTAGCTCACACCTTTAATCCCAGTTACTCAGGAGGCTGAGTTGTGAGGATCTCTATTCAAAGCCAGCCCTGGACAGAAAAGTCCTGGTAAGCCTTTTATCTTCAATTAACCACTCAAAAACTGGAAGTGGTGCTGTGGCTCAAGTGGTAGTGCTAGCCTTGAACACAAAGAGGCTCAATGACAGTGCCCACAGTTATGAGTTCAAGCCTCACAACTATCAAAAAAAAAGATAGATGTGTATTTAAACTGGAACTTAAGAAAGAAAGATATATTAAAGGATGATGACTTTTCATTACAGATTCTCTCAAATAGATCTACCACTATTCACTTTAGAAAAGTGAATTCATTTTGCAATTTTTTCAGGGCTACTGTATTACTGATTTCTGGATATTTTCCTCCTGTAAGTCCATTCTAAGAATGACTTTATGTCAGGTGTGAGACTTCCTTAAACTAGAAAGAATGCCTCCTGGATTATTCTCTTTTCATTATATTATTTTCATCTAATTCTCATTCCACACTTTTCCCAAACCATATGAAAGTAAAGGATTAACCTTCACCTTATACTTCACTGCAATTCTCAAAGTTAAGATTGGGGATTAAACTGGGTGCTGGTGGTAATCCTAGCTACTAAGAAGGCTGAGATCTGAGGACTGTGGTTCAAAGCCTGCCCAGGCAGGGAAGTCCATGACACTTTATCTACAATGAACCACAAGAAAACCAGGAATGGCACTCGAAGTGGTAGAATGCTAGCATAGAGCTCAAGAACAGCACTCAGGCTCTGAGTTCAAGCCCCACAACTGACAATAAACAAACAAACAAACAACAGGCTGTATTATACATCAGCAATATCCATGGATGTGCAAAATTGAGTGGAGTAGCAAGATGACAGTGCTATATGGAACTCAGGAGCAGGGGCAATATGTTGGGCACAACAAGAGCAAAGATAAATCATTAGCAACTAGTTTCTCCTTCCAAATCAATGCATCCATTAGGTAAGACACCCAGGTCATAGTCTGTGCAGGCAACGGGCCTACTTTCCAACACATCATTGACTTATTCAAAGTCAAACAGAAGTGGAGAGCAGAACACACATTTGGAAAGGATTTCAAATGGACCCAAAGTCAATCCTACCTCGGATATTCAGGGCTTCAGACTTTTTCTCCTTTTTCATAGTCTCTTCCAGCCCATTCTGGGTGCTCAGGGAATCACCTGCATTCAAAGAAGAAACCTTGTGTTGTGTATAAGTTCTACAAGCAAAAAGAACCAATGGACTCAAAATAAAGTTTTGTTATTTCAAACTCCTACTAGCATATGGGAACTCCACCCCCTTTCTGTCACACACACACACACACACACACACCAATAGTACCCCTTGACCCTAAAAGGACTTGTGGTCCAGCTTTGGATTTCATTCACACTTCCTTTCCAATTAAAACCAAAAAAGAATAACTGGGGAGCCCATCCCCACCCCAAAACCCAGAAACTAGAGGGTGGCCAAAGGGGGAGGAGGGAAACAAAGTTCAGACAGTAATCGATGAAAGGGAGGCGGGAGGAGGAGGAGTGTTCTGTATTGCTCAAGAAGAAGAACTGATTCCTAAGAAAATCGATAACTTCCACACACAGAGAGACTAGAGGAAGACAAATGACAAACGAGAACGCAAAATCGAGGAGGAAATTCAAGTCATTTGGGAGGAATATATACTGTTAGGAGAAGAGAGGTCACGCGGGTGCAAAGAGTATAAAAAAGAAAAAGAAAGGAAGGAAGAAATTCTGACAGGAAGAAAAAGGCGTGGGGTGAGGAGGAAGGGACCAGGAGGGAGGAGGGAGACAGAGGATGGAGGAAGAGGAAGAGAGGAGGAGGAGGAGGGAAGGGCAAAGCCGTCCAAAGGATGCAACCGAAAGGCACCTGCTACATTTGAGAAAACGGTCGCCCCCTTCTCCTGCTTGCTCTCCACCGAAGCCCCCCGGAAGGTCACAGCGGAGTCAGAGCCGGGGACGCTCGGGGTCACCGCATCCTGCTGGCCCTCCGTGCCCTGGGGTCCCCCCGAAGCACCCCCCTGGTCCAGCTGTCGCTGCTGCTGCTGCTGCTGCAGGCGGCGGCGGCGGAGGCCCGGGACGCAGCAGGAGAACCAGGCGGCGCAGTCCTGGAAGATGAGCAGCCCCACCAGGTTGACGGCCAGCCCCAGGGCGCCGACGATGAGCACCAGCTCGGGGTCGTCCATGCGCTCGGGCCGGGCGAGGCGCAGCACGGCCTGCACGAAGATGGTGAAGCAGAGCGCGGTGAGGAAGACGGCGTTGCTGAGCGCGCCCACCACCTCGGCGCGCGCGTAGCCGAAGGTGGCCCGGGAGCCCCGGCCAGGGCGCCGCGCGATGTAACCGGCGCTCAGCCCCACGCACAGCGAGATCAGATCCGACAGCATGTTGAAGGAGTCAGACAGCAGCGCGATCGAGTTGCCCAGGTAGCCCGACACCAGCTCGGCCACGAAGAACACCACGGTGAGGACCAGCATGAAGAGCAGCCGGCACGTCTTGCCCGAGTAACGGCCCATGGCTGCAGCCCGGCGGCCCCAACCCGCCGCCGCGTCCGGCCCTCCCGCTGCTCCCCGGCCAGCGCCGCCAAGCCCCGCGCCACAGGTGGGGGGCCCCCCGCGCACGGTGACCGCCCCCTCCCCGACTCCACTGGGGCCCGGCACCCCGCCTCCAGGGCTTCCCCGCCCGCGCGCCCTGCCCAGACGCTGCTTTATAAGGCGGAGGCAGAGCCACCCCAGTCCCCCCCCCCCCCCCCACCGGCAGTCCAGAGTCTATGGGAGTGGCTGAAAGGCCTCAGGTCTCCTCCCTCCGCCCCCGGGGCCTCCTCCCTCGCCACCCAGCCAAGGGCCTTTCCAACCTGGGCTGCTGGGAGGAAGGGGTGGAGGGGAGCCTGTGGGATGTCACTCTTCATAGAGGCCCCCCAAAAGCAGCGGTGGGATTCACCACCTCCTTTCCCTCTTCTCCAGGTCCTCCTTTTTCCCCCCAATGGCCAATGGCCTTGCCCAGCCTGATTGTCCAAGACCTTGACTGTCCACGGGCGTGTTCCCGTTGGTGGTGGACGTGGACACCTGTGCATACGTGCCCAGTCTCGGGTTGCTGTATAGATTTCCCCATTAACCCTCCGCCTCGTAAGGCCCAGGAGCGTGAACTTGGGCCAACCCTGCCTCTCAGGGCTCTGCCTGCCTTTCTGTTTTATTGAATGTGAGTTCAGCCATCGCTTGGTACCCTGCTGACGCCACCACCGGTGGTGAGATCACCAGATCGCTCCTCTCTTCTTCCTCACTGACTTCATGAAGAAGGCTGGGACCATCTCTGTGACCCTCTCCTGGCACTGTTATCCTGGTGCCCTTCTCCTCCTGCGGGGCACAGACATACATGCAGGCTTACACCCAACACTCAGATGCTCATCCGTTCTGTGGCAAACAAGTCTCTTGACCAGAAACAAAACAGCCACACCAGGGCCAGCCACCTCAATGGACTTGTCTCATTCTCCACCAAAGACATTAAAGAAACCCCTCTGTACAGCATCTGTACAATAAAATAAAAATTTAAAAAAAAAAAAAAACGGGCGCCAGTGGCTCACACCTGTAATCCGAACTACTCAGGAGGCTGAGATCTGAAGATCGCTGTTCAAAGCCAGCCCGGGCAAGAAAGTCTGAGGGACTCTTATCTCCAATAAACAACTCAGAAAACTAGCAGTGGTGCTGTGGCTCAAGTGATAGAATGCTAGCTGTGAGTTGAAGAGTTCAGGGACAGCGCCCAGGCCCAAAGTTCAAGCCCCACGACCGACAAAATAAATAAGAATAAGACATTAAAGAGAAAGTTCCACTCACTCCCATGGTCTTCTTCACACCCACCTTATACTAATTACATCATTTTAATGCCTTTGTGGTAAAACTTAAGTAGAAGAGCCCTTCCAGCATCTAGCTGCAGGAAAGTGGCCCTCGGGGCTGTTGCTGGAATGTATGTTAGGGGCTGTCTGAATGCATAGCAGGACGCCCATAAGGCTAGGTTTTTTGTTTGTTTGTTTATATTTATGTTTTTGGCAGTCTTGGGCCTTGAACTCAAGACCTGGGCACTATCCCTGAGCTCCTTTTGCTTAAGGCTAGCACTCTACCACTTGAGCCAAAGTACCACTTCTGGCTCTTTATGAGTAGTTTATTGGAGATGAGTGTCTCCTGCATTTTCCTGCTGGGGCTGGCTTAGAACCACCATCCTCAGATCTCAGCCTCCAGAATAGCTAGGATTTCAGGCATGTGCCAACAGGGCACCCCACCCACAAGGCATTTTAAAAATAATTCAGGGCCGGGCGCTGGTGGCTCACACCTGTAATCCTAGCTCCTCAGGAGGCTGAGATCTGAAGATCATGGTTGGTGCCATGATTTCTGTACAACTATAAAGGAATTGCCCACCTGGTCAGAATTTCCCTCCTGACCTTTTGTATATCTAATGAATGCCCACTTTGTATGCAACCAGTTTGTATAAAGCCCAGGATCTCCCCTTATGCTGACCCCCTAAAAAGAATATAAAATGTGAAATTAGAGACAGAATAAAATTATTGATTTTTAAGAATAGGGCCAAACTTGAAAGATAGGATCTCCCTGTAGAAAACAAAAAAACTCAAGGCTAGTCATTAAAAGGAGAAATTCCAAAGATAAAGGCTTGAAGTAAATTAGTGAGTTAAACACCCAGTTACCGGAATTCATTAAGTAGTAGCAAAACCATCAATATCCACCATGGGGACCCTCCAGACCAGGGGCGAGGGGAAGTCTGCCCCCTTTTCTGTAACTAGTAGTTTTGAAACAAAAACACCCATTTCTTAAAGATCAAGAAATGGTTACAGGGGTATTTATGGTTTTAATTGTTTCAGGAATGGTTGTGATTTACGTGCTTGCAAAATAACATCTAAGTTCTGCTTCTGTATATCACCTTGTTTGCATCTACTCTAAAAGAAAGCATTTTTTGCCTTTATAAACCCTGAGCTATTTGAGTTCAAGGCTGCTCATTCCCAAGTTGAGTCAGCCCCGGCCAGTCAATCCAATAAACTCCTGCTTTTAAGATACTTGGTCACCATCCATGACTTTGTCCAGAGGGTCAGTCCACTTCACCCTCCCTCAGGATTCAAACTTCTTTCCAGCACTAGCCTGATTCCTGTCATCAGCAATAAACTCATTTATCCTCTCTTAAAAGTAGTCTTGAGCTGCACTGGTCAGCACCTCCATAACAAAACAAATGAAAAAAAGTCTAAGTTCACGTTTTTCGTTGCAAAACTTAAAACATACCGTGAGTCACAAATTCAGAGATCTTGACACTAAAACTATTTCTACACTGGCATTTGCCCCAGAAATAACTTTTTAAAAGAACTTTCTAAAGCAAAATGGGGAGGGAGGAAGAGTGAACAAATGCCATCATGGTATTCAGCATATGCTGTGTGGAAAAAAGAACTATGTAACTTATAAGCAGGGATGAGAGAGGAAAACTGAGCCAGAGAGGGGGCAGGTTTAGAGGGTAGAGATAGTGAAGGAAGGGGTGACATTATCCGAAAAGAATTTTACTCATGGGGAGGAGAGGTGGGGGAGGGAAATGGCGGGGAGGGGGGAGATGGGAAGGGATAAGAAGGGGAAACAAAGGAGGAGGCAACAATGCTTGATAAGAAATGTACTCATTACCTAGCTCATGTAATTGTAACCCCTCTGTACGGTATTTTCACAATAAAAGGGCTGGGAAGGTGGCTCAGTGGTAGAACGCTTGCCTTGCATGCATGAGGCCCTGGGTTCGATTCCTCAGCACCACATAAGCAAAAAGAAAAAAGCCAGAAGTGGCACTGTGGCTCAAGTGGTAGAGCGCTAGCTTTGAGCTGAAGAGCTGAGGGACAGTGGCCAGGCCCAGAGTTCAGGCCCCACAACTGGACCAAAAAAAAAAAAAACCACAATAAAAAAATTAAAAAAAAAGACACTCCTGAGAGATCCCCTCCTACCCTAAAGATAAGCCATACTTGGAAATGTCCCCTTCCCAATGGTCCTCTCTTCTCCTGCTGTAGTTCCAGTCCTCACTACCTTCAGACATATACAGAGGTTTAAAAAAAAAAAAGAATTTTACTCATTACCTGACTTATGAAATGGTAATTCTTCTGTTCAATGCCTCAATAATAACAATCAAATTACATTTAAAGAAATTAAGAAAGCAGCTTTATTTTGTTGGTGGTGGTGGTGGTTTCTTTTCAGGACTCTCCTGGTGAGATATGTTCCCCCATGGGAAGGGGTGGGGTGAAAAGAGAAGGAGAAGATGAAGTATAATCAAAGCTCTTCATACACACACATGGAAATAGAATAACAAAGCCTTATTGCATTGCTTTAACAGGGAGGAGAAGATAAAGAATAATAATGAGATGAATTTGATCAAAGTAACTTATATGCATAATTGTATAATTGCACAAATAAAAATTATAAAAGAGATGATATTTGCCTTCAGGAGAGAGGATGGACATCTTGTCCAAAATATTCCAAGTCTTTAAAAGGTGGTTTCCCATAGTAGAGATCCCCCACCATCGGCCCATCTCCAGATGTGTAAAGATTTGACAAAAGGAAATCCTTTCTACAGGGAGCTGAAGAATCTTGGGAATAAACTCAGTTTTTCATTGAAGAACATATATGTATATGTATATGCATATGTATATGTACCACTTTGGTTGATACAAAGTAATAGTGTACTTAATGTGCCCCAAGTAGGCATTTTCCCTTCACTGTTTTTCAGGATACCCTAAATGTAAGAGATTCATTGTATGTGTGTGTGAGAGAGAAACAGAGACAGAGACAGAGACAAACAGACAGAGACAGAGACAAGGAGACAGAAACAGAGAACTCCGGCCTGGGTGATGTCCTTTAGTTTTTGCTCAAGGCTGGCACTTTCCCATTTGAGCCACAGCTCTACCATGGCTTTTTGCTGGTTAATTGGAGATAAGAGTCTCACAGAATTTTCTGCCAGGGCTGGCTTCAAACTGTGCTCCTCATATTTCAGCCTCCTGAGCAGCTAGGATTACAAGCATGAGCTACCAGCACTCAGCTAAGAGATTCTTAATGATAGAGGCATATGATACGAAGATGAACACTAATCAGTGGTCAATACCACTTTTAAAGGGTTGCTGGTGAAGATGAGACACAGCAACACGATGTGCATCTTCCTAGAAGGAATGAGCTCCATTCTGAATTCAGAGCTGTGCTGGTCAATTTATCAAATGTCCTTACTTAAAGGCACCTCCATGGTTTCTCAAAAACAATGCTTGTTCGTCTTCCTTCCTTCCTTCCTTCCTTCCTTCCTTCCTTCCTTCCTTCCTTCCTTCCTTCCTTCCTTCCTTCCTTTCTTTCTTTCTTTCTTTCTTTCTTTCGTTCTTTCTTTCTTTCGTTCTTTCTTTCTTTCTTTCTCTGGTCCTGGGGCTTGAACTCTGGGCCTGAGTGCTGTCCCTGAGATTCTTTTTGCTCAAGGCTAGCATTTACCACTTGAGCCACAGTGCCACTTCTGGCTTTTTTGAGTCGCTTATGGGAGATAAGAGTCTCATGGAGGGCTGGGAAGGTGGCTCAGTGGTAGAGTGCTTGCCTTGCATGCATGAGGCCCTGGGTTTGATTCCTCAGCACCACATAAGCAAAAAGAAAAAAGCCAGAAGTAGCACTGTGGCTCAAGTGGTAGAGTGCTAGCCTTGAGCTGAAGAGCTGAGGGACAGTGCCCAGGCCCAGAATTCAGGCCCCACGACCGGACCCAAAAACAAAACAAACAAAAGAGTCTCATGGAGTTTTCTGCCCAGGCTGGCTTCCAACTGCAATCCTCAGATCTCAGACTCTCGAGTAGCTAGGATTACAGGCCTGAGTCACCAGTGGTTGGCTTGTTTGTTCTTGAAATGAACACTACCCCCTTGAACTGATAAAGAATACCAGCCCTATCTGATAGGCCCACTTGACCACTAACTACCCCCATCCTCCCAGGGCCATTCTTAGAAGTTTTGGTCTTGAAACAATTTTTGGAAAATCCTCATCTCTCTGAAAGTATACATTTCCCCAGGTAGAACTCAGTTTTGCCAGTTGCCTGAGTTGACTCCCTTGTTTGACTTGAACTCATACCCTGGACTGTCCACTTTCTACGCCCCTTGTATCCTAGACTCTGCTGGGTGGTACTTGGCACCCCTCACCAGTGATGAATGAAATCTGATTTGATCTGTTGAGGTGTCTGGCCTTCTTTCTCTGCTTTCATATGCTTGGTCTTTCCTAACACTATCCAGAATAGTACAAGTGAGGATACGGTAAAGGCACTTGCACATCCGTGTTCACTGGTAACACTAGTCACAAGAGCCAAGTTATGGAAACAGCCCAGATGTCCTACAATAGATGCGTGGGTCAGTAAAATGCAAGACCTATACACAATGGAGTTTTACTCATCCGTTTAGCATTATGGCATTTGCAAGGAAATGAATAGACCTAGAACAAACCATGTTAAGTGAGGTAAGCCAATCTCACAGACCAATGGCGCATGTTTTCTCTCATATGTGGACGCTAGATCTAAACTACAACTGGATGCGATAACTTATACAAGGCTCTAGATATTCACACACAGACTAAAGGAACATACTCTTGGGGGAAGAACCCAAAGGCACAACTCCTCTGAACATTTAAAATAGTATTTATTGAAACAAATTCCAGGAAAGGGAAACATGCATTTTTGTTGGTGGTGGTGGTGGTTGGTTTTGCTCTTTAAAAAAAAAAATATTTTGTCATTTTAAGTGGGCATCAAGAGAGGGATGTTCAACAGACATATGCTCAGTCATGGTGTTCTGCAGACTCCGTGTGGAAAATGAGCTATGTAACTTGTGGGCAGGGACAAGAAGGGGAAAACAAGGGAAAATGAAGGAAAGGGTGATACTATCCAAAAAAGAAATGTACTCATTACTTGATTTATGAAATGGTAATCCCTCTGTGCAACAAACTTTTTTTTTTCTATTTTTGTCGGTCATGGGGCTTGAACTCTAGGACTGGGTGCTGCCCCTCAGCTCTTCAGCTCAAGGTGAACACTCTACCACTTGAGCTACAATGCTACTTCTGGTTTTCTAGTGCTTTATTGGAGAAGAGTCTCACAGACTTTCCTGCCCAGGCTGGCTTTGACACCATGATCCTCAGATCTCAGCCTCCTGAATAGCTAGGATTACAGGTGTGAGCCACCAGTGCCTGGCTGTGCAACAAAGTTAATGGCAATAAACTTATATTTAAAAAAAGAAACCTACCCCATTGTAACATCAAATAATACAACTCATTAAATAAAATATTGACTAAGTCATTTTAATTTTGCAATCACTTTAAGAGGACTTGGAAGGTTAGGATGAAACCCCTTACTAGGTCAGGTTTAATAATAGAAATGCAAAAGAAAACGTGAAAGACACCATAGCATAGCAGTTTGTAATTTGAGTTTCCCCATTCTCATTTCACTATTCCACATGGTGGAATGAGCCAGACACAGAAAGACAAGTACCACAGCATGATCTCATTCCTATGTGGACTCTAACAAACTTTGTCTCCAAAGTGGAGAGTGGAGTGTGGTTAGCAGAGCCCGGGAAGAGTACAAGGGAGAGGCATGGGAAAAGATTGATCACTGAGTACTGAGTTGTTACAGTTAGACACAAACAAGAGGTTCTGGTAACAATGGTACAGTGAAGTGACTGAACAACAATAATGGTGCTTCTCAACCACAAAGAAATGGTAAATGTTTGTAACTTGATTGAAACATTATGCAGTGATACCAGTATCAAAATACTAATTATCCCATTGATGTGTACAATTTTTATGTCTCTGTATAGCAGTTAGTTAATTTTTTTGCCAGTCCTGGGGCTTGAACTCAGGACCTGGGTGTTGTCTCAAACTTCTTTTGTGCAAGGCTAGCCCTCTACCACTTGAGCCACAGCACCACTTCATGCCTTTTCTGTGTATGTGGTACTAAGGAATCAAACCAAGGGCTTCATGCATGCTAAACCACATTCCCAGATAGAGTGTCATGCTTTAGTCCAGGCAGGCCTCAGACCTACCTTCACCTCCCCAGTAATTAGGGACTGATCCATATTATCAATTTCTAGGTAGCATTGAGGATAATGTGGAGGGTTTTCCCCCTCAGAGGACTTGAAAACACATTAAATTTGAGAGATTTTTTGACTTGAATACAAGAATGTCAGCCATGGCCTAGCTTTTTATTTTTTATTTTTGTTGGTCATAGGGCCTGAACTTTAGGCCTGGGCACTGTCCCTCAGATCTTTAGCTCAAGGCTAGCACTCTACCACTTGAGCCACAGCGCCACTTCCAGTCTTTTCTGCTTATGTGATACAGAGGAATTGAACTCAGGGCCTCATACATGCAAGGTCAAGCTAATGAAAGGGAAGAAAGGGAACAGAGACCTCCATAGATCAGAACAGGAGCAGGCTTTATTCAGCACTGTCCAAGGGCTCCAGGTAATGTCCAACAGAGTCAGAGATACAAGGGATCTGCAAGCTGGGGAGCTTAGGGTTTTAGTGTAAGTCCAACAAGACAGTCAACTCAGGCAGTGGGCAAAAGGTTTTGCCCAGGGCAATGCATACTTTCAAAGCCAAAAATTGCTCTATGGCAGAGACTTCCAAGAATGGTCTTAGGGTGGATGGGTTCCAGTAAACCATGAAGGTAGCATTGGGTTATGAGAACAATGCAGATTCCCTTCAAATTTGACTCTCTTTTTTTTTTCATGATAAAAGGAGGAGATGAACAACAATTTTAAAAAGCTAGGCCATGGGAGCTGGGCTCAGTGGTAGAGTGCTTGCCTTGCATGCAGGAAGCCCTGAGTTCAATTCCTCTGTATCACATAAGCAGAAAAGGCTGGAAGTGGCACTGTGGCTCGTGGCTCAAGTGGTAAAGCACTAGCCTTGAGCTGAAGAGCTGAGGGACAGTGCCCAAGCCCAGAGTTCAGGCCCTACAACCTACCCCCCCCCAAAAAAAAAGCTAGTCCATGGCTGACAACCCTGTATATAGGTTGTTGAGAAAGCAGAAATAGTCTTTGGGCTGTCTGATGCAATTGAGAGCAGAGGCCAATGCTATCTGAGAATCTCTGAGGCCTGCTGGTGGTCATGAACACTAGCTTTGGTGTGTGGTTCTCTTCCCTCCTCCAGGCCAACAGGGCACCCCAGAGACTCAATCATAGGGAATTCCTATGCTCTAGGTTTAGAAGAGGAAGGTAAGTTAAACATGAATCTGAAAGGGGATATGGCTATTGGGAGAAATGGGGAAAACAGAGGCAGAACTGGGTATTTAAGAAACACTTCTCCCTCAAAGTTCATCATTACTTATTGATACCATTGAAGTCTAATTCCTCCAGATTGATGAATGGAGGGGGTGGGGATAATCAGCTTTTGGACAATTTTTAATTGTCCAGTGGAAGTAAAATGAACTAAAAGTTATTTTAAAATGGAGACAAACTCCCCTGGAGTTTACCTAATAACTATAAGTAAAATAGAGGACAGATTAGATAGATAGATAGATAGATAGATAGATAGATAGATAGATAGATAGATAGATAGATAGATAGATAGATAGATGATAATTTTTGGGAGGGAGCCCAGTTGTGGGGCCTAAACTCTGGGCCTGGGTGCTGTCCCTCAGCTCTTTAGCTTAAGGCTAGTACTCTACCACTTGAGCCACAGCACCACTTCCAGGTTTTTTTCTGCTTATGTGGTGCTGAGGAATTGAACCCAGGGCCTCATGCATGCAAAGCAAGCGCTCTACCACTGAGCCACCTTCCCAGCCCAGATGATAATTTTTTTGAGACAAGCTATCCTCAAACATGTAATGCTCCTACCTCAGCCTCCTGAGTGCTGGGATTACAGATGTGAACCACTATATTTGGCTATATGATTTAATAACCTCCACAAAAAATTTCACCTGTTATTTGATGCTATCCCAAACACCTCCACAAACAGCAGCTTTCTTTTTTTTTTTTTGCTAGACTCCCCTTAAAGTTTAAACAACATGAAAACAGGAAAGGTTATTTGTCCAAGAGAATAATTTTCTATGTTGAAATAAGAACTATTGAAGTAGACATAGTTAGCCCTTCCTAGTAACTATGTTTGGGGCAAAGTCCAATGTACCAGCAAATGGTCCCAGTGGGGCTGTTGCTGCACTATGGGCTGGGGGCTAAGTGAGCAATCTGAATTGAGCACAGTAAGCCCACAAGGTTTTTGTTTGTTTTCTGTGGGTCTTTTTTTTTTTTTTTTTTTTTTTTTTTGCCAATTCTGGGGTTTGATCTCAGGTCCTGGGCACTGTCCCTGAGCTTCTTTTCGCTTAAGGCTAACACTCTACCATTTGAACTACAGATTTACGTTCCTACAGAGATCTGCACTCCTGACCCATAGGAAAGCTAACTGAAACAGGCTCTGCCCTGGAGAAGAAGATGTGGAAACCTAGAAGATAATTCCGCTCCTGTCACTACATATCTAAGCCAGACCCTTTACTATCTGTAATAAAGTTTATATTCAGCTGTCAGCTATATCTAATCTATCCATCATATCTACCTAGGAAAGTGAGAAACAGGTATTACAAGTCCCCAAAGCTCCAACCTATCTGATACGAGTTCTCAAGAACCTCAAGAAAGATAAGTGGTTTTCCTAAGGCTAAAGAAACACAGGGATTGCGTTTCTGGTGAGGCTCATGCCAAAGCTGTTGTGAAGGGGATCTCTCAAGCATTTTGATGTTGGCAGGTCACAGCAGCTATTGCCTACAGATGGACACTTTTTTTTTTTTTTGATCGGTCATGGGGCTTGAACTCTGGGCCTGGGCACTGTCCCTGAGTTCTTCAGCTCAAGAAAAGTGTTCTACCACTTGAGCCACAGCACCACTTGCAGTTTTCTGGTGGTTAATTGGAGATAAGAGTCTCATGGATGTTCCTGCCTGGGCTGGCTTTGAACTGAGATCCTCAGATTTCAGCCTCCTGAGTTGCTAGGTGCTGAGGAATCGAATCCAAGGCCTCATGTATGCAAGGCAAGCGCTCTACCACTGAGCCACATTCCCAGCCCCTGTGTGTATTAGTGTTATTATAGGCTTCAGACTTAGTTGCATAGGAAATGAAATACAGTAATTTGCTCACAAAACAACAGGCAGATTAAACTAGAGGAAGATAGTTCTCCTAAGGGTAGAAGAAAAAGAAGAAAAAGAAAGGAAACAGGCCTATACCCAAACATTCTTTAGCGTGTGTGGGTCTGGGTGTGGGGCTATTTAGGGGGATGTGGGTGTGGGTGTGCTTATTTGGGGAGGTGTTACTCTAAACACTCAACAGGAGTATTAGCTTTGATCAGATTGAGGGACTAGGAATGAGGGAAATCTTTTCACAGAAATGTCAAGTGTCTGGAATACAGCCTCCTCACCACCAGAGGGAGACATACTTAGGAAACTATTAAAAGTCATCCTTCATAGCCAGGTGCCAGTGGCTCACGCGTGTAATCCTAGCTACTCAGGAGGCTGAGATCTGAGGATCACGGTTCAAAGCCAGCCCAGGCAGGAAAGTCCTTGAGACTCTTATCTCTAATAAACCACTAGAAAACCGGAAGTGTTGCTGTGGCTCAAGGGGTACAGTGCTCGCCTTGAGCTGAAGAGCTGAGGGACAACGTCCAAGCCCAGAGTTCAAGCCCCACGACCAACCACACACACACACACACACACACACACACACACACACACACACACACACACACACACACACACACACACACAAGTCATCCTCCTAAAGTTGTAAATGCTGTCTAAAACAAACACAGTTGAGGCAAACTTCCATTGTACTATACCTGTCCTATCACTGTGTGTTGGATGTGTGGAGGGCAAGTCATTTGTTTCTTTAGTCCCAGATCTCAAGAAACTGAAGGAACCATATATAAGGAACTATACCCGAGATGCTTCATTCATCCTGGACCCATTTAAGACAAGACCCTGCCAAGCATGTGGAGCTGATAGCACATTGGATGAGCATTTAGGAATTTTGGAGAGAGATAAGTCAATCTTGCATGAGGAAGTGATGTGAATTGTGTTTTTGGGTCCGGTTGTGGGGCCTTAACTCTGGGCCTGGGCGCTGTCCCTCAGCTCTTCAGCTCAAGGCTAGCACTCTAACACTTGAGCCACAGCGCCACTTCCAGCTTTTTTCTTTTTGCTTATGTGGTGCTGAGGAATTGAACCCAGGGCCTCATGCATGCAAGGCAAGTGCTCTACCACTGAGCCATCTTCCCAGCCCATGATGTGAATTGTGACCAGAGGAAAAGTTGGGTGGTGTTTCCAAACAATGGCTATAGTTGTATCTCCAATTCTACTTGTTCTTCTACAGGATGACCTTGATGTGCCCTCCATCCAGAGGTAAACTAAATGAAAATAAAGGTCTTTGAGGTGCATGCCTATAATATCTACATTCAGGAGCTGAGGCAGGAGGATCTTGTGTTTGCTGCCAATCATTCTACATGATGAGACTCTGCCTCAAAAACAAAATGAGGGCTGGGAAGGTGGCTCAATAGTAGAGTGCTTGCCTCCCATGCATGGTAGAATGCTAGCCTTGAGCTGAAGAGCTGAGGGACAGCACCCAGGCCCAGAGTTTAGACCCCATAACAGACCAAAAAAAAAAAAAAAAAAGAGCCAGGCACTGGTGGCTCACGCCTGTAATCCTAGCTACTCAGGAGCTGAGGATTGCTATTCAAGATTCTCATTGGAGATTCTCATCTCCAATTAATTGCTAGAAAACTGGAAGTGGTGCCATGGCTCAAAGTGGTAGAGTGTTAGCCTTGAGTGCGAAAGCTCAGGGGCAGCCCTCAGGCCCTGAATTTCAGCCCTACAACCACTAACAACATCAAAAAGAAAAGAAATGAAACAAAACAAGAAATAGAATTAGGACTTTAAGGAGAGATACTGGGAAGAAAAGACACATTGAAGACCAGACAAAAATCTGGTCTTTGAATCAGGCCTATGTTAGATTTTTTTTAAATATAATTGCAAAATGCCTTTTGAGTGAGATTATCCAACTCAGATGGGTGAGAGTTGACAAGGTTTGTTTGGACAACAGTTGTTTTTGGAAGACCCTTAAAACATTGACTTCATTTCTCTCACTGTGATGAGAACAAAATCTATGTTTGAAAAATAAATGGCCCGGAAAGCAATGGACAAGTAAAAGGAAGAAAGTCCAACAAAAACACCAGCTTTACATGCCATAAAGAAGAAAAGGAATCAATTTAAGGAATTAAGCCATTAACAATACAACTAGGAGACACAGAATAAAACACAAGAAACTATTGTAGGAGGTATAAAAATAAAATGGAAATTTAAAAACTGAAAAATACAATAACATGGACAAAAATTCAATGGATTAGCCCTGAGCGAAAGAGCTGAGGGATAGTGCCGAGGCCCTAAGTTCAAACTGACAAAAAATAAATAAATAAAAGCAACAGAAAAGTTAGAATGGAATTCTAAAAATTAAGGAAAACAAGAAAAGAAAAACAGAGAAGTAAAAACTAGAAGGAACAAATACAAACAGAAAACAATTATCAGACTTAAACCCTATCATCCAATAATTGTAATAAATTGAAGTGGTCTAAGTTAAGGCAGGCTCCAGTGGCTCACTACTATAATCCTACCTACTCAGGAAGCTGAGATCTGGTTCAAAGCCAGCCCAGGCAGGAAAGTCCATGAGACTCTTATATCCCATAAACCACCAGGAAACTGGAAGTGGTGCTGTATGTAGGTCAAGTGGTAGAGTGCTAGCCTTGAGTTGAGGAGCTGAGGGACAGGACCCAGGCCCAGAGTTCAAGCCCCAAGACCAACAAAAATAAATAAATAAATTAATTAATTAAAAAAATACAGTTAAGGGCTGGGGATGTGGCTTGGTGGCAGAATGCTTGCCTAGCATGCATGAAACTCTGGGTTCAATTCCTCAGTACCACATAAAAAGAAAAAGCCAGAAGTGGCACTGTGGCTCAAGTGGTAGAGTGCTAGCCTTGAACAAAAGAAGCTCAGGGTCAGTGCTCAGGCCCTGAGTTTCAACCCCAGGACTGGAAAAATTTAAAAAAAAATAGGGGCTGGGAAAGTGGCTCAGTGGTAGAGCACTTGCCTTGCATGCATGAGGCCCTGGGTTTGATTCCTCAGCACCACATAAGCAAAAAGAAAAAAGCTGGAAGTGGCGCTGTGGCTCAAGTGGTAGAGTGCTAGCCTTGAGCTGAAGAGCTGAGGGACAGCGCCCAGGCCCAGAGTTCAGGACCCAAGACAGGCCCCAAAATATTAATTAATTAATTAATTAATTAATATACCAGTTACAATGAGCAGAAGGGCTTAAAAATCCATATTCTATAATAATAAATATAGTAAAATAATAATTATATAATGTACATATAATGTAATATATAAAACATAATATATTATAGCATATAATTACATATGTTAGATTACATATATAATAATATTATATTATTATGATATTTATAAGAATCCCAGACCACATAATTAAAGAAACAAACTACTGACATAAGTAACCACTTTAATGATTCTTTTTTTGGGTCCAGTAGTGGGGCCTGAACTCTGGGCCTGGGCGCTGTCCCTCAGCTCTTCAGCTCAAGGCTAGCACTCTACCACTTGAGCCACAGTGCCACTTCCAGCTTTTTTTTTCTTTTTGCTTATGTGGTGCTGAGGAATCAAACCCAGGGTCTCAGGCATGCAAGGCAAGTACTCTACCACTGAGACACCTTCCCAGCCCCACGACTTTAATGATTCTTAAGAGCTTATGCTGGAAGAGAAAAGACAATCTCAAAGGTCACCTATGCACATTCCCTTTGTGTAATTAGATTTCAAAAAAGGAAATCAGACGTTGTTTCTAAGACACGGAGCTGAGGAGCAGAGAGGGAATGGTGAGTGTGATTGTAAAAGGACAGAATGAGGAGGGACATCTTTGTGGAGATTTAATTTGATAATGGTCACACAAACTTACATTTGACAAAATGGCATAAAATACAAATACCCATTAATTTATCAATATCATAGTTTCATTGGGGCGAACTAGACAAAAAGTATTACTAGTTTTGAATTTGCTTTATAATTTGGTGTGAATCTAAATTCATGTCAATATAAAACTTACAAAAGCTATGGGCAAGTTAATGAGCACCAGAGTCAAAGAGGAAAAGGAATTAGTGAGGATAAATCTGAAGAACTATGTGTACACTATATTTTCCTGGATGGAAAATATGAAAGATCTTACAGGGCATGGAAGAGATAAGCAGGTCTAACATTATATAACTAGCACCGTGCAAGGAAAAGATAAAAGGAATGGGAGTGGGGTGAAAAACTAGAGCCAATAATATCTTTAAAAAAAAACAAAAACCTTTCCAATTTACAAATGCTGTAAGTACGTAGAGTTTGGAAACTGCTGTTCCTGCTGCCCGGGAAGCAAAACCCACTGACAATGCTCACCCCGCGGCCCACCCACCCCTCTCACTGATCTGAGGTAAGGAGAACTTTTTTCCTATGTCCTACCAAAATCCTACATCTTAGAGATGTCACTGCAAATAAAGGCAAGAATACAGATCCTACTTTATCAAAAATTACTTCCTCAGAGTTCTGTCAAGATAATATCTTAGATGTAGATAATAACTAACAGGACTCGGACTTTGGAATGCATTCTAAATATCTATAGATATTATTGCTCCTCACAAAGGATGATGGCAGAACTTGAGTATATCGATGTCATCACAGCTGTCTCTAGTGTTTTTTCAAACAGTACCATGACTACTATACCATTTCTATCAACAGAGAAAGAAACAGAAAATAACAAGCAGAAATGCATTGTCTACTTCTTATAAACATTTGACTATGAAGAAAAACAAAATTATTTCAGTCCCCCACCCTCCCAGAATACACTAGCATTATCTTTGCATTAGTGTGGGACATTTGGTTCCTTTGATTTTTTATCTGTAACTTGGAAATAAGAGCCTAATATATGAGCTTCACATTCACATGATCATTTTTTAAATTTTCTTGACCTATTGCCCAGGCTGGTTTTGAAAGAGAGATGCAGGGAATTGATTAAACTCTCCTATGATACTAGGTGCCAATGGCTCACACCTGCAATCCTTGCTACTCAGGAGGCTGAGATCTGAGGGTTACAGTTCAAAGCCAGCCAGGGCAGGAAAGTCCCTGAGACTCCTATCTCCAATTAATCACCAGAAACTAGAAGTGGCGCTGTGGTTTAAAGTGGGAGAATGCTAGTTTTGAGCAAAAGAGCTCTAGGACAGAGCCCAGGCCCTGAGTTCAAGCCCAACAACCAATCAAAAGAAAACAAAAACAAATCACTTATGAGATAGATGCTATTATCACTGGAGTTAATGGAGACTAAAAATGGTACTGTAAGCCAGGCGCAAGTGGCTCATGCCTGCAATCCTAGCTACTCAGGAGGCTGAGATCTGAGGATTGCTGTTCAAAGCCAGCCCAGGCAGGAAAGTCTGTAAGACTCTTATCTCCAATAAACCACCAGAAAACCGGAAGTGGCGCTGTAACTCAAGTGGTAGAGTGCTCACCTTGAGCTGAAGAGCCCAGGGACAGCGTCCAAACCCAGAGTTCAAGCCCCACAACCGACCAAAAAAAAAAAAAAAAAATGGTACTGTACTCTGAAAATAGTATAGTGTCAAATATAGAACCCTGCAAAGGGATATTTCAGGGAATCATGTTTATTGCCCATTTCCAGTCATCCCAATCCTGCCTGTGAACTAGAAGAAAGTGCTCCCAGGAGATAGGTGTCTAGGAACCTTCTCCTATTCAAAATGTTTTCTTTTGCTGTGTAGATCCCAAATACTTCCCACCTCCTAGCCCTGTCTCCTGCCTCAGCTCCCTGGGGGAGGGGATTACAGGCCTTCTCTACCATAGTCTGTATAAGTTTTTTTGGTGTTCTTGTTTTTTTGTTTTTGTTTTTTTAATTCTGGTACTGGGCTTAAACTCAGGACCTGGCTACTATTCCTTAGCTCTTTTGCTCAAGGCTGGCACTCTACCACTGGAGTTAGAGCTCCACTTCTGGCTTTTTGATGGCTGACTAGAAATAAAGTCTCTCAGGTTTGTCTACCCAGCTATCTTCAAACCACACTGCTCCGATCTCAGCCTCTGACTAGCTAGGATTACAGGTATGACCATCAAGACCAGGCTTGCATAGTCTTGGTTGTTGTTGTTGTTTGTTTTTGATATTGCTTTGTCAGTTATAAGTCCTGAACTCAGAGCCTGGGTGCTTTCTCTTAGTTTTTCACCTGGGACTAGATGTTCTATCACTTGGAGCCACAGCACCACTTCTGATTTTTTGAGTGGATAATTGGAGGTAAGAGTCTTATGGAGACTTTTCTGCCTGGGTTGGCTTTGAACTGCAATCCCCAGATCTCAGCCTCCTGAGTCACTAGGATTACAGGAATGAGCCACTGGTAAATCATATTTATTTTTTTGTCGGTCATGGGGCTTGAATTTGGGGCCTGTGCTGACCCTGAGCTTTTGTACTCAAGGCTAGTGCTCTACCACTTTGAGCCATTGAGCCATTTCTGGTTTTCTGGTGGTTAATTGAAGACAAGAGTCTCAGACTTTCCTCTCAGGCTGGTTTTGTACCATGATCCTCAGATCGCAGAGTCTTGAGTAGCTAGGATTACAAGAGTGAGCCATTGGTACCAGGCTTCTATAGTTTTTATATCTATCTTGTTTACTGCAGTATATTTGCCACTGAAGAAGCATCAAATTTAGTGACCTTCTGCTGCAACCTCCTTAGATAAAGACTGTGTTGCCATTGCCTCTAGCAAGTTGATTGGAAGAACATGACATTAGGAGGGAGGAGAGAAGGCACAAAATAAAACAAAATCAAATACTAAGGAATTTGTAAAAAAATAAATAAATAAAAATACACATGTATCAGATAAAATTCATCACTTATAAATGATATGAAAGCCGGGAACCAGTGGCTCACACCTGTAATACTAGCCACCCAGGAGGCTGAGATCTGAGGATCATGGTACAAAACCAGCCTGGGAGGAAAGTCTGAGACTCTTGTCTCCAATTAACCACCAGAAAACCAGAAATGGCTCTATGGCTCAACGTGGTAGAGCCCTAACTAGCCTTGAGTACAAATGCTCAGGGTCAGCACAAGCCCCAAGACCAACAAAAAATAAATATGATCTTAAACAAGACTGATATGTCCTAGACAGAAAAAAAAGATGCAAAAGAGACTAAAAGCCATGGTACTAGAAAGTGAGCTGCCTAAAATTAGTTTTAGCTTAAAAAAAAAAAGGCCAGTGTATAGCAAGATTTTCAGTTCCAGTGTAAGTCAAGTGCATAGTGTTCTAGTAGTTACATTTTAAAGAAAATTCAGGCTTGAAAAATACTTTTCAGAAAAGAAATGGAGCAAAAATCAACCTGAAAATCAAGGGAAAAATCAAAGTAAATAAGGAATAGGAAAAAGTAGAAACTGTTAAACATAATGGCTCCCACCTATAAATCTCCACACAGGGGAGCTGAGGCAGGAGGATTGTGAGTTCAAGGCCAACCTGGACTATATAGTAAGGCCCTATCTCAAAGAAAGAAAGATGGAAGCCGGGCGCTGGTGGCTCACGCCTGTAATCCTAGCTACTCAGGAGGCTGAGATCTGAGGATCGCGGTTCAAAGCCAGCCCGGGCAGGAAAGACCGTGAGGCTCCTATCTCCAATAAACCACCAGAAAACCGGAAGTGGCGCTGTAGCTCAAGTGGTAGAGCGCTCACCTTGAGCTGAAGAGCTGAGGGACAGCACCCAGGCCCAGAGTTCAAGCCCCACGACCGACAAAAAAAAAAAAAGAAAGATGGGTAGAAGGAAGGAGCCTGGCACCAGTGGCTCATGCCCATAATCCTAGCCACAGGGAGGCTGAGCTCAGGAGGTTTATAGTTTGAGGCCAGCTAAAACAAACAAGTTCACTAGACTCCCCTTTCAGTCATTAGTTGGGTGTCATGGTGTACACCTATAATTCTAGCTATGTGGAAGGCTAAGACTGGGAGGATTCTTGTTCCAGTACAGCCTACGTAGAAAAGCCCATGAGAGTCCAACTCAGTAGAAGAAGCTGTGTACGTATTAAGCTGGTAACAACAGGAAGCCTAAAATAGATGCTTCAAGATGCAGGTGCATGCCTAAGAAGTAAGTAAGACTCTAACAAATAACCAGCACATTGAACTCAGAGCCTGGGCACTGTCCCTGAACTGCTTTTTTGCTCAAGGCTAGCACTCTACCATTCATTTGAGCCACAGCGCCACTTCCCACTTTTTCTGTTTATGTGGTACTGAGGAATCGAACCCAGGGCTTCATGCATGCTAGGCAAGCACTCTGCCACTAAGCCACATTCCCAGCCAAAATATTTTTAATGTGTTATTATTAATGGGAAATGGGTTACCACTACGTAAGTTAGGTAAGGAATACATTTCTTTTGGACAATGCCACCCCTTCCTTTGCTTTCCCCAGTTTCCCCTTCCCATCCCTGTCCACAAGTTACATAAATCATTTTCTACATAGTGTAAAAAAAAAAAAATAACCAGCACATAAAAAGGGGCTGTAGGGCTGGGTGCCAGAAGCTCACGCCTGTAATCCTAGCTACTCAGGAGGCTGGGATCTGATTATCACAGTTGGAAGCCAGCCCTGGGGCTTGAACTCAGGGCCTGGATTCTGTCCTTGAGGTTTTCTGTGCTCAAGGCTAGCGCTCTACCACTTGAGCCACTGTACCACGTCTTGACTTTTCTGTTTATGTGGAATTGAAGTATCAAACCCAGGGTTTCATGCATGCCAGGCAAGCACTCTACCACTAAGCCACATTCCCAGCCCTTTTTTTCTTTCTTCTTTCACTTATTTCTTTCCTTCCCTCCTGCTCCTTTCTGCCTGCCTTCCTTTTCTCCTTTTTCTTTTTCTTTTTCTTTTCTTCTCCTTTCTTTCCTTCCTTCTTTTTTCACTTTCTTCCTTCCCCCCTTTCTCCTTCTTACTTTTCTTCTTTCTCTTTGTTTTCTTTTGCTTCCTCCCCACCTCTTTCTTTCTCCCTCTCTACCCCAATGTCTCACAGACCAGTCTGGCCTCAAACTTGAGCTTCTCCTCCCTCTATCTCCTAAATGCTGAGATTACAGTCATGTACTTCACATATTCTTTTTTTCTCCATGTTTTTAAAAATACACCTGACTTTATATGTCTGCCTAAGTCACTCCATGAGATCCAACCATGTTGAAAGTCTTAACCATATATACCATTTGGGTAATACTTCAAGTTAGTGGCCTTGATTATTATTATCATTATTTTCCTTTTCTGTGATCTCAAACAAGCATAATGAGTATCAGTTCTCACAGCATTCATATAAAGCAGAACAGTAAAAGATCTACGAACCAGGGAGACTGCAGTTTTGCTGAGTGAGAAGGTCTCTCGCTACAGATCCCACCAGGATGATGGATTACTGCATTCTGAACACTAACCCAGCCGATATCAGCAGTTCTCTAGTCAATAGGCACCTCAAAGTATTTCAAGCCAAGGTTTTATATGCACTAAATAAAGACAAATCTTTTGAAGTGAAGAACCATTTTTCTCCCCTCATCTGGCATGGTGGTTCATGCCTGAAACTCCAGCATTCAGCAGGCTAAGGCAAGAGAATCATGAGTTCCAGGAAAAACTGGGCTACATAATGAGACCTTGTTTCAAATATAAGCATTTTTTTCTCCCTTAGATATTATTATACATGGATTAGTTATATTTCCTACTGAAATGTAAGCTAATTCTTGTTAGGTCAATGTTAACTTATGAGATTTATTTGACCTACATATTTACTCTTTTAATAATGGGAAGGACACTAAAATGTGGTTTCGAAGCTGGGAGCCAGTGGCTCATGCCTGTTGTATTAGCTGCTCAGGAGGCTGAGATCCAGAGGATTGTAGGTTCCAATCCAGTCCAAGCACAAAAGTCTACAGTGTAGTTCCATCTCCAAAAAAAGGCTAGGCTGGAAGCATGGCTCAAATAGTAGAGCCCCAGCCAAGCAAGCCAGCCAAGAAAACTTTAGGCCAGCCATGAGTTCAAATGCTAGTACCAATACAAAACAATCTGTGATTCAAACAAAACAATAAATACTTACCTACAGACATAAATGGTAACAAGCTAAACAGTTGTCCTAAAACTCCTTGGAAACCTTAAACACTGAAATTTCTAATAAAAAAATTCAAGGAGGGGCTGGGAAGGTGGCTCAGTGGTAGAGCACTTGCCTTGCATGCCTGAGGCCCTGAGTTTGATTCCTCAGCACCACATAAGCAAAAAGAAAAAAGCTGGAAGTGGCACTGTGGCTCAAGTGGTAGAGCACTAGCCTTGAGCTGAAGAGCTGAGGGACAGCGCCCAGGCCCAGAGTTCAGGCCCATGACCGGACCCCCCCTCCAAAAAAAAATTCAAGACACTAAAAGCTGCCAAAATAACAATGTAACATAGAATACCAATATTGAAGCATTGGCTATAAAGTGCACTTAGTTATTAAAGAAGAATACAATGTAATACCATATACTCTACAGGAAGAGACATACTCCAGAATAAAACCAGCAGAAGCCCATGTGGTCAGGGTAACATTCTTTCCTTAAGCCTTTTAACTGTTACCTCAGCATGGACATAAATGCTAAAAAGTGGTTTCCCAAAGGAAAAGTGAATTAAGAGCTGTGTGATAATAATTCAGCTTATGAAAAAGAACTATGAATGTATATAAGTTCTAACTGTGTCAAAGTCAGAACTCTAACCTAAATGTCTTTGTTAAACGCAGACAGAGATCATCTATCAAGAATAAAGTTAGGGGCTGGAAATGTGGCTTAGTGGTAGAGTGCTTGCCTAGCATGCACGAAACCCTGGGTTTGATTCCTCAGTACCACATAAACAGAAAAGGCCAGAAGTGTGCTGTGGATCAAGTGGTAGAGTGCTAGCCTTGAGCAAAAGAAGCTCAGGGACAGTGCTCAGGCCCTGAGTTCAAGCCCCAGGACTGGAGAAAGAAAGAAAGAAAGAAAGAAAGAAAGAAAGAAAGAAAGAAAGAAAGAAAGAAAGAAAGAAAGAAAGAAAGAAAGAAAGAAAGAAAGAAAGAAAGAAGGAAAGAAAGAAGGAAAGAAAGAAAGAAAGAAAGAAAGAAAGAAAGAAAGAAAGAAAGAAAGAAAGAAAGAAGGAAAGAAAGAAGGAAAGAAAGAAGGAAAGAAAGAAGGAAAGAAAGAAAGAAAGAAGGAAAGAAGGAAAGAAAGAAGGAAAGAAGGAAAGAAAGAAGGAAAGAAGGAAAGAAAGAGAGAAAAAAGAAATCTTGTGGCACAACTAAAGATATGTAAGCCCAGTAATACTGACAATCTAAAATAATCTCCCAGGCTTACCTTTATGCCTAATAATTATATAGTTGAATTCTGTATACATGCCATATTGAATACATGAATTTTATCATCTGAAACCCCAAGTGGTAGTTTTCACTTGGTGACTGATGTAATCATGATATTGCGTTAATATTACTTTTTACAAAATAGGATTTTTTTTTTTTTTTTGTCGGTCATGGGGCTTGAACTCTGGGCCTGGGCGCTGTCTCTCAGCTCTTCAGCTCAAGGCTAGCGCTCTACAGCTTGAGCCACAGCACCACTTCCCAAAATAGGATGTTTTAATTTTTTTTTTTTTTGTCAGTTGTGGGGCTTGAACTCTGACTATGATGACTGAAGAATGCAAACAGAAAAAAAAAAGGATCAATACTAAATAAGGAAAAACTTGACATATATTTTTGATTTTTTGCAGCATATATATATATACATAATTTTATATATAATTATATATACAAGCTTATATATAATGATATATATAATTTTAAGTCACTTTATGGCATTAAAGTGAAAAAACATGATTCCATCTCATAAAGAAGCTACTTTTTAGATTTACTGTTTTCTTCCAAGATTTAATTCAATCTGGCAACAGATGACCCAGTAATTTTGGTATCCACTCTTAAGTCCTTTTTGAGGATTCACAGGTACATTGTTTTCCTTTTACTCGCAGAGAATATATGCCTACAATAAATAAGTGCAAATATTCCTGGTCAGAAACCACAATCTTCTTTTAGTGTCGTCCCTCTCCCCGTTTTACATAACATTCATTAACTTCTGTTAACAGTGTCTCTAAGAGTTTATCAGTGAGTTAGATATGCAGCCCCACGTTTTTAGAACTTTAAAATTCAAACACAGCCATGTCACATCTAAGGAGACTGTTTATGACACCACATGCATTTTCTTTCCAATTGTTCCCCATACACCTCTGGTCAGTGCATTTGATTCCTTCCTACTGATCTGAACATACTGTTTCATTCTTTGAGAGGAAAAAGCCAGACTGAAAGCCAGTCTTCTAAGAAAGACCTATTGTAAAATCACAAGGACAAGAGGCCCACCCAGTGAGTAAGGCCTCTCCAGATAGGAGCCCCAGAGGCCCCTGAACACAACACCTGCCAGAACGCTCTATAACTTTGCCACCACCATCTGAAGAGCTTTACCTGTTTTGGTGTCGCCCTGAGACCTGGGCGCTGTGCAGTAGCAGCAGTCCAAGAAGATGACATAGTTAAGAACATTGAAGAACAGCCCAACGACTCCAGCACCAAGTACCAGCAGGGGCTTCTCTGTCTTCTGGGGATTGATATACCTCTTGATGGCTTCAACCAGGATGCTGAACATGAGTGCCACAGCAAAAACACTGTTGCCAAATGCTCCCACCACATCTGCCCGAAGAAAACCGAATGTGCTCTTCCTGTGATGTTTTATTCTGCTAGCCCTGACACCGAAAAGTCCTATGATCATGGACAAAAGGTGAGAAAGGACGGCAAATGCATCGGATGCCAAAGAGAGGGAGTTGCCTATGTGAGAGATCACTAACTCCATCACAAAAAGGAGGGTGCTGACCACACACATGGCGATCAAACGGAAGCTCCTTCCCGAGTAGCGCCCCATAGCAGCTGAGTGTTCTGGAAGTCTCTCCTCTGTTTCTCAGGAAGGCCGAGCTCTTCGCAGAGCAGCCACAGATTTCCTGATAACAGCTCCTGGCTAATTCACCCCTTCAGCCTCTCAGTGTTTCTCATATTTGGAAATCATCTTTTATAGGCTGCTATAAAGCCATAAAATAGTTTAAAGGGCAATTAAGCAAGAGATGTCACGTGAGCAAAGGTTTGTAGAAATGGAAGACACTGGCTTCCGATATGGACTTGAGACATTTGTTTGGTTGTATGTCTTTGTTTTCTTACAGAGCTAAATATCTTTCAATTGTGTAGCTCATGGATACCTATGGACTTTCCAGGTTCTCCTGCTCCATGCAATGAAGTAAGTCATTTGATATCAACAACCATGTCTTGACCATCTGATGTATAAGTAGCTTTGAATGCCATCTACTGTGTGAAACCAGGAATATTCTAGGGCCACTGACCTGGAAATCAAAGCTACAGTAAGTGAAAGCCAATGTTAAAGCTACAGTGTCTACAACTTTGCCCACTGACCAGGAATAAATTACTACCCTCCTTCCAGTCTTCATAAATAAGACAAGAAGAACATTCTTCTCATTGAGGCATGGAGATGCATTTTTAATACGGAGGAGCTTAAGACAATCCCTCATAGCTTCAGGATAAAAGATAAACTATGATGCAAGGAAATTTCATTCTTAAAAATCCTTTAAAAGCCGGGCACTGGGGCTCACGCCTGTAATCCTAGCTACTCAGGAGGCTGAGATCTGAGGATCGAGGTTCAAAGCCAGCCCAGGCAGGAGAGACCGTGAGACTCCTATCTCCAATAAACCACCAGAAAACCGGAAGTGGCACTGTAGCTCAAGTGGTAGAGCGCTTGCCTTGAGCTGAAGAGCTGATGGACAGTGCCCAGGCCCAGAGTTCAAGCCCCACAACTGACAAAAAAAAAAAAAAAAATCCTTTAAAAATCCTAAGATCTGCCAGGTGCTGGTGGGTTAAGCCTGTAATTCTAGCTAGTAAGGAGGCTGAGATCTGAGGATCACAGTTCAAAGCCAACCGGGGCGGGAAAGGTAGTGAGACTTTCACTTCAACTACCTACCTAAAAACTGGAAGTAGAACTGTGGCTCAAAGGGGTAGAGCCCTAGCTTTAAGCAAAAAAAGTTCAAGGACAGGGCCCCAGCCCTGAGTTCAAGCCCCACAATTGGGGGAAAAAAAATCCTAAGACCTGTTAGACCCTTACAACTCTTTGAGGTTTACCAATGTGGAAAATAATAGTGGCCTGTATTGAACAGCCTCACTACTACTACTTTAAAAGAAATACAGGCTGTCTCATGCCTGTATCCCACTCAGGAGACCGTGATTGGGGGCATTATGGTTTGAGACCTGTGCAATGAAAAAGCTGGGCCCAGTGAGGTAATCTGCTATCCCAGCTATACCGGTAGCATGCATAAGAAGTTGTGGTCCAGGTTGGTCGGGAAAAAATGGAGACTTTGATTCAAAAATAACTAGAGCAAAAGCCTGTGGGTGTGGCTCAAGCAATAGAACACCTACTTAGCAAACAGAAGGCCCAGAGTTCAAACCCTAGTAATGCAAAAAACAAAACTAGTCATAAGAATAGTCTGATGTGATACTTTTATGTGTTCCCTTGGTTTCAAAGGGAAATTCTGGGGGTTTGAGAATGTTTCAGGATGAGGTTAACATTTGAAGCCATGGACAGAGCAGACTGCCTCCTAATGTGGATGAGTCTAGTCTATGCTGTTGAAGGCCTAAATACAACAAAAAAGCCTGGAACTCCTGCCTGATCCTATCAGCCATGACTTCAGGGCAGTGTGAAGTAGGTACAAAAGAATGGAGAGTAAAAAGATTAATGATAGGCCAGGTGCAGGTGGTTCACGCCTGTAATCCTAGCTACTCAGGAGGCTAGGATCTGAGGATCGCAGTTCAAAGCCAGCCTGGGCAGGAACATCCATGAGACTTTTATTTCCAATTAATCACCAGAAAACTGGAAGTGGTAGTGTGGCTCAAGTGGTTGAGCATTCACCCGGAGCTGAAGAGCTCAGGGACAGTGCCCAGACCAAGTTCAAGCCCCACGAACTGACGCCACCCCCCACCAAAAAAAAAAAGTTATTTCTCTCAAAACTTGGTTTTTGGGCTGGGAAGGTGGCTCAGTGGTAAAGTGCTTGCCTTGCATGCATGAGGCCCTGGGTTCGATTCCTCAGCACCACGTAAGCAAAAAGAAAAAAAGCCAGAAGTGGCACTGTGGCTCAAGTGGTAGAGTGCTAGCCTTGAGCTAAATTGCTGAGGGACAGCGCCCAGGCCCAGAGTTCAGGCCCCACGACCGGACCACCGCCCCCCCCCCCCAAAAAAAAAAAAACCAACTTGGTTTTTGGTGACATTTCCATTATGTGACTTAAAATACTTTCTATCATTGCAGTGCCATTGATGTTCCAAACTTATTATTAAAACTTTCCAAAATGTTGGAGACATTGATTTGACGTTGCCTCAGCTGACTCACAAGAAAAATACATATATGCTTGTTATTTTAGGCCTACTGGTGTGGCAGAACAAGGTTAAGCTCAAGCATAGAAAGTGGCTGTCTGCTACGACAGAGATGATCTCATGATGTGTTAGTGGGGCCACTCAGCTCAATGCACAGACTGCCTGGTTCTGCATCTTAAATACAACTAATACCAGAAAACAGAACTGAGAAAATGAAGTTACTTTTAGTTTTACTTACTACTATATCTATCTTTTGGCCCTGGGCAAAGTAGGCAATTTGCTAAATAAATGACTGACATCTTCTAATTATAGTAAAAGTGACAAGCAAGAGCCAAAACAGTCTGAAGATAACAAGGTCCTGTCTTCTTAAGAATTTTTGTTGTAAAATTTTGTTCATTTATTTTGCTGGTCCTGGGGTTGGACTCAAAGCTTGGGCACTGTCCTTGAGACTCTTTGTGCTTAAGGATAGAACTCCTGCGTAGCTAAGATTATGAGTGAGCCATCAGCATCTGGCTTTAGAAAGCACTTTTTTGATATCTTACCTAAATCTAAATTTCAGGAAAAAAAATCCTTAATCATTTCTCTGAACAGTGAATTCCTTTTGGACAGCATATTTAAGGCTCTTCTGATTAGTTCAGGCACAAAACAAGTGGTAATTAGTCTATGAATGACTTCACATTTCCTTTATAGACCAGCTTTAAAAAAAAAAAAAAAAAGGAAAAAAAAAAAAACAGCCAGATGGGCTGGGAAGGTGGCTCAGTGGTAGAGTGCTTGCCTTGCATACATGGAGGCCCTGGGTTCGATTCCTCAGCACCACATAAGCAGAAAAAAAGAAGTGGTAATGGGGCTGGGAAGGTGGCTCAGTGGTAGAGTGTTTGCCTTGCATGCCTGAGGCCCTGGGTTCGATTCCTCAGCACCACATAAGCAAAAAGAAAAAAGCTGGAAGTGGCAAGGTGGCTCAAGTGGCAGAGCGCTAGCCTTGAGCTGAAGAGCTGAGGGACAGCGCCCAGGCCCAGAGTTCAGGCCCCACAACTGGACCCTCCTCCCCAAAAAAAGAAAGAAAACAGCCAGATGCTGGTGGCTCATATCTGTGTCCTAGCTACTCAGGAGGCTGATATGATCACAGTTCAAAGCCAGCCCAGGCAGGAAAGTACATGAGACTCATCTCTAATTAACCACAAGAAAACTGGAAGTAGCACTGTGGCTCAAGTGGTAGAGCACTAGGCTTGAACACAAAAGCTCAGGGATAGCACCCAGGCCCTGAGTTTAAGTCCCATGACTGACAAAAACAAAAACACTTTAGGCTGGTGGCAGTGGCTCATGGGGGTAATCCTAGCTATTCGGAAAACTGAGATCCAAGGATCACTGTTTGAAGCCAGCCTATGCAGGAAAGTCACTTTCAATTAGCCACTAGAAGTAGAATTTTGGTTCAAGGGGTAGAGCACTAGCCTTTGGCAAAAATTCAGAGATGGTGCTCAGGTCCTGAGTTCAAGCCCCAGAACCAGCACAAAATACAAAATCAAAGAGCCTCAACACTTTAGCTTCTAATTGTTTTCCTGAATACTAACTAACAAATCTGTTAGAGGATAAGTGACTACTTTAAAGCTATTAGGAGTACCTTCCAGCTGACCCTATGTCATAGCAATAGCTGTCACTATGTGTTAGTTGTTCTACCTTACTCTATGAGGTAGAGGAACTCTCTAACAGGTATCAGACTTCTTTCCTATTTAAGAAATAAGCAGTTTACATTGCTTCTAACCATGGAAAAGTAGTGAAGAATTGCCATCCATCATGAAACTGATTCAGAGTTCAAAGATGTGGCTAAAATATTTCACTTGCTCTCATATAGTTATGACATTATTCCTAAAGCATACTGTAGTTAGTATGCTTTCAAGTAACAATTTCCTATCAATGTAAGAACAGTTCCTGTTTCTTACACATAGCCAGGTACTTTACTGCCTTTGAATATTACTTCCTCTGCCTGACACATTTTTCTTCCTCCATTTACACTAAAATTCTATTCATCTTTCAAAACTGCTTAGAATATAGGCCCTTTTGGAGCACTTTCTCTTTACTGGTGTATTGATCACTGTCAATATGGAAAACCCTACTGGAACAGAGTGCTGAAGGAAGACATTACAAAGGATACTAGAAATTAAAGGTAAAAAGTATTCCAGGAAAAGAGACATAGATGGGAAACAGCAAGAGGCCCTACCTGGTTGGGGTGCAAAGACAGGAAGAGTCTGCTGAAGTAGGCAAATGATGGCCAGCCACAAAAGGATTTCAAGGTGTAAACCAAAAAAAAGGCAAACACAAAAGCACCCAAGGAAATGTAGAGACTGGCTTCGAGATTAACAGATTAATCTATGGAAGGGAAGGTATAAACAAATTCAACCTAACAGCTATTTATTTTGCTGGCTAAAGACTATGGATGCCAGCGTTAGAGCAGCTGCCTAGTACTCCGGTTTCCTGTGTGAGTCTACAGGGTCAGAGCTGTTCTTCCAGGCAGCAAAGACTGGGATGGAGAGTGAAATGAGATTTTGGAGGCATGCCAACCTGAAAATGTTGATGGAACATAAGAGAATTTAGTGTAACTAAAACACGTCTAGAACTCAGACCTGGAGATACAAATGTGTAGAGTTGTTTGCCTATTAATGCTGTTTGAAACTGAGATTAGATGAGGTTGTTGAGACAGTATGAGAAGAAGGCCACGTATGGACATTTAATATATGAATATATTAGCAGCAAACTAAGGAAGAAAAGCTGGTGAATCATAACTACGGAAAAAGTCAGAAGGTAAAGGGGCAAGTCATAGGAATAAGCATAATAAAAAGAGTATCATATGCAGTCATGATTTAGCAAGCCAAGAATAACTGAACATTCACTCTGACCTAGGGTATCACCACTGATTTTGGTGAAAAACACCACTGTGAGGGCAAAAGAAGGGTAAGGAAAGACGGAAAGAAAGAAGTAGGAGAAGGGCTGATTGACTACTCCTTCATAAATTAAAACTTGACTTCTAGAGATCCAACGGTAACTAAAGGGAGAGAAGCTCAAGGAAAAGTTTATTATTATTTGTGGTGATTTTAGGCTCAGTATTAGGAACCACAGAAGGACGACAGGTAGGTAGACCATAACTAATTTTCAGTGACTCATCTCTTGATAGAAATTTGTACATATGGGCTGGGAAGGTGGCTCAGTGGTAGAACGCTTGCCTTGCATGCCTGAGGCCCTGGGTTCAATTCCTCAGCACCACATAAGCAAAAAGAAAAAAGCCGGAAGTGGCGCTGTGGCTCAAGTGGTAGAGCGCTAGCCCAGAGTTCAGGCCCCACGACCGGACCCCCCCAAAAAAAAAAAATTTAAAAAAAAAAAAAGAAATTTAGGTATTTCAGAGAAAAGAATACATGAAGCACTATTAGTTAATGATATTTATTACTGGAGTTGTTTACAGAAAAATCTTTTCATTGTTAATTTATTCATAAGAATAGCTGTTCATCCATGTGACCTCCTTTTATTTTAAAAAATCAAAAAAGTGTATGAGAAGATTATTAGTATCAACTTTTTAAAAAGTCAGGAGGACTAGAGAGTGACGTTTGTTTTATCTTTCAGTAACTCCGACCAAACAAGGTGTAGAATTTGGCAGGGTTCTTGCCACAGACACATTTGGCTCCAGGCTGCAGCTCACAGAGTGGCTTGAAAGGGATACAAAGGCTTTTAGCTCCCATGGATGGAGCACCAGGTTCAAGATCCTGATCCCTGGAAATAAGCAAATAAGAATTCCAGTTATCCATCCTGGATAACGCATTCTCTCACAGATACAAGACTTTACAAGCATGTTAGTTAATGATGTTTACCTGGCAGTGGTCTTTTTGATCCAGTCTTCACAGTCAATTTCCCCACAGAATGGAATCTGAGCAATCTAATAAGAAAAGGAGAAGTGTTCAGTATTTCTAACCCATTCTATCTATAGAAGGATTTGAGTTTTCTCTATAACTAATGGCAAAAAGTATGGGGCTCCCAGTCTCTTTCCAGCCACAGTACTTAGAAACTTGCTAAGAATTTTCTTGCTCTACCATCAAAAATCCAAACTCAGAATAAGACACACTGAAGGAATCTCTGCAGTACAGTAACATGTCCTAATAACCCGGCTACAACATAGTACACTCAGCAGAACCTTATCAGATATGTACTAATACCTGTTTTACATACCTGATGGCTACAGGGAGTATGAACAGGAGACACTTCATAGTGGTTTTTAAAGTGATGATTGCAATAGCAACAATCAGGAAGACCTGACGTTTCTGATATGTTATGGCTAAGTGAATAATTCGCACTCTGTAACTTGGGTGCCAGCAACTTAGGAGGCTGAGATCTGGGGATCATGGTTCAAAGCCAGCCTGGGAGGGCAAATCTGTAAGATTCTTAGATCCACTAAGCTACCACAAAAAAAAAAAGAGTTCAAGCCCCAGGACTGAACCAACACCAGAAAATAAATTAAAATTAAAAAATAAATAAAATATTTTAAAAAGTTGAATAATGGACACTTAGGCCTTTGTCTTAATTTTGAAATTTTACATTTGTTTAAAAATCTTTAGTTTTTTTTTCTCAATACAATGTAAAGTTTTGACTAAACCAGAATTAAGATTTCTCCCAGTTCTTTCATAGTATGTCCACCACAAAATGAGATCTATCTGCAATAATAATTATAGGGTAGCCCACTGCCCAAATCCTGGAGATTAATGTTAATGATGTGAAGAACATCATTAACACATCAGAAATTAACAAGCAGCTACAGCTCTATGAAAGGGAGATACAAGAGCTATTAGAAGTAATATTTGGGCTGGGAATGTGGCTTAGTGGTAGAGTGCTTGCCTAGGCATGCATGAAGCTCTGGGCTGGATTCCTCAGTACCACATAAACAGAAAAAGCTGTAAGTGGCTTTGTGGCTCAAGTGCTAGAGTGCTAATCTTAAGCAAAAGAAGCTCAGGGACCGTGCCCAGACCCTGAGTTCAAGCCCCAGGACTGGCAAAAAAAAAAAAAAAAAAGAATAGAAAAGAAATAATACAAATGTCCCCAGATTCCTCACCAACTTTCCCCTATTAACATAGGGGGAAGGCAAAAGGATAGTTAACCAAGACTCTCAGTTTACTCAGTTCAATATATCAATCTAATTCCCAGCTTATAAATTTTTTCTGATAAACTAGATTAATACAATAAAGAGGTGATAAATTTCATGGTAAGACTTGGAAGGGTTTTGACAGGAATGGAAGAAAATGGCAGAGATTGGCTAGAATAAACATTTGAAGTAGTTTCAATATAGAAATTCTTGGTGCAATGAAAGCTAAAGCAAAAACAAACCCAGAGATACAAACCAAAATAACAGTTAATTCCTTCTATTGAGAGTTATCAAACAAAAAAGCATGATAAAATGTGTATTCATAAAATTCATGATAAAGCCAGGTCCTTGTGGCTGACACAATTCTAGCTACTCAGGAGGCTGACATCAGAGATTCGGGAAAGTCCACAAGTCTCTTATTTCCAATTACCATGTGAAAACCAGTAAGTGGAGCTGTGGCTCGTGTAATAAAGTTCACAGACAGCACCAATGCTCTGAGTTCAAGCCCCATGACTGACCAAAAAAATCACGAAAAAACAGAGTTTTAGCTTAGCAGGCCTGTCTATGATTCCTAAGACCATCGGTTTGATCCTCAACATCACAACAGATGGATGGATGGATGAGTGGAATTCATGATAATAGATACAACAGGGGAAAAACTTTCTTATCTGCCTTCAACTATGCAGTGAAAAACCACAGACTTAATATAAGGCTGGAAGTAGCACTGTGGCTCAAGTGCTAGAGCACTAGCCGTGGGTTGAAGAGCTGAGGGACAGCGTCTAGATCTGTAACTCAAGCCCCATCCACGACAGACAAAAAAAAAAAAAGAAAAGAAAAAAGAAAAATAGGGGCTGGGAATGTGGCGTAGTGACAGAGTGCATGCCTATCATGCATGAAGTCCTGAGTTCTATTTCTCAGTACCCCATAAATAGAAAATGCTGGAAATGGCACTGTGGTTCAAGTTGTAGAGTACTAGCCTTGAGCAAAAAAAGGAAGCTCAGGGCAGTGCCCAGGCCCTGAGATCAAGTCCCAGGACTGGCAAATAAATAAATAAATAAATAAATAAATAAATAAATAAATAAATAAATAAATAAATAAATAAATAAATATCTGGTAACTAACAATTTTCTTTTTCCTTAAAAAAATGCCAAGATGGTCTGTATCTTCACAACAAAATTAAAAAATGTAAAATAATCGTAGCATATAAACAAATTCAACAGAAGTTTTATTTGAATTCCTAAGTAATAATTTTATAAAAAAACTATGCTTTAATTCTTTCTAGTTTCAAAGTAATGTTTAGAGGATAAGACTTGAAAATTCTGGCTTTTGGGGCTTGACCTTCATTAATATGAAAGAGACAATATACATTTTTAGTTATTCAGCTGTGAAAAGTTTTTCAACTTAGTTTAATGATTTTTATATTTCTTCTTCTTTTTTTGGTTGTGGGGTTTGAACTCAGGGCCTAGGCACTGTCCCCGAGCCTCTTTGTGCTCAAGGCTAGGTTCTTCCATTTGAGCCATAGCACCACTTCCAGTTTTTGAGTGGTTAATTGGAGATAAGAAATGCCTGAGCTAGCTTCCAACTGTGATCCTCCCATCTCAGCCTCCTGAGAAGCTAGATTACAGGCATAAGCCACTGGCATCCAACTATTTATTCTTAGAAATACATTTTTATAGTATGGAATGTTGTAAACCCTTAGAAGTAGTGGCACATGCCTATAATCATGGTGGTGGAAACAGAAGGATGCAGAGGTCAAGGCCAGTCTCAACAAAGTTAGCAAGACTCCAAGTCAAAAAACAAGAAGTAGAAACAAAAGAGCGTGGGGTTCAACACATGTAGTTCTCAGTCCCTAATACCAGAAAAAAAGTTTTTAGGAAAAAAAAAGTAAATGATAAGAAACAGTAATATTCAAAAATCATGAACTCAACAAAATTAACTACTATTAATATATAAGAATAAACCACATACAGAAAGGCATTGTTTTTCATTGGCTTAAGTCCCATCCTTTGGAAAAACTACCAAAATAAAATCCTATAAATCAAATGTCTTTCTGTTTTTTTCATCTATAACAATAGACAAGAGTAGAAAGAAAATGAGTTACCCTATTGATTTATTAACTCTTATGCGATTTCTCTCATAGACTATGTTGTAAATTGACCACCATATTTCTATAGTAAAAGAAAATTTTATATAAAAATTTATGAGGTAAAAGGAAAATATCATAAATAAATTGTAAAAAAAGGACAAAGGCAATAAAACAATAATAAAAGGCTAAACCCAGAGGAATTATGAATCTGAAGGGCATTTTTTTTTTCTTTTTTGGGTCCGGTCGTGGGGCCTGAACTCTGGGCCTGGGCGCTGTCCCTCAGCTCTTCAGCTCAAGGCTAGTGCTCTACCACTTGAGCCACAGCGCCACTTCCGGCTTTTTTCTTATGTGGTGCTGAGGAATCGAACCCAGGGCCTTGAGCATGCAAGTCAAGTGCTCTACTACTGAGCCACCTTCCCAGCCCATCTGAAGGGCATTTTGAGATGATCTATATTGTACTTTTTTACAAGGTATTAAACTGAGAATCACACAGATTAATATTACTAGCTTGTATAATGAGACATACTAGCATTCATAAATCAGAGTGTTGTTTATATTCTCAACATTTAAAAAATACAGAGAAAAGAAAAAATACAGGAGTGGGGGAGGAAGCAGAATCTAACTTTTAGCACCAGGTTCAACACTATGTAGCTTGGGCTTTTAGACTCTGGCCCATGATGATTTTCTCATTTGTAACTTGGGGACATGGGACTGGTTGCGTACTCAAACATGTAAGGTAGAATTCTAAAGTCCATAAGTGATTCACTCCAATAATAAATAACTTTGCACATCAGTTACAACTAGGACAGTTACATACACATAATACACAAAACCAATGAAATCTCAGTCAAAAACTACCTAAGTTGAAAAAATCTTTACGGAGCCCAAAGTAGCCACTCATTTAAAAAGGAAGGCTTAAACCTGAGCAGCATTTTCTTCCATGTTATTCAGAAAGAGCAATCGACTAAGAGCCAAGTACATATAATGAAATGTATAGTCAGGGAATTGAGAGAAACTGACTTTTAACCTTGTGTTTTATTTCTGAAACTAGAATATTGTTTACTGTAGGAATAGATACCAAAATGAAATTATCACACAATGAAGTGAGGGTCCATAACAAACAAATGTCTTTTTAGGCAAAATTACCAAGCATGAGTTTACAAGTGTTAGCCAAAAAGTGACAGAACTTTGGGAAACCAGCAGAATATAACATATAATGCTAAATAATTACAATCTCTTCTGTGACTGTTAAAAACAAAACAATACAAACAAAACAAACAAACAGACAAACAAAAAACCCAGTTTGTGGGAAATCTCTTACCTTTCCAGAATCCAGTATCTTCTGAAAATCTTCTAATGTATTAGCCACAACCATATGAGTCTTAAGATCTTCAGAAGCCCTACCCAAAGTATTAGAAAATATATTTTACAAATTAGTTTTATAAAAACACAAAAGCAACAATTAGGAAAAAAAAAGACCACAAAAACCCAAAGTTGGAAGAACTCAATTTGAAAGTTAACTCCCTTTACTAGGAGTGACCTTCAAGGAGATCAGCACTTTATCACAGTGCTACATGAAGGTGTGGGAAATTTGCCAAGTAAACAGTAGGCAACCATTGCTTTTGTTATTGCTATTGAGACACAACTGAGTAACATTATTATTTTTTTTGTTGGTGGTGGGGCTTGAACTCTCCGCCTGGGTGCGATCCCTCAGCTCTTCAGCTCAAGGTGAGCAGTCTGTACCACTTGAACCACAGTGCCACTTGCGGGTTTTCTGAGTGGTTTATTGGAGATAAGGGTCTTACAGAGTTTCCTGCCCAGGCTGACTTTGAACTATGATCCTCTGATCTCAGCCTCCTGAGTAGTTAGGATTACAGGCATGAGCCACTGACACTTGGACTTCAACCGAGTAACATTCTATTCCTTGCTATCCCACTTCCTACCTGTGGTAGTGTGTTACTTTCTTTTTTTTTGGTAGGTCGTAGGGCTTGAACTCTGGGCCTGGCCACTGTCCCTGTGCTCTTCAGCTCAGGAGAGCGCTCTACCACTTGAACCACAGTACCACTTCCGGTTTTCTAGTGGCTTACTGGAGGTAAGAGTCTCATGGACCTTCCTACCCAGGCTGGCTTTGAACCATGATCCTCAGATCTCAACCTCCTGAGTAGCTAGGATTACAGGTGTGAGCCACCGGAGCCCAGCAGTCTATTACTTTTGAAAAGTTTTCTTTCTACAGAACTGGAAAGTAGTAAATACTGTAAAATAAAATCTAGTAACTACTATTTATGACTGTCATGATAAGCAAACACAAGGGTGTTAAGATATTTTGAAAAAGAAAAGCACATGAATATATATTAGTCGAGATATTTCCTTTCTTCTTTTTGTGCTGGCACTGGGACTTGAACTCAGGGCTTAGGTGCTGTCCCTTAGCTATTTTGCTCAAGGGTGGAGTTCTATCACTTGAGGCACAGGAACACTTTAAGTCCTTTTGGTAGTTAATTGGAAATAAAGAATCTTAATGTTTTTCTGTCAGGCTCGCTTTGAACCAAGATCCTGAGATCTCAGCCTCCTGAGTCAATAGAAGCCATTGGTGCCCAACTCAAGACATTTCACATACCATGTAAGAATACCTCTCCTAAGAATCCCAGGTTTTAGACATGCCACAAATAAATATTCTCTTCCACATCAAAGCCACTTATTTAGTCACTCATGAGTGGTGATGAAGGAAAAAGAACATCATTGACCACATGAACTCTATACCACTACTAGCTGTCTTCCAAGCATGCTCCTGCTTCTTCCCTTCCTTGTTACTATAGTGAGATGAGCCTGCGCAGTGAGAAAAGTCATATGCACTCCCTAGGCTGAAGCTTGAAGGCAGTATGCATGGCTCCTGAACATTCCCCCTGCCCAACCAACATCGTCTAGACATGACTGTCATCTAGTTTTGACCATGTAAATGACCAGAGGCCAGGCTCTAGGAGATAGCAAATCCAATGAAATAAAAGGAATTAAGGTTTCTGAATAACCAGGGGGAGGAGAACCATCCTGACCTGCAACACTGACTTCACACCGTTAAGACTACAAAAGTTATTCATTCACTAAGCTCCGCTGGAATAGAACCACTGTACCAAAAGCCCTATTTGAACATTAAGACAAAATTTTACTGATGGAATTACTTGTTCTAAATTCTGACAAATTCTATCAGTTGTACACAAACAAATCTTAGTTTCTATTTCTCCCAGATGTGAGGCTGAATGTGCATTAAACAAAGGGTATTATAAATTAACAAATACAAAGCAGGCACTGCTTTTCCTCAAATGGAGAGTCTATTGCTACTGGTGTGGCCTTAATCTCTGCTTCAGGTAGGCAGGATAAACAGGGCACCACACCAATACCACAATTTTTCTAGTGCGTTAGAGATCACCTTAAGATCTATGATTCTAAAAGATTCCTTTCCACAGGTCAGAGCAGGTCTAAAGCCTCCCTATCCAACAGTCCCAAACCCAATGATGACATTCTTGGCCTTGGTTACCTTATACCCACCCAGAGATCATTTTATACTATAGTTACCAGGCTCTGTCTAGACCAACTGAATTACTATCTCAGGGACGGTATCAAGCACTGGCATTTACTAAAACTTCTCAGATACTACTGACCTGTACCTAGCAGGTGAGCATCAATGCCTTGATCTCTTGCATTTATATCTTAAAAGCCTGGACCTAAAGTTAACCCAAATTAGTCTAGGAGAGAAACAGTCCATTTCTGCAAACTTAATATGAGACAAAAGATACTTAGAAACTACCTTCTGAAAAGGTTAACCTGGATATCTTCCAAAATAGCTTGAAGTTTAGTTTCAGCTTCATTTTCTGCAATTGTTAGCTTTTCTCCAGTATCTCGTCTGACAGCTACAAACTGACAGCTTTTCATATCACGTGGCCCAACTTCAAGTCTAATTGGTACTCCCTACAAAATAAAATTTAAAAAAAGCACGTGGTAAGTTTTCCTAAGTAATTATTTACAAATTTATGCATAAAGCACATTTGTTTTCTTTTCAATAGCAATAGAAAATTATTCTTTAAGTCTTCCTGATTGCAAATGGAACTAAGATGGTATTAAAAATACTACATTGGGGGCTGGGAAGGTGGCTCAGTGGTAGAGCGCTTGCCTTGCATGCCTGAGGACCTGGGTTCGATTCCTCAGCACCACATAAGCCAAAAGAAAAAAGCCAGCAAAAAGAAAAAAGACAGAAGTGGCGCTGTGGCTCAAGTGGTAGAGGGCTAGCCTTGAGCTGAAGAGCTGAGGGACAGCGCCCAAGCCCAGAGTTCAGGCCCCACGACCGGAGGCCCCCCCCCCAAAAAAAATACTACATTGGACCAGAAGTATAGCTGAGGTGACGTGGTTGCCTACCACAAATGAATCACTGGGCTCAATCCCAGCATAGAAGGGGGAAAATAAAGCTAAGAGTAAGAATCTTTAGTTCAAAATGCTTCAGACCAAACGTGTTTCACATTTCAGTTCCTCACATTTTCAAATATTTATAGACATAATTACTTAAGCATCCCTACTCTATAAAAATCTCAAATTGAAAATGATCTAAGCCGGGCATTGGTGGCCTGTAATCCTAGCTACTCAGGAGGCTGAGGATCACGGTTGAAAGCCAGCCTTGGCAGGAAAGTCCATGAGACTCCTAGCTCCAATAAACCACTAGAAAACCGGAAGTGGTGCTGTGGCTCAAACGGTAAAGCGCTCATCTTAAGCTGAAGAACATAGGGACAGCGCCCAAGCCCAGAGTTCAAGCCCACAATTGACAAAAAATAAAAAAAATAAATAAATAAAAAAATAAAGAAGAAAATGATGTAAAACCTGAAACTTCTGGAGTATACTTAGAGCTTGATTTGTATCCATACTTTTCAAAAGCTGGTCAAACTCTTTCTCAAGTTTTTTTCAACTTTGGGCATGAAGTTAAAAACTTAAGGGCTTTATTTTTTTTCTCAGGAATGAAGACAGGGACTCTACAGTATAGCTCAAATTAGCAGTATCTCCACTCACAAAGTGCAGGTTTACCAGGGGCTCAAAACAAACAGCAATAGGGGAGTGATTGAGAAAGGAATATGGAGACATTTCTGTTTAATTAACTTTGTATCAGTAAGAAGTTTATCCTTTAACATTTGATATCCAGGCATGTGTAAATTGGTTTAGAGAAGCTGCTACACTACATACCACTTAAAAGCTATTTCTAAGCAAGAAAGACCTTTTTCTTTCTTTTTCAAAAGGAGAAAACGTCCATCTTAAAGTCCTCACTAGAGAAAGTACTACTAAATACAAGGAAAGCAGCATCTGTGTTCCAGCACAGAAGATAGTTTCACTCAAGGAACATTAAAAAATGTAATATTGTAAATATTAGCAACTTTGGGAATGATAAATATATTGATAATGAATAATCTCAGCATTACCAAGCTTACATCAAAACTTGAAAGTTGAAATCTCACTACATTTTCTCATTCCAATTTCCTATATAATGTGAATTATATTCTTGATTCCTAATTTCTAGATCCAATTATGACTCTCTAAGCTAGGCAGGAATAGAGGATAGATGGCCCCTCCCAGCAGTCAGGAGGCTAAGACAAAAGGATTCAAAATTTGAGGTTTGGGCTACATAGTGAAACCTTGATTCCAAAAACAAATGAATGAAGAAAAAAACTTAAATTCTTGGTTTTAAAGAAAAAGATGTAAATTCCAGAAGTTCATAAAATGGAATTAAGCACATAGTTTATAATAAACCAGATTTCAGATGGGCTTTGGATAGACAAACTGAAAATCAACTGATGTACAATATGTGGAATAAAAACCCAACAGTGACAAGTGATTCCCATACAGCATTATTCTAGCATTATATCCAACTGTTCAAATAACTTACATGAATTCCTGGCATAAACATTATATATCAATTACATGAGGTTTACTTATTTTAAACAAAACCTTCAAGTTCACTTCTAACATAAAAAACCTTAAGTTAAAAAGAAACAAATGTACAGACAATCTAAAGCTAGGTTGAAGATTCAGGAGAAAAAGATTCAACTGAGGGATTTACCTTGAGCTCCCAGTGATTGAACTTCCAGCCTGGAGAGTAGTTATCTCGCAAATCGACTCTAACTCGAATGTTAACATTGAGCAATCGCTGTCGATAATCATTGCATTTGGCCATCAGAGCTTCTTTGTCTTCTTCAGAAAGTGTATTTGTAATACCACAAGGAATAACCACCACCTAGAATCCAGCATACAGAAATAACCACATAGAAGCACTAAAGTCATGTAAAAACCTACCAGATTTAAAGTTTTAAAAAAAATTTTAAATTGTTATTATAAAGGTAATATACAGAGGAGCTACAGTTTCATAAGTTAAGTAATGAGTATATTTCTTTTTGGACAATGTCACTTTCCTTTGCTCTCTTCTAGTTTTTCCTTCCCAGATATAAAAGTTTTAAAAAGCCTAATCAACTTACATGATTCTTAATCTACACCTAATATCTATCCACTATTTATATATTTATTGCTTATCTACATAAATGAATTTTCAGTTGACTTACCATTTCATTTAGTCTATTATAACTCATTTTATTTATTATTTTGGTTGGTCATGGGGCTTGAACTCTGGGCTTGGGGGCTGTCCCTGCACTCTTCAGCTCAAGGCCAGCGCTCTACTGCTTGAGCCACAGTGCCACTTCCCATTTTCTAGTGGTTAATTGGAGATAAGAGTCTCACAGACTTTCCTGCCCAGGCTGGCTTTGAACCGTGATCCTCAGATCTCAGCCTCCTGAGTAGCTAGGATTACAGGTGTGAGCCACCAGCGCCCGGCTTATAACTCATTTTAAGAAATGATCTAAAGAAGTTTTATACATTAAAAAATGATCTAAAGAAGTTTTATACAAAGTAGTGTGTGTGTACACGCACACTGGTTCTGGGCGTGAACTCAGGGCCTGAGCACTGTCCTGGATAGAAAATAGCTTTAAAAATTAAAGAAAGCCTGGTTTATTGGTAGCCAGCTACAATATAGTTTTAGAAATTAAAGAAGCAGGGCACTCATGCCTGTAATCCTAATTACTCAGGAGGCTGAGATCTGAGGATCACATTTCAAAGCCAGCCCAGGAGTCAGAGAGACTTTTATCTCCAATTAATCACCAGAAAATGGGACTGCACCCAAGCCTAAAGTCCAAACGCTACACACACACACACACACACACACACACACACACAATTAAATAAGTACAAACAATAACAATGCAAATAATATGCAGTTGTACAAAACAGGTCTAAGCTATATTCTGTTATTTTATTGTCAGGGAAATCTACCCAAATAATATCATTCAAAACAACAGCCTTGCAAATTTCACATCTTCCAAATCATGATTTCAAGTTAATAAACATGGCTTCTTTTATAAATGAAATGAAAAACAGACAAAGGAAATATTCTCTTTACCTGAACACAGGCTACACGAGGTGGCAGTACCAAGCCCATGTTGTCCCCATGCACCATGATCATAACACCAATGGTTCGCGTTGTCAGTCCCCAGGAACACTGATAGGCAAACTGCTTCTCACCAGGTGATTTTGGATCTTCAAAAATGATTTCACACATTTTAGAAAAATTCTGCCCTAAATGATGTGATGTTGCCCCCTAAAATAAAGAGAAAAACATAAGCTTTAATTTTACTAATTTTTTATGCCTTCGAAGATATCATGATAAAATTACATGTTTTAACGTAGCACTACACTTGTTTTACCTCCCCCTTTGGAGGCTGCATAGGTTTAAAATGTAAGTATAAACAAGAGATCAGAATTAGTATGTGTGTGGGCGGGGGGTGGGGGGGAACACACACCCAAAACTACATAATTGTTTTGCTATGGAAACCCCTTTATATAGAAATATCTTTCAGTACAATTTTATTTATTTATTTATTTATTTATTTATTGTTGGTCGTGGGGCTTGGGCACTGTGTTTACGCTCTTCAGCTCAAAGTGAGCATCTACTGCTTGAGCCACATGGGCCATTTCCGGTTTTCTAGTAGTTTACTGGAGATGAGTCTCACGGACTTTCCTGCCCGGGCTGGCTTTAAACTGCGATCCTCAGATCTCAGCCTCCTGAGTAGCTACGATTACAGAGGCGTGAGCCACTGGAGCCTGGCTTTTCAGTACATATTTAAAAAGGTATCCATACTTTGGTGATTCAGAAATTAATTAAACCTGGAGATTTAAAGATGACGAATGCACTAAAAATATGATAAACTAGAAAGTACTTAAAACACTTTTCTTTTAAATACATATTTTTATTTATCTTTATCTTTTTTTTTTCTTGTGTTATTGAGGTTTAAACTCAGGAGCTATGCCCCTTTGCTTTTAGTTTCTCTATTAAGCTTTTTTCCTGGCCCAGCCTCAGACAGTGAAGCTCCTGCCTCCACTTCCTAAAGAGCTGAGATTACAGGCATACCTAAATCACATCCAACTTTATTATTTAGTTGGTAGATAAAAACAGAAAAACTGAACACATTAATGTTGTAACATATTTCGATATTTCGATATATGTAGACAATGCATAATGTTTAAATATATCTCCTTAAGTATTTTTTTTTTTTCCTTCCTCTGTCATGAGTCTTGAACTCTGAGCCTGGGCACTGTCCATGAGCTCTTCAGCTCAAGGCAAGCACTCTACCACTTGAGCCATAGCACTACTTCCAGTTTTCTGGTGGTTAATTGAAGAGTCTCACAGACTTACCTGGCCGGGCTGGCTTTGAATCATGATCCTTGGATCTCAGCCCCCTGAGTAGCTAGGATTACAGGCATGAGCCACAGGCTCATAAATATTGCCAGTACTTATCATTTCTTTACACAAGATTTATCATAATCATATCATATCATAAACAATAATGCATAATACATTATTGTTATCCTATTATACAGTAACAGACTAAGATTTTTGTTTTGTTTGGAGGGAAGGGGATTAAGTTAAGCTATGTGAAATATGAGAAGCACAAAATCCAAAGTACCGCATGATCTCACTCATATGTTGACTCTTAAGAAGTTCATTGCATGGAAATTTAGAATATAATAGTGATTACCACAGGGGTAAGTAAGAATGAAATATGGGGAAAGCTGACACATGGGTACACAATTATAGTTACGCAGGAGTAAGAATTTCTAGTGTGGCAGAGTGTGATAACAATTTGTAGTGTGTGCATTCCGGGGCTGAGCCAGACACACTATAAATTCAAGGCCAGCTTGTGCTACAAAATGAGACCCTATTTCAACAACAAGAATGTATTTCTGTGTGACAGAAGAAATTGCTGTGTCTGCCCATGGATGGTCCTGTTACCCACAGCGGGGGCAGTGTGGTACCTGGATAGCTCTCCCACTAGCAGATATGAATGCTTCTACTGTTGTTGTATAGTCTCCTCCTGCAAACTTTTCCTTTTCAGTCTTCCTTCCTCTCACAACAGGAATTGCCAGGAGTTCTTCATATACTCGAGCATATAACTCAAGTATCTGTAAGACCTGTAAAAATAATTTAAACAAAAATGTGTCCAAATTTAGGGCATATTCATTCATTATAATCTATAAACTGTGTACTTCAAACATAAAGTATTTTTATAATGGAAAAGCTAAATGCTAAATGAGATTACTTAAGAAAAGACATTTAGGGCTGGGAAGGTGGCTCAGTGGTAGAGCGCTTGCCTTGCATGCATGAGGCTCTGGGTTCGATTCCTCAGCACCACATAAAGAGAAAAGGCCAGAAGTGGCGCTGTGGCTCAAGTGGTAGAGTGCTAGCCTTGAGCTGAAGAGCTGAGGGACAGCGCCCAGGCCCAGAGTTCAGGCCCCATGACCAGACCCCCACCACCCCAAAAAAGATATTTAGGTTGTGGGCACAACTTGGCAGGGTGCCTGCCTAGAAAGTATAAGGCCCCATTCAAACTCCAATATTGTTAAATGAAAAAAGAAATAAACAACAGTAAAGAAGGCAGTGAGGTTGAACATCTTTTTAAAACTGTATACATTTGGAATTAGAAAAAAATGATTGTAAGAATATATAGCAATCTGAGTGAAAAATGATAATTTTCAATCATATAACTATTCTACAAAGTACAATAATATTTTCAACTGAATTTAACTGTATGCTTTGTTTTTTAGTAAGACTTCAATAAACAATTATTAAAATCTATTCACATCTGAATTAATTTGATTTTACCTTGTAACAAATGTTGCACACATTTTAATTAAAAAAGCAGAGCCTAAACAAAAAAAATCATAAATAATATGAAAAAGATTTTTTATACCTCTTCTGCTGCTTCCTCAAAGGTAGCAAAAGCACTGTGCCCTTCCTGCCAAAGGAATTCACGAGTCCGGAGGAAAGGCTGGGGGTGCTTGAACTCCCAACGCTAGAAGATGAAAGAGTGCAGTTGGTTATTATAGACAGCTTTCCATTCTTATTAACAACTTTACATGGTAAGTAACCAAAAACCATAATCATGATCCATAATACTTCAAAAACTAAAAGGAAAATATGATGACAACAAAATCTAAGTAGTAGTGTGGACCTACCACCACATTGCACCACTGATTGAGCCGGATGGGCAGGTCTCTGTGTGACTGAACCCATTTTGCATATGCAGGATACATTACTGAAAGATACAGGAAAACACAAGTAACTTAGTCATTTAAGGACTCACTTGATCACATTTATTAAATTTAAATTCATGAAGAATAACATTCATTTACTTTGACTGCTTTCATGTTTTGTTTGCTTTTGGAAACGTTAAGTTCTATGTTAAATTCTGTGCATTTATAATCCTAGTTAGTTCTCACCATTAGCCCATAAGTACAGATCACTGATATCAAAGATGTGAAAGTTAAAAAACTTCCCGAATTCAGCAGTTACATATTAGAATGAATCTTACTTAGATCTACCTAGAATATGTCAATTACAGCCTATCTGTGCTATACAATCAATTAAAAAAACCTGCCAATTTGATGTGAGAAAAAAAGCTAGTATCATAATTTCAATAGGGGACACACAAGAATGTCACTAGCAGTATCAAATAAAGAATAAACATTCTTACATCTAAATATGGATAATCACTTTAAACTCATTTTCCAGCAGCACTTCCATTTACCATGAGTAATTTTAGGAAAATGACTCAGTCTTTCAGAGAGCTTTTTTTTTTTTTTTTTGTCAGTCATGGGGCCTGAACTCTGGGCCTGGGCGCTGTCCCTCAGCTCTTCAGCTCAAGGCGAGCGCTCTATCACTTGAGCCACAGTGCCACTTCCATTTTTTTCTGCTTATGTGGTGCTGAGGAATTGAACCCAGGGCCTTATGCATGTGAGGCATGCATTCTACCACCGAGCCACTTTCCCAGAGAGCTTTCTTTTCCTGCAAAGTAAGAGATTATAGCTGCCTGTGACTTCAGTTTTGTTGTGAGGATGAAAACTTAAAAAACTTAATTAGAATAAATGTATTTAGTAACCTTTAAAATTTCTACACATGGCCAGTTACCAGTGGTTCATGCTTGTAATCCTAGCTACTCAGGAGGCAGAGAACTGAGAATCTTGGTTCCAAGCCAGCCTGGGCAGGAAAATCCTTCAGACTCCTATCTCTAATTAAAAAGCAGAGAGTATGGAAGTGGCACTGTGGCTCAAGTGGTAGAGTGCTAGCCTTGAGGTGAAGAGCTCAGGGACAGCGCCCAGGCCCAGGGTTTAAGCCCCACAACTGTTCTCCTGCCACCCCCCCCAAAAGAAAGCAGAGAGTAGAGCTGTAGCTCAAGTGGTAAAGTGAGTGAAAAAGCTAAAGACTCTGAATTTAAGCCACACAAAAAAACAAAACAAAAAACTCCACAACTCTACTTATGAATGTATTAAAATGAGTAACAAAATTTAAAAATAAGTATGGCATGAAGTATTAGTTTGCACATTTTATTTTTTAGTCAGTCCTGGGGCTTGAACTATGGGGTGATGGCCCTGAGTCCGAGTTTGTTTAAGGCTAGCGCTCTACCACTTGAGCCACAGTGCCACTTCTGGCTTTTTCTCAGTAGTTTACTGGAGATAAGAGTCTCATAGACTCTCCTGCCAGGGCTGGCTTCAAACCACCATCTTCAGATCTCAGCCTCCTGAGTGGCATGAGCCACTGGTGCCCAGCTTACAAAGTTTATATATATATATATATATATATATATATATATATATATATATATATACACACATATATATATACATATATATATATATGTATATATATTACTGTCTTTTAAGTCATTGTACAAATAAATTTCAATTCAACATGTCACTTCTTCTATTAGTTATCCCCCATCTCTCTCAACTCCATCTATCCTTCTGCATTCCAATTCCATTTTCACATATATACACTGAACATTATTACAGTACTAGCCCCTCTCTCCATTGGTCTGCTCCCTATCTCCTCCGTTCCCCTGACAAAACATGCTCCAGCATCTTGGTACTCACTCGTCAAACTCAGGAGTTTTGTTGCTAGACTCCTCCCATGGGCATGCCGTACTTTCACCAACCGTGTCTAAGTCCAGAGGACCCAACACATATCTTCTTATATTATTTATCATTCAGATCTAACTTCCACATATGAGAAAACATGTATTTTGTCTTTCTGGGCCTGTTTTTGTTTTTTTTTTTGCCAGTCCTGAACTTGAACTCAGGGACTGGGCAATGACTCTGAGATTCTTTTGCTCTGGGTAGCACTCTATCACCACTTGAGCCACAGTGTCACTTCTGGCTTTTTCTGTTTATGTCATACTGAGAAATTGAGCCCAGGGCTTCACGCAAGCACTCTACCACTAAGTCACAATCCCAGAAATTCTGGACTGGATTTCACATAGTTGTTTCCAATTCCATCTATTTTCTTTTTAATTTAAATTTAAATTTTATTGTCAAGGTGATGTACATAGGGATTACAGTTACTTAAGTAAGGCAGTAAAGTACATTTCTTGTCAAACTTGTTACCTCCCCAATTCCATCCATTTTCCTACAAATCATATCATTATTCTTCCTAATAGATGAGTAAAATTTGGTGTTGGTCGCAGTGGTGTGTGTGTTTGCAATGTTTTAATCAATCCCAAGAATAAACACTATTACAGTAAAATTCCTTGAAATGCTATTCCAAGAAATTTTATTTTATTTTTTGGTGGGGGTCCAGTTGTGGGGCCTGAACTCTGGGCCTGGGCGCTGTCCCTCAGCTCTTCAGCTCAAGGCTAGCGCTCTACCACTTGAGCCACAGCGCCACATCCGGCTTTTCTCTTTTTGCTTATGTGGTGCTGAGGAATTGTACCCAGGACCTCAGGCATGCAAGGCAAGCACTCTACCACTGAGCCACCTTCCCAGCCCCCCCCGAAATTTTAAAGCAAAGAATTTAAGTAAAAACAGAATTTTTATTATGCTTAAGGAAAATTCCATACCATTCCTGAACAATGTGCTACTGACAAGGATGACACATATCACAAAACAAAAGCTGAGACTCAACTCTAAAAGTGCAGCTGGCTAAGAACTCAATGAGCTTTCTACTGGTCTCACCTGTTTCACTGGTAGGCCGGATGGCAATGGGTTCTGCCAACTCTGTTTTGCCAGATCTTGTAACCCAAGCAACCTAATAAAATAGAATCATTTTCATGCGTTGTTGTTCAATGGCATTTCACAATAGTATAAAGGTAGGCAAATTTTGTTTTTCTCAAAATCAGTAAGGCAGTTTCAAATCACTGAGGCTGTTACTGGAAGGTAGGGTTCCAGTTATATAATGTGATAATCATAACTTGGCACAAAGGTAAAATACAACTTTAAAATAAAAATAGTCTTATGTTTCTACAAACTGGTTGTTAGACACCACTAAAAATATTCTTTGAAGTTTATAAAAGAAAACTCGAAAAAAATCAAAGAGTGAAGGGCTGGAGGTATGGCTCAGAGATAAGAGCATCTGTCTAGCAAGTGCAAGGCCCTGAGATCAAACCCCAGAACTACCAAAATACTAAAATGAAAAAGAAAAATCCTCATGCAAATCACATGAGCAACCCAGGTCACACCATTATTTTGAAAATAAAAGAGGATGGTGGGCTGAGTGGGGAGAGGGAGGGAGGACTAACAAAGAGCGAATGAGGATGAATAGGGCTTAAGTAGTTTATTTGCATGTAATAAAATAGAAGAATGAAATCTACTGAAATTGCTTTAAGAAAGGAGAATGGGAAGGAGAATGATACAGGGGGTCAAGATGATCCAGATACAATGTATACACACGAAGAACAATAAAACTGCCTCTTGTACAATAAATGTATGCCAATTAAAAAAAAAAATCAAAACTCACTTACCTCAGGGGCAAAGTCAGCAACATGATTCTTCTCTTTCTCTAATGCAGCTTGAGACACAAATATGGGGAAATAGCAGTTTTCAACACCAAGTTTCTTAATCTCAGTATCAAAAAAGTCCTTAATGAATTCCCAAATGGAATATGACCATGGTCGAAGAATATAACAGCCACTCACATCATAGTATTCAATCATTTCTGACTTTGTAATGACCTTTTTAAGAGAAAAATAAAAGCTGTGAAGCTTAATTTTGCTGTTAAGCACAATTCTATAAATGGCAAAAGTATACAATAATAAAAATTCCAATGTGAGCCAGGTGTAACTGTACACACCTGTAATCTCAACACTCAAGAGGCTGAGACAGGTGGATTACAAGGTTGAGGCCAGCTTGGCTTACATAGTAGATTCTGTCTTAAAAATTAAGTAAATAAAATGAAAGTCCAATCTAGACATTTCCTCTGTTGATCCACGCTTGTAAAGTGAAAGATCTAAATGATAATAAAAACACATCTTCCTACAATGAGAAGCAACAAAAAAACAGGTCTCTAAACTCTTAAGACTTGAACTCCAATCTTGTCTCTATTATTTACTTACTATCTTTGGGACTTTAGACAAATCCCCTGACTTTACTAGGGGAAAAATAAAAACAACAAACCATTACTATCTCCTTGCCTTTTAACTTATGGCCTCATACAGGCTAGGAAAAATGTTCTAGCACTTAAGCCAAGCCTCTATCTCTGTTTGCTTCAGGTTATTTTTTAGATAGGTCTTCTGTTTTTACCCAGGCAAATATGGACAAAACTTTCTTATCTGTATCTTACTCATCTAGCTGTGACCATCTATCACTTGCCCTATTACAACTAAACTTAAGCTTATTTATAATGTTGAGATGGGATCTGGCTAGCTTTTTCCAGGGCTAGATTTGAATTGTGATCCTCCCAAACCCTACTTCTACATAGCTAAGAGCCAATGTACACTGCCAGGGCTGCCTTTTGATCTAAGAATTTATGTGCACATGCCTTGAAAACTAACTTGTTCAAAAGACCACATACTATATATAAAAAGGCATCGTATATTCAGTAAGTCCCGTCTCATTAGCAGATTTTACTTTTTCTTTCTGGTGCTGGTACTGGGACTTGAACTGAGGGCCAGGGTATTCTCTCTTAGCTTTTTCCTTAAGGCTGGCACTCTACCACTTGAGGCACAGCTCTACTTCCAGTTTTTTGCTGGTTAATAGGAGATAAGAGTCTAGCAGACCTTTCTGCCCAGGCTATCTTAGAACTGTCTCACCTCCTGAATAGCTAAGAATTACAGGTATGAGCCACCTGAGCCCATCTAACACTTGGTTTCGACATAAGTTTTAAATACTCAAAATCTAAACTTTTTAAAATTCCACATGCATATCATGTAGCCCAACTGATGTGGAATTCTTAGTTCTGTTATCTCTAGTTATTTTTAAATAGTTTTGTGATCTAATGAATATTTTCCTGTCTTTAATATTCCCCTCCCCAAAAGTAAAAGTAAGTCATCAGCCAGGCATGGGTGGCTCATGCTTGTAATCCTAGCTTCTAAGGAGGCAAAACATCAAGGTTGGAAGCTAGCCCAGGAAAAAAAAGTCTTAAGATTCCATCTCAAATTAACTAGCAAAAAGCCAAGCTGAGCACTGGTGGCCCACTACTCATGTCTGTAATCCTAGCTACTCAAGAGGCTGACATCTAAGGATTGTGGTTTGAAGCCAGCCAGAGCAGGAAAGTCCATGGGACTCTTATCTCCAATTAACTACCAGAAAACCAGAAGCAGCACTGTGGCTTAAAGTGATAGAGAGCAAAAGAGCTCACTGCCAGTGCATCCAGGCCTTAAGTTCAAGCCCCAGGACAAAAAAAAAAAGCCAAGCTAGGTGTGGCTCAAGTGGTAGAGCACCAGCCGAACAGGCAAACCTAGTGAAAGTGCAAGGACTTGAGTTCAATGCCCTAATATTAGAAAAGGGGAGGGGAGGGAGAGGCCCCAGGGAGAAGGGGAAAAAGAGTAAGGAAAAAGAAGGGGGGTGGGACTGGGAAGGGAAAGGAAAGATATCCACAAAGTTCACTAAAATGACACAATGAAGATTGAGGTTTGTTGACAGACTGCTTGTCTTTAACACGGGTTTGATGGCATTATGGGGAAAAATGAATTAAGCATCCATAGTATAGTATTAAACTTTATGAATCCTAAGTTCTCATGGTTTTCCCTCAATAGTGGTCTTCTTGGAGGTCATGGTATATTAACAGATACCAAGGATCTATTAACTTTATTAACTGAGTGGACCCTATCTAAATATAAAACAGACTTTAAGAAAATTAAAACAAAAATCAACTGAGAGCATACTCACTTGAGAATACCAATCCGCAAGATTTTCTTCTTTTTTTGCCTCAAGACCCAATCTGCAGACATGAAAAAGAAAATAAAAATGGTGTATGGAGGAACATGGCTCAGCAGTTGCTGGTTTATCTCTTTTCTTATAAAGCTACTAAAACTCTATAAAAGCTCCTTTTCTTTTCTGCTCTGTTCTTTTCCTTTCTTGTCAGTCCTGGGGCTTGAATTCAGGGCCTGGGCATTGTCCCTGAGCTTCTTTTGCTCAAGGCTAGCACTGTACCACTTGAGCCACAGTGCCACTTCCGGCTTTTTCTGTTTATGTGGTACTGAGGAATCAAACCCAGGTGTTCATGCCACAGTCCCAGCCCATAAGGTCCTCTTTCTTGTCCTAAAGATAATCTTTACTTTCCCTCTTGCCTCCCACCACCCCCCAAAGTTACATTTCCAAATAACAGCAACATATGAATTTGGGGATTAAATTCCAAACATGTACTTTAGAGAAATACTTTCAAATCATGGCAGGCTGAACTGAAAATAAAGCCATGAAGTTCAAAACAGATTATATATATTTTTAGTATCACTTATTTCTATATTTTGTATGTATATAGATTTTCTATATTATATATATATGGAGAATGTTTTTAACACAGAAAACAGTTTAGACATAGAAGATGAGATATTGTCCAAAAACTACAAAACTGGCTTGATGTCTATAATCCTAGCTACTCAGGAAGCTGAGTTCTGAGGATAATAAACCTATGAAATCAGCCCAAGCAAAAGTCTGAAAGGCTCTTGTCTCAATTAACCAACAGAATGCTAGACTGGAGGTATGGTTCAAGTGGTGGAACATAAGCCATGATTTTAAAAGCCAATAGAAAGTACAAAGCCCAGAGAGACAAAAAAAAGGGAAGAAAGCCCAAAATAAAAACTCTCCCAAAAACTACTACCAAATCTAACAAAAGCTATAGTTTTAATGTAAACATCTCTTTTACAAAGTACTTTACTCAATTAATGTGCTTGTTAAAGACAAAGCTTAGTCATGTATATTCCCTACTAAAAAGAAATTTATGGGCTAGGAATGTGGCTTAGTGGTAGAGTGCTTGCCTAGCATGCATGAAGCCCTGGGTTAGATTCCTCAGTACCACATAAACAGAAAAACCCAGAAGTGCTGTTGTGGCTCAAGTGGTAGAGTGCTAGCTAGCCTTGAGCAAAAGCAGCTCAGGGACAGTGCCTAGGCCCTGAGTTCAAGCCCCAGGACTGGCAAAAAGAAAAAAGAAGAAAGAAATTTATGTTATTCTCAACCATGGTAAAATTATAGTAAGATCATATCTCACTGAAAGGTGTAAAAGTAATAAAAACAGCAGCCACACGTGAATATGTGAATATATGCATATGTATATATACATGTGTATTGTACATTTTCCTTTGAAAAAATACCAAATTAGTAGAGCTAGATAGTCATACAATAAACTACAACTGAAATAAAAATTATTGCAGGAAATGGGTGTAGCTCAGTAGCCTCTAACACTGGGAATGTTTACTTGAGTTCAATCTCTACCACTGAAAAACAAACATAAAACTACAAACACATACATCCATAAAACTCATAACTATCCCAGACAATGATCATTTTGGGGAAATATCCCAACTATCACTCAAAGAATTTTGGTCTCACAATCTACATAGAAAGATCTATCCATTAGTGATGACTTATATAAGGCATAGAGTTTTAGTTTATAAGCGAGGCTTTTCTGGCTTTAAGATGCCAACAACTTTGCACAGGCATTCCCCTATGTTTTCCTGTGATACATCACCACAAAACAGCTATATAAAACCTGGTCCTTTTACAAGCAATCAGAGGGTAAAGGGTAACAAGTTCTACTCACTCCTCCACTATTCCATAAATCTTATTATCTATGATCAATAAGCAAAAAAAAAAAAAACAACCAACTATTATATTCTCTTAAAAAGACAATACAGGGGCTGGGAAGGTGGCTCAGTGGTAGAATGCTTGCCTTGCATGCTTGAGGCCCTGGGTTCGATTCCTTAGCACCACATAAACAAAGAGAAAAAAGCCGGAAGTGGCACTGTGGCTCAAGTGGTAGAGTGCTGGCCTTGAGCTGAAGAGCTGAGGGACAGCGCCCAGGCCCAGAGTTCAGGCCCCACGACCAGACCCAAAAACAAAACAAAACAATGGAAGTCCCTCTGTAAAACTAACATAAGCTAATTTTCTAAAAAAGGGCAATAAAAATATTTATAAATATTTGCAATTACTCAACAAGTACAGAAGAAATTAGTACAAGCTGAAAATCCCTTACATTTTAGGACTAAGACCAAGTCTTAGATTGGAGTTCTTGGAATTCTGGGATATTTGCATAAATGACACCAACTGAGCACCCCTAATCACATTTTCAGGTTAAGGGTGTTCATCCTGTAACATCGTTCAGCAATTCATCTTCGTTGCAGAGGAAAGTGGAATGATGGGAAACAAGCATGGGAATTCCTTATGTTCCGAGATGCTTAGCCCAAGAAATTCATGTGTCACTTGTTTTAAAAGTTAAGAAAACTGAAACTTAAAATTAAGTTATCTGCTGACATTACAGAGTTAAGATTCTCTGACATAACCTAATGGTTAAGTTAACCAAAAATTTAACAATTAAAAAAAAAAGGTAACAATCGATTACATTCAAAATTCTGCTTTCCTTCGAGAGAAGTTGCCATTTCTTACCTGGTTTGTTTCTTTGGCCCTTGCCCTTCGCCTGCTCCACTTGACGACAGCCCACTCCCCTGGTTCTTAGGAGGGTCTTTCCTTTGACCATCATTTTGTTTCTGAGGTTTACTCTGCTTTTCAGATGTATTTTCTTTTTCTTTCTTCTTCTTTTCTTTGTCCTCAGCTCCAGTGGCTGACACGGGCTTATACTCTACTCCTGTCAAAGACTTGTACTGTGCTTTCAGCTGAAGGAGTTCTTGCACAGCTGCATCTACTTGATCCTATGGAGTGTAAGACCGTACTTAATCAATTCAAATAACTATCTTAACATAATACACAAATATAGTATTCAAAGCTTTGTGAACACTGTCAGAAGTGGGGTGTGAAGAAGTATGAGGTAGAGGTGGTAAATGTTAACACATACTAGTTGGGCTGGGAATGTGGTTAGAGTGCTTGCCTAGCATGCATGAAGACCTGGGTTCAATTCCTCAGTACCACATAAACAGAAAAACCCAGAAGTGGTGCTGTGGTTCATCAGGTAGAGTGCTAGCCTTGAGCAAAAAGAAGCTCAGGGACAGTGCCCAGACCCTTGAGTTCAAGCCCAGGACTGGCAAAAAACAAAAATAAAAACAAAAACATACTAATTACTGAAAATAAAGTTCAAAGTATGATAAAACAGAGGCAGAATTATACAAGGGTACTGGGAAACAACAGTCTATAACAACACTGTCCAAACAGTAATCAGTTGTTACATGGGCTATTTGAATCAATAAAGTTAAAATTCAGGATCTCAGTTGCAATAGTGCCATTTCAAATGGTAATAGCACACATGTTATAGAATAGAATATTTCCATCAAAACCTACAATATACAGTATGTATTTCATAGGGTTTGAAGGTAAAATCCGTTAAATTGAACATATCACAGTTATAAAGAAGGCAACGGTCAAGTATCTATATTATGATTAAACTGTAAAGCCTCTGCAACTTACTGTCTTGCATGCATGTGAATCTGTACACATACACACACACATTCTACTCAGCCAGGTCTGAGGAAAAGGATCATGAGTTTAGTAAGCATAGGCTATATGCAAGTTTGAAGACAACCTGAGTCATATCATGAGACCTTTTCTCAATGCCACTCCATCCTCTCCTCTCTGCCAAAAATATCCAACACTTTATTATAAAGAAATAGACAGATGCCAGTGGTTCAAGCCTGTAATCCTAGCTACTCAGGAGGCTGAGATCTAAATTTCATGGTTCCAAGCAAGCGTGGGCAGGGAAGTCTGTGAGACTCTTTAGCTAGCAGAAAACCAGAAGTGGAGCTGTAGCTCAAAGTAGTAGAGCACTAGCCTTGAGCAAAAGAGCTCAAGGACAGTGCGTAAGCCCAGTGTTCAAATCTCATTACTGACAAAACAAAAACAGAATTAGCAGAAACTAGACCAGAGCTAAAAAACAAAACAAAACAAAACAAAAAACCCTATTCTGAGACTGACAAGGACGCTTATATTCTGGATGCTGGTGGCTCACACCTGTAATCCTAGCTACTAGGGAGGCTGAGATCTGAGGATCAAGGTTTGAAACCAGGCCAGACAGAAAAGTCTGGCCTCTTATCTCCAATTAACCACCAGAAAATTGGAAGTTCAAAGTGGAAGAGTCCTAGACTTGAGTGAAAAAGCTCAAGCAAGGACAGGTCACAGGGTACTGAGTTCAAGCCCCATGACCAACAAAAAACAAAAACAAAAACAAAAACAAAAAAACCAGGCTCTTTACATACTTTGGCAGGAAAAGCAATGACATGAAAATATTCAGTTATATCTAGTGGGGAAAGGGTTTCTCTAAGAGGGAAGATAAGAACAGTGAGAACTGAAATACAACTAGATGGAGACAAAGTGTTCTAGGCAAAGAAAACAGCATGAAATGGGAAAAACAAAAGTGCACAAAGCAAACACAACACTCACCTTAGAGGCTTTTTCAGCTTTAAGCTTTCGAACTATTTCTCCCTGACAAGCTACTTTGTCAAAAAATGCTTTTGCTTCCGATGTTTCTGGACCAGCAGTACCAGTATTTTTGATAGGACCTGAATCTGAACTTTGGGACGATGGGGACTGACCAGGTATGTATTCCTTCCCAGTTTTTTCTTTATATTCAGTTTTCAGGGAGAGTAAACACTCTACTGCTTCATTTACTTTGGCCTGAGATAAAGGAGAAAAAGAAGTACTATTAACTGAAATTTCTGAACATTTCAGTGCAATGTAAAAGTCTTCAATTATGACCAAAGTACAGTTAACTCAGTATGTCCATAGATTTATCCAACTAAAAGTCAAAAGTATTTAAACACACACACACACACACACACACACACACACACACACACACACACACACACACACACACACACACACACACACACACACCACACACACACACACACACACACACAAACCCACTATATATTGGAGCTAGAAGCATGGCCCACAGAGTAGGAAGTTTGACCAGCAAATGCCAAGACTGAATTCAAATTCCAGTATAGTCAAAAAGAAAAAAGAATCCTTAGTTTTTTGGGTTTTTTTTTAGCAGTCCTGGGGCTTGAACTCAAGGTCTGGGCAGTCCCTGAGCTTCTTTTTGTTCAAGGCTAGCACCATTGGAGCCACACCACCACTTCTGGCTTTTCCTGTTTATGTGGTACTGGGGAATTGAACCCAGGGCATGTTAGGAAAGTACTCTACCACTAAGACACATTCCCAGCCCCAACAATTGGATCTTGGGCCAAACATGGTGGCACTGTCTATAATCTCAGCTACTGGAAAGGCTGAGATTGGAATTGAGACTCCAATCTCAACCAATAAACCAAGTGTAATAGTACACACCTGAAACAACAGCAATGTAGGAGGCAACCCTAGGCAAAAATACAAAACCCTATCCAAAAACAAACAAACAAAACTAAAGCTAAAACAAAAAGAGCTGAGAGTTTGGGTCAAGTGGTACAATGCTTGCCTAACAATGGAAAGTCCTGAGCTGAATGACCTCCCCCACAGGCAACTTTATATCATACAAATAACAAAACAAACAACCCAAACTAATCATTTATTTGAAAAACTTTCCAAATATCCATTTGAATAAAGCGTACATACTAAATTCCAAGATGTATTTGGGGGTGGGAATTACATCTGTACTGAACATGTACAGATATGTTTTTCATGTCATTATTCCTCTATGTAGTATGACTATTACATAGCACTTACACTGTATTAGATATTATTAGCAATTTAGCAACCATTTTAAGTACGCAAGCATACAGATAATTATGCTAATTTAATATATGGTACTATACAAATTTTTCAGTAAATAGTGATGCAGATGACATCAAAAGATTTGTGGAGGTTCAAAGGAAACAACTTGTACGTAAGACTTTAGTAAAAATTTTAGTGGTAAGCAAAAATGATCTTACAATTATAATTCAAAACTGAGAAGTAAGTCAGGTGCTGGTGGCTCAAGTCTATATAAATAACAGCTACCAAGGCTGCTAATATCTAAGGATCTTGGTTCCCAGGCAGGAAAGTCCATGAGACTCTTCCCTTCAATTAACCACAAAAAGCCATGTGTGAAGCTGTGGCTAATGTGGTGAAGTACTGGACTTGAGGGGGAAAAAAGGAAGAAAAGAAAAGAAAAATCTCGCCGGGTGCTGGTAGCTCATGCCTGTAACCCTAGCCACTCAGGAGGCTGAGATCTGAGGAGGCTGAAATCTGAGGATTGCAGTTCAAAGCCAGCCCAGGCAGCAAAGTCCATGGAACTCTTATCTCCAACAGAAACCACCAGAAAACCGGAAATGGTGCTGTTAGCTCAAGTGGTAGAGCACTAGCCTTGAGCTGAAGAGCTAAGGGACAGCACTCAGGCCCAGAGTTCAAGCCCCACGACTGACCAAAAAAAAAAAAAAAATTCTCAAGGAGGGTGCCCAGGCCCTGAGTCAAAACCCCAGGATCTATACTCGAAGAGCTACTTCTGCAGCAGCCACTAGGTAGTATTTTTCCACTGGGACAGGAGGCATTTTCAACTAAATAGAAAAAACCCTAATTTCTTTGCAACTGAAAATGGTAACAGAAATTTTAGATAACTATGGCTCTTCAGAAACCTAGAAAGTGTCAGTAGAGCTAAAAACAGAAGGCTGGGGAGGTGGCTCAGTGGTGGAGTGCTTGCCTTGTATGCCTGAGGTCCTGGGTTTGATTCCTCAGCACTACATAAGCAGAAAAAGCTGGAAGTGGCACTGGGCTCAAGTGGTAGAGCACTAGCCTTGAACTGAAGAGCTGAGGGACAGCACCCAGGCCCAGAGTTCAGGCCTCACAACCAACACCAAAAAAATAGAGATTAAAAACAGAAGGATTTCTAAACATCACAAGGGAGACACAGAAAAAATATTGAACCCTGGGCAAACCTTTTCTCTTTTCCTTGGTGCTCAAATAAATGTTCAGGAATGAAAAGTATTTCAGGTGGCAGGGGTACTGGGCAGGTGGCCAACAACTTGCAGCCTTGTGTTACTAGGCCCACGGATCCCATGATAATGTTAGAACAAGTCCCTTCCAGCTACCAAAGGCAAACACAGTGGTATGCCATGCTTGTGTTCAAATCACAGCGCCATTGAGCAATTTTGGGCAGCTCATCAGAAACATGTTACAGCTCTATTTCATATATTTTTTAAAGAAGTATGCCGCATCTCTGTAGAAATGTCTTTCTTCCTTTTTATTGATTTATTTTTGCCAGCTCAGGGGTTTGAACCCCAGGTTTGGGCCTAGGTACTGTCCCTGAGCTTCTTTAGCTCAAGGCTGGCCCTCTACCACTTGAGCGACAGTGCCACTTCTGGCTTTTTTCTCTTTGTTTATGTGGTGCTAAGGAATCGAACCCAGGACCTCAGGAATGCAAGGCAAGCGCTCTACCACTGAGCCACCTTCCCAGCCCCATCACCTCTGTTTTTACACTAGTAGTTCTCAAAGCACAATTCCTTGGCCAGCAGCATGTGCATGACGAAACAATTTTTGTGCATTTTCTCCACCCACTATTTACTAGTTTCCCCCCTATTACTAGGAAGGTAAAGGGGTGGGTGTTCAGCATGTATTCTAGCAAGCTCTCCAATGATACTTACATACAATAGAGCTTAAGAACCATGGTTCCACGTTTAAAATGCCTCTCTCAACTTATTTTCTATAAAAGGCTTCTAACTACTTTATAAGCTCTCTTTTCTTACTCCTTTTGCCTCCCACCCCCTCCCTCTGTCCTTTCTCCCTGTATTTGTTTTCTCCAGCAAGCTAAACAAACCCTTAGGAATATTTCAATAGGTTTATGAATTGTTTCTTTTTCCCCTGACTACAATTACTGCCATCAGTCCATACATATAACACAGAATATGGTCACATTACACAGTTACAGAAAGTTAATTTGTATGTTTCTTTCCCAGAAAACCAAATCCCTAATTGTGAGTCTTAATGTTTTCATTTGCTGATTATTAGGTCAAAATATTCATGCAGGTGGGGTCTCTAAGCAATCTGTTTAGAAGACTAGACTATCCTATGAAGCATCAACTCATGTGCTTACTTCTGGTGAGGTCTGCACTAGCTCTAGCACACTGACCTTAGGGGCCTTTTCAGCTTTCAGCTTTCGAACCACCTCTCCTTGTGCAGCCACTTTATCATAGAGAGATTTACTGTCCACAGTGCTTGCTGGTGATGTGGAAACATTCTGTACTACTGCAGCTGGAGGACTTCCAGGTTTATATTCTTGGCCAGTTTTTTCTTTATATTCAGCTTTCAGAGCCAAAAGCTGTTTAACTGCTGCATCTACGTCTTCCTTTGCTGCTTTCTTGGCTTTTAATTCACGCACTGTATCCCCTTGAATAGCCACTCTGTTGTAAAGGGCCAAGGAATCCTCAGATGTAGCACACGTATTATTCAGAGAAGGAGATGGCCTTTCCTTAAGAGGAGAAGTTATCTAGACATGTAGAAAGTCAAAAGTAGAATTAATGGCTCATGTTCAATGCTACTTCCATAATTATATAAAAAATTTAAAAAAAAGAATAATGTAAGCATAAAGAAAGACAGACTGATGTTTACCTCATGTTTTGTGGTTTCTACTTTGGTCTTTTCCTTTGACCCAGAGGTTGGCATTTCCTTTGTATGTCCATCAGGAATATATATTAAAATGCATGGAGCTTCTTTGCAACTATGTGGGCTAAAAAGAAAATAAAAGGCCAAAAAGCTGATTTGAATAAAATATCTAAAACAACAACTAAAATTAAATTCCTGGGAGGGGGGGCCCATGATTAAAAGTACATTATACATGAGCCAGGTGCTGGTGGCTCACGCCTGCAATCCTAACTACTCAGGAAGCTGAGATCTGAGGAGTATGGCTCAAAGCCCAGGCAGAAAAGTGTATGAGACATTTAGCTGCCAATATCAGAAGTGGAGCTATGGATCAAGAGACGGAGTAACAAAGCTCAAGGACCTAAATTCAAGCCTCAGGACCAAAAAATAAATAAAATTAAAAGCCACTCCTTGGAGCTGGGGAGCTTGGTGGCAGAATGCTTGCCTTTTATGTGTGGAATTCTAGACTCGCTCTCCAACGAAACACACATAAAATAGATACAAATATTTACCTTACAGGTTCATAAGGCTGATCGCATATGAAGAATCCTCTTCTCTGGAGCTGAATAATGTCTCCTTTTTTCAAATCCTTAAGGCATGGATCCCCTAGCATTAGTTCTTCACGCTATAAAGATGATATAAGATTATACTTTTTCAAACAAGAACACTAGAAAACTCTGAAACACCATCAAGTTTTGTAGTTGCTCAAATATTCCTATTTTTAATAAACGTTAAAAACTTTACTGGGGCTGGGAAGGTGGTTAAGTGGTAGAGTGCTTGCCTTGCATGCATGAGGCCCTGGGTTCAATTCCTCAGCACCACATAAGCAGAAAAAGCCAGAAGTGGTGCTGTGACTCAAGTGGTAGAGTGCTAGCCTTTTTTTTTTTTTGGTCTGGTCGTGGGGCATGAACTCTGGGCCTGGGCGCTGTCCCTCAGCTCTTCAGCTCAAGGCCAGCGCTCTACCACTTGAGCCACAGCGCCACTTCCGGCTTTTTTTTCTTTTTGCTTATGTGGTGCTGAGGAATCGAACCCAGGGCCTCATGCATGCAAGGCAAGCGCTCTACCACTGAGCCACCTTCCCAGCCCTAGAGTGCTAGCCTTGAGCTGAAGAGCTGAGGGACAGCGCCCAGGCCCAGAGTTCAGGCCCCATAACTGGCAAAACAAACAAACAAACAAAAAAACCACCTGCCTCAGCTTCATAAGTGCTGAGGATTACAGACACATACCACCACACCTGTTTTTTTTTTCTTTTTAATTGACATACAATTTTGTAGAGATTTTCCATCTTACCTGAGAAACCACAACAATTACAATCAACTTTAAAAATGTTAAGTTTCTATAACAGAAAGAGATAATTATAGAAGGTTACCTTACTGTTCTTGTTGACATACTGCTTAAAGTCCTCATCTTTTCCTAATACAGGCTTTGTGATCAAGTGCTCATAAGTGACACAGATAGCTGGAGTAGGAAGTGCATGCGATGTCTCAGCAAGCCATGTAATCTTAGTTGTTTTCTTGTAGTCTTTGTTTTCCAAATTCAATTTTGCATCAAGAGATACAACTTTTCCATCTTCATTTCTAGATTTAAGATTGAGAAATATATTAAATTAAGCTTAACTGCTACAAATACATATTATTCTATCGTGATTATTTTAACTAATTATAAAATTATTATTAAATAAGTTTTCTTCAGAAAAAAATTTAAATCAAACTTGAGTTTCTAATTTATATCAGACATTTATTAGCAATTTAGATGAAAAAAAGCATTCTCTGCTGTTAAGATACCAATAATCCACACATATCTGATATAAATCTAAAATTACTTTGATGCTTAATGCATTAAGCATTATAAATCTGAATTAAAATCTCAAAAGAAGCATCCCATCAGGCATTTATGTACAAAACATGTTGTTAAAGGTCTCCAAAGTCCCTTAAAACTATGTTTTACATTTGGATAAAATAATTTTAATATCACAAAATATATCCAAATAGCTTATTAGTAAACTGGAATATATAATACAAAAAAGTTAGTGTCCAGAATTTACGATATTTATGTCTAGACAGATTTACCAGTGAGAACACGTCAAAACATTCAGTCAAGGTCTAAATAAGGTGATATTTATATATATTAAGTAAACATAAAAGACATTTTTCCAAATTCATTAGAAAACAAAAAAATTCTTACTTGTATATTTTAGTTATGTTGATGTTGCCCCAATTTATAAATGTAACCATCTCACCCTCTGAGAAAGTCTCTGCATCAGCACCTTCTATGAAAACTTTAGGACTGTACCATACAGGTTTCAAGCCAACATCGGGATTCTGATTATAAAGAGTGAGAGAGGGAATGTTAGTTGGAGAAACAGCTTACTGTAGCCTGATCCTAGCATGCAAATCTGGTTCATTAATTCATCTATTCATTGTATTACTACATCATTAAAAGCCTATTACTATATCAAGAAGAAATGCTTTTTGAGATCCATTTAACATAAGTGTATTTTTAATTCTTTTCTTGGCATTGGAAAAGTAACACCTGTTAGATAAACAGTTACACTATCCTTACGATAAAAAATCCTTAGTTCCAATCCCAGTTGTGACATGGATCTGATCACTGTACTAGAGGTAAATGAGGTAGGGAGCCTGTGCCTAAGAGTGCTTCATGGATTTCAGAGCTACAACCACATTCTGTTATCCTCATTACTTCACTGGCTGTTTTTTACTTTCTCAGTTATTTTCTTTTCTTTTTTTTCTTTTTTTTTGTCGGTCATGGGGCTTGAACTCTGGGCCTGGGCGCTGTCCCTCAGCTCTTCAGCTCAAGGCGAGCGCTCTACCACTTGAGCTACAGCACCACTTCCGGTTTTCTGGTGGTTAATTGGAAATAGGAGTCTCACGGTCTCTCCTGCCCGGGCTGGCTTTGAACCGCGATCCTCAGATCTCAGCCTCCTGTGTAGCTAGGATTACAGGCATGAGCCACCAGTGCCCGGCCTCTCAGTTATTTTCTACACACATTGCCACTTGAGCAGGAAATTTTTAATCTGTCACATTTTAGTAGACAAATTTTGAGAGGCAGGTAAATTTTCTGTCTTCCCACATTATATGCAGAAGAAAGAGATGAGAAATAAACAGCATGCTCTCTTTGTTACATTCTAAAATGCCAGAACTCAAGAAGCTAAGACAGAGGCATCACAAGCTCAAGATCAGTCTAGACTACATAGCAAGACTGTCTCAAAACCCCCTACATAAATAAATAATTAATTAAATGCAAAAGCACGTGTTTACTAATTGCTTAATGAATGTAACAATGTAGCAGACATTACCAGTAAGCTACTTGTAAGGTTGAGAACAGAAGGATCACAGTGCAAGGCCAGCCCAGGCAGGAAAGTTCAAAAGACCCTATCTAAAAAACAGCTGGCAAAAAACTGGGTTGGATGATTGGCTCAACTAACAGAGCGCCAGCCTAGCAAGCTTGAAACTTTGAGTTCAAACCTCAGTACAGAAAGGAAAAAAAAAAAAAAAAAAAAGCTGGGGAGCACAGGAGAGGAAGGTTAAACATAATTGTAGAACATTTGTATTCTGAAGTCAAGTTATGAGTCAATATTCAGTATTAGTCTTCATATATGTGTGTGTGTGTGTGTGTGTGTGTATCTCTGTGCCTCACCAAAAAAAAATAATAATAATTACACTTATAATCGTAGCTACTCAGGAGGCTGAAATCCAGATGGTCTGCCAGACCGGAAGAAAATTTGCTAGATTTTATCTCCAAAATAACCAGCAAAGGGCTGGCTGAGCACTAGCCAATGAGCAAAAGGCAGAGTTATGCTCAAGTGGCAGAACACCAGACTAGCAAGAGGTGCTGCATCCAAACCCCAGTACTATGGGAGGAAGAAAAAAAAAAAGCCAAAATGTGAATTAGAGTACTTCATCTCTCAGAATGACTCCAAGAGGAGATAAATTCTTTTTATATTTATTTTTATATATTAATATGCTTTCTTTACTGAACAAAATTTCAGCATGAATTAAATGTAACCATTTTATATAGTGTGCTCTACATTATTAGCAGAATAAATCTCTTGGCAAGAAATCCACAAAAAGGTTTGCTTAAATTGGTATCAAATCTTGATAATTGATGATGAAAAGAAATTTATCCCCAAACCATGCCATGTCCTTTAACACAAAAACCATTGGTGAAACTGTCAGGTGACCTTTGGGTGTTTTGCTACTTCTTTCATCTCCTCCTGTGCTTCTGGGACATTCACTGGTATCACTTCTTTCTTTAGTAATGCAACATACCGTGGGGCCACCGGATCAATAACCTGCAACAAACACATCCTCATGTTACAACACTGAAATATTCTGTAAAATGTCATAAATAAAAGTAAATAACAGCACAGAAATACTAACTGGCTTTGTTACTGTACTTACTAAACTTTGTGGTTTATCTGTTCTCACTTATCTAATATTCATCAAGCAGGAAAATGAAAAAAGTCATAAGCTTACACAACATAAAAGATTTAGAGTTCTTTCCCTAGAATAACTACTGATAGGTGTTGAAAATTATCTTTAAATCTGGTATCTAGTGAAGCCTTGAGTAAAATAGCTTAGGGACAATGCCTAAGTTCTGAGTTCAAGTTCCAAGGCTGACCAAAACCAAACAAACAAACAAACAAACAAATATCTGGTAATCTAAGAGAGAAGAAATCCCTATAGGTAAATGTAATTTACAACATTGCATTGTTGGAGAAAACCATTTTAAAAAGACTATAGCTATTGTTTCTGTATCCTTTTTTAAATAACCAGTTAGGCACCATGGCACCATCAAAAGCAGTACAGCATTAGATCACTATAATAAGGCAATTCCATAGATTATAAAAGCATAAACAATATAATTCTATTGTTCTACATCTTATACAAAGGTTGGGCACCCATAAGCTACAACTCTGAAATCTGAACTGCTATGGTTCCAAACGTTTTAGATAATTAATACTCGGTATATATACATATTCAGGAAACACTATTATTCCCAGTATCTAGAAATACAGGTCTGGAAATACAGGTAATCAATAAAGATTAATTGAATGCATCATCGTAATCTATTTTCTCTCTCAAGCAGCAGTAGTCTCCTTCTGAAGCCAATGTAGTACACTTTCACTTTTCTGCTCAAATTAAACTTACCAATGGTGACTATTTATCACAGAATTCAGATACTCTATAAAACATCTGGGAAAAAAAATATAAATAGATTTCCACCCCTTTAGAAGGGTACAGGAAACAGTGGTACATATAACTAAACCTGGCTACATTTGTTTTACATTTTTTTATTGCTACTATTGTTGGGTTGGCTTTTTCATTTACTTTGAGACTAATATGTTGCTTTAGGAAAGAATAATAGACATTCTTAAGAACTCAGAAAAAAAAGCCATCCTCAAGTCATTACCACAAAGTTTAGAAAGCTATTAAATTCCCCTGGTCTGCTTATACTTTGTGACAATATTAAATCACTACTCAGCCTTAAGTTTACTATTCTCTCCTTGAGGCTTAAAGATCCTAATTCAGGGCTGCCTTTTTCAGATTCTACCACCCTAGAATGATCAAAGATTTAATTTGTAACAACTCAGATTAGCATCTAAGAAAGTAAGACAAAATTTAGTTTAAAGAAAATAAAACAAGACAATAATATCTGGGAAATTTAACTCAAGTCATTGCAGCTGTTTTCCCATCTAACAAAATGTCGGCTGGGGCATTTATTAATGCAGACTGTCGGTCCACTTAACCTTACAGTGGTTCTAGTAGTCTTAAGTATAGTCTGGAAATTTATTCGCTGGCAATACTGAACTTTCAACTTAGGTCTTACATTTAATGAACAAGTGCTCTACCACTTGTGCCACAACTCCAGTTGGAAATTCAAACAAGCATTCAACAGGATGGCTAACATCAAAGAAGTTTGGGAAACTTTGGACTAAAAACTTTTAAGTCTATATGTGGTTATGGTGGTAAACACTGTACTTTAATTATTCTAGAGGCTAAAGCAGAATTACTTGAGCCCAGGAGTTTGAGACCAGCCTATGTAATACAGTAGAACAACACCATTTTATAAATAGATTAGCCGGGCACCGTGGCTCACGCCTCTAATCCCAGCTATTCAGGAAGCTGAGAAATGAGGATCACAGTGAGACTCTTGGGAAGAAAAGTGCTCAGGCCCAGAGTTCAAGCTTTACAACCAACAAAAATAAATAAATAAATGCATAAAATAGATTTAAGTCCTTTTCACTAAAAAATAACACAAGTCTCAAAGATTCTGGTTCAGTCGTTTGGAAATTACTCCAAAGAGCCTGAGGATTTCCCATGCTTCAACCACAGCAGCTTCAAGTTTGTTTTATTTGTTGTGCTTCATGCAAATACTTTCATTGGAAGATCTAGTAGCTGAAAGCAAAGGCAGAGACTGAGACTGGGGAAGACTATTACCTTACTACTTAGAAACATACATTTAAAAATGAATACAGCTACAAAAGTTACCAGAGACAAGTAACAGCTCTGAAGTAAACACCTTAAATCTGTGACATTTTGGTCTAGACTTATAAGTTTAATTTTTTTGCCAGGAGCTGGTGGCTCACACTGGTAATCCTAGCTATTCAGGAGGCCTAGATCTAAGGATCTTGGTTCAAAGCCAATCCCAATAGGAGTGTCCATGAGACTTATATTTCCAATTAACCACCAAAAAGCTGGAAGTTGGAGCTGTGACTAAAGTGGTAGAGTACAAATTTAAATTTCTGAAGTTAAAGCAAGGAGAAAATTAACATGTTAAAGCTTTTTCTCTAAATGAGTATGTAAAGACCCTCAGGTCATTTTCAAATAGAGGCTGCTTAATTTTTTCCCCCTGAAAGTTGTTAGTAAAAAGCAGTAAGGTTTAGCTTCTCCCTTAACACTTCCCAACACCACGGCTAAATATGGCTTAATGATGCTTCACTTAAATTGTATCTGTAGACATCAGAAAGAATATAAGATAGAAAACAACCTAGTAGTAGTTAGTAGTAATAAGAGAAACCTAAATAAAGGATCTGAACCAAAGAGGTAGACAGAATGGTTTTCATATAGGAAAATGTCATGAAGATCAATAAAAGAAACAAAAGTATGTAATCAAAATGATTCAATTTTACTCTCAACCAAAATACTTTATTAGATAACATTTAAGGATCATTCTGATTTCAGGATATACAAAGCAAACTGACTCTTAAATCCCCATAAACAAACCCAGAAGGGCTAGCAAAACAGAAGCTAACACTCAATTCTGGAAGCTAAAAAGCATAGAAGCATCCCCATATCACTCCATAACCAGGAGACTGCTTCCTTCCTGCCCCATGAACAAGAAATACCACGTCTAGCAGAAGCCAAAAGGAGCTGAAAGGGAAGGTATTGAACTGCAAACACAAGGAGGAAATAACAGGTGAGACTAAGTGTGAAAGCCCTCAGCAGTCACTCCCCAATTTGCTCCAAAGCCTTGGCAGCAGGGCCTTCAGCTTTAAGGGGTGATTAAAAGAATTTCCCTTTGGGAAAACTGCTATAAGAGATGAAAAGTTAATGACATGGAGGTTGGAAGTTCTCCAACCTGCCCAGTCAGCTCATCACCAATTCTTGTTCCTCAAACCTCCACTTACTCTTGTAGTCTCCCATATCAAACACAAACAGACATTAAAATGAACCCAACACCTGAGACTGGCTATGACTGTTAATGGAAGAAAACACAATAAATAGGAAGCCATTTTGAAAATTCGTACAAGAAATCTTGAAAAGAACATGAATGAAAAATTTATCAGAATGGCAGAAGGTAAGTAATGTCCAGAAAACAGAACCAAAGACCAAATACAGAAGAAGATAATTGCGCATGAAAAGCTCCAGAAAGAAGAAACAGCAGAGATGGACTGGGTTCTACTTCAGTGGAAGAGCACATATTTTACATGTGGGAGGAAAGAGAAGAGGACCAGAAGTCAGAAGGTGGATGAGGCAATGCTGTTCATCTTCAACATAATCTACAGAATTGACAGTGAAATTCTTTTAATATATTTGAACAAAATATATATGTAAAACTATTAAAACTTAAATCTATAAAAGTGGATAATTAATAAATCAATGGAAGTGCTAACCTGCCTGCAAATCTTAAATTTATTATTAGTAACTGCAGCAACAAAGAGCCAGTTAGTAATTCCTTTATTTTCAAAAAAACTGACTGAACACAAAAAAGACACATGCAAGACAAGCAAACTATTTCTTGAGGCAAGACATCAGCACAATCAAGCAGCAATCCCAATAAAGAATTTATAGCACACAATCACAGAAACCATAGTTAACACATGGCATTAAAAAAAAAATGATTTGCCTTATTATAGTATCTAAGCATCTGCTCCCAGTTAGTAAATAACAGTATCAATTTGCATGACTCCTCATTTGATTTTCAGTTTTGTTTTTAAAGCTGGATCCAATAAGACACAGAAATTGCAACTAGTAAACCTTCCACACAACCCAATGATGTGTAATTTTAAAGCTTTGAGTCCTCTCAGCACACAGGGAACAGCAGAATGAAGTTAGCCAAGTCTTCCCCTTTGCTATCAAGTAGAGGACATACTTTATAAGGCTGGATTAATGTATTCCCAACATGTTTACATAAACAAGACTTTTATATAAATGTGATTGTGCTTCACTCGATGATAACATGTAATAGGCTAAGAAGCTATGCTTAAAGTAAGGCGAATACAAGCATTAAGTAATACCTTCTTACAGAGAGCTCGCAGCTTGAAAGCAGAAAAATGAAATGCAGAGTGTTCACAAAAGGTTAAAGGAAAAAACAATGACCATTTCCCATACATCCAAGTTTGTTTCAATTATTGTTTACTTGTTGGTGTAATGGCTCTTTAGTCATTTTTAAAAGGAAAACATTCCATTTTCCTGGAAGACTGCAAAATGATTAATATTCTTCCAAAATTTTTCTCTGCCATAGGACACTAATCATTTCTACGTGTGTATTATTCCAAAGTCAGGAGTGACAGAGTGAACTGAGAATGACCTCTGTACCTTTTTGTTAAATGCCCAGATCTTGTCCCACTCCATGTTCACAACAGAACGTGAGGAGCCCTAGAACAATAATAATAAAAATATTTTAAGACTAGAAGTAGTAAATACTTTGTTTCAAATCAAACAGTTTTAGAAAAATAAAAACTCAGTAAATACTTATACATTTAGTTCAACTGAAATTTAAAACTTGTTGCATGCAAACTGATTTGTTATACTTAACCATTTATTGTCAAAGTTCAGTCATACTTTTTACTGGATAATAATTCTTCACCTATGTTCAATGTTAGGTTAGGAGTTTAGGACAATCTAAATTTTCCACTATTATAAAAAGCTAACCCTAGCTGGGCGCCGGCAGCTCACGCCTGTAATCTTAGCTACTCAGAAGGCTGAGATATGAGGATCATGGGTCAAAGCCAGCCCCAGCAGGAAAGTCTGTGAGACTCTTATCTCCAATTAATTAACCACCAGAAAACAAGAAGTGGCGCTGTGGCTTAAGTGGTAGAGCGCTCGCCTTGAGGTGAAGAGCTCAGGGACAGCACCCAGGCCCACAGTTTAAGCCCCATGACTGGCAAAAAAACTGAAAGTGAAGCAAGAGTACAAGACCCCTAAGTTCAAGCCCAAATACTACTGTACACAAATCCTAACTCTATCCTTGAATCATAAGGCACACAAGAAATAGGAATAACAGAAATAATAACAAGTAAAAGGATATTAACAGAAATACCTACAAATTAAAAGAGAACCTATGAAAGAAAACAACTCACTTGAGCAGCAATGAACTGTTTCAGTCCTTCAACTGTCATTCCTCTTCTTAAAACACCACGGACTGTAGGAAATCGAGGGTCATCCCTGGGAAATATGAAAACTGTTAAATACCAAGGAGGTGTTTTAAAATGTGTAGATGCAGAAAATAAAAGACATCTCTAATGAGTAATAAATTATAATCTGTATTAGTTCTGGTAAATCAGTTCTCTTAGATTTATGAGCATGATAATCAACATGAATAGGTTTCATTTATAGATACGTGACTATACAATCTTTCATTTTTACACTCATCTTTCTTATAAAAATATCATTTAGGTTATTAACATGCCACAGAAACTTTTATATTCTTTCTAGAGGCAAAATCCTTTGGGCAATTAGTCCTCAACACATCAAGATCGAGAGCGCTTAAATCTTTATCTCAAGAGTATTTTGGCCATAACAGAGTGTGGAGAATGGTACTAGATCTATGAAATACCAGAGTTATATACACTTTTCTGTTAAATGATGAACTTTGCAAAGAATGTGATCTCGTGTGATTTTCATTCTCATGTGCCATGCATGTTCTACAGTGAGTATTCCATGCTGACAACATTAAAACAAGGTAGGGTTGGGGAGGAACAATAAGGCACTAAGTGAAATGATGTCTAAACCAGGATTTCTATATAGACCCACAGGCCCATCCATTGAACCACCATTTTTTTGTTGTTGTTGGGTGTGAGGCTTGAACTCTGGGCTTGGGCACTGTCCCTTAGCTCTTCAGCTCAAGGCCAGCGCTCTACCACTTGAGCCACAGCCCGACTTCCAGCTTTTTCTGTTTATGTGGTGCTAAGGACTCGAATGCAGGGCCTCATGCATGCTGAGCCACCTTCCCAGTCCCCTGAACCACCACTGAGTTACATGAAAAATCAGATATAAAAATTTTACATATATGAAATGCATAATTATATCTATATTAAAGAAAAAAAATCTGATACAAATACTTCTTTGTCAATTCTAGGTAATATGAAACATACCATCCATCTACTAGTCCTTCGTCGACAAACCATGTGAGTTTTCTTTTGGACAGCACTGTGTTGTTGAGATTTAGGCGACTATATTCCCAGATATATGGTTTTCTTATCCCTAAAGCTTCAATAATCCAGTAGAACTGCTCATCTCTGTCATGGTACTCTGTTGTTCTCAGGGCATGTGTAACACCTTCAATACTGTCAACTATAGGACAGGCAAAATCATATGTTGGATACACACTAGGGAAAAAAAGAATGTTTTTGAATCAACATTACCTATTTTATGTTTTCTATTTTAAAACATTTATAAGCAGCAATAGTAACCAAAACTATAATTCTTTGTAAATTCAGAGTTTTGTTTTTTTTTAACGGGCTTTTTGTGTGTGTACTATTACTGGGGGTTGAAGTAAGGGCCTTGCACTTGTCCTGGGGAGGCTAAGAACAAGAGGACAGCAGTTTGTGGAAAGCCTTGGCAAAAAGTTCAAGAGACAGGGCTGGGAAGGTGGCTCAGTGGTAGAGCACTTGCCTTGCATGCATGAGGCCCTGGGTTCAATTCCTCAGCACCACATAAGCAAAAAGAAAAAAGCCCGAAGTGGCACTGTGGCTCAAGTGGTAGAGCGCTAGCCTTGAGCTGAAGAGCTGAGGGACAGCGCCCAGGCCCAGAGTTCAGGCCCCACGACCGGACCCCCCCCAAAAAAAGTTCAAGAGACACTAATCCCAATCAGCAGTTGGGCACAGTAGTATGTAGCTATCATCCCAACTATAGTGGTAATTATTAAGAATAGGATTGTGATCAAGGCCACCCAAGAGAAAAAGGGGAGATTGTCTCAAAAATAATGAGGTGTAGCTCCAGTGGTACAGCATCTGATTAGCAAGCTTGAAGCCCTCAGTTCAAATACCAATATTCCCAAAAAAGTAGAGTAATTCTACTGAACATATAATTTTCTTTAACAGTGGTAAAGCAGCTGCCTGGCACATGCTAAGTATTGTATATGAGCCATAGTACTAAGCAAATAACAATAAAAGCCTATTTTTCTTAATCCTTAAAGCAATTTCTTAAAATTCCTATAAAGCAATTTCTTATAAAAGTTTATAATAGGGCTGGGAAGGTGGCTCAGTGGTAGAGCGCTTGCCTTGCAAGCATGAGGCCCTGGGTTCGATTCCTCAGCACCACATAAGCAAAAAGAAAAAAGCCAGAAGTGGTGCTGTGACTCAAGTGGTAGAGTGCTAGCCTTGAGCTGAAGAGCTGAGGGACAGCGCCCAGGCCCAGAGTTCAGGCCCCACGACCGGACCCCCACCCCAAAAAAGTTTATAATAATGCATAAAACTTTCAAGGATGCAGCAGGATCATATGTTCAAAAATGACATGGCCTACACAGTGAGACTTTTTAAAAATAAGATAAAAAAGAGGAATTGGCACTATGGCTCAAGTGGTAGAGCACAAAGAGGCTCAGGTACAGTGCCCAGGCCCTGCATTCAAGCCCTGGGACCAACAACAAAAAAAAGGTATAAAATTAATTTCTTTGGGTGGGAATGTGGCTTAGTGGTAGGGTTAGCCTAGAATGAAGCCCTGGGTTCAATTCCTCAGTACCACATAAACAGAAACGGAAGTGGCACTGTGGCTCAAGTGGTAGAGTGGTACCATACTGTGTTTTATTATCTATTTCACACTAAAAATGAATGATTTATGCCTTAGCATCATAAAAAAGAACTGAAAATCCAGAGAAAACAAACTTGAAAAATTTTTAAAAACTTGTAAAATTTTTAGACTATAAGTCAATTTATGCCCACAAAAAAGTCAGAGTTTACCATAGAAAGAGAAGTATTTTCATCTAGCAAAAGTGGGGATTGTCAGGTCCAAGGGTTGTATAAATCCCACAAGATAATTTAGTATATGACAAGAAAGACAAGTATGGTTTGTCAGCTGCCCCTCAGCTCATCTGCCTGCACTGATAATTTTTTTCTTTTTTTTGGATCCGGTCGTGGGGCCTGAACTCTGGGCCTGGGCGCTGTCCCTCAGCTCTTCAGCTCAAGGCTAGCGCTCTACCACTTGAGCCACAGTGCCACTTCCGGCTTTTTTCTTTTTGCTTATGTGTTGCTGAGGAATCGAACCCAGGTCCTCAGGCATGCAAAGCAAGCGCTCTACCACAAAGCCACCTTCCCACCCCCTGCACTGATAATTTTGTATAGACCTCAAATGAGACTGGAACTATCCAAATGACCTTTGGCAAAAATCAGGTTCCTGGGGCTGGGAACATGGCTTAGTGGTAGTGCTTGCCTAGCATACACCAGGACTGGAAAAAATAAAAACAAAATCAAGTTCATCACCTCTGAAAAAAATACACACCACAATTATACCTACTTAATACTCAAAAAGCAAATTTAGGGAGAATCAAGCCCTTTTATAGATGCAAGTTAATAGTGGAAATACCTCCTATAACCTTTGACAAGTAAATAAGCAACCTCTGAAAGACCACAGGCCGCTTGGCCAGTCAGTCTATGGTTTCTTGACTGTTTGACTACTCTACACTGATAAAAGAGGATCAAAACAAAAGCATAGAAAGCTATCTGGCATACTGAAAAAGACACACTTACTTGTATTTACTCCCAGTTCTTGGATGTGGCTGAATTTTGCAGCGGTAAAGTGTTGGGTCCCTCAGGCACCCATTGTTACTACTCATGTCAATTTTTGCTCGCAAACAACAGGACTGACCAAACTGAGTTCCTTTTTTCATTTCTTCCCACATTTGTAGATTCTTCTCAATAGCTATAAAGTGACAACTTCATTAGTGGTTATTTAATGTTACTAATGTGGTTAAATTCTAATTACTTTATTATTCTTATAATTTGATATGTTATCATTTTATGTTAGCCATATTCCATTAATTTGAAATACTACAATAGCTATGGTGGTGGCTCACACCTGTAATACCAACTATTCAGAGAATCACTGTTGTAGGCCAGCCCAAATGAAAAAGTTAGCAAAACTTATCTGAAAAATAACTAAAGCAAAAAGAACTGGGGTGTGGCTCAAGTGGAAAACCACTTGCCTAACAAGTCCAAGGCCCTGAGTTCAAATGAAAGTACTAACAAAGGGGGAAAGAAAACACAACACTTAAAGAAATATACTCTATAAAGATGTTATAGAAAAGGTAAAATCAAGAGTCTACGGATATAGCACCAACCAAGGATACAAGAGAAAGTATATTATCCGAAGGTTTTTCTCATTTGTTGCCATCATTTTATTTCCCTGACATGGCACACCTTATCAGCTCATCTCTTCTCCCCTATAAAATCTTCACCTGGTGCTTCTAAAGAAACATTCTTTTCTTTGGCAACCTTAAGCCTAGGGGTCAGACCAGTTTGTCCTGACCCTGGGGAACCTTAAGTACTGTCACTATAATGTTCATCTAAAGAACATGGGGTAGATAGACCAGGTGTTGGTGGCTCACACCTGTAATTCTAGCTATTCTCAGGAGGCTGAGATCTGAGGTTGTTTGATCTGAGCTGGTTTGTAGCCAACTCTGGCAGAAAAGTTTATGAAACTCTTATTTTCAATTAACCACCAAAAAGCCAAGGAGCTGTGGCTTGAGCAAAAAAGTTCAGGGACAGGGTCAAGGACCTAATTTCAAGCTCTAGGACCAGCAGAACATGGCATAAGCTAAAAGCATGAGCTGTGGGTTCTGTAGAGAATAGGAAATTCTTAAATCACAGAAAACAAAAAAAATGACAGAAAACAGAAAAAAAAATCTAGAAAAAAACCCTCTTTATCTCAGGTGACTGTAGGTCTACCTATTTCAGCATATTCAGTCTATTCTAAATGAATAAGAAAGAACTGTGAAGCTAGGTGCCAGTAGCTCACACCTGTAGTCCTAGCTACTCAGGAGGCTGAGATATGCAGATTGCAGTTCAAAGCCAGCCTAGGCAAGAAAGTCCATGAGACTCTAATCTCCAATTAACCATTAGAGAAGCAGAAGTGGCAATGTGGATCAAGTGGTAGAGCACTCACCTTGAGCTGAAGAGCTCAGGGATAGTGCCCAGGCCCAGAGTTGAAGGGAGGGAGGAAGGGAGGGAGGGAGGGAGGGAGGGAGGGAGGAAAGGGAAAGGAAGAAAGACAGAAAGAACTGTGAAACAGGACCTTTCTGTGTAAACTTTGGAGATACAATGGACATTTTTCCTGTACCCAAATTATCAAGATAGAACTGGGGGCATGGATCAAGCGATAAAAGTCCCTTACCTAGCAAGCACAAGGTGCTAAGTTCAAACCCCAATAACACACACACACACACACACACACACACCCCAAAACAAGTACACACACACACACACACACACACACACAAAAACAAGTGTAAAGGCCCAATTGTTAATTAGCTTTTAAAATGAGAATTAAAAAAAAAGGTTTAGGGCTGGGAAGGTGGCTCAGTGGTAGAGCGCTTGCCTTGCATGCCTGAGGCCCTGGGTTTGATTCCTCAGCACCATATAAGCAAAAAGAAAAAAAAAAAGCCGGAAGTGGCGCTGTGGCTCGAGTGATAGAGCTCTAGCCTTGAGCTGAAGAGCTGAGGGACAGCGCCCAGGCCCAGAGTTCAGGCCCCACGACCAGACCCAAAATAAATAAATAAATAAATAAATAAAAATAAAAAAAAAATAAAAAAAGGTTTAATATAGCAATTTGAATATTTCCAAATACTTCAAAAATAAAATATGAAAGTTCTACCAACATAACTACAGAGACTACAAAATTAAAATACCCCAATTTGTGAGCTCAGAAGACAAGTCAACAACTGATAAATGAGAATGGTATGCTCTCAGGCTGGGTACAAGACAGCAGATACAAGACCAACCTGAGCTAAATAGTAAGCCTGTCTAAAGGAAATTTTAAAAAGTATGCTCTTTAGGCAGGTGATATTTCAGTAACATAGGGTACCCACATGTTAAAAGGAAGACCTGAATGCAAATAGTGTTATCATCTAACATTTTATAAACGTTAAACATTTAAATTAAAGAAGCATAAGGGCTAGGGATGAAGTGGTATCATGTGCTAGTCTAGCATTTACAAAGCTCTGGGTTTGATCACCAGCACTTCAAGAAAAAGAGCTGTAAAATATCACAGTAAAGCAGGGCACTGGTGGCTCCTGCCTATAATCCTAGCTACTCAGGAGGCTGAGTTCTGATGATAGAGGTTCAAAGCCAGCCTGGGCAAGAAAGTCTGTGAGACTCTTATCTCTAATTAACTACCAGAAAACCAGAAGTGGCACTGTGGCTCAAGTGGTAGAGCGCTTGCTTTGAGCTGAAGAGCTCAGGACAGTGCCCAGGCCCAGAGCTCAAGCCCCATGACCAACAAAAATAAATAAATACATACATACATACATACATACATACATACATACATACATACATACATACATACATACATAAATAAATAAAAAAAATATCACAGTAAGGGAAATACATGCAAAAGACTGCATATAATAAGAACTAAAGGCATGGGCTCTTTAAACATGGTTGTGATCGGTAATAAAGCAATAAAAATGTAAAAGATTACAGAGAAAGAAAAAAGATTTCTGAAATACATTAGCATAGAAATCACACTCAATGTGTTTCACGTCAGCATCTCTCTTTTTTTTTTTTTTTTTGGGGTCCGGTTGTGGGGCCTGAACTCTGGGCTTGGGTGCTGTCCCTCAGCTCTTCAGCTCAAGGCTAGCACTCTACCACTTGAGCCACAGCACCACTTCTGGCTTTTTTCTTTTTGCTTATGTGGTGCTGAGGAATCGAACCCAGGGCCTCATGCTTGCAAGGCAAGCACTCTACCACTGAGCCACCTTCCCAGCCCCATCACATCAGCATCTCTTACAATAATGAAATCATGTACTGCTAAGGAAGCGTAATACAGAATATAAATTAAAACATCAGACAAAACTACGCCTTACAGTTATTTCTATGTTTGGATTCTATCCTCTGTTCACGTTCTGCTTTCATCTGCTCAGCAGGAGTATCATCAACATAAGCCTTCCCTTCTTGAATTAGTTTCTCTGCATATTTCATTATAGTTTCAAAATGATCTGATGTATAAGTAAATTGATTTGGTTTGATATGCAGCATTGCAACATCTTCCAAGATAACCTGCAATAAATTAAAAAAAAAGTGCATAGTTTCATTTTTCCCATTATTTCCAATCCCTGATACTGCATTTTGAATAAATGTAATTTAAAAAAAATCCGTCTTAAATAGCCTGAAAAAGGCCGTGGAAGTTGTATGATATTAAGTCAGAAAAAAAAAATTATTCATTACATCAGCTTCCAAATTTTCAGCTCCAAAAGCTGATCTCATGAGGGAGCTTTCATTTACTCTGAAAAAATCAGTTATTATTTATTGATCATATCAACAATCCTTTGTATCCTCTTGGAATGTAGTGTAGTGCTTCTGAATAAAGATGAGACAAGAGGTAGAAAACTACATTTTCCAATACCTATTTAGTGATTATTTCATTCATAAACTTAATTATTATATGACAATAAGAAAACCTGCCTCCAGTGAATTTGTTACTCATAGGAAAATACAGCATGTAGGTAAATTCTATAACCGGAGAAGAGAAAATTTTTTTTTTGTATAGGAACTTGATATTTTTCGGTTTGGGTCTCAAGAACATACATAGGTGGAATATATAAAAGGGGGGAGGCAGCTATGAAACAAAGTTTGCTTTTCATACCATGAAGGTATCAGGTTACCCTCTAACTTTAATTTACTTTTCTGAAAAAAGTCATCACTACACTTTTAATTACCTTCTCAAAATCTTCCTTTTCTTTTTCAGGATTTGTGTCATCAAATCTCATGATCAGTTTCCCTTTAAAGTTAACCTGGTAGTGCTGGTTCAGAAGAGCAGCTTTTGCATGCCCAATGTGTAAGTAACTAAAACAAAAACATTCCACAAAGAAACTCATTAACAGGTCTTAACTGAACACTTCAACTTAACCCTGAGGAGATGAGAACTAAACAGATCTTCTAACTAGTACTCGAACCATATTTTACTTTCCAACAAGAAGTACTATGATAGAAAAACTGACAGAAAAAAAAAACAAAACAAACTAGGAATATTATAATACAAAAACAACTTTGCACATAAAATCTCATGAACAAGTACAGTATTTACAAAAGTTGCAATGTTCTTTTTTCCCCCCAAGAGTAATGGTCATCTGGAGGAAAACTGCTTCTGAAACCATTTCCAATGCCAACTGGTAGTGTCCCCTTAGTATATGACATGATGCTACTGGGATTGGACAAGCACCTAGTACCCACTAGAGAGAAACACCTCTATAACTGTCACTGTCACTGTGATGGCTAAATGAGAACCTACGAGAATTATGAAGCCAAAAGAACTGGGCATGATAGCTCACACCCGTTAATCTTAGCAATAGAGACTTTTATTAGAGTTGGAGGATCACAAATTTCAGACCATCCAGTTCAACTTAGCAATATCCTGTCTCAAAATATTTCTTTCTCTGGACATTTTATTTCTCTAGGCTTTAGTAGTCTCAAATGCCAACAAAAAGATTTTAACCAAATGACTACAAAGGTCACATCTAGTATCAATGAATCAAAATGTATAATATTCTTTTGAGCCAGGCGCTGGTGGATCATGCCTACAGCTACCCAGGAAGTTGAGATATGAAGAAGGGGTGGGAGAGGAAGAAGTCAAGAAACAGTATTGATAATTTATCAATATTTTCCTCTATCAATGTGTTTATTTATTTATTCATTTTGCCAGTCTTGGGACTTGAACTCAGGCTTGGGCACTATCCTTGAACTTCTTTTTGCTCAAGGCCAGCACTCTACCACTTGAGCCACAACATCACTTCTGCTTTTTCTGCTTATGTGGTACTGAGGAATTGAACCTAGTGCGTCATGCATGCTAAGGAAGCATTGTACCACTAAGCCACATTCCCAGCCCAATCAAAGCAGTTTGTAAAAAGCAATGTTCTGTAGGGCGCCGGTGGCTCATGCCTATAATCCTAGGTACTTAGGAGACTGAGATCTGAGGATCGTGGTTCAAAGCCAGCCCAAACAGAAAAGTGAGACTCATATCTCCAATAAACCACCAGAAAACCAGAAGAAGCTCTATGGCTCTCAAGTGGTAGAGCACTCTCGTTGAGCTGAAGAGCTCAGGGACAGCACCCAGGCCCAGAGTTCAAGCCCAAGACTGAGAAAAAAAAAAGCAATGTTCGTAGTGGCATCTACCTGTAAATTTCTAGCACTTAGGATTCTGAGGCAGAAGGGTCTTGAGTTGAGGTCAGCTTGGGTTACAGACCAAGACTCTATCACCAAAAACTTTTACAAGGAAATTAACTTGGCCATTATTGTTTAAATTATAATCATTTGGGAAGAAAACAAGGTATGAAGCCAGTTTAAATAGCTCTTGCCAATTTTTACCACTTTCAGTTTACTACAGCAGTCACCATTTTAAGGTAAGTCATCTAGTTCTAATAGCACACCTTTGACATGAAGTGATATTGATATTATGAAAAATACAACTCCATTTATGACAATGAAAGCTGAATGTAGGTGGCTCATGCCTATAATCCTAGCTATCCAGGAGGCTGAGATCTGAGCATCATGGTTAGAAGTCAGCCTAGGTAGAAAAGTCTTCTTGAGACTCTTACCCCCAATTAACCACTCAAAAACTGCAAGTGGAGCTGTGGCTCCAAGTTGTAGAGCACTAGCCCTAAGCAAAAGAGCTAAGGGACAGTGTGCAGGACCTGAGTTCAAACCCCACAACTGCAAAACAAAAAAAATAAAATAAAATAAAAAACAAAGGTCAATTAAACATGGCCTTGCACATGCCTAGTAAGAACTCTGCCACTGAATGACACACCAATCCTAACTCAATTAAGTTTCTACAAATTTAGACAGAGGTCCAGATCAGTGATTGGCTTATAAAAAGGGTTTTTGCATGCATAAGTAATAGAACCAACTACAATGTGCAATGCAATATGGGCTTTTAAAAATTGCCTGCAAAAAACAGAACTGCATATACTCTAGAAGATATCTTAGAACAAAAAAGTTATTACACAAAAATTGATGAAATCCCAGAAATGGATGGAGTTTAGTGAAGAATATCAATATTTGTTCATTAGCTATGATAAAGTTACCATATAAATGCAAGATGCCAATGAAAAACTGGATGTAATAAATATAGAAACTTCCTGTAAATCTAAAACTATTCTAAAATAAAGTAACTTAAAATAAAGGGCTATGGATTCCCAGAAACAGAAAACTAGATGTTAACTTGATGCATGTTTAATTCAGCAATGAGCTACATCATTCAAAAAGATACAGTTACTGATCACCTATTGTTTGAATTAATGTGTTTAGCTTTAAATATAAAATTAACTTAAGAAGGATAATGTGGAGCTGACAATGGAGCTGAGTGGTACAGTGTATATTTCCCATGAACAAGATGCTGGTAGGGAAGGAAGAAGGAGGAAAAGAGGGAGGAAGGAAGGGGAGGGAAAAAAGGCAATGAGGAAAAAATGAAGGAGAAAAAGAGGAAGACAGAAGAGACAAAGTGAGAGGAGGAAAAAAGGGGAAAGAAAAAAAGGAGGAGGAGAAAAAAGGTCTTAAAGAAAAATACATCTGAATCAGCAATAATGTATATAGCTCTAATAATGTATATGTCAAGCTTCAGGAAAAACAATTGAGACTATAAAATACCATAACTAAAATAATCATCTGAAGAAACAATAGTGAAAGGAAGTAAGGAATCATGCTGCTTTAGTTACCAGTAATACTGAATTAGACTTCTGCCATGCACAACAGTGTAATTTTTAGCTACAAGAGCCAGATGGCAGATTTTGAGTTTGGCCAGATATTAATACATCGTATGAATCAGCTTCTAAATAGTGCCTTCCTCAAAGGGTTGTTCAGATTAATGACTTACTATACAGAAAGCACTTGTTAGTGCCTGTACTTGTTAGCAAGTATATGGGGATATGATGAAATTTATGAACAGTAATGAAATATTGGTTATATTCCAAATCCCTACCTGTATAAGAGCATCTCTCTGAAAATGACATAATTTAGAACAGATAAACATATTTTATAATATATATGTATAAATATGCTAATCCAATATTCAAGAAGTGACAGTGATTTTAAAAAAAAAGACAAAAAATGGCATAGCAAGAAATAGTATTTAAAAGCTACTTATTTATTTTTTTGTTGGTCGTGGAGCCTGAACTCTGGGCCTGGGCACTGTCCCTCAGCTCTTCAGCTGTAGACTAGCGCTCTACCACTTGAGCCTCAGCCCACTTCTGGCCTTGTCTATTTATGTGGTGCTGAGGAATTGAACTGAGGGTCTCATGCACGCAAGACAAGCATTCTACCACTGAGCCACCTTTCCAGCCCCTTAAAAGCAACTTTTATCAAACAACTAAGATTAGTAATGCAAATGACAAGTATGACCTCTCATATCAAACACAGAAATAGAATATTGGGAGGAAAGGACTCATGATATCTTTAAGAACTGAATTATGGCTGGGCATTGGTGGCTTATGTCTGTAATGCTAGCTACTCAGGAGGCTGAGATCTGAGGATCATGGTTTGAAGCTATCCCTGGCAGGAAATTCCATGAGACTTTTAATCTCCAATAAACTGTTCAGAAAAAGCCAGAAGTGGAGCTGTGGCTCAAGTGGTAGAACATTAACCTTGGGCACAAAGAGATAGAGAGAGCACCAGGCCCAGGATCACCAAAAAAAAAAAAAAAAGAATTGAACCACATAACATAAATGCTATTTATTTCATTGAGTCACGAATCAATCAAATTTGTTATTTTTTTCAGTCATTATTTCTTTTTCATTTCTTCTACCATCCCCTAGTACAGAAAAGAAGCCATGAGCCAGTGGCTCATGTTTCTAATCCTAACTACCTCAGAGGGTGAGCTTAGTAAAGGTTTGAGGTTCGAGGTCAGCCCAAGCACAAAAGTTCATGATATTCCATCTCCAAAAACAAAAAGACAAGGTAGAAGAATGGCTCAAGTGGTAGAATGTCAGTAAAACAAGCAAGCTGAGCAAGCCCAAGGTTGAGTTCAAACCCTAGCACCAGCAAAATAAAGTAAAAAGTATGCAACTATACAACTGGTTTTTCTTTTAGTTTTTTTTTTTTTTTAATGTGGTATCAGGAATTGAACCCAGGGCCTCTTTCATGCTACCACTCTACCACCAAGCCACATTCCCAGGCCTAGACTGGTTTTTATGATGAGATCATTTGTAAAGATCTATTAAGTACATAGCTAAAAGAAAATTGTTTGCTGGGTGCTGGTGGCTCACGCCTGTAATCCTAGCTACTCAGGAGGCTGAGATCTGAGGATTGCGGCTCAAAGCCAGCCTGGGCAGTAAAGTTCATGAGACTCTTATCTCCAATAAACCACCAGAAAACTGGAAGTGGCACTGTGACTCAAGTGGTAGAGTGCTGGACTTGAGCTGAAGAGCTGAAGGACAGCACTTAGGCCCAGAGTTCAAGCCCCACAACGGACAGAAAAACAAGAACAAAAAGAAAATTGTTTTCCTATCTGCCAATTTCTGTTATCTACATATTCTATCTACCAAAAAAGGATAAGAATGTGAAATTCTTATCTGAAACAAAATCTGAAATTAAAGTTGTACAAAGAATCATTTCAGCTGGGCACCCTGTGGCTCACACCTGTAATCCCAGCTACTTAGGAGACTGAGATTTGAGGATCAGAGTTCAAAGCCAGCCCAAGCAGGAAAGGCCCTGAAACTCTTATCTCCAATAAAACCACCAGAAAAAAATGCAAGTGCCACTGTGGCTCAAGTGGTAGAGTGCTAGCCTTGAGTTTAAGAACGAAAGGACAACACTAGGCCCAGAGTTCAAGCCCACAACCAAAAAAAAAAAAAAAAAAAAAAAAAGAATCATCTCACAAATTAACACTGGTTCTAAGGTTCAGCATCGAGGTGCACAACTGCATTAGTAATGTGTCTTTAGTAAGGCTTATTTTATTATATTAGTATCACAGGAACTACAAAGCTTGATATTCCTCTTAACTCTGCTTCAAGGAGATGGATTGAAAAGGCAGACTCCCTTCAGGCTTAGGGAATGGTACACAAGGTTTGAAGCAGCCCCATGCTATGGCTTACAGCCACAACAGTCTTTTCTTAAATGAGTGGACTCTTTGATTATAATTTTCTTTTTTTTTTTGTCCAGTCATGGGGCCTGAACTCTGGGCCTGGTCGCGGTCCTTCAGCTCAAGGCTGTCGCCCTACCACTTGAGCCACAACGCCACTTCCGGCTTTTTTTTCCCTGCTTATGTGGTGCTGAGGAATCGAACCCAGGGCCTCATGCATGCAAGACAAGCACTCTACCACTGAGCCAACGTCCCAGCCCTGATTATAATTTTCTATGTTTGCCAAGAGCTAATGAGTTTGGGAAACTTGTTACCAATGGAAAGAAGTAAGTAGGAATGTATTTTTCAACACATTTCTCCATTTGAGGGAAAAAAATACTGCTATCTAATTCTACTATTAATATAAAAGATGACTGGAAGTATCATACAAATCCTTAGTGAATAAAAGCCCCCCAAATCTTAGAATACAAATAAAGGTTAATCCCTATTTATAGACATTTTTAAATTTAAATTCCCCCCCCCCTTTTTTTTTGTCAGTGCTGGGATGTGAACTCAGGGCCTTGCACTTGCTAGGCAAACACAACCATTGAGCCACTCTGCCAACCCTTATTTTAATGTTTCTATTTGTAGTATTTTCTTATTTCTATTTAAAATGGGGTAAAATTTCAATGTCTCTTCTATTCTTAATAAGCTAAAGCTACAAATTAAAATTCAACTAATATTATGTTAATAATTAAGAACTATTATGACTTTTTAACTCCCATCATCAAAATCTTATTTATTTCCTTTTGTATCAACTCTTTAGTATTAGAAGTTGGGTAACTTTTAAGGTTTTCCCACTAATATATTTAAGTGTAAGTTTGAGATGTATTTCCTTACCCACTAGCTTCTGGAGGAAATCTGACAGTAACCTTTCCCATCTCTGCACCTGGAAGCTCAACAAACTTCCCAACGTCTTGTTTTTTCTCAGGTGCCTGAAAAGAAAAACATCAACAACAAGCTATATGGTTAAATACTTAAGAACATGTTCACTATACCTACTAAATGACACACTATAGTAGTTATGAACAAAATAATGACTAGACCATCATCCTGCACTTGGGTAATTAAAAGTCTGATGAAGGAAATAAACAAAAGCACACACCAGTAATACCGGTAGTGTTTTTAGAGGGTACAGTTAGAACATGTAGTAAAGCTAATCAACAAGCCAGGCACCAGTGGCTCACCCTAGTAATCCTAGCTTTTCAGAAGCCTTTGATCTGAGGATTGTGGTTTGAAGCAAGCCTTAGGCAGGAAAGTCCATGAGACTCCTATCTCCAATTTATCACCTAAAAAAACAGATGTGACTCCAATAGAAGAGCACTAGCTTGAACACAAAAATTCAGGTAAAGTGCTCAGGCCCTAAGTTCAAGCCTCAGGATCACAACAACAACAAAATTTTAAACTGTGAATCAACAATATCCAGGTCTTCAGGAAAAGCTTACAAGGTAGTAAGAACCACACTGGATCTTTCCTGATTTTGGTTTTGTACAGATACGGAGGCTTGAATTCAGGGCCTCAAGCTCTCAATTGTCTTTTTCTACTCACAGGCTAACAATTTACCACTTGAGCCACAAATTCAATTCTAGCACTTCATTGGTTAATTGGAGGTAAGATTCTCTTGCTTTTGTCTGTCCAAGTTAGTTTTGAATAGAGATCTTCTGATCTCTGTCTTCTGGGTAACTAGGATTATACATGTAAGCCACTGACACCTGGTTCCAACCTGCATCTTAAAAAGTGGAAATGTGCCAGGCACCAGTGGCTGCTACTCAAGTAGCTGAGAGCTGAGAATCAAGGTTCGGTTCAAAGCCAGCTCCAAAGCCAGCCTGAGCAGAAAAGCCCTTGACACTCTAATCTCCAATTAACCAAGAAGCACTAGCCTGGAGAACAAAAGCTCAGGGTCAGTGCCTGGAGCAGAAATATTTCAGATGGAAAGGCTAAAGGGGCTAAAGTGTTTAGAGGCAAGACACAAAGGCAGGGAAGGGCAATACAGTATCTATGCATAGTATAGGTCCATGAGCAAGAAAGCTGAAATACATTAAGTCCAAAACAGAATGTATAGGCCAGGTAGTGGTGATTCCTGTCCATAATCCTAGCTACTCATAATGCTGAGGTCTGACAATCACAGTTCAAGGCCAGTCCAGGAAAAAATAAGTCTATGATATTCTTATCTCCAATTATAACAAAATACCAGAAGTGGAGGTGTGGCTCAAGTAGTAGAGCACCAGCCTTGAGTGAAAAAGCCGAGCAAAAGTTCAAGCCCCCATACTAACACACAAGGTTTGGACTTGGCTTTTATGCTTCAAGTAATGGCATCCTCTAGGGGAAATGAAATGTTACTTTCATAATTTAAAACCCTACCTAGGACAGCTAAGATGCAGAATTAGAGAAAGATAAGACCACATGTGAAATGGTATTTAACAAAGATGCAATAACATAAGCAGAGAAGTAGGGTTGGATAGAAAGAAACCCTGTATAAGAGGACTTGTTGACTCATTAGATGGGAAAAAATGGTAAAGGATTCGCCAAAGTATTAGGCAAATTTTACTACATCAGAAAAACCTTCATTAAATAAGAACTATACTATTCATGTCGACGATGTGAAACCAATCAAATCAGAATGATTCTAGAGAAGAGGACCTTTTCTACTGTACTCTATTCTATATCTTCCTATAGAAGTATCAAAAGGATCTGTAGCATCCAAGGACTCAATGGTTAAAAACCAGAAAAGAGAAGATTCAGGAGAAAGACAGTAAAATAATAATAACTAAGTTGAAGGTGTAGATTGAGGGAATGGGACTGTAGTTTAGTGATTGAGTGCTTGCCTAGCATACATGAAGTCCTGGGTTTGATTCCTCAGTACCACATAAACAGAAAAAGCCAGAAATGGTGCTGTGGCTCAAGTGGTACAGTGCTAGCCTTGAGCAAAAGAAGCTCAAGGACAGTGCCCAGGCCCTGAGTTTAAGCCCCAGGACTGGCAAAACAAAAAGTGTAGATTGATGGTAGAACATGTGCTTAGCATAGATGAGGACTTGGGTTCAATCCCCAGCACTAAACAACAAAACTAGAGAAAATTTAGTTATATAAAATTTGAATTGTCTAGGAAAAATACTGGAGATTCAATCTTTCACAAGTATAAAGATTAGGGCTTTAAGTAATCTACCAGTTAATGTCAAACTAAGATTTAGCAACAGTAGATTCTTCTAAGATAATCCTTTTTCACTGTGAAAAGATAAGTTCATTTTTTGGTAGTGCCTATGAATTCTAGGTTAAGCAAATACTGCCACTGGGATATACTCTCAGTCCCAGAAAATAAGTTTTATGAGTAGCAATGATTTCCTTCTCAGAGCCACACTGAAACATTAGCATTTAAGAAAGGGGGAGGGCTGGGAAGTTGGCTCAGTGGTAGAGTGCTTGCCTCGAATGCATGAGGTCCTGGGTTCGATTCTTTAGCACCACATAAGCAGAAAAAGCCGGAAGTGGTGCTGTGACTCAAATGGTAAAGCACTAGCCTTGAGATGAAGAGCTGAGGGACAGCGCCCAGGTCCAGAGTTTAGCCCCCACAACCGGCCAAAAAAAAGAAAGGGGGAAACAGTCGGACGCCAGTGGTTAACACCTGTAATCCTAGCTACTCAGGTGGCTGAGATCTGAGGAGTGCAGTTTGAAGCCAGCCTGGGCAAGAAAGTCTGTGACAGTCTTTATCTCCAATAAACTCCATAGAAAAAATGGCTTAAGTGGCAGAGAGCTAGCCTTGAGCACAAAGAACAGCGCCCAGGCCCTGAGTTCAAACCTTAGGACTGGCAAAAAAAGAAAAAGAAAAAAAAAAGAGAAAGGAGGAGAACAAGGAGGGAAAGGTAGGGAAAGAGGGGAGAGAAGAAGGAAGGGAAGGAAGGAGGGAGGCAAACAGGCTTACCACTTTAGCTTTGCTTGTTGAAACATCCCACTTGGTATCTACTGACTGGAAGGCCTGCTGGGCTTCAAGAAAACCAAACCAGCGTTTTACATGAACTGGAGCCTTGTTCTGTTTCATTTGTTCTTGCCATGCAGCACTTCCTATTAGCAAACATAATTTAAAAACTATTCTATAAATCTGCAACCTCAAAAGCAAAGTTCTAACCATGGTTAATTCATGTAAAAGAGATTCAAGTCCTTCTTCTGCAATAAAAAAATTTACACATGTCCTAACACTTCAATGTATTTTACAGAGTTGACAAAAAAATCACTTTTTCTTACTCATGCCACACACATTGTAAAACCAACACTTAATTAAGAAAAAGATTTCAAGATGAACTAGAAAAAACAAAATCAAGATAATCAAGATGCTCTCTTGATGCTGCTGGTAGCTAATACCTGTAATCCTAATCCTACCTATTCAGGAGGCTTAGATCCAAAGGATCAAGGCTTGAAGCCAATCCAGGCAGAAAAGTCAGTGAGAATTCATCTACAAAATAAACCTAAAACTGAACTGAAGGTATAGCTCAAGTGGCAGAGCACCAGCCAAGTAAGCAACCTAAGTGAGTAAAGGATCTTGAGTTCAAACTCCACTAATGGCAAGAAAAAAAAAGGCACTTAAGTCTGTTTAGCAGTTTAGCATTATAAAGCTACATTCTTAAAAGAACAGTAAGAAGCCAAGAGCAAGTGTCTAATGCCTGTAATCCTAGCTACTCAGGAGGCTGAGATCTGAAGACTGGTTCGAAGACAGTGCAAGCAGAAAAGTCCCCCATGAGACTCTTATCTCCAATTAAACACTCACAAACCAGAACAGCAACTATAGCTCAAAGTGGCAGAGTGCTAGCTTTGAGCCAGGCCCTGAGTTCAAGCACCATGACCAACCAAAAAAAAAAACCAAAAAACAAAATTCAAAATAGATAAAAATGAAGGACACTCCTGTAATACTAGCAAGGGAGGCTAAGGTAGGAAGGAGTCAAGTCCAGCAATAAGGCCATGACTCAAGTAGGAGAGTATCTGCCTAGCAAGTGAGGCCAAATTCAAATCCCAGGGCCTTATTATATATATACCTCAATAAAATCATATATTTTAAGTAAGTGGAGTTTTCTGTATATGTTATATTTCATGAAGCTTTTTTGTCTCTTCAAAATAAAAGGCTAACAGGTTTCCCAAGTTGATAAAACACTTCTTCCTATGTGCAGCAAACTAGTTGTAGAAGAGGAATAAGTAACCTCCCAGAAAAGTGACACCTCAAATCACTAAATTAGCCCTTCTTATAGTCCTAGTGATTTTTCCAATGCGAGCTAAGTGTAATGTCCAAAGTAAGGATGAGGCAGCAAAGCTGATATAAGAGACTGAGGATTTTAAGCAAGAATGACAAACGCAAAGGCAAGAGGAACTTAAAAGAAAATCCCCAGGGCTAGTAGAGGACAAGAGATTCCTGTAACTGGATATAAATAAGAAATTTGGATGACTACTCTAGATGAACCCGCTTAAGTTATGGCCTAAACATGTGTGTATGTATAGGTTGGGTGTATACACATACATGCATGCACATGTGTGAATACTTTTTATCCAGCAAAATATTAAAATATTAAATGATTAAAATAAAGTATTTTATTTGGGCTTGGTGGTGCATAATTGTAATCCTAGCCTCTTGTGAGGCTGAGGCAGAAATATTGCTTAGGTTTAGGAGTTTAAGGTAAGCCTAAGCAAGTCAGCCTCCACTTTAAAAAAAAAGAAAAAAAGCCAAAACCATAGAATGCATATTTTAAGAGGAATTACTGATACCTTTTAAGGTGGCCCATACACATAGATCTGCTAAGGTCAAGGAGTTCCCAACTAAGTATGTTCTCAAAGACAGGCAATGATTAAGCTCGTTGATGGCAGAAGTAAACAAATTACATGAAGGTAATTTTGTAGACCTGAACTCCAACCAGTGGTCAATCTGTGAACACAAAGAGAGAAAAGAAATACACTGCAGAGTTTAGACCTTCGAAAAAGATGACCACAAGAAAAAATGGCAGTAATGTAGCACAACATATTTGACTTCCTAATGTAAAAACACACTTTTCTTACCTCAAATTTTTGAATTATGTGGATTCAATTCTAGAAGCACAGGATCTAAGGTGGCACTTAGATAAATATCGTATTTTGTTACTTTCCTGAAGATTTGTGGAAGGGTATTTCAGGAAGAACAAAAAATACAGACAATTTAAAACTGATATGCCTACTGCCTTATCTACAAAGCATGAAAACTGGATGGAATGATCTATACAGTCTCATGCGCCCATGATATTCTAGGAAGGTAGGAAGATGAAGATGCACTGAATGCCCCCAAAGTACAGTTAGTTTGGGAATAAACAACTATTTTTTTTTTGGGGGGAGGGGGGTCCGGTTGTGGGGCCAGAACTCTGGGCCTGGGCACTGTCCCTCAGCTCTTCAGCTCAAGGCTAGCACTCTACCACTTGAGCCACAGCACCACTTCCGGCTTTTTTCTTTTTGCTTATGTGGTGCTGAGGAATCGAACCCAGGGCCTCAGGCATGCAAGGCAAGCGCTCTACCACTGAGCCACCTTCCCAGCCCTTTTTTTTTTTTTTTTTTTTAAGAAAGAGAAAATATTCTAGTTCTTTACTACAGTGGTGATCAAGCCCAGGGCCTGCCACATGCTAGACAAGTTCTCCATCACTGAGTTATACCAATTCTGAGAATTTTTCTTTTCTTTTAAAAAAATAAAACCACAATAAACATTTCTTAATTAACACTGTAGAGACAATGTACTGTAAGACAATATTGTTCTCAAAAATCCAAAAGCAATAAATTCAAATAAACAAAACATACAAATAAGTGTTTACCTCAGTATGTTCCATCAGGTTAGTGCCATAGAGCCCAGCTGTAGTGGCAACTCTGGCCAAATAGCGAAGTATGGAATTTACGTCTGTGAACACCACATTCCTAGAGTAAAAGCATGAGGTAAAATATTGCAGTCGTTCTAGTAAACAGTAAGTGGTGAGACTATGGAATATATGTAAAAATGGAAATCCTAATATACTTTCTAAGTTCTTTTCACTACAGCAAAATAGATTTGCTTACTTACCTGTTTCTATCCAATTCTAATTTGTTATAAAATATGGGGCTCAACCCACTAATTACTTCAGAGCGGTCTATGCGTGCACATGCGCACACACACACATACACCAACACACACAATTGTATAATGCCTTCTAATTTTAAAAATACAACTTCATCAAAGTACTATTTCACCAGGATGGTGGTGAGCTAGTACTCAGAAGGCTGCCTAGCCAGTTCAAGAATCTGAATAAAAAGCATAAAACCATCACACACACACACACACACACACACACACACACACACACACACACACACACACACACACACACACACACACACACACACACACACACACACACACACACACACACACACACACACACACACACACTATTCTGCTAGGATATCTCTGAGGCAAAAACTGAAAAATTATTCCCTAAGGAGTTAAACCAAATCTCTTCTCTGGATAATCTCATCAGCCCAAGAAGGAAAGAACTAAAGACACTGACAGCAGAAGTTCCCCAAAAACAGATTAGCTAGACTTTCCTAGAGTAAGCTCAGAATTAATAGAACCAACTCTCAGTTCAGAAATTACCATTCTCACTGTTTTCATGCTAACTACAAAAGAACTACTACCAGAAGTTGTCAGATGTTTGAAAAAAGCCTGTAATTTTAAAGACAGTGACCAAAATAAATAATGAAACAAAAATTGCAATCAGGGCTAAAGGTATAGCTTAGAGGTAGTATATACAAGCTTAAGACCCTAGGTTCAATCTCCAGCATCTTTACAACCAAAGAAAAATAAACATATAAACAAATAAATTAAGAACAGGGAATAATAAAAGGATTATCCAGAAACATATAACAGAACCCTCAAAGGCTAGCATAGTGTCTGACACCTGTAATTCCAGTATGCAAGAGACAGAAACCAGAGGATGTTCAGTTCAATGCTGCCCGAGCTACATAGAAAAGCCTTGTTTTAAAGAAACCAAACAACAACAAAGAACAAAAACCCCAGAGCTCTGATAATAAATATGTGATAGCAGAAATTAAATTTCAACTAGAAATACTGGATAATAAAATTGGGAAAAAAAAACTAGAAACAAAAGAAAATGCAGATGACAACTTAAGAAAACAGGAATTACCTGAATACTCTCATTAATAAAACAGAAAATGGAGCTGGGGTGGTGGAGCTGGGAATATGGCTTAGAAGTACAGTGCTTGTCTAGCATGCATGAAGCCCTAGGTTTGATTCCTCAGTACGGCATAAGCAGAAAAAGCCAGAAGTGGCATTGTGGCTCAAATGGTAGAGTGCTAACCTTGAGCAAAAGAAGCTCAGGGACAGTGCCCAGGTCCTGAGTTCAGACCCCAGGGCTGGCACAAAAAAGAAAAAGAAAACAAAATGGAGCTGGGTACTGTCTACACCTATAATCCTAACTATTCAGGAGGCTAAGATCTGATCATGGCTGAAAGCTAGCTCAGGCAGAAAAGTATATGATACTCTCATCTCCAATAACAACCAAAAAGCTGGATGAGGAGCTGTGGCTCAAGTAGCAGAGTACCAGCCTTTGGCAAGAAAGTTAAAAGACAGTGTACAGACCATAAATTCAAGCCTCTTATATAAAGCCACAGTGGTACGCACCTGTAATCCCTGCAGAATGACCCTGAGTTTCAGGCTAGCGTGGGTCACATAAGGACTTGTCTCAAAAATAAATAAATCTTTACATGTAAATCTTTCTTCACATTTCTATTTTTTTTTTGTTTTTGCTTTTTGTCAGTCATGGGGCTTGATATCTGGGCCTGGGCGCTGTCCCTCAGCTCTTCAGCTCAAGGTGAGCACTCTACCACTTGAGCCACAGTGCCACTTCCGATTTTCTAAGTGGTTTATTGGAGATAAGAGTCTCATGGCCTTTCCTTCCCGGGCTGGCTTTCAACCACGATCCATAGATCTCAGCCTCCTGAGTAGCTAGGATTACAGGCCTGAGCCACCGGCGCCTGGCATATTTCTAGCTCTTAAAAACAGATAATGAGTGAAATCACATAGCTAGCTGACAAATATAAATCCCTGTATTCCATCCTTTTAGAATAACAAAGTTCACTTCTTTCTAGGAACAACTCACCAAATGAGCAAGTGAAATAAGCATATAATATTTAATTCTGATTATTTTTAATAGTACTGAAAATAGAGCACTTACTCAGAAACATTAAGAAGAGTCTCTTTTCCTTCTTCAACAGAAATGCTGACATCACCTTTCACATGTTCTACTGCCAGCAACGCTTCTAAAAATGGAGGATGAAAAGATTTATTTCTGTTTAACGACAATATTTATAACTTGGATCATAAAAGCAGTAAGGATGAGTCAATAATCCAGCATTAAGTCTTAATGGGAATAAGCTATTTTCTCAGTAGTTTATAGTTTAGAAAGCCTACAGGAAGTCTTATGTTTTATCTCAGAGAAATAACTGAAGAGCAAACTAAGGCTTGGACTACCATGGTAGTCAGCATCTGAAAGCAGAATTAAGGCAATCTTGATCTCAAATTCTAACACACTGCATTTCAAATTAAAGCCTCAGTATTGGCATGCAGACACAGACACACACAGAGAACACATTGAATATAGTTGCTATGAATTTTTACATTGTAAAAAGAGAATGTTCTCACAGAAAAATGCTAACTATTAAATGTAAAAATAATTGTACAATTGGAAGGTCACCATGACAATCAACATCATAAATTAGATGCTGAAACAATGCATGGATGAAAGGAGCTGTTCGTATGGTTCAGTTTTTAAATTATCTGTAAATTGAAAGAAAAAACTGCAGCTGGGAAAGTGGGCTGACACCATCTTAAGTGATCAAGGATAAAATCATTAGGAATGGGAAAATTCAACTCATGTATCACTAATGGGCTGCAATGATAAATAAGAAATCATATCTGCAATGGAGAACAAGGATTATTGTGTTACTCCTGCCAAAGATGCATAGAATAAATCTGACTACAAGGAAATGTCAGACAACTAGACTAGAAGGTACTCAAAAGTAAGTGGCTTTTAATCTTCAAGGACAAGGCTATGAAAATCAAGGTTAGACCACTAACCCATTCCAGATTGAAAGAAACGGGGAAGACATGACAATATGGTGATCCTAGACAGAATGTGGACCTTGCTTATGACAGCTATTACTGGAACAGTTAGTGTTAGATTAATAGTGTTTGTAGGTATGGGAATTGTATCAATGTGTATTTTCTGACTTTGATGGTTGTGTATATCAGGTACAGAGTGTTTGCTTGTGGGAGATGTATACTTGGAAGATTCTAGGGAGGTAAAGTACCAAGTTCTCTCTCCTATCATTTTTATGTATGAAATTATTTTAACATTAAAAAGAACATACACTATACATATAATATAGGGAAAGTCTAACAATGTAATCTATTTTTGCTAAATGCTTCATTTAATTTTATTGAAGATAAAACATGGAATTTGAGCAAGTGAGAAAAATTAACTGAAAGTCAAGAGAAGCAACTACAAAATTAACGTATATATTCTAAAACTGGTACAGAGTTCAAAATGACAAATTTCTTGATTCTTCTAATATTGACAAAATAGTTCTGAGTTCTGTAATTTATAAAGAAAACAGATCTATTACCTCCAGAGTGATTTTCTAAGTGACGTAAGTTAGAATTACAGCTATTTATTACACACCTAAAAGGTGTCAGAACTTTATCTCTAAGTCTTATTTCATTCTGGGAGCCAACACTATATAGAAGACATTCCACCTTTCTTATAAAAGGAAAGGAAGCAAGTAAGCAAGGAACTCATCCAAGTTCCACAACTAGTACTTAGCAGTCAGGACTGAGGCTTAGGCCTCCATCAACCAAATAAATGCCTTTGCCCACAACCACTAGGCAGTGGCTAAACTATTATCTAGTGCCTTTCCATTCCCAAATCAAATCTACTTCTTTTATAGAGCTTATTGATTTGCTGTGATGTTAACACATAATTACTGGAACCAATATACTAAAACGTTATCATTTTAATTATTCAAGCCGGCTAATGGTTTATAGGGCCAGGAAGGGGGATGGGAGTTGGGTAGTGTAGTGCTTGCCTCATATATATAAAGCCATTCTCAGAAACACACGCTGTTTTTAATATGCGCAGACAAACATCAACATTGAGAATCATCCCCACATGACTCTTCCTATTTAAAATTCTCTAGAATACTTTATGTGCCTAGATCCTTAATATGCATTAACATAAGCGAGTTTATTAAGCTTAAATTCTTCAGTGTAATTTCTCAAAGTAATGAAAAAGTCGAAATCCTAAGCGATCTAACCACCACAGCAATCGCAGGCTGAACTCAGAAGCTGTATCAAGAAAGCAGTACCGCTGACATTTGTGGAGTACATCGCCCCATCAATCTATGTGCCTACATACTCCACCACCTTTAAATAAAAATCAGTGCGCTCTCAGGTAACATTCTAAATGCTATCATGACCTCTTCCCTTTGAACTGGATAAAACATGTAAGTCGGGTCAAGTGAATTCGGGATCTTGGGGAGAATGTGAACAAGTGGGGAAGGAAACATGCTATTTCTAAGAGGAGTCACCCCACCGAGAGAAGATCCCAAATGAAGACTCCAGTGGCCCAGGCCCGGGCTAACACCGCGCCTCCTCCCACACCCTCGCAGACAGACCTAGGCAAGGGAGGCCTCCGGAGGCCCGGGACTAGGCCGTGGGCCCTGGACGACTCAGTTCAGTCAGGGGTTAAGTAAAGCCAGGCCGCAGCTTCCAGACGGTGACTGCCACTGCGCCAGGCCGGGGCCCGGCGACATCCCTGCCCCGCACCCCTCCGGCTGATGCAACCCCACACAGGCCGGGTGGCCTCGGCTCCTTACCCAGGGGAGGGTCTCCGGGATTCACCGTGAGACAGAGCTTCGCCATCGCCTCGGGTCTGTAGGCTCACACAGTCGGGACGCTGAAGCCACACGGCAGACTGACTGGAAGCGACAAGGTGCAACGTGTGCAAAGCGCGCCGCACGCCAACGCCGCAGCAGGTCCCGCCCCGCCCGCGTGCCGCGACCGCTGACGTCACCGCGCAAGACGACGTGCGTCATCACAGCGCGTCTGTCTCTACCCGGGCCTTCGGACACGCCCGTGGGTTGGGATCCCGCGGGTCTGGGCCCACGTGACGTTGCGCCACCGAGTGAAGCAGAGGATGATGTGGCTTTTGCTGTTAAGGTGTAAATAAAAAAACAAAAAACACTCTTACTTTCATCGTGCCTCACATGACAGCAACGCACACTAGAAAACACAAAATTACACGTAAGTAGTCCACCCAGGCCAGGCTTTGAGTACGGTGGCTTGGACCAACCGATTGCAAGTATTACTAACTTCTTGTGTGAGAAAACTTAGGCCCATGAAACAGCCGGCTCTTGTAGTATCTTTAATCGTACAAAGAGGTCGTTCAGCCTCGTCCGTTTGTGAGGCCAGGGCGTCCCCATCAGTGTCACCCGCTTCCTCGTTCTCCCCATCTCTCCCCACCCCACCTGTCCCCTAGGTTGTCCTAGCTCCGTTTGAAACATCCTGTTTTTAAAGGTGGTCATGGAGCTATGAAAGAAAGGAATCATGGTAGATGACCGCGGTGTATTAAGAAGTGGAACGATGTGTCCATCCGCACAGTAGAAAGTTGGTGTGTGAGGATACCATGATAATCTCTGGAGGGAGAGGGAGGTTGTTTTCTGTTGTTCTGGTGCCAGTCCTGGCGCTTGAACTCAGATCCTGGGCTCTGACTGAGCTTTTATGTTCAAGGCTAACACTCCACCCCTTGAGCCACAGCTTTTTTGGTAGTTAATTGGAGATAAAGAGTCTCACAGACTTTCCTTTGAACCGCCATCCTCAGATCTCAGTCTCCTGAATAGTTAGGATTAGAGGCTTGAGCCATCATCACTCTGCTAACCCAGTCTATTCTACATGCTGTTTCCATTGCTGTTCTTGTGTGGTGAGGACCTTAGCAGGCAATGCAGACAGTCCTGCCTAGATGGATTGACAGGGTCATGATTCTTGGTAGATACAAAGTATTAACACAATGCATTCTTTTTTCTATAAATGTTTTGGAGTATGTGATATCTTACCTGGAGTTGGTACATGAATCCTAGACCCTCGACTTTTCATTTCTTTGGACCACCTGTGTGTGCAGTAAGTCTGTTTAAGATCAGAAGAGGCATTTTCATCTACCTTTTATCTGTGGCCCCTCATGCCTCTTCCCAAGACTCAGAGTGCCCCAGTTTGAGAAAGGTCTACTTCACACATTGTGTGTATACTTGCTGGACTATCTTGGGTTTTTCTTCTCTGTTCTTTTCTTTATTTTTTGCTTATGTGATGCTGAGGAATTGAACCCAGGGCCTCATGTACGCAAGGCCAGCACTCCACCACTGAGCCACCTTCCCAGCCCGTTATCTTGGGTTTTTCATAAGGAGTGACTACTAATAATTCAGGGGAGCACAACCACATATGGTGTTTTTTGTTTCAATTCTTGCACAAAGAACGTAACCTGAAATAACCAGTTAATTAATCTATTATTTTCCTATTGTTCTGTTGTCTCCTTACCCCACCTTTCAATGTATGCTGCTGTGCTTGCATTCTGTTATTGGCTGAATTTCCTGTCCTCGTATCTGGGGAGTAAACTTTTGCTTATGCATTGGCACTTGACTGATCAAGGTGCCCACATTGAATTCCTTTGTGGGTGTACTTTTGCATTTGTACTCTTACTTTCTCCATACTAAATCATGCTCAACTAAAATTTCTGTGTCAACTTTGAATTCTTTCTTTGATGAGACTAAGAAGTGTCATTTGTCTTCACTGACAAATTTGGAATAAAATATTAAAATTAAAACAATTAAGAGAGAAAAAAGTGCTTACTTTCTTGAAGACCATCACTATTAAGGGAAATTGCTTCTAAAGGTTAACAGGATTTTTAAAAAACATGGTTTTATTAGAGATCAAGTATAAGCAGGCATGGTAGCTCAAGTCTTGTAATTCGAGCTACTTGAAAGGCAGCAACTGTGGTTTCAGGCCAGCCCAGGCATAAAAATTCATGAGATTCTATATCACAACTAATGGTTGGGCATAGTGGCATAGCCTGTCATCCTCAGAATAGGAGGAAGTACAAGGAGCAGAAGATAGCAGGGAAGATTGCAGCCTAGGCTGGCCCAGGCATTAAGCAAGACTCTATCTTAAATACAACAAACTCAAAAAGGGGAAGAAGGCATGGCTTAAGTGGTAGAGAATCTGCCTTGGAGATTTGGGGCCTTATGGTCAATCCTCAGTACCCAACATGACATTATAAAGCTTTATAAAGATGTAATGAAAATGAGTTAAGCTCATAATAAAGAATTTATAATTTTCAAATAATTCTATAAAGCTGTTAAATAACATAAAAAACTAGGATTCAGGAAGTGGTGCTGTGGCTCAAGTGGTAGAGCACTCGCCTTGAGTTGAAGAGTTGAGGGACAGCACCCAGGCTCAGAGTTCAAGCCCCATGACTGACAAAAAAAACCCCAAAACAACAACAACAACAACAACAAAACTAGGATTCAATAATTTATTTTAAAGAAACTTTCCCAACAAGTATACCATCAACATACATAGTAATATTATATATATATTTATAATTGGAGTAAGAGCGCTTTAAAAATTACCCTGAAAAATAAGTGAAATACTAGAACAACTTAATATTTTGTGCCCTAAAGAAATCTGGTTTCGGAATGTTGATTAAATAAATGATCTAGATAGTAAGGTAGAACTAAACATTTCCCCCCATTTTTCCACATAAAAATAAGAAAAAAAAAGACCTCACACTGAATTTATAAATTCTCTCTGTATGTAAACCAGTCTGGCTGATTAGTTCATAAAATTAAATTTCTTGTTTTGTTTTTTCTTCTTCTTTCTCCTGTGTAGCCCAGCCTGATCTTGATGGCTTGGAATTTGAGGTCCCCTTCCTCTCAAGTAGTTGGGAGTTACAGGCGTGTACCACCATGCCCAACAGGAAAAAGAATACACAAAATTTATTATATGTCCAAGGTATAGGAGTATTAGATCCCTAGAAAGATAAATTCTTTAAGCTATTTTCTATTCCTAAGTAACAAATACAAGTCACTGATCAACAATCAATAAAGAGTTCTAATTCCTTCCAATCAGCTTTAAAATGTATTGTTTTGAGAACCAAGTCCACGAGGCTAAGTAAATGATTCCTTTAAGGAACAAGTGCTTTCTTAACAGACTCTGGGACTCGGCTTGCATAGTAGTCATAATTCCTTAGTGTGGCCAGGACACCTGCAGAGTTCATATGCTTCACCTCCTTATTGTACTGAAGGGCATTCCCATGGACATCGGTTAACTTTCCTACAGGAAAACATCAACAAAATGTTAGGGGATAGTTGGAGCATATTTCAAGTATTTTTGAGGGGTGGAGTGAGGTGCTATGTATTGAACCCAGAGCAGGGCACATACTAACCACAGGCTCTACCACTTAGCTACCTCCTTGACATATCCCTTCTAGTTATTTTTAAATGACTATTGCCTCTCTAAAAGAATCCCATAAGTTCTGGAAAAAATAATAAGGGACCATAAAGTTCAGATTTTTTTTTAATTTTTAATTTTGCCAGTCATGGGGCTTGAACTCTGGGCCTGGGCACTGTCCCTGAGCTCTTCAGCTCAAGATGAGTGCTCTACCACTTGAGCTACAGCACCACTTCCAAAGTCAGCTTTTAATTCCCATGAATTTAAGACTCTTAAGGACAATTTAACAAAAAGGACAAAGATTATTTTCTCTGATTAAAATTGACTTCATTAAGCATCTTCAATTTGTATTTCTTTTTTTTTGGAGGTGAGGACTGAACTCAAGCCTGATGCATGCCAAGCACAAGGTCTCCAACTAAGCTAACTATATTTCTACTCTCCTAATTATATTTCTTAGTTTTCAATTAGTTTCTTTTCTTCTGAGGTGATTTTTTTTCAAATTCTGATACTCCATCACCACCATTCCCATTTTCAAAATGTTTTTGTCAGCTTACTGTACAATATTAACAGGTCCTGGGTCTTGAACTCAGAGCCTGGGTGCCTGTTCCTGAGCCTCTCTGCATCCAAGGCTAGCACTCTACCACTTGAGCCACAGTGCCACTTCTGGCTTTTTCTGTTTATGTGGTACTGAGGAATCAAACCCAGGGCTTCATGAATGGTAGGCAAGCACCCTACCACTAAGCCACATTCCCAGCCCAATATTAACAGTTTTATAAAGGTTTAGATGAAAGATATTTAAGAATTGCTCACTAATTTTATATGTGTATTTGACTCTGAAAAAAAAATCATCTTACTGGGTATATATCTGTAATATATTTTCCTTCAGTGTGTGTGTCTGTTTGTGTTGGTCGTGGGGCTTGAACTTAGGGCCTGAGAGCTATCTGTGAGCTTTTATGCTTAAGGCTAGTGCTCTAACTCTTTGAGTCAGAGCTCTATTTCTGGCTTTTTGGTGATTAATTGGAGATAGGAATCTTACTGACTTTCCTGCTCTGGCTGGCTTTGAACTGTGATCCTATGATCTCAGCCTCCTGAACAACTAGAATTAAAAGTGTGATCCACAGGCACTAGGTTTCCACCAGATTTTTAAAAATTTCTAACTATGATCTTCAGCACTGGTATGAAGATTCACCAAGACCAGCTTATAAGAGCCTAAGTGGGTGATGCCAGTAATAGTGAACATTTTACTTTTCAAGAAAAAATTTCTCTGGTTGGGAATGTGGCTTATTGGTAGAGTGCTTGACTAGCATGCATGAGGCCCTGAGTTTGATTCCTCAGTATCACATACACAGAAAAGGTGGAAGTGGCCACATACACAGAAAAGGTGGAAGTGGCGCTGTGGCTCAAGTGGTGGAGTCTTGAGCAAAAGAATCTTAGGGCAAAGGTAGCTCAGTAGTAGAGTGCTTGCCTTGCATGCATGAGGCCCTGGGTTCAATTCCTCAGCACCACATAAGCAGAAAAAGCCAGAAGTGTCACTGTGGCTCAAGTGATAGAGCACTAGCCTTGAGCTGAAGATCTGAGGGACAGTGACCAGGCCCAGAGTTCAGGCCTCATGACCACCACCACCAACAACAACAACAAACAATCTTAGGGATGGTGCTCAGGCCCTGAGTTCAAGCCCCAGGACTGGCAAAAAAAAATCTCTCAAAAAATTATAACTATGAGCCAGGTACTGGTGATCTTAGCTACTTGGAGGTTGAGATCTGAGGATCATGATTCAAAGCCAATCTGCGCAGGGAAGTCTATAAGACTCTTTTTTTTTTTTTCTTTTTCTTTTGTTTTGTTTTTGTCTATCATGGGGCTTGAACTCTGGGCCTGGCTGCTGTCCCTCAGCTCTTCAGCTCAAGGCAAACACTCTACCACTTGAGCCATAGCACCACTTCTGGTTTTCTGGTGGGGCTAGCTTTGAACCCTGATGCTCAGATATCAGACTCCTGAGTAGCTAGGATTACAAGGATGAGCCATCAGGCATTGGGCTATCAGACTCTTATCCCTACTAGCCTACCAAAAAAGCCATCAGTGGAGCTGTAGGGGGCTAGCTCTGAGCAAAAGTTCAGAGACAGTGTCCAGACTCTGAGGTCAAGCCCTGGTACCAAACCACAACAAACCAGAACCCACAACAAACAAACAAAACCCAAAACCCAATTATTAAGAATTAAACTGACTACAAGCAGATCAAAGCCAGCCCCCCCCACCAAGAGATTATGAACTAAAGAAAAACAAATTTGCTGAAAATCTACTTATCTATGAAATGAATGGTTGCACTGAATAATCTCTACATTTCCTCTATCTAGCTTTATGTCCTAGAAGAATATTACCAAAATATGTCTTAATAATAGTTTTACTTTTTTTTTTTGTAGGTCATGGGGCTTGAACTCTGGGCCTAGGCCTGGGCATCCCTGAGCCCTTTAGCTCAAGGTGAATGTTCTACTACTTGAGCCACAGTGCCACTTCCAGTTTTCAGGTGGTAATTTGGAGATGAGTCTCACAGACTTTCCTGCTGGGCTGGCTTTGAACTGCAATCCTCAGATTTCAGCCTCCTAAGCAGCTAGGATTACAGGTGTGAGCCACCAGCGCCTGGCTTAATAATAGTTTTATACTGTAAAAACTATTTTTATAATATAAAAGCTATTCCCAAATAAAATGGACTAACCTCCCACAGCATGTAAGATAACTTCTGGGGCACAAGTATCCCATTTTTTACATCCAGGACTTGCAAATACATAGGCAGAGGCTTTGCCTTCAATCAGTTGGATAATCTGAAAGGATAAAAATATTAATTAATCCTCAACATGAAATGGATGAGATACAAATTAAAAAATAACTGCTAATACCTAAAGAGCACGTTTCATCAGTTCCTCTGTCATATTTCAATTAAAACGTCAACACTATGGAGAAATAATAGATGTTTAATAAAATATGGAGACCTAAAGGAGAAAAAAATGGGCCAAATATATAAGAAAGATATCTGAAATATCCTCTTATCATATACCAAATTAGATAAAGGTTTATTTTATTTTTTGTTATTTTATTTCTTACTGTCATATTAAGATTTTTAAACTTCAACACTGACCATTATTAAGTAAAGGACTGGGAAGTAGTAGGCAATATAGTAATACACCAGTAATTCTCACATGTGTGCATGGCTGACTGGTCTAACAAGTCCTTCCACAGTTCTTCAGAGTCAAATCTCCTGCTATGACCTTTTAAATAGTCATCCCAACCTTTTTTTAACACTCACACAATTGTGGCCCCTGATATAGCTTGCATGACTATCTAAACAGAAACTTGCTATCAAATTTCACTACTCAATTGACTTTTTTTGTATTACGGTAAAATAATTATTTCTAAAAATCTCAGATTTCAAATACTAAGAGAATAGACTAAGAGGAGGAAGAAAATTTCAGTAAACATAAAATAACCAATTATGTCTTTCAGTACTATTTATGAAAACCATAAGACATTTTAATCCTGCTGTAAACTTTTGAGTAAAACCTTTTTTTCCCTACCTAACCAATGTTCCAAGTCTAATATGTTTAGAACTATACCAGGTGCATCTTTTTTAATGGGTGAGGAGATGAAGCTTTCATCAAATTCTTTTTTTTTTTTTTTTGGTCTGTTGTAGGACTTGAACTCTGGGCTTGGGCGCTGTCCCTCACCTCTTCAGCTCAAGGCTAGGGCTCTACCACTTGACCCACAGAGCCACTTCTGGTTTCACGGTGGTTTATTGGAGGTCAGAGTCTCAAGGACTTTTTGCCTGGGCTGGATTTGAATCGAGATCCTCAGATCTCAGCCTCCTAAGTAGCTAGGATTACATTACAGGCTTGAGCCACTGGTGCCCGGCTCATGAATTTTTTTTTTTTTTTGGGTCAGTCGTGGGGCCTGAAGTCTGGGCCTAGGCGCTGTCCCTCAGCTCTCAGCTCAAGGCAATTGCTCTACCACTTGAGCCACAGTGTCACTTCTGGGTTTTTCTGCTTATGTGGTATTAAGGAATTGAACCTAGGGCTTCACGTGTGCAAGGCAAGCACTCTACCACTGAGCCACCTTCCCAGCCCTAATCAAATTCTTAAAGGGGCCCTTACTGTAAAAAAAAAAAAAAAGTTACAAACTGCCAAGGAAAGCTTTTTCAAAAGAGAAAGGTCCAAATGGGAGGAAAAGGAAGTAATGTTTTGTAGACTGATGCCCCTTGGAAATAAAAGGTGATCAGTGTTCCTGATTACAAAAGGCAGGGGCAAAGAGCAACCCTATTCAAGCAACTCTATCTGTCACTATTGGTTTCAGTGAATATATTTCCATCTTAAAATGTTTGTATTATGATGGGCTCTGGTGGCTCATGCTTGTAATCCTAGCTACTCAGAAGGCTGAGATTTGAGGATTGGGGTTCAAAGTCAGCCCTGTGTAGGAAGCCCATGAGACTCTTTATCTCTGACTACCAAAAAAGTCAGAAGGGCCGGTGGCTTATGCCTGTAATCCTAGCTACTCAAGAGGCTGAGATCTGAGGATCATGATTCAAAGCCAGCCAGGCAGGAAAGTCCCTGAGGCTCTTATCTCCAATAAACCAACTGAAAGCTGGAAGAGGCCCTGTGGCTCAAGCAGTAGCTTAAGAGCTGAGGGACAGTGCCCTAGCCTAGAGTTCAAGCCCCAGGACTGACAACAACAAAAAAAAGTCAGAAGTGGAGTTTTGACTCAGGTGGTAGAGTGCTAGCCTTGAGCAGTAAAAGCTCAGAGGTAGTGCCTAGGCACATACAATCCTCCCATTTCAGCTTCCCTTGTGCTGTGCCACTATATCCATTGTTATAATTTTTTAAATTATTTGTTTATGCTAGTACATAGACCTGGGTCCTGCTTTATGCTCAAGGATAGTGCTCTACCACTTGAGCCACACAGCTCTACTTCTGGCTTTTTGGTGGTTACTTTGGTAAAAGTCTCATGTACTTTCCTGCCAGGGCTGGTTTTGAACTGCTATCCTCAGATCACAGCCTCCTCAGTAGCTAGGATTACAGGCATGAGCCTCTGATGACCAGCTATATTCATTTTTCATCATTATTAGTAAATGCCTTTAAAAAAAACCTACACATAGCTGAATATTGCTTGTGAAGCATACATGTGGACACTATGAACTGCACTCAGCTCAATAAACATCAGCCTTCCCAGTGCTAGGTACTGGATGGCATATGCATCTATCAGCAATGCATGGTATTTAGTGGCACTGAGCAGAAGTATGAGTTGAAGAATAGTAGGAGATGAGGCTTGGGGATCTACAGGGGCCAGGCTATAGAAAGCTTCACATTCTTTTTTTTTTTTTTTTTTTTTGGTCGGGTCGTGGGCCTAAACTCTGGGCCTGGGCGCTGTCCCTCAGCTCTTCAGCTCAAGGCTAGCGCTCTACCACTTGAGCCACAGCACCACTTCCGGCTTTTTTTTTTCTGCTTATGTGGTGCTGAGGAATTGAACCCAGGGCCTCATGCATGCAAGGCAAGCACTTGACCACTGAGCCACCTTCCCAGCCCGATCACATTCTTTGTACCAGCCGTGGATCCTAAATTGTTGAGATGGGAGTCATCTAAGAATTTGGAAGAGATATAGTTTTTATCTTTTTTATTTGCTCTAGTCATTATGAAGACTGGAGTGAAATAGAAAACTGTGAACTACAGAAGGTGGGTGACAGGTTTCAGTTATGGTACTAAATGGACAAGAGGAGGTATTAGAAAAGAAGATATATAGGTAGGGTGACATGTGACGAGGAAAAATAGAGACTGGGTGAAAGGAAGGAAGGAATCTGAGGTGTGAGGAAGGAAAAATCAGGAGTGAGGAAAGAGGGAATATGGCATTATTTTCATGTGTCTAGTTGGAATAATTAGGCAAAGGTGGTCGAATCAACCACACAGCAAACAGGGAGAGGAAAACATCTGGGGATGGGTGGAAATTAGGCATGCTGAGATACCTGAGGGATGTTATCATAATGACATCCAGGGTACAATCAGATGAGAAAAGGTCAGGGTTTATGGGGGTAGATGAAATTTTGACCCATTGCACATTTGCTCCCAGGAGACTAGAAGCCTGGATAAAAGAATGGAGGAAATAGCCAGAAAGGATGCAGACAAGTCTATGCTTGGACTCTATTGAAGGGCTAAGAAATATCCAGAAGGTCCTTGAGAACTAAAGTCATTGGCAAGAAGCATGGGCTGTTACCTCAGATAAGAAAGATGTCAACTTTAACTGCCCTCCCTCCTCCCACACACTTTGTAGGTCTCTCTTTCAAATCCAGGGTTTTGTAAGCACATGCTCTATAACTAAGCCACATCCTTTTGTCCCTTAAACCTTAACTTTTCTTCATATTATTTTACTTTTTTTTTTTTTTTGTCATTTGTGGGGCCTGAACTCTGGGCCTGAGCACTGTCCCTCAGCTTTCAGCTCAAGGCTAGTGCTCTACCACTTGAGCTACAGTGCCACTTCCAGCTTTTTCTGCTTATGTGGTGCTAAGGAATTGAACCAGGGCCTCATGCATGCAAGGCAAGTGCTCTACCACTGAACCACCTTCCCAGCCCCATTATTTTATATTTTTAAGCAGGTGCTCCCAGCCCAGCTCTATTCTACCTTTTAAAAGAAGTTTGAAACTCAGAGTCTATGACACATCTTTTTCTTTTTCTTTTTTTTTTTTGCGGGGGGGGGGGGAGCTCCGGTCGTGGGGCCTGAACTCTGGGCCTGGGTGCTGTCCCTCAGCTCTTCAGCTCAAGGCTAGCACTCTACCACTAGAGCCACAGCGCCACTTTAGGCTTTTTCTTTTTGCTCATGTGGTGCTGAGGAATCAAACCCAGGGCCTCATGCATGCAAGGCAAGCTCTCTACCACTGAGCCACTTTCCCAGCCCCGACACATCTTTTTCATACCTTATTTCCTGCTCCTCCCACTCGCAGTACATCATCAGGATTCATAGCACTAATACAGTCTGTGACCAGCTTGTTGCTGTGGGATCGGGTAGTGGTGATAATGTGCTTCCCAGCAGGGGCTTCTTTCAGTTGAAACCCAAAGGCGCCTAAACCTAAAACTCCCCAGATTGTCCTTCCCAGCACAGCATCTGGTCCTGCCTATGTAGACAAGGTGGGAGGCAGGAAGAGGAGGGGACAAAGCTTGTAATTATCTGAAGAAAGATATCAGCCATAAATGGAGTATTTAGTTACAGTTAGACCATTTCAAATATAAGGTATTTATAAAAATAAAAGCATGATAATATGATAAAAAAAAGTATAATAACACTGATAAAGAACTTGTCCTGAAAAAATAGGCTGATTATTCTCATTGTTGTTTTGGTTAGTAGTGTCAAAGGTATTGAAAGGAATTCTTGAGTCATCAGCAAAGGAAACATATATTGATTTATGATTTCTTTCTAAATGATTAAACAATGTGTTTGTAATACTGAAGATTGCCATTATTGCCAGTATTGTCTATGAAATGAAACACTATGTACTGATCGTAACTTTCAGTATCTAAGAAACAATAGGGACCATGTTATTAAACATAGTCAAAATGTATTTTGCTGCCACAGAGACAGAACAAGTAAATAAGATGATGTTGAACAGTAGCCATAAATAATGAGGTCAGGCCGGGTGCCGTTGGCTCATGCCTATAATCCTAGCTACTCAGGAGGTAGACCTGAGGATCCTCGTTCAACGCCAGCCCAGGCAGGGAAGTCTTTGAGACTCTGATCTCCAGTTAAACACCAGAAAACTGGAAGTGGCACTGTGGCTCAAGTGGTAGAGTGCTCAGCTTGAGCTGAAGAACTGTGAGACAGTGCCCAGGCCCAGAGTTCAAGCCCCACGACTGATCTCCCTCCGAAAAAAAAACTAAAAATGAGGTCATGCTTAAGAGTTTACTAACATTATCATGATAATGCAATCATAGAATCTGTGATTTCCTTTGCAGAGCTCAAAGAATTTTCAACCATACTGTTGTAAGTGGATACATAGAAAAATAAAACCTGTATGTCAGAGAAAATAAATCTAGTACATAAAATAATTATTCCAAAGTCATCAAAACATGGTATTAATATAGTACATATACCGTAGACAGGCATATATTCTGCTTAATACCATACAGATACTAGACACCAAACTAAATGCTTTACAGGTATTATCTCATCCAATCCTCAAAGCAACCCAAGGAAGTACATATTATTATCCAAATTTTAAAGAAGAGGAAAATAAGATTTGGTATCATTTAGGTAAACTGACCAAGGACTCTAGGAAATTTATAACCAAATCTAACTGCATCTATGTTGAAAAGTGTCTCTCCTTTGTTCTTTAATTTTTGTTTCTTTTCTTTCTCCCCTTCCCCCACTTTTTTTTTTTTGTCAGTCCTAGGGCTTGAACTCAGGGCCTGGGCACTGTTCCTGAGTGTGTGTGTGTGTGTGTGTGTGTGTGTGTGTGTGTGTGTGTGTGTGTGTGTGTGTGTGTGTGTGTGTGTGTGTGTGTGTGTGTGTGTGTGTGTGTGTGTGTGTGTGTGTGTGTGTGTGTCCGGTCGTGGGGCCTGGGCACTGTTCCTGAATGTGTGTGTGTGTATGTGTGTGTGTGTGTGTGTGTGTGTGTGTCCGGTCGTGGGGCCTGGGCACTGTTCCTGAGTGTGTGTGTGTGTGTGTGTGTGTGTGTGTGTGTGTGTGTGTGTGTGTGTGTGTGTGTGTGTGTGTGTGTGTGTGTGTGTGTGTGTGTGTGTGTGTGTGTGTGTGTGTGTGTGTGTGTGTGTGTCCGGTCGTGGGGCCTGCACTCTGGGCCTGGGTGCTGTCCCAGAGCTTCTGTTCCTTAAGGCTAGCACTCTACTACTTGAGCCACAGTAACACTTCTGGATTTTTGTGTTTATGTGTTACTGAGGAATCGAACCCAGGGCTTCATGCATGCTAGGCAAGCACTCTAGCACTAAGCCACACTCCCAGCCCTGGACCTGACTTTTTTTTTTTTTTTAATTTTTTTATTGTAAAGATACTATACAGAGGGTTACAGTTACATGAGTGAGGTAATGAGTACACTTCCTCTTGAACATTGTTACCCCCTCCATTGTGGACCTGACTTTTTTTTGTTGTTGTTGTACATTATTATATTTGGATTATATTTGCTGGATAATACTTGTATTTTTACATGCTTAAATGTATTTATTTTTTTTTAATTTTTTTATTGTAAAGATACTATACAGAGGGTTACAGTTACATGAGTGAGGTAATGAGTACACTTCCTCTTGAACATTGTTACCCCCTCCATTGTTTTCCCCCTACCCATCCCCTCCCTCCCTCCCTTCCCCGAGGTTCTTTTTTTTTTTTTTTTTTTTGATTGTGATTAAGTGATTACTTAATTTCCGGAAATTCACAGTATTGTGGAATAATGATGCTCATTTAAAGTCACAAGTTCATTCTAACTTTCCTGGAGCAAATTGTCTATCACAGTCTGTAATATATAACGGTGCTCACATTGTGGACCTGACTTTTAACCCCAGATTTGGTATTTACCCATTGGTGCTATTAGCAACTTCATTGCCTCAGTTTCCTCTTCTTTAAAATGGGATATGTCTTCCTTACAGGGTGTGCTCAGTATTAAGAGATAATTTATATGAATCCCTTGAGTCTAGAGCTCATAGTAAGCTCTTATGCTCTTGGTAAGTTTTAGCTTTAAGATGATCATGACTGACTAAATTGAAATCTTTAGCCTTGAATATCACACAGCTGAGCCAGCTTTCTATGTCAATGTGCTGAAACAAATTTTATGGCATAAGCAAAGAGAAAAAAAAGAGAGGATAGAGTATAGAAGGGAATGTTGCCAAGGGAGAGGTAATGAGCTGAACAAAAGAAAATGAGCTGGTGCACAGGATGGACAATGCTGCTCGGGTACCACAAGTGCCTACCTCTTTTCTACCTAGTGGTTTAGGCAAGTCCTAGCTGTATTTCTCACCTTTGCTTCATTCCTGTGTTCCCTTAACTTCTGCGTTTCATTGTTCTGTGAAAGATGAATATAATTTTTTCTAATCTCAGAAAGAAGGGATGAAAATTATTAATAAATCCTAAGCATTTAGATCTTTATTTCTGATAAAAGATGACATGCATTAGTCTCTTTAAAGAATTAAATGCTCCCTTTTAAACCATTAATTACTTTAAAATGAATATGGAAATCATACTTATGTCTACATATAATACTGTACCCACGTTGTCATATTATAAAAATTAATGGCCACTTAAGCAATTCAGAAAGACTTTCCCAAGAATGTACAACTATTTTGGTAAGTCTGAAGAAATATGTGGTTATAAATAAGTAGCAGGAAAAAGCAAATTTATATTAGAAGTAAATTTATATTAGAAGTAAACATGAATCCTCGTTTCAAATTAGAAATTGAAGAAGTAATCATCTTTGCTTACTTTGTTTTTCCAAAGGTCTATCAAAGTCATATTAATGCAAATACCTCAAGTATTTTATTTCAAAAATTTTGTTTAAAATTTAATATGATTTAATAGTGTATTCTTGGTTTGAAAGTAACACTAATCTTCTGCATCTAAGGAAGACAGAATATAATGGGCAGTCAAAGAGATTAGAAGAGACGAAGTAAGAAAAAAAGAGTGCAAGGGCAAATTTAATTCATTATCACATGGATTCTAATTAGCTACTACACAGGATTACCTAGATAGCAACATGGTTAGCATCTTGTCTTGGCTGACATGGTTCATTCCTTCAATTGCTTCAAGAACTACCTAGAAACCAGGTGTCTTGATGACTCAGCTAATCAAGAACCGTATCAGCGATTCCCAAAGTTTTGCACTTCAGTAGTAAATAATAAAATGCAGTGTAAACAGAGTCTCTCTATATAAATATACAAATATTAATATCTATAGATAACAATACAGTCCTGGTACCAAATACCCTCAGAGGTTCTAGTTCAGTAAGTCTAGAGTATAACCTGGGGACCTGCATTTTAAAAAGTTTCCATATGACTGCTCATGAAACATGCTGGAAAAGAGTGGACTAGATGGCACTTGGAATCATACCACAGTATGCTTATTTAGTTAACATTTTTGTGTTACAGATAGTAGTACCTGGTAGTTGTAATAAGGCTGGTTAATGATTCCTGCTATGGCTTTTCCTTCATAAGCGATTCCAATAAGAACTGTTACATTATCAAGAAGACCTATGAAAAAGAGGTATCAGTTATACTTCTTTTGTGTTATGACTCATCACAGTACAAGTTATTTTTGCAGTAAAAAGTCAGGAATTGGAACCAGACACTGGTGGTTCACACCTGTAATCCTAGAGACTCAGGAGGCTGAGATCTGAGGATTGTGGTTTGAAGTGAGCTCAGGCAGAAAAGTCCCAATGAGACTCTTATCTCCAATTGACCACTCAAAAAAACTGGAAATGGAGTACTAGCTTTGAGCAAAAGAGCTCAGGGACTCTCAGGCAGTGGGTTCAAACCCCACAACCAACAAAATAAAACAAACAAACAATAAAGATACCTGATTTTCATCTAATATAAAATATATCATATGTGCACAATTAAACATCATCTCCTAGTGTAATATAAACACAAGAGACACTCACCTTCAGTATATTCCTTAGTACCGTCCAGAGGATCAACCCAAACTACAAGCTATAAAATAAAAATGAAAAAAGAGGAAATACACAAATCAGGTACACAATATCCCCAAATAGATATAAAGTTTAAAGCCATTTTTTATTAATAAAAAATAGTATAAGGTAGGCTAGGCACCAGTGGCTCAAGCCTGTAAACCTAGCTACTCAGGAGGCTGAGATCTGAGGATCGAAGTTCAAAGCCAGCCAGGACAGGAAAGTCCATGAGACTCTTATCTCCAATTAGCCACCAGAAAACTGGAAGTGGCACTGTGGGTCAAGTGGTAGAGCACTAGCCTTGAGCTGAAGAGCTGAAGGACAGTACCCAAGCCCAGAGTTCAAACCTCACAACCGGGGAGGAAAAATAAAAATTAAAAAATATATATATATATATGATGGATGCCTTAAAGTAACACAATCAGTTTTGTAACAGTAAAATACTTAAAAATTCTATAGTCATAAATTAATTAGCTCCATTTAAATTAGACAAAAAAAGTAATGGTAGAGGCAGGAAGATTACAAGGTCTAGGCTAGCCTAGATGTGAGACTGTATCTCAAAAAATAAGAAATGTTGCAATATGAGATATTTAACTGACAACATTTTGTTGTCACTTGAGTACTAAGCACAATGCTGTGAACATACTGAGCTCTAGATGGTCCTACAGGGGAATTTTCAAAGAGGCACCAAGAATGCTTTGAACAAGGTATGGTTGTCAGATTAAAATAAACAAAAAAGTCTGGTTACCTTAAAGATACAATTTACATAAGCAAAAAAAATGAATAGTTCATACAATTAGCAATACATAAAGAAAATAAATAGCATCTGCCTAGGACTTTGAATGAATCAGAGTAGGCTCCCATGAAGCACTGAAATTATACTTCACATGCATTTTTGGTGAGAGCCTTTTGTTGATGGAATTTACAAACTGTCTCACTTTCTATATCTTCCACAACACAGAACAAAGTCCCAGATGAACAGAGTATAATGTAAAACTGTACAACGGAGCTTACATCTTCTTCTTTAATCCGACTGTACTGTGATGGGCACGGTTGCCTCAGTATTTCCTCCCATTGACCGTCCTCAATCAGCTCCTGATCCACTTCCTCAGAAGGTAGGTCCTGTGGGAGAGACAACACTGACGGTTACTGTTTAGTGTTCCTGTGTTAATGCAGCATCACAACTTTTACTAGTCCTTTCAACTTACATTCATGTCAATAGAGCTTTGAAAGTAAACCTAATTAAAATCCTAAAGCAAAAACCGTATGTGACCTACCAAAGCTGACTTAATGGTCACAACTTGAACAGGGTTAATTTATTTAAAGAAGAAAGAAAGGAGGGATGGGGGGGTTGGAGTGAAAAAGAAAGGAAGGGAGGGGGGAGAGAGAGAGGGAGAGAGATATTTTTAGTACAAAAAAATTATTACTGGGCATTCAACTAAAAACCTTGAGGTTGTTAGAAAAGTGCTCTACCACTTGAGCTATAATCCCCGTCCCTGAACAGAGTTTAAAAAGAGATTTTTTTAAAAAAAAATTTTAACTTCATAAGCTTATTTTACAGAAACTTACTCTAACCCTGGGGACATGGCTCAGTGGTAGAGTACTTATATATTCACGAGGCCCTGAGTTCAATCCCCAGCCCTGAAAAACAAAAAACCAAAACAAAGTAAAACAAAATTTATTTTTAGAGCTAGCATGGTAATGAATGTTTTTAATCTCAGCACTGGGAGGCTGAAGCAGGAGAATCTTGAGTTCAAGACTATTCTGGGCTATCTAAGAAGGACTTGTTTCAAAACAAAAAGCATCAGAAAACTAACAAAATCCAACTTATTCTACTCTTTTACAATTAAGTCTATTTTTATGCAATTAAGTCTAATTTTATTTTATTTATTTTTTGTCATTTGTAGGGCTTGAACTCTGGCCTGGGCACTGCCCCTCAGCTCTTCAGCTCAAGGCTCGTGTTCTACTTCTTGAGCCACAGCACCACTTCCAGCTTTTTCTGCTTATGTGGTGCTGAGGAATCAAAGCCAGGACCTCATGCATACGAGACAAGCACTCTACTACTGAGCCAACTTCCCAGCCCAGAGTAAGTCTGATTTTAAAACAAACTTAAACAAACAACAGAAGTCATTACATCCCATCCAGTTCTAGAATTCTTCCTATTTTTTCTATTTTATTTTTTGGTACTGGGAACTGAACCTACAGCCTCACATACGTGAGTCAAGCGCTCTTAAGCCTAAATGATACTTCTTACAACTAAATTTGCTCATCTTTTCTTCTGTGTGCTGAGGATCAAATCTATGGTAGGTAAATGCTCTACCACTAAGTTTTACATGCAGCCCCTCTGTCCATGTCATAGTTTGTATGCTGAGTATAATAATTCCAAAAGTAAACATATCTCCTCTGGTTAAGGAATTGAGATTTCTGGACTAAAAATGGACCAAAATATCTTAAAATGAGATATTTCCTTCAATAACCATAATCACTACTTACTGTTACATTAGATATAATACTTAAATTTTAACACTGGTGATAAATCAATGACAGGTCAGTTATAAATCCATAGAACAAAGATTTAAAAAAATACATCAGCCAGGAAAGTGGCTCAGTGGTAGAGTGCTTGCCTCGCATGCATGAGGCCCTGGGTTAGTTTCCTCAGCACCAAATAAGCAGAAAAAGCCGGATCCTCAGATCTCAGCCTCCAGAGTAGCTAACATTACAGGTGTGAGCCATAGGCACCCAGCTTATTACTTGTCTTTCTAACTTGGATCCTATATTTCTATTCTATTAGCTCTTGGGCCAAAAAGCTGGACAACGTAAAATCAATTTAAGGAAAGTAAGTGATGCCAAAGGAAAAAATAAAATCTGGAAAGGAATTATCCAAAATATTAGCGATGATAGTGTGATGAGTGATTTCTATTTAATGCTTGTTATTTTTTTCTCATTTTCTTGAGATGAAGATCTGAGGGACAGTGACCAACAAAAAAATAATAAAAAAACACCAAAATACTACATCCCTGACAACTCTTACCTCTTCTCCTATGATGGTTAGTTTAGGGAATTTCCGTGCCAGTGAAGAGCATATACTCATTTGTACCAATCGGTCAGCTTTGGTCTGCAGGTCTGTTGCAGAGGTCTGTAACGAAGAATATAAATCCTGATTTCTAAATGCACAAATGTCTATCTCTTTTACATTACACTTAGTTTTTAGATTCACAGAACATAATGAAAGTAAAACAGGAATAGGATAATAAACTGAATTATAATAAAATTTAATACATAAACCACCTATGGCACTCTACTCAATCTACATCCAGGTAGTCAGAAAGACAATGGACAGTTTTGCAAATGATACCATAACTTTCCTGGAAGACCAGCAACTATATCAGGTGAGCCAGACTCTCTGCTTGCAAATCACCCTTATGCTGCACTGACTTTTGCAGGCTATCTCAACGAAAGCGTTATTTTGCTAAATGCTAACTTCACAAAAGGGCTTACTCTCTAAATATCTACGCCTCTTTACAAGTTGTTGACCTTAAAGATGAATTACCAGTCACCTTTGAAGACTACCTCTGTGTGTTTGAGTGTGTGTGTGTAGATACATTGGTAGCTATTCATTTAATTACATGAGGAACACTATCCCAACTCCTTTCTTCTCTAAGACACAGATGTCCTTTTCCTTATATCAACTTAGTACTAGAGTTCATTATTTTGGAAACCTTGTGCAGCAATCTGATTTTTCTGTTTCCTTTAAAATAAGGTTATTAACAGAATAGATACTGGAAGTGCCTAGCCAATACAGAGGACAAGTATAATATTACTTGTCTTCCTTCCTTCCTTTTCTTTTTTTTAATTGGCTGTGGGGATTCTGGTTTTCTGGTGGTTTGTTGGAGATAAGCATCTCAAGGACTTTCCTGCCCAGGCTGGCTTTGGACCATGATCCTCAGATCTCAGCTTCCAGAGTAGCTAGCATTACAGATATAAGCTATAGGCACCTGGCTTATTACTTGTCTTTCTAACTTGGACTCTGTATTTCTATTCTCATTAGCTCTTTGGGCCACAAAGCTGGACAACATAAAATCAATTTAAGGAAAGTAAGTGATACCAAAGGAAAAAATAAAATATGGAAAGGAATTATCCAAAATATTAACAATGGTAAGTGTGATGAGTGATTTCTGATTTCTGTTTAATGCTTGTTATTTTTTTCTCATTTTCTGATTTTTCAGGAAAGGAAAAATTTTACAAAAAGAAAAGACAGCGTAGGGAGTGCAGCTGCGGCCCCGCACCAGGAAAAGGCAGCAAGATTAGCAGCATTCTGAAAGCAGCTGTAGTACCTTACATGTGTCAGTGGAAACTTGTCCCGTATTATGGAACATAAATATAGGACTTTATATAATTATTCCTGTATATTGTATTGAATTGACTCCACTTTTCTCAGATGCTGCAACTACTTTGAATACATACCCTATAATCTGATACATTAGCTATATAGTTACATTTTATTGACAAACTTGTTAAATGTGTTTTCTTTACTTTTTTCCCTCTTTCTTTCCTTCCCGTTCTCTTTTTCTCAAACTAATCTCACAAGAGCATGTCAGCTAAAACATGAATAATTTTGAAAACAGAGAGTCAGTAACCAAAAAATGTGGTAGGAAGTAAGAGTATCAGTTAACAAGAAACTGATACTAATCTTTTCAGTTACACCACTGCATGTTTTGAGAAATGCAAGAAACTCTAAAGACTTTATAGAAAGCTGTGCGCTTATGGCATAATTTGCCTATCATGTTTTATTGATATACAACTTGAAAAATACAAGTGCCAAGGATACTTTATGACTGGTCAAACACATATCTAAAACAAATTCGTCTTTTAACCTAGTTTATGGGATCTCTTTTGCTGACCCTATACTAGCATTTTAACTCTGTGTATTGTTTTAGAAGCTTTCATTATTAACCATTTAGACCCTTAAAACCAAATTGTCTTTAGCTTTTTCTAAGATATTCTTCTTGTTGTTTTCCCTCCCCCCCAGCATTATAAAAGGGAATCCTGTTTGTTTTTACATCTCTGTACTGATGTAGCCTTGAGTCTAGCCTTTGGTCAGAGGCATATCATATAAAGATCTTAGAAAAAGTGTGGAGTCATTTTCCTTCTCCTCCCTCTCCTCTCTTTTTCTTTCCCTGGCAGAGCCCATGCTTGCCAGTTAACCTACACTCCCAGTCCTGAAGTAATTTGCAAAGCAGATACAAAGCTCATTGAACTAAAGATCTTGCAATCTCCAACAGGGAGCCATCAATTCTTCTAACTATTATTAATGTTTATCCAAACTATAAAATCCTTTATGCAAACTTCAAAGAACAGAATTCAGGCTGTTAGGAAATGAGATGAGAGTAGCAGCACCTTCTCCACAATACCCAGGTCTCCTTCAGCAATGACTCGTCTGACTATCATTCCCGCCTTCTGAGCAATGGCATACGATGAAGCCACCAACCGCATCAGCACAGTATGACTGGATGCCATGATCAGTTCTGAAAAGAAATCAAGAAAATATCACATTATTTTATTTTATTTTTTGGTTATGGGGCTTGAACTTTGGGTCTGAGTGCGGTCCCTCAGCTCTTCAGCTCAAGTCTAGTGCTCTACCACTTGAGCCACAGCGCCACTTCCAGTGGTTTATTGGAGATAAGAGTCTCATGGACTTTCTTGCCCAGGCTGGCTTTGAACTGCAATCCTCAGATCTCAGCCGCTTGAGTAGCTAGGATTACAGGCATTAGCCACTGGCGCCCAGCTCACATACTTTAAAAGCCTAATTAATAGTACCATTTATGTGAACCCAGTTCAACAGATAATTAATTGAATACTTACTTGGGACTATCACAATTAACTGAGTAAAATAATTAATTATTTATTAAGAGCTTATTTATTCTACTCAGTAAACAGAATAAATATGCAGTAAAGGAGACTTGGAAAAACTCCATTTCAATATTAACTCTCTCAACAAATCCTATAACATTTTTCTTCTCACAGATGGGAAATTTCAAAGTACAAGTAAAACCACACCAGGCCACCTAGCACAGGAAAGTTTTGTGTGTATGGTATGTAATGTGCTGTGAAAGATGCTTCAGGGCTTAAAGTATAATACTTTGAGAAATTAATATTGTGGTGAGTTCTAGGTAAGGTAACATAAAACTAAATATAATCCAGTGGTAGGGGTACATACCTGTAATTCCAGCACTTATGGGACAGAGATGGGCATACTGAGTTTAAGGTCAGTGGGGGTTACATAGGGAAACCTTATTACAAACAACAAAGAAACAATCCCACAACAAGAAATATACAAAACTGGTAAGTACTAGAGAACTATGAATAGCACCAAGAATTCAAATGCATATGCACAAGAGTTTAAAAAGAAGAGGAATGAACATTGTAGCTAAATGGTAGAATGCTTACCTAATATGCACAAAACCTGTGTTTGATCCCTAGCATTGCAAAGCAAAAAAACAAAATGAGGTCAACTGAGGTCTTAGCTGACATCACCTCCTAACCCAATATTTCCTCTCCTTTTTGCACATGATGCCAAAAAATTTCCTAATAAACCTCTTGCACTATATCTCTGTCTCAGCATGTTTATGGGGAACCAGTCTGAGGGAAACAAACAAAAGCAACAACAAAAAAATCCCCTCAGGTGGCTGGGTATGGGGACACTCTCCTATAATTCCAGCACTCCAGAGGCTACAGCAGAAAGATTTTGAGTTTCAGGCCAGCATCACCAATATAGCAAAATCCTGTCTCAAAACCCAAGTAAGGAAAAACGCTCTGGCTGAAGATACAGCTCACATACACAGTTTGTATAAAGCCCTGGGTTGAATATCCAGCATGGCAAAACAAAAACTCTTACCATGCCTAAATAAAATCAGGTCAACATTATTTCACCACAATAAGGTAACATATTATCTTCTCTGTATAAAGACTATATTATACATAAAAAATACTATATACTTCAATTCACAATCTCTATTACCAATTTCTGACTATATGACATGCCTTTTAACCTTTTTAGCATTTCTTTCTATTGCCCATGCTCTAAAAGAATTAAGAAAACAACTGAAACAGTAAATAAGCCAAATGTTTGAAGGTCTCCAAAAGATGGAACTGAAATTGGTGTACAGTAATATATAGTACCACAATGTGACCAGTAGCTGACTGGAATTAAGATAAAAATAAAATGGAGGAGCTGGGAAGGTGGCTCAGTGGTAAGAGTGCTTGCCTTGCATGCATGTGGCCCTGGGTTTGATTCCTCAGCACCACATAAGCAGACAAAGCCGAAGTGGCACTGTGGCTCAAGTGGTAAGGTGCTAACCTTGAGCTGAAAAGCTGAGGGACAGTGCCCAGGCCCAGAGTTCAGGTGCCATGACCAACAAAAATAAATGAATGAATGAATGAATGAATAAATAAATAAACAAATAAAATGGACTTCTTTATAATATTTAAATTGTTTATCTTATCTCATAATCAGGCTAGATCATTGTTTTCTCATTCTTTTTGGTACTGGGGATTGAATACAAGGCTTTGCTCATGGTATAAGCAAACATTTACCACTTGAGCCCTATTCCTCTCTCCTCCAGCTACATTAATTTTCTTGACATACTGGGTATTGGGTGTTACACATGTAACAAAGTACTTACGGTCATTGCTAATTAAGTAACACCACGAATAGAATACAGGAGTAATAGCTTGACATTTTTTTCACATGATTTTTTATTTTTATTTTTTTTTGGGGGTCCGATCATGGGGCCTGAACTCTGGGCCTGGGCGCTGTCCCTCAGCTCATCAGCTCAAGGCTAGCACTCTACCACTTGAGCTACAGTGCCACTTCTGGCTTTTTTCTTTTTGCTTATGTGGTGCTGAGGAATTGAACCCAGGGCCTCATGCATGCAAGACAAGCACTCTACCACTGAGCCACCTTCCCAGCCCGAACATGATTTTTTTATGGCTGGTGCTTTATCACTTGAGCAATGCCTACAACATAGCTTTTAGCTGGTTATTTTGGAGATTGAGTCTTGAGGACTTTTCTGCCTGAGCTGGATTTGAATTCTGATCCTTTATATCTCAGTCTCTTAAATAGCTAGGATTAAAGGGCATGAGCCAGCAACACTGGGCTTAATGGACACTTTGACTCCTTTATGTCCATGACCAGCCATGTATCTGGCAACTATTTAGTTCTACCCAGACACTCACTCAAACCACCTGCCCCATGCTAGGGATCAAAACCAGGACATTGTGAATGCTAGGTAAGCATTCTACCACTTAGCTACATCCCAGATCCAGAAAAAGTATTAAACATGAAGAACACTTTAAGGTGTTGGCATGCTCATTTGAGTTTCTGTGGTATATAAGACTTGTTTTGTGACAGGAAGATTATTTTCCTTCACCGTATGGTGTTAAAACTTTTGCACAGGTATCAGTTACCTTTGAGCTAATTAAGCAATCATTTGAGCCTTGTAAGGCTCAGGAATGAGTAAGCCACTTCCTGCTCCTAAGCCTGCTACATCCCTGGTGCTTTCTACTTCCAAAGAAAATCTTTCAGGTACTCTGCCTATGACTTTCCTCACAACCTGTATCCTACATTTCCAAACTAGAACATCCACTAATAAGGAACATGAACAAACGAGGTTAGATGTAAAGGAGAGAAACGATTTATAAAGAGATTCCACAAATCACGTGTAGTTGGCAAATACGGAAATATTTCTACCATTTCTTTCTGAAGTATGTACTTTTCTGGTCCACTCTGAATTAGTTATGAAATGTCACTGTCTCCTGGACCTAAGAGATTTGCTAATTTTTTTTTTTTTTGCTTAACAAATAGATTTAAGTTTGTTCTTAATATAAAGAAAATGTAGTTAATGATATTATCCAAACACAAAATCTGCCAGACATTCTTATTAACCTTTCCAATATTGTCCCTCCCCAGGTCCCAAAGGAGAATGTCTTACCTTCAGATGTTCCAGCAGACTAAGAACAACACAAGCTACAGGCGTGTTAACTCCCTCTTACTTGGAGGCAGTTCAAGTAACACTCTAGGTACTTCCTTTTCTATCTTGTTTACAGCTTCTGGGTCCTAAAATACTACCATTCGTGAACCGCACCATTGGCAGCAGCTAAAGGAGTACAGCTAACAAAGAAGGTAAATGGGATGAACATGGTCTGTGCTGTTTAATTGCACACATGAAAGTAGAAAGATGAAACCTCTTGAAATTGTTTTAAGAAGCAGGGAAGGTGAAGATTAATCGGGAGATTGGGGAGTACTTGAACAGGATCCATAGCTTACATGTGAGGAAATGTAACAATGATCCCTCCTTGAATAACTAATGTATGGTACTAAAAAAACAAGCAGCCATGTACCAGAGCCTCATGCCTACAATCCTAGCTACTGAGGAGGCTGAGATCTGAGGATTGTGGTTCAAAGCCAGCCTGGGCAGCAAAGTCCATTGAGACTCTTATCTCTAATTAACCACTAGAAAACCAGAAGTAGTGCTGAAGAGCTCAGGGACTATGCCCAGGCCCAGAGTTCAAACTCCATGACTGACAAAGCAAACAAACAACAACAACAAAAAAAACCCTCAAAAAAACAAAAATCCTACAGCGCAGTGATCACCAGTAGTCTACTAGCGATTAACCACTATCTTTGTTTCAATCCTGGTTCTAGCATATATTAGCCCTGTAACCTTGAGAAAATGGCCTGAATTCTGTGCCTGAACTTGTAATGGCAGTTGACAATAGAGCCTCTTAAATGAACATATAAAACACCTGACTCTATAACCATGAAATGATACTAGCTGCCAATATTAAAATGATTGTAATTTTTTAAAAGATCAGTATTAGCATACATTAGTTGTAAAGCCTTTCAATGTCATTTCCATACACACACACACACAATGTACCCTTGATTAAACTTTACCTCTCTCCTTCCATTTCCACTCCTCCTTCCTTCCTTTCTTTCTTTCTTTCTTCCTTCCTTTCTTTCTCTCTTTCTTTTTTCTTTCTTTCTTTCCTTTTCTTTTTTTTTGTCAGTTGTGAGGTCTGAACTCTGGGCCTGGGTACTGTTGCTCAGATCTTCAGCTCAAGGCTAGCACTTGAGCCATAGTACCACTTCTGGCCTTTTCTGCTAATGAGGTGCTGAGGACTCGAACCCAGGGCCTCATGCATGCAAGGCAAGCACTCTACCACTGAGCCACCTTGTGAGCCCCTCCACTCCTCCTTTCTTAAAACAATTTTAACAGGTTTCATTGTTTCATTTTCATATATGAATACAAAGTTGCATAGTCAGATTCACCTCATTCACCCTCTCCCTTGGCCATGTTCCCCTCTCCCTTGGCCATGTTCCCCTCTCCCACTAGTACCTGTCCTCCAAAATAGCCTATTATATTTTCTTGTGATTCATTTTTCCTCAGTGTATATTAATTAAGAGAGATTTACCATGGAAATTCACACATGCATACATAGTAATTTGGTCAGACTAACCTCATCTATTGTTTCCCAGTCCTCCTTACCCCACTACTGTTTAACAGCTCTCCTTATGCTATCTTTCTACCTACACAGCATGTGTTTCAGTATTATTTATCCTTCATCATTCTCTCTCTCTCTCTTTCTGTTCCTCCTGGCAATCCCAGACAGTCCCACAGTTACTTACATGTTCACTTTATACACATATATGATGCATATGGGTTTGCATATGTATTTATGTGTGCACACATGTGTATATGTGTGTGTATATATATATATATATATATTTTTTAAAGGCTATATTTCATATGTGAGCAAAAAGGTGATACTTGGCTTTCCTGAACTTGGTTTATCTAGTTTAACATGTCTCTAACTATATCTGCTTCCCTATAAAAATGATTGGTATTTCTGAATATCCAGCAAGGACAAAGGAGAATGGTAAGGAAAAGAGTTACTATATCTTCTGGAAAGGTATTTACTATATATTCTGGAAATGTTTTTTTTTTTTTTTTTTTTTTTTGTCGGTCGTGGGGCTTGAACTCTGGGCCTGGGCGCTGTCCCTCAGCTCTTCAGCTCAAGGCGAGCGCTCTACCACTTGAGCTACAGTGCCACTTCCGGTTTTTCTGGTGGTTTATTGGAGATAGGAGTCTCACGGTCTCTCCTGCCCGGGCTGGCTTTGAACCGCGATCCTCAGATCTCAGCCTCCTGAGTAGCTAGGATTACAGGCGTGAGCCACCAGCGCCCGGCTTCTGGAAAGGTATTTTGACCATAAGTATGTAACAGGATAACCAATATGACCCTGAATCATAGGCCAAGTTATTTCTCAATATTCTGGGCTCAAAGCTTGGGAGTAAATATGGGAAGAAAAAAGATTATACAACTCATAAGGCAATTAACCTAACCTTCATCCATTCAAAGAATTTTTACAACTGCCAGAGGACTAGTGCAGAATGAAATAAGAGGAATTAAATTACCAACTTGTCATAGCCTTGAAGAGGTAGCTATAGTGAGTCCTTCAACAGCTCAGTTGGTAGAGCAGAAGACTGTAGTGGAAGAGGTATCTATAATTCAATATGAAGATGGTAAGCATATGAGGATCAGGATATAAAAATGTCAGACATGTTCCCAATCAAAACACTAAAATCATTTGGAACATGACCAAATAATGCTGAAGTTCAAGGGCATCAGGAAAAATAAAAAAAATGTGAGCATGACAGAGCCAATTCTGAAAAATGCAAAATAATAGAGATATTTCCTGTGCTCTTTATCAAAATATGATGTAAAACTTTAGCTAGAGATTTTTGGTTAAAGAGACAAAGAACTAGAATCACATAAATATAAATACATTACCTCCCACTTCTGGCTTTTTGGATGGTTAATTGGAAATGATTCCTCCCAGGGCTGGCTTTAAATTTGATCCTCATATCACAGCCTCCTAAGACTACAGGCCTGTTGACTTTCCGTCAACAAAAGTCAATGGTGTGATGGTACATGCCTATAATCCCAATACTGGGGAGACAGAAACAGGAGGATCTCTAGTTTCAGGCTATGATGGGCTACAAACTTATCTCAAAACAAAAAAGAAGTGTGCGCACGCGCAAACACGCACACAAAACCAGGTCAACAGATGAATTTTAATTAAAAGAATAAAACTATAAAAGTATAAGGATGCTTTATAAAGTTGAAAGGGCTTTAAAACACAAAATTAAGAGTTCATTAAAGTGTACTGATAAGTTTACACAGAAGCTAAAACTACATACACAAAATGCCATAAGCAAAAAAAATGGAAAATTTATTTTTTAATCCATTATATACTAAACAAATGACTAATTTGTAAAAGTCTCCAATGTATCAATATGTAAAAGTAATACAATAGTAAAATGAACCAAGGAAATGTTCAACCTTACTGATTATTAAAGAAAGCAAACTAAACCAGAAAGGGCTGTTTAAGGCCAGCATAGGTAAGAAGAGGAGCCTGTTTATGAGCACTTTTCCACAGGTGCAAAGGGGAAACCTCTAAGAAGGGCTTGTAGAAACTTAATAAAAGAATTATACATATTTGTATATATATATATATGTGTGTATATATATATATATACATATGTGTGTGTGTATATATATATATATACACACACACACACATATATATATATATATATATATATATATATATATCCATATATAGTAGTTAGGTTTCCAGGAAAACTCAAATCATGCTGACCAACAAATTGAGAAATGGTAACCTAAAGAATATTTGCTATTACTACTAATCCTAGTTTCTCAAGAGGCTGAGCTCTCATAATTGCTGCTTGAAGCCAGCCAGGGCAGGAAAATCTATAAGACTTAATCTCCAATAAAAACTACTCAGAAAAAGCTGGAAGTGGCACTGTTGCTCAAAGAGCGCTAGCCTTGACCACAGAGACTCAGGAACGGTGCCCAGGCCCTGAGTTCAAGCCTCAGGACCGACAAAAAAAAAAAAAACAACCCAGATTATTTTTTATTTTGAATTTAGTGCTAGGATTAAATTTTACTAAGTTTGGGTGAAATAAGTTCAAGTCTAGTTTTGTTTTGTTGCTTTTACAATAAAGCAAAAACACTCAGGAGCATAAAATAAACAACTAAAATGAGAGCAGTGAAAAGTCTAAGGCTGACAACTATCTCATATTGTCTTTCATACTCAGAATCTAGATTTAAAAGACATGAAAGCAAAAGTGGGACTATTTGGGAAAAGGAAAAGAATCTGGAAGGATGAGGGAGGGGACAAGAGAGTAATGGGGGGATTCATGTAGCCAAAATATTAATATCATAATGAAATCTATTTTGTATAATTAATAAACAAAAGGGGGTGGGGGGGCAGGCGCCCGTGGCTCACGCCTGTCATCTTAGCTACTCAGGAGGCTGAGATCTGAGGATCACGGTTCAAAGCCAGCCCGGGCAGGAAAGTCCTTGAGACTCTGATCTCTTAACAGACCACCACAAAACCGGAAGTGGCGCTGTGGCTCAAACGGTAGAGAGCTTGCCTTGAGCTTTAGAGCGCAGGGTCGGCGCCCAAGCCCAGAGTTCAAGCCCCACAGCCGGCACACACAAAAACCATAGGGGAAGATTCTAGATCTGAGATTGTACTATTTGGAGAGTCAATCTAACCTATTAAAAAACATAAATCCCTTGAATCTCATGCGTGAAGGGGGTTGATAGGGATCACGGCCCTGCCCTGACACGGCCGAGAGAAACTCACAGTGACTAAATCTGCGACGACGTCAGGAGACAGGCCCTCGGGGGTTAGGAAACCCGCGTTGTGAAGCCTCTGGTCCCTCGTGGCGCCCAGTACCGCGTTTTCCAGGAGTCAATAGGTCAGAAGCGGACGGAGGGCAAAGCCGCCTCAGCTACTGAGCATGCTCCAACTGCGGCGCAAGCGCACCACAGCTTCGTTGAGCTTTCCCTGCAAACTCCCAGCCGGCCCGAAAACTCCACTTCCCCGGGTTTTAGGCAAGCTTCCCGTAGGTGCACGCCTCTGAAGCCCCGGCTCTCCCTTTTCCGGGCTCGGTGCAGGCTTCTGGTGCCTGGATGCGGGCTTCGGTGTATGCTCCAAATGAACAGCAGTTTGGTTTTGGTTTTCAACGACTTGCTTCACTGTAGTCTTCAGAACTGTCAGCTTTGTTTTCATAAGATCAACATCCCTTGGCATTTTTGCCAGGTTGGTCATCAGTTTTAATTCCTTCCTACATGCTCTTCGGGAACTCCCACCCTGGTAATTAGAGACAAACCACACCGGTTGCAGTTGTGTCGTGGTTCAGGACGGTGACAAACTACATTAGGCCAAGAATTCCATCAAAGAGTACCTCCAATGTAAGAAATGAAGATACCAAATTTGAATCGAGGGAGAAGGAAGTTTACCATTTATCTATAAATGCCTGTTGAGTTCTTGAGACGAGTCCAGACAGAGATGCAATGCATATCCAATTTAGAAGACAGAATGAAAAGAATGTAAAATGTATTCTTGTTTTTTTTGTTGTTGTTGTTTTTTGTGGGGCATGAACTCAGAGCCTGGGCGCTGTCTGTGAACTCTAGGCTCAAGGCTAGCACCCTACTACTTGAGCCACAGTGCCACTTCCCGTTTTCTGGTGGGTAATTACTTTGCTGCTCTGGCTGGCTTTGAACTATTATATTCAGATCTTAGCCGCCTGATTAGCTAGAATGACAGGCGTGAGCCACTGGAGCTGGCCTGTGTGTGTGTGTGTGTGTGTGTGTGTGTGTGTGTGTGTGTGTGTGTGTGTGTGTGTGTGTGTGTGTGTGTGTGTGTACAGTGCTAGGAATCTAGAAATCAAACTGAGCTTCTGGTACCTGCTAGGCAAGCATTCTACCACTGAGCTGCATCCCCATGCCTAAACTTTCATTTGAGTCCTAAAAACTTCAATTTTTTTCTTTTTTGGAGGGAGGACAGACTAGCTTACTTAATTGCAAACCTCCTGCTTCACTATCATGCCTGGCTATATATACATTTTTAATTAATTATGATATAGAAGTAATATCGTGAACATATTGAATATTTCCATATTTGTTTATTTTTATTTTATTTTTTTGTGGGTCTGGGGCTTGAACTCTGGGCCTGAGCACTATCCCTGAGCTCTTCAGCTCAAAGCAAGCAGTCTACCACTTGAGCCACAGCACCACTTCAGGTTTTCTGGTGGTTAATTGGATCCAGATCAGACTCTCACGGACTTTCCTGCCCGGGCTGGCTTTGAACAGCCATCCTCAGATCGCAATCTCCTGAGTAGCTAGGATTACAGGTGTGAGCCACTCGCCCCCGACTCAATATTTCCATATTTGAAAGCCAGGCACTCTGATTAGAAGGGGGGGGCTGGGGAACCACCCTTGCCCCGCCCCTTGGTGCCGCCACGCCCCCCCTCGGCCGCAACAAAGACCCGGATTAGATTTGACTTGGCTGACCCGGGGAGGCAGCCAGCTCCGGGCCCGCCCTTGCAGCCCGGAGCGCCTGCGCACGGCGGGGCGTCTGGTCCAGGCTCTGGGGAGGGGGAGGGTCCTCTGCCTTCAGACCCGCGGTGGGAGCCCGGAGGAGCCCCGCATTCGGGGGTGAGGGGGTGCGGCCTGCCCTGCCCGGCCATGCGTTGGGGGCTGTACCCGCGCGGGCCGGGGGCTGCGGCTCTGGCCGCGGCCGGGAGGTTGTGGGGCCCGCCCCGCTTCCCGTGTCGCCTGGGGTGGCTGGGGACGACGCGGAGGCTTCTGGTGCGCTCGGTCACCGGCGCCAATAACCAGCTGACCAGCCCGAACAGCAGCAAATACCGGGACACGGTGCTGCTGCCGCAGACCGCCTTCCCCATGAAGCTGCTGGGCCGCCAGCAGCCGGACACGGAGCTGGAGATCCAGCAGGTACCGGCGGCGTGGGGCCCGCGGGAGCCACACCGGGAGCGCGGGCTGGGCGCCGGGCCGGAGTCACCGGGCTCCCGCCGGCTTTCTCCGGGGCGGACGGCCCACTCAGTGGGGGCCGCTTCCCCCGCGGGGCCTCCGGGAGCCGGGGTGCCCCTTTGCGAGTCTGCGGAGCGTCGCCCCGTTTCCAGCACGGGCCGTGCAGGGAGGGGCTCCTGGCACTAGTCCAAACGAACCGTGGTGAACGCGGTGGAGCGTAAGCGAAGCGCGAAGCCCACCCTTGACTGCCCGAGGACACGGCAGCGGCGCTTCCAGGCACTGTAGGCTGTGCGTCTCCTGCTTACACTGAAGTTACTGAGGGAGAGGTCGAGTTTTTAGTTTCTGTAATGCCTGGTCACCCGGCATTCTGGTGTGCTTTAGCCTAGTCTTAGGACAGTTCACGATCCTAAGTTTCCTTTATGACCTTTTTTTTTCCCCTTCTGTGCTGCGGATCAAACCCAGGGTGACATTCCAGATGGACATAGATAGATATCTTCTGTGTTGGCGGGATTGAACTCAGGGCCTTTTGCTCTCCCTTTTTGTGCAAGGCTGGTGCTCTACCATTTGAGCCATACATCTATTTCATCTTTTTGCTTGTTAACTGGATATTAGATTCTCCAAGATTTGTCTGCCCCCTGACTTGGAGCCATCATTCACAGATCTCAGCCTGGAGTAGCTAGGCTCCCAGCATTCTGATAGACAGCTTGATAGACAGGCACTCTACCATGCAGCTGTACCCCTGCCCAGTTCTTTGTTTTTGTTTGTTTCTTTCCTAATTCTTTTTTTTTTTTTTTTTGTCCGTCGTTTGGCTTGAACTCTGGGCTTGGGTGCTGTCCTTCAGCTCTTCAGCTCAAGGCGAATGCTCTACCACTTGAGCCACAGCGCCACTTCCTCTTTCCTAATTCTTGTTTAAGGTATTTTTATCTAGTGCCATCTATATACCAAGAAGTATGACCATTTGTGATGTTCTCTCAGTTAATCTTTACACTTACCCTATAGATAGATATTGTAACTTTTTTTTTTCAAATGAAACAGGTCTTTACCTGACTTGGCCAGCAGCATCATGGTAGGAAAGGGGTGTAGGACTTTAGTGTGTTGATCAAAATTTAGGGAGTAGCAAGTATTGAGATCAAAGAATAACAAGAATGAGATGTGGGAGGTACATGTCCTATGGCCCTGCTAGATTGAAGAGTGAGGGAGTGCTGATACGCGGTCCAAAAATTGAATAGTACTGTTAAGCTTTGTAAAGTGTGTGTCTTACTGAGCTTAGGGTTTAATCTGAAGTCTGCAGGGAAACTACTGAAAAGTTTTAAGAGAATCATCAGGTGTGCATTTCAGAAACTTATACCGTTTATATTTTAGAAACCAATAGATTGGGATGAGGTAAGAATTAAGCATGTAGGGGCTGGGAAGGTGGCTCAGGGGTAGAGCGCTTGCCTTGCATGCATGAGGCCCTGGGTTCGATTCCCCAGAACCACATAAGCAAAAAGAAAAAAAGCCAGAAGTGGTGCTGTGGCTCAACTGGTAGAGCACTAGCCTTGAGCTGAAGAGCTGAGGGACAGCGCCCAGGCCCAGAGTTCAGGCCCCACGACCAGACCCCCCCCCCAAAAAAAAAGAATTAAGCATGTAATAGCTGCTATTCTGTTGTATGATTTTTATGATGTTTAGACATTTTTGTTTTGTTTGTTTTAACAGAAATGTGGGTTTTCAGAACTTTACTCATGGCAAAGAGAACGAAAAGTTAAGAAAGAATTTTGTCTACATGATGGACCTCCTTATGCAAATGGTGACCCTCATGTTGGACATGCTTTAAATAAGGTAATGATAATTTAGATTATGAAATTGGAAGGAAAATATTATTTAAATACTTGACACAAAAGAGCATATTATAATTATGTAAATTTATATTGGCATATAAACTAAAAAGGTTCGGGGGGTATTTCTCTCTTCCATTTCTTTGCTGAGACTTTTGTTCTTTGCCCATGATTGCTACTTTTTCATATATTTCACATATTCTTATTATGCCGGGTGCCAGTGGCTTACACCTGTAATCCTAGCTAGTGTAGAGGTTGAGATCTGAGGATTGTGGTTCAAAGCCAGCCCGAGCACAAAAGTCCGGAAGACCTATCTCCAATAAACAACCATTCAGAAAACCAGAAGTGGCTCTGTGGCTTAAATGGAAGAGTGCTAGCTTTGAGCTGAAGAGCTAAGGGAGAGCGCCCAGGCCCATAGTTCAAGCCCCACCACCACCAACAACAAAAAAAAAGAATATTCTTATTATGCCTGCTTTAAAATCTTTATCAGGTAAGTCTAATACTTCTAGCATCCCAGAGTTGGTTATCTATTATCATTTTCCTTTAGTGTAAAATCTTTCTGACTCTTGATATGAGTGACTAGTTTTTTTGTTGTTGTTTGTTTTGTGCCAATCCTAGAGCTTGAACTCTGGGCCTGTGGGCTGTCCCTGAGCTTGTTTGCTCGAGACTAGCTCTCTACCACTTGAGCCACAGCTCCACTCCCAGCTTTTTGGTGATTAATTGGAAATGAGAATCTCATGAAATTTCCTGCCTGTGCTGGCTTCAACTATGATCCTTAGATCTCAGACTCCCAGAATAGCTAGGATTACAGATGTGAACCACCAGCACCCAGCTTGTTGTTCTAATAGCATCCTGTGAATAGCTATGTTAACTGATGTTATATCCTTTATCAGACTTTTTGAGTCCTTAAGTACAAGGATCATGTTGTAGTCATCACTTTGTTCATTACCAGTGTGGTGCCTCAGATTTTAAAAACTCACATATTTGTTACCTCTGTGTTTATGTAGCATTTGTATTAGACTTAATAGTTTATCTTATATGTTCTTTTAAAATTAGACTTTATTTTTATTTTTTTGTCCATTGTGTGGCTTGAAGTCAGGGCCTGGGCACTGCCCCTGAGCTCTTTTGCTCAAGGCTAGCACTCTACCACATGGAACCACAGCACCACTTCTAGTTTTTTGGTGGCTAATTGGAGATGAGAGTCTCACAGACTTTCCTACCCAAGCTGGCTTTGAATCCTCAGATCTCAGCCTTCTGATTAACTAGGATTACAGGCATGAGCCACCAGTTCTGCTGGACTTTATTTTAAAATGTTTTTGCATTATGAGCCACATGCTTTCTATGTAGATGTTGATTGTCATTTGATCTTTGCAGATTTTGAAAGACATAGCCAATCGATTTCACATGATGAGAGGCTCTAAAATCCATTTTGTGCCTGGTTGGGATTGCCATGGTTTGCCCATTGAACTAAAAATACTATCAGAACTTGGTGGAAAAGCTCAAAATCTTTCAGCTATGGAAATTAGAGAAAAAGGTACATAATCTCTGTTTGTTCTTTTAAAATGATTTTGTACATGCTTAATTCCCTTGGAAAAGTCAGGATTTTACCAGAAGGACTTTTGTTTTGGTTTGCTGTAATGAGATCTGTTGGGAACTATTACATGTTAGAGGAAACAAAATCTTCCAATTGATTCTCTTGAGCATTTCTGTTTATAGACTGAAGGTGAAACCTTGTGAATCTATCCATTGCAACCCTTCAGTTGTGTAGAGACTTTTATTTTATTACAACTTACTTTAGTGTTCATTTTACTATATAGAGCTTGGTGTCTCATCTCACGTTCTGAATCACAAGTCACTTCTAAGATACATGGATTACAAAAAAATCAAACTATTATCTTTTTGTGTGTGCCAATCCTGGAACTTGAACTGTTGGCCTGGGTGCTGTCACTGACCTTTTTGCTCAAGTCTAGTGCTCTGTCACATGAACCACAACTCTACTTCTGGCTTTTCTTAGTGGCTAATTGGAGATAAGTCTCCTGCCTGGACTGGCTTTGAACCTTGATCCTCAAATCTCAGCCTCCTGAGTAATTAGGTTTATAGGTATGAACCAGTGGTGTCCAGCCTCAACCAAAAATTTTAAAGTGTATTACAACCATAAAATAAAATACATGTATTTTAAAGCTGGGCATTATGGTACATACTTGTATTCCTAGCATTCCTGGAGGCTAACTCAGAATTGTGGGGATGAGGCCACCTGAGCGTCATGGGGAGATTCTTGCCTCAGAAAAAAACAACCAATCAACCAAATTACAAGAACTCATTTTTAAAAATTAATAGCTTATTTTATTCGTGATCCTTTCAGTAGATTTGGCTAGAAAGGAAGTTTTCTTGTCTACTGTATGTATTTGGATATAATTATAAAGATTTTTCTTTATGTGCATGCTGGTACTAGGACTTGAACTCAAGGCCTCACACTCTGTCCAGGCTTTTTTCATTCATAGCTGATGCTCTACCATCTGAGCCTCACATCCAGGTCTGATGGTTTGCTATTTAATTAGAGATAAGAGTCTCCTGAATTTGTTCCCTGGGATTTGCTCTACACTGTAATCTCCAGATCTTATCCTCCTGATTAGCTAGGATTATCATCGTGATTATGTGCCCCTGTAATATCAGTACATAGGGAATTTCAGGCCAGCCTGGGCTTCATCATGAGACCATATTGCAAAAAACAGTACACACATAGGCTGGGAAGTTGGCTCAGTGGTAGAGCGCTTGCCTTGCATGCATGAGGCCCTGGGTTCGATTCCCCAGCACCACATAAGCAAAAAGAAAAAAAGCCGGAAGTGGCACTGTGGCTCAAGTGGTAGAGTGCTAGCCTTGAGCTGAAGAGCTGAGGGACAGTGCCCAGGCCCAGAGTTCAGGCCCCACGACTGGACCTCCCCTCCCCCCAAAAAAACTGTACACACACAAAAATAATAATAATAATTACCCAGGCTGTAATACTAGCTACTCAGGTAGGTGAGATCTGAGGATCATGGTTCCAAGCCAGCCAGGGCAGAAAAGTCTGTGAGTCTCTTATCTCCAATAAACTATTCAGAAAAAGCTGGAAGTGGTGCTGTGGCTCAAATGGTAGAGTACTACCTTGAGTAAAAGAAGGTCATGGACAGTACCCAGGCCCAGTTGAAGCCCTAGGAACAGGGAAAAAAAGAGAAAAAGAAAGCCCCAAGAAACATTTTTTCAAAGTTATTGGCTTTCAAAAGCCTTTCCTTTTCCTTTCTTTCTCTTTCCCTTTCTTTTTAGCTAGATCATTTGCTAAAGCGGCCATTGCAAAGCAGAAAGCAGCGTTTACCCGCTGGGGAATAATGGCGGATTGGAATAATTGCTACCACACTTTTGATAGAGAGTATGAGGCCAAACAGTTGAGAGTTTTTTACCAGATGTATGACAAGGTAATAAAAGATTTCTCTTTTCTTCACCATATTAAAGTATGAATCACAAACTTTCAGCTTTATTCTAGTATTTCTGTCTTTTAGGGCTTAGTTTATCGATCTTACAAGCCTGTGTTTTGGTCTCCTTCATCAAGGTACATATGTGTTTGTTGGTAATTAAAGTAGAGAGGGCTGGGAAGGTGGCTCAGTGGAAGAGTGTGAGAAATTGATGACATTTCCTTATTTATGTTTGATGTTTTTAAACCTTAGGACTGCTTTGGCTGAAGCAGAACTTGAATATAATCCTGAGCATGTCAGTCGTTCAATTTATGTAAAATTCCCTCTCTTAGAACCTTCTCCTAAATTAGCACCACTTACAGGTAAGGTTTATTTCCTTGGATTTATTCAAACTATGAAATTGTATTATTTGCTAACAGTTATGATGTTATTTTCACAGATGGTTCATCTCCTATTAGTGTTTTAATCTGGACCACCCAGCCTTGGACAATTCCAGCAAATCAGGCCGTGTGCTATATGCCAGAAGCAAAGTAGGTATATTATTACATTTTTAGTCTACAAATAGGAATCATGCCACCATTCGCATTATGTTGAACTTATTTTCTCCTTATTATCCCTTTAAAAATCGAATGAATTATAATATACTATGTTTGTATAGATTTTATTAATTCACAGATGATTCCTTTTAAGACCTAGCTTTCTTTGGAACATGAAACATGAAGTGTGGAGTGGTTTGAAAGTAGTGCTTTTTATTTCACCAGTACTGGAGTTTGAACTCAGGGACTCAGGCTTGCTGAGCAGTCAGTCATTCTACTGCTGAGTCACACCTCCAGCCCTTCTTTTGCCCTGGTTATTTTAGAGATGGAGTCTTCTTTCCTGCCTGAGAGCATGCTTGGACCACACAGTCTTCTTCCCAGAGCTGAGAAGACATGTAATATCACTGTTGAATATCTGTAATATCTGTTGAAATGGAGACTCATGAACTTTTCTGTCCAGGCTGTCATGGAGTTACTATACTCCTGATCTTGGCCTCCTCCTTAGCTAGGAAGACCAGGTACCTACCATGGTATCCAGCGATTGGTTGAGAAGGGGTCTCATGTTAGACTGCTCTCAAACCTCTGCCCTCATCTCAGCTTTCCAACTAGCTAGGATTACATGCATTGAACCATTGGTACCTGGCTTGCAAGTAGTATTGTTTAACCGAAGTTTGTTTTTCTAAAACAATATTAAAAACTCAGTTGTTAGCTGTGGCTTGTCTTTTTTTCATTGCTAGTAATTTTCTTCTCAAATTTTATGTTAGGTATGCTCTTGTGAAATGTTCTACTTCCGGAGACCTCTACATAGTGGCTGCAGATAAAGTAGCAGCTATTTCTTCTACTTTGGACACAACATTTGAGGTTATTTCAACATTTGAAGGTAAAGATTTAGGCTAGTCTGACTGTCACAGTCATTAAAATATTAGGTTGATTTGAGTTCATTACTTTGTTGAACATTTCCCTGGTAAATTGAAGCAGATTACATATAGTTTTCTCGCTTTCTACATTAGACACTATTTTACATGATTCTTTGAGGGAGAATATAAGTTAATGTGTTTAAAGTATAGGAAAATATTGACAGAGGCACTAGGTATAAGATTATTTCTGGCAAAAATCTAGTAGTTACTTCATAAAATTTTATGCAGAATTGTTAAATTGATTTTTTTGTGTGTTTTTTGTTTTTTTTGTTGGTTGTGGGGCCTGAACTCTGGGCCTGTGCACTGTCCCTGAGCTCTTCAGCTCAAGGCAAGTGCTGTACCATTTGAGCCACAGTGCCACTTCCAGCTTTTTCTGCTTATGTGGTGCTGAGGAATCGAACCCAGGGCCTCATGCATGCGAGGCAAGCACTCTACCACTGAACCACCTTCCCAGCCCGTGCGTGCGAGTGTGTATGTATGTGTGTGTGTGTGGGGTGTGTGTGGGTGTGGGTGTATAGGTGATGCCTTTTCTGAGCTTGAACTCAGGGCCTGGGCATTCTCCTTGAGCTTTGTTGTTCAAGGCTGGCATTCTGCTACTTGTGCTACAGTAGTACTTCGGCTTTTGGTGGTTAACTGAAGATAAGAGCTTAATGGACTTTTCTATTTGGGTTGACTTTGAAGTGTGATCCTCAGATCTCAGCCTCCTGAGTAGCTAGGGTTACAGACATGAGCCATTCGTGCCAGGCTAATAGAATTGTTCTTTTCTGATTTAATACAAGCTGCAAGAAAGACAATAAAGCTTTTTTTTTTTTTGGGTCCAGTCGTGGGGCCTAACTCTGGGCCTGGGCGCTGTCCCTCAGCTCTTCAGCTCAAGGCTAGCGCTCTACCACTTGAGCCACAGTGTCACTTCCGGCTTTTTTTTTTTAATGTGGTGCTGAGGAATCGAACCCAGGGCCTCATGCATGCAAGGCAAGCGCTCTACCTCTGAGCCACCTTCCCAGCCCCTAAAGCTTATTTTTTAGAATGTCATTTTAGTAAGAATTGAACAAATTGTGTAAGTCATTCCAAAGATACAGTATTCATTCTACCAGAAGACTTCTTTGTAAATAATTTGAGGTTTTAACATACTGACTGATTTTGAAATACTACTTTGGAAGTCTGGGAAAGTTTAAAATTATATGTGATCTTTAATGGTATATTTTTATTGCTAAAAAACGATGATATAGATAAAAGAAAGAAAAAAAAGCCAGACATGATAGCTCATGCCTATAATCCTAGCTGCTCAGGAGGTAGATATCAGGAACGTGATTTGAGGCAAGTACCAGGTAAAAAATTCCTGAGACCTTGTCTCAACCATTAAAGGCTGGGTTTGGCTGCTCCTTTCATCCCAGTTATGCAGAAATCGCAGTAAATAGAATCAGGGTCCAAGCCGAGGCAAAAAGCTCACTAAAGCAAAAAGTGCTTGAGCATCATACAGAAAATGGAAAGACTACCTAAGTAAATGGAAAAGTCCTTTAAATTCATTTCTGATGTGAGTTTATATTTAAGTTAGAACTATAAACAAATTACGTTAGCAAAATAGTGACATCAAAAGGAAGAAAGAATTTACAGAATGTTTAAGATTGTTTTTTGTTTGTGATTTTGGAGATAGGGACTTACTAAGTAACCTTAGTTGGACTAGCACTGTTTAGCCCAGACCAGCTTTGAATTTGTAATCCTCTTCAGCCTCCCTGAGCACTGAGATTACAAGTGTGTGCTCCATGCTTTGCTGTTTTAAGAACATTTTATCTTTTTTTGTACAATAGGTTAGTTAGAGGACCTAATACTTCTTTTTTAATTGATCCCAGGGCCTAGAATGCTCCAGCATTCTAGACAAGTACTATACCACTGAGCAACATGCTTTTTTATTTTTATTTTGAGAGAGGGTTTTGCTAAGTTGCTTAAGATAGCCTCTGTGATCCTCTGTCTCAGTTTCCTGGGATTATAGGCTTATATCTCCTGCCCTCAACCTTCATATATTCATATCTCCCACACATACACTTTTTTAATGCAGAAGGTTATTAAAGGCTTCATCAAAAAGTTAGGGGCTAGGCTGGGAAGGTAGCTCATTGGTAGAGTGCTTGCCTTGCATGCATGAGGCCCTGGGTTCGATTCCTCAGCATCACATAAGCAGAAAAAAAAAAAGGGCAGAAGTGGCCCTGTGGCTCAAATGGTAGAGCGCTAGCCTTGAGCTGAAGAGCTGAGGGACAGCGCCCAGGCCCAGAGTTCAGGCCGCACGACCGGACCACCCCCCCCCCCCCCCCAAAAAAAAATACAGATATCTGAGCTGGGAAGGTGGCTCAGTGGTAGAGCGCTTGCCTTGCATGCATGAAGCCCGGGGTTCAATTCCTCAGCACCACATAAGCAGATTAAAAAAAAAAGCTGGAAGTGACGCTGTGGCTCAAGTGGTAGAGCGCTAGCCTTGAGCTGAAGAGCTGAGGGACAGCACCCAGGCCCAGAGTTCAGGCCCCATGACCGGACCTCCAAAAAAAATACAGATATATTTTGTCTAAAGCACATAATTGTTTGAAATTATTACTGAACAGAGAATTGTTATATTGTCTTAAGCTATCACATTGCAGAGTATGATTTGACCCCAGTTTGTATATACTTCTCATTTCTAACAAAAGAAGCTGGTACAGTAGTAGGAATAGTGAAAATAGGATAATTTGCATGAGATAGAATTTATTTCTAGAAAAATAGGAATTGTGTCTGATTTGTCATTAGAGATCTTTGTGGTAGGTAGCAGAAGTCTCAGAGAGACTATTAGAGGGGTAGATACAAAGAAAGTTAATACATTAAATCTGCTTTTCTCAAACCTTTAATTTTCTTTCATATATATATATATTTTTTTTATTGTAAAGATACTGTACAGAGGGGTTACAGTTGCATGAGTAGGGTAATGAGTACATTTCCTATCAAGCATTGTTACCCCTCCTTTGTTTTTCCCCTACCATCCCTTCCCTACCCACCTCCCCCCAAACCTTTAATTTTCTTTTTTTTTTTTTTTTGGTCGGTCGTGGGGCTTGAACTCTGGGCCTGGGCGTTGTCCCTCAGCTCTTCAGCTCAAGGCGAGTGCTCTCTACCACTTGAGCTACAGCACCACTTCCGGTTTTCTGGTGGTTTATTGGAGATAGGAGTCTCACGGTCTCTCTTGCCCGGGCTGGCTTTGAACCGCGATCCTCAGATCTCAGCCTCCTGAGTAGCTAGGATTACAGGTGTGAGCCACCAGCGCCCGGTTCAAACCTTTAATTTTCATACGTAAAAAAACCCTTGGAGAGTATAGCATAGGCTCAAAGGACTAGGCTTAATGAAAATTATAGAAAGAAATTCATATGAAAACTGGAGTAGACTTATCTAAAAACAATGGTTACCAATTTTCTTCTTTAAGATTTTATCGATTATTTGGAAAAAAAGGATTCTGCAGTATGTAGGTTTGCTAATGTCTTCCTAGGAACAAAATTCCAGGCCAGCCAAATTGAACTACAAGGAGAGCCTGTGGTTTTCTTCACAAAGGGAGGCTTTATAGCCAACAGTCAGTTTTCTTCTCAAGCCTTTTTGCCTAGTGTTCAAGTTTCAACTAAATCTACTAAGCAATAGATTATTAAATGAAATGTCAAGATTAAAAGAATCTTTTGATGTTGTTGCACTGAAGATTGAACGCAGGACTTCTCATATGCTACACAGGTGCTTTGTTCCTTGAGCCATGCTATAAGACCTTTTATTTCTATTGAAGATGACCTAAGGAATCTCATTAAAAGGTGTTACCAATATTAGAATGAGAGAATGGGGAAGGATAGAGCAAGAGAGGTTTATTTTGATTAAAATATAATATATGGGGCTGGGAAGGTGGCTCAGTGGTAGAGTGATTGCCTTGTATGCATGAAGCCCTGGGTTTGATTCTTCAGCACCACATAAGCAGAAAAGGCCGGAAGTGGTGCTGTGGCTCAAGTGGTAGAGCGCTAGCCTTGAGCTGAAGAGCTGAAGGACAGCACCCAGGCCCAGAGTTCAAGCCCCATGACTGACAAAAAAAAGAAAAAAATATTATATATTCATATTATATATATATGTATATATATACGTACATCTGAAGCACATCTGAAGAGAATTTCTTTCAAAATTTTTGGCTGTACTAGAATTTGAACTTGGGACTATTGTTAGTCAGGCACAGTATCACTTGAGCTATGATCCCAACACTGTTTAATTTATTTTTTTATTTTTTGTCAGTCATGGGGCTTGAACAGGGCCTTCGCTCTTCCCTGAGCTCTTTTAGCTCAAGGCAAAGTGCTTTTCCACTTTGAGCCACAGCTCCACTTCTGGTTTTCTGGTGGTTAATTGGAGATAAGAGTCTCACAGGAAGTGGTGCTGTGGCTCAAGTGGTAGAGCACTCACCTTGAGCTGAAGAGCGCAGGGACAGTGCCCAGGCCCAGAGTTCAAGCCCCCTGACCGTCGGAAAAAAAAAAAAAGATTGAATCTAAATATTTCTATTACAATACATCTTGAAAATACATTTTGGGGATTGGGTGGGGAGGCGGGGGGAGGCTGGGAAGGGATGTGAAGGGTAAACAAAGGAGGAGGCTGCAATGCTTGATAAGAAATGTACTCACTGTCTTGACAATGTAATTGTAACCCCTCTGTACAGTATGTTCACAAAAAATAAAAAAAAATAAAATAATAAAAAGAGTCTCACAGACTTTCCTGCCCCTGCTGACTTTGAACCACAATTTCAGATCTTAGCTTCCTGAGTAGCTAGGATTACAGGTATGAGCCACCAGTGCCTGGCATTACTTTAGTTATTTATTTTTATTTTTTATTTATTTTTGCTGGTCATGGGGCTTGAACTCTGGGCCTGGGTGCTGTCCCTCAGCTCTTCAGTCAAGGCAAACGTGCTACCACTTGAGCCACAGCACCACTTCCAGCTTTTTCTGCTTATGTGGTGGGGAGGAATTGAACCCAGGGTCTCATACATGCAAGGCAAGCACTCTACCACTGAGCCACCTTCCCAGTCCCCTGAGTAGCTAGGATTACAGGCATGAGCCACCAGTGCCCGGCTCTACTTTAGTTATTTTTTAAGTCAGGTGGTGCATTTGTTGTTTTTGTTTGTTTGTTTTTGCCTATGCCATTGTAGACTACAATCCTTCTAATTATATCTCCCATGTATCTGGGCTGACAGGTATGTGCACTCCATGCCCAGTTTTTGGGTGAGATGGGAGTCTCACTAACTTTTTGCCTGGGCTGGTTGCCATCTTTCTGATCTTGGTCTTCTAAATAGTTGCCATCACAGGCATGAGCCCCCTCAGTAGACTTAGATTCTGTGTTTTTAGTCTCATGTTCTACTGGATATGTAGCTCAGTGGTAAAGCTCCTGCTTAATGCTTTAATTCCTAGCTTGAAAAGAAAAAGATGGTAACTTGATGCCTTCTTGCTAAGTTAAAATAGATAAAACTCTATGAAATAATTCTTAATAATGGCTTTCTTTTCCCACAGGTGTTGATTTAGAGAATGGTACTTGTAGTCATCCTTTAAATCCTGAAAAAGTCTCTCCTCTGTTGCCTGCAAATCATGTGACCATGGCAAAAGGCACAGGATTGGTTCACACAGCCCCAGCACATGGTATGGAAGATTACAGTGTAGCATCTCAGCACAACCTGCCCATGGTACTAGTCCTCTTTTTTTCTTTCAGATTTTTTTATGCTGCTGAATAAAAGCGATAAATCCTAACATTTTTATTGCTTGTTAGTAATAATTTTCCCATAATAATTGTGAAATGCTTAGGTGTGTGCAATATCTTAAAAGTTCATTAATTTATACTAATTGGGAAACATGCCCCGGAATTAGCACAAAAAAAATCAGCACAAAATTAGAATTACAGAATACATCTTACACAAGGGCTTTAAAAAAAATAAGTACACAGGCCTTGTTTTATTGTGCTTTGCAGCTAAGTATTTTTACATATTGAAGATTTGTGGCAAAAGTGTGTTGACCAGTAAAGCAGCCCAGATGATCGTTAGTATTTTTTTGTACTATAGTATTTTTTGCTGTTGTTGTTTTGGTCACTTGTGGGGCTTGAACCTCAGGGTCTAGGTGCAGTCCCTAAGCTCTTTAGCTCAAGGCTAGTATTCTAGCACTTTGGGCCCCACTGCCACTTCTGTTTTTTTGCTGGTTAATTGGAGATGAGTCTCATAGACTTTCCTGCCCAGGCTTTCTTTGAAGCACGACCCTCAGATGTCAGCCTCCTGAATAGCTAGGATTACAGGCATGAGCCACCAGCACCTGGCTTAAAACATTTTTTATTAAGGTATGTACATTGTTTCAGACATAATGCTGTTATAAGCTTAGTAGCAGACAGTATTGCCTCACTGTGATATTCATTCAGTTTACTGTAGTGATCTGGAGCCAAACCCACAGTATCTCTGAGGCATGCATCGATACTTCCTCATAAGCCTATTACAGACACAATAAATAGCTAGTGGATTTTACTAGTTGAAAAGGACAGTTTTGTTCTATTTTTTTTCTTTTTTTTGGGGGGGGGGGGGGTCCGGTTGTGGGGCCTGACCTCTGGGCCTGGGCGCTGTCCCTCAGCTCTTCAGCTCAAGGCTAGCGCTCTACCACTTGAGCCACAGCGCCACTTTTTTCATTTTGTTTATGTGGTGCTGAAGAATCGAACCCAGGGCCTCAGGCATGCAAGGCAAGCGCTCTACCACTGAGCCATCTTCCCAGCCCCTGTTTTGTTCTTTTCTAACAGCACTTTCCAAATTTATTTTTGCCCACTTTGGTTACTTGGAAAGTTTTTCTCAAAAAGTGAAGAAATGGCTGAGAGCCAATGGCTCATACCTGTAATCCTTTCTACTTAGGAAACTGATTCTGAAGGATCAAGTTTCAAACCCATTTTGGGTAGAAAGTCTAGGAGACTCCATCTTCAGTTAACCAGCAAAAAATAGTAGGTTGCCAGCCATAATCAAGAAAGCCAAGAATCAGAGGCCCTGAGGACCAGAGTTCAAACCAGTACCAGTAGATGGATGGACGGATGGATAAAGATGGATAAAGATGGATGGATAGATTGATAGATAAAAACTATGGCTGTTGTATAAATCAGAGAGCAGATAAAGATATTTTAGTATGTTTTGCTACTCCTTGTTATTAAACCTTAGGTATATGCATCAGGAACACATTTTTCCTTTAGTGATTTAAATATTCAAAGTTTACACATTTCTACTGACCTAATAAAAAGTATTCAGGTTTTCCCGGTAGACAAAACTAAGCTGATACATTTTAAATGTGTTGTTTTATCAGCGATTGTCATATGACAGAATGTTCTGATGGCATTAATTGTTCAAAATGACACTTTGTAGGATTGTTTAGTGGATGAAGACGGGATTTTCACAGATGATGCTCATCCTGAGCTTCAAAAGAAAGCTGTCCTTGAAGAGGGAACTGATGTGGGTAAGTATTGCTCCTTTTGGTAATTTAGATATATTTTCTAAGAAGCAGCCAGCAGTAACCTTTCTTGCTGTTTTCCCTTATGCTTCCAACAGAAATAAAAGCTAAAATGAGTCTATTTAACCACATGATTTACTTATTTATTTACTTTTGGTAGCACTATAGAGTTTTCACTCAAGGCCTTATACTTATGAGACAGCCACTCTACCTCTTGAGCCATGTCCCCAGCCCTTCTTATAATTGTTATTTTTCAGATAGGGATCTTATGCATTTTGCCTGGGCAAGCCTCAGACCTCTACCTATGCAGTCTTCCCTACCTAGGCTTCCCATGTAGCCTGGGTTATAGGCATGTACCACCAGGCCCTGTTTATTTGTTGAGAAGAATCTAGCTAATATTTTTGACCTCAAACCATGATCCTCCTAATTTTTGCCTCTCAAGTAGTTAAGATTATAGGTGTAAGCCACCTCACTCTGTATTTCATTTGTTTTTTGAGGCAAGATCTGACTGTATAGCTCAGGCTGGCCTGGAACTTGCTGCGTAGCCATGGCTGGCCTCAAATTTGCAGTCCTTCAGTCTCAGCACTCTGAAGAGCTGGGTTTATAGATATACATTCCATGTCCTGGTTACATGGTGTAAAATGGAGGTTAGGAATTTTTTATCTTTTGCTTTAGGGTGGCTTTATTCAAAAAAATCAAAACAGGCAACAGGGAGTAATACAATTTTAGGGTAACAAAGATAATAGTGACATGACTTTTGTGGGAGAATAAAAGTTCGGTGCAGGCTCCATATTGACTGAATAAGACAATCGCTCCCTGGTGCTCCTCTCCCACAGAACTGACCTTATCACATGCTTTATGTTAGGGTCGTGGATGTTCTCCGTGCTGGCATTGTCTTTCTGCCTTTCTTCAGAATGTTAGGAACCCTTTCCTTGCCCACAGTAGTACTGAGGCTAATTTGACCAGGTGGATTACTTTTTCAGGGCTACTGTAACAAATTGGCAGAAATCTGAGGGCTAAAACCAATAGAAATTCATTCTTTCACATTCTGGAGACTAGATACATATAATGAAGGTATTGGCAAAACTATTCCTCTGGAAGTCTATGTAGGAATCACCATTTGCTCACCCAGGGTTCTGAGGCTCCTGCAGGTGCCTGGCCTCTTTGGGTTTGTAGCTGCCAATGTACCATTCTTTGTTTCTGTTGGCTTGTGTCCTCAGCTCTCTGTCTGTTTCTGTCTCCTCTTCTTTGGAGGACATCAGTCACTGGACTTAGGGCGCACTCTCATCTTGTGCGAGTTCTTTTTAATGTAATTCCAAAGACCCAATTAAACAAGGTTTCATTCATAGATCCAGTGTTGGTAATCTTTTTAGGTGGCATAGTTCAGTCCACCACATCTGGATTACTTCTGGTACCTGGAGATCACTTTAAGACTCATGGTATGAAAGAATATGACTTTAAGTTGCACATTTAGAATGGTAGATTACGTACCATCATGAAAGCTATGGCATTGGTATAATTTAGAGTCTGATTAAGATTTTACATTTTCAGCTTTTCTTCACCAGTAGATACATAGATTATGTCTTTGATATTTAAAAAGGGGCTACAATTATGGGCATCTGTTGGCTCAGATTTAGTGGTTTCTAGTAGTGTTAAAGTGTTATTCGAATTTTCAATTTTATCTAATTTTTTTCTAAGTTATAAAGATGCTTCAAAGTGCAAAGAATTTGGTGAAAGAGGAAAATCTGACACACAGCTACCCCTATGACTGGAGGACTAAAAAACCAGTGGTCATTCGTGCTAGCAAGCAGTGGTTTATCAACATTGCAGATGTTAAGACTACAGCAAAGGTAACAGAACATTCTATTATAAGGGGTGCATTTATCATTCTTGGAGAATCAGCAGTGCACAGGTCATAATGGGGTTTGCATATAGAGATTTTGTTACTGTAATTGCATTCCTAAACCCATAGCATTTTAGATCTGCAAGGACCTTATACCTTAATTCTTTGGTTATACATACATAGCTTAAAAAGGCTGTGAGAGAGCTGGTGGCTCACGCCTGTAATCCTAGTTACTCAGGAGGCTGAGATCTGAGGATTGCAGTTCAAAGCCAGCCTGGACAGGAGTCTCTTATCTTTAGTTAACCACCCCAAAACCCGAAGTGGCTCAAAGAAGTAGAGCACTATCTTTGAGCATAAGATCTCAGAGAAGGCACTCAGGCCCTGAGTTCAAGCCCCATGACCAATTAAAAAAAAAAAAAAAGCTGTGCCTTGTCCAGTCATTTTCCTATGCAATATAATGAGAGTAGGAAGAAATCAGCACAGAACCAAGTTTAGCAAGTTTAACTTTCCAGAGTTTCAGTTCCTGTGGTCTCATCTACATCAAAGCAATAGTAATGTCTATCTCAATGAGGACCCCAGTGACACATAATAGGTGTTTGATAAAGTAATTTAAGCTTTTTATTTCCTTAGGATTGTAACTGCCATCCATTTAAAAAGTTGTTGCTTTAAGTTAACAATACCTTATAACTGATGTTCTAAATAGTTAATACATGTTTGGTGTTCTAAATAGTTAATACATGTTTGAGCTCTTTCATTTAGTACATATATGTATCTGGATGGGTGTATCTTTATATATGTACCTATCATCCACAATAATTTGGTTTAACTGAATGAAGGAGCTCAAGTATGGCTTTGTTAAGTGGGCTATAGCATATTTTGTTCTACAGCTTGCAGGTAAGATTCTTCTGTAATTGTCTTGAGTTGTTGGTTAGTCTGGCAATTTGAGATCCTTGATAAAAGTTGTGCATAACAGTTTATATTTTCTAGACTTGTGTGTTACATAGTTTTTTGGTTTTTCAGTCCTTTAAAGGCAGATTTTCTTATTTGTATGTACTAACATTTGTAACTTGCAGCTCTGCACAGTCTTTTGGTTGTAGAACATCTAAGTCTGATGTAACATGTTTAAACCAAAACAATTGTTTTGTTTTGTTTTTGTTCTTTTAGTTAGGCTTATTTTCCCCCATAGATTATCTTCAGTTGCTTCGTGTAGAAATGGCAGGATTATGGTACCTAGCCATCATCCCAGCACTTGGAAGACTAACACGGGAGAATCATGAGTTCCAGAGTAGTCTATTTTTTTACCTTATGTCAAAAACAAAACAAACAAAAGGCAGAGGCGCTTATAGGGTAATTTATTGCTAGATTCTCATGACCTACCTTGAACAATAATCAACTTTTGTCTAATTCTCATTCCCTCCTCCTCCATACCCTACCTTTTTTTTTTGTTGTTGTCGGTCATGGAGCTTGAACTCTGGGCCTAGACACTGTCCCTCAGATCTTCAGCTCAAGGCTAGCACTCTACCACTTGAGCTACAGCACCACTTCCGGATTGTTAAGTGGCTTATTGGAAATAAGAGTTTCACAGCCTTTCCTGCCTGGGCTGGCTTTGAACCCTGATCCTCAGATCTCAGCTTCCTGAGTATCTAGGATTTATAGGCGTGAGCCACCCAAGCCCAGCTACCCTACTTTTTTATACCCAGCTACTGGATTGTTTTAAAGTAAATATTGGGCATTTATTCTCTTATATTGTTTTTTTATTTATTCCAGGAAACATTTCAACATAATGACTTTTTTGTTTTGTTTTGTTTTGTTTTATTTTTTGGTCCGGTCGTGGGGCCTGAACTCTGGGCCTGGGCGCTGTCCCTCAGCTCTTCAGCTCAAGGCTAGCACTCTACTACGTGAGCCACAGCGCCACTTCTGGCTTTTTTTTTCTGCTTATGTGGTGCTGAGGAATTGAACCCTGGGCCTCATGCATGCAAGGCAAGCGCTCTACCACTGTGCCACCTTCCCAGCCCCAACTTTTTTTTTTTGAGACAGAGTCTTTATAGTCCAGACTGGCTTCAAACTTCAGACTCCTTCCTTAGTCTCTAGAGTGCTAGGATCATAGGCATATGTAACCATGCCTTCTGGTTAATAATTTTTTTTTTGAGAGATTTGGGAGGGTAAAATCTTACCATATAGCCCAGGCCAGCCTTGAACTTGTACTCTATTACAGGGATGTACTACTATGTACAGTTGATAAAGCCTCTCCAAAGCATCATTTCAGTGTCATTATCAGCAGCTTTACACAGCAATATTTATTCTGTAAGAAAAATCAAATCTAGTCATTTGCATTTCATCAATTTTACTCTTGTTTTTGTTTTGTTTTGCCAGTCCTGGGGCTTGAACTCAGGGCCTGGGCACTGTCTCTGTTCTTCTTTTGCTCAAGGCTAGCACTCTACCATTTGAGCCACAGTGTCACTTCTGGCTTTTTTGTGTATGTGGTACTGAGGAATTGAACCCAGGGCTTCATGCATGCTAGGCAAATACTTTACCACTAATCCACATTCCTAGCCCCTCCTTGATTTTTTAAATCAAGTAATAATGGAATTGTAGAGTATTTAGTATGTAGTGCTAGAGGTTTTGAGAATGAGGTGTTTCAGTTAAAAATGAGTTAGGAAAATACTTAAACTTATTTCAAAAATAGGAAGCTGCTTTTATTAATGAGTAGAGATTCTTATAATATTAATATATTTGGATTTTTGGAGATTATTACCAATTTGTATTGAGAAATGAGTCTTTTGGTAGTTGACAAATGAAGTGAAATGCTAGTAGCTTACACTTTTGGGGGAGAGTTCTCAATAGATGGTGAATAAATAGCAGATAACTGTTAACTTTGGGACAGTATCTTCTGAATTGTAAACTATGATACATAAAATAAGGTTATAATATAATTCTTACTTGTCAGCATAGAATAGTAGCTTATTTCAGCATTTTAAATACTGTAGTTTAATGAAATATGCTAACATTAAGCTTTTTATGGCCAGTTTTGATCTAGGGTAAAACCTGATTTTAGATCATTGTTGTTATGTAACCCCCAAGCTGGTATTGAACTCAACCTTCTGAATGCTGGGATTATAGGCATGCACTTATATCTGGCTATGTACCCTTTTTTTTTTTTTTTTTTTGGGTCCAGTCGTGGGGCCTGAACTCTGGGCCTGGGCGCTGTCCCTCAGCTCTTCAGCTCAAGGCTAGCGCTCTACACTTGAGCCACAGTGCCACTTCCAGCTTTTTTTCTTTTTGCTGAGGAATCAAACCCAGGGCCTCATGCTTGCAAGGCAAGCGCTCTACCACTGAGCCACCTTCCCAGCCCTGGCTATGTACTCTTGTTAGTAATTTGTGGCTTTGTTTTTATTTGCCCCATTGGCTCTAATTGTTTTTTCATTTTCTCTCCCTCGCTCCCTCCCTCCTTTCCTTCCTTCCTTCCTTGTACTGATTGTTGAACTCAGGGCCTTGTACTTGCTAGGCGCTACCGCTCTCAGTCCTGGGTTTGTTTTGTTTTGGGTAGTTTTGTAGGGATCATGTTGATCAGTATAAGCATCCAAGTGAAAACTACAGTTGGAAAGGCGATGCCAGTTATACAAAATATATTTTGCTTTCTCTCATTTGACTGATGAATTGATTGCAGGAATTGTTAAAATCAGTGAAGTTCATCCCTGGAGCAGCACTCAATGCCATGGTGGACATGATGGACAGGCGGCCATATTGGTGTATATCAAGACAAAGAGTTTGGGGTGTTCCAATTCCTGTATTTCATCACAAGACAAAAGATGAATATTTGATCAACAGGTAGAACTTTTTCTATAATTTTTCATAATCTAAAGTAAGTGTGGTTTCCTTCAGTTTAAACTATTGAGTATAAAATCCTTTGTATTTAATTAGCTAATTAATTTAGATGAGGTCGCACTAAGTGTCGCCCGGGCTGCCCTGCCCTCTTGACTCTCTTGCCTCATCCTCCTAAGAGGTGGGATTACAAGCATGTGCTATCACACCTGGTTTATCACATAGGCTTTAAATTAAATATTGTGCCGGGTGCCGGTAGCTCACACCTGTAATCGTAGCTTCTCAGGAGGCTGAGATCTGAGGATAATGGTTCAAAGCCAGCCCAGGCAGGAAACCCTGTGAAACTCTTACCGCCAATAAACCATTAGAAAACCAGAAGTGGTGCTGTGGCTCAAGTGGTAGAGCGCTAGCCTTGAGCTGAAGAGCTGAGGGACAGCGCCCAGGCACAGAGTTCAGGCCCCACGACCGGAACCAAAAAAAAAAAAAAAAAGATTTTTCTCTCAACAGAATCATTTTGAGTTGTCTACCCTTTTCATTAGAAATAGCATTGTGTAATTGTTCAGATACTTTAAATTTTAAGACATTGTAACAAGTACATGCACACAGAAGCATTGGCGATTATATCCCAGTTATTTCTTGTTTTTCTTCTTTTTTTCTTTGGGTCTGGTTGTGGGGCCTGAACTCTGGGCCTGGGCGCTGTCCCTCAGCTCTTCAGCTCAAGGCTAGCACTTTACCACTTGAGCCACAGCGCCACTTCCAGCTTTTTTTTTTTTTGCTTATGTGGTGCTGAGGAATCGAACCCAGGACCTCATGCATGCAAGGCAAGTGCTCTACCACTGAGCCACCTTCCCAGCCCCTATCTCCTGTTTTTCTTATTTGTCTCACCATGTAGCCCAGGCTGGCCTCAAACTCCAGATCCTCTTGTTGCATTCTTTCAAGTGTTGGTATTGCAGGTATGACAACCACACTCACCTTATTTTACAAGTTTTTGAAAGGTTGATTGACATCATTGGGACCTTTGGATCTTGGCCTCCTGAGTAGCTTGGATTAAATAGAGGCTTGAGCTAATAATGATGGGACTTGGATGAAGGCTTTTTTTGTGTGTCATTTTTAGGCACATAGTGGTATTTATTTATTTAATTTTTGCTTCTGGGGGTTGAGCTGAGAGCCCTGCACATGCCCTACTATATATTTTGAGTTTTATTAATTTTTTTCTTTCTGTTGGTTATCCTTAGCGTCCTCCATTAAAAAGCTAAGTTTTATCATTACCTTATGGACTATAATGACAGAATTGAGAGAAAACTACAGACTACAGAGCTAGACAATGTAGCCCACTGGTTTCATCCACAGGGATGTGGCCTTTCACTCGAGTCTCATGGTAATGTAGGAAGAGGGGAAAGGTGTGTCACAAGTGGTAGAGTCAACAGGAGTTGAGACCGGGAGGGGAAACTAGCCTATGTGTGTGTAGCATGCTTGGGAGAGCAGGGTCTCAGGGGCTGGAATGTAGACTAAGATGATTGGTTGGGGGAAATCATAAGGAAGCTAATAAATATCAAGAAATCTCAACTTCTTTTTTCTCTCTGTGTCAGTATTGAACTCAGAGCCTGGGCACTCCTCTTTAGCTTTTCACTCAAAGCTGGTGCTCTGCCACTTGAACGATGGTGGTTAATTGGAAATAAGAGTCTCAGGGTGGGCTGGGAAGGTGGCTCAGTGGTAGAGCGCTTGCCTTGCATGCCTGAGGCCCTGGGTTCGATTCCTCAGCACCACATAAGCAGAAAGAAAAAAGCCAGAAGTGGCACTGTGGCTCAAGTGGTAGAGCGCTAGCCTTGAGCTGAAGAGCTGAGGGACAGCGCCCAGGCTCAGAGTTCAGGCCCCACAACCGGACCCCCCCCAAAAAAAAAAAAGAGTCTCAGGGTCTCCTCCTAAGCCTGTGCTAGCTTTGAACCATAATCCTCAGATCTCAGCATCCTGAGTTGCTAGGATTTGCCAACAGTGCTTGGCTGAAATTTCAACTTTTTTTTTTTTTTGTCGGTCATGGGGCTTGAACTCTGGGCCTGGGCACTGTCCCTCAGCTCTTCAGCTCAAGGCGAGTGCTCTACCACTTGAGCTACAGCGCCACTTCCGGTTTTCTGGTGGTTTATTGGAGATAGGAGTCTCACAGTCTCTCCTGCCCGGGCTGGCTTTGAACCACGATCCTCAGATCTCAGCCTCCTGAGTAGCTAGGATTACAGGCGTGAGCCACCAGCGCCCGGCCTGAAATTTCAACTTTTATATAGGCATGAGGAGGACTGAGAGTGTGTCTAGAAAAAGAAAGAAAGAAAGAAAGAGAAAGAAAGAAGGAGAAAGAAAGAAAGAGATTACTCATAGAAAGCACAAGAGATTTTTTTAAATAAATTTTTATTTTTTTTATTGTGAAAATACTGTACAGAGGGGTTACAATTACATGGGCAAGATAATGAGTACATTTCTTATCAAGCATTGTAGCCTCCTCCTTTGTTAAGAGAGAGATTGTTATAAGGCTCTTTTGGTATTGTACTATTTAGAGCTAACGTAAGATTCTGGGCTAAATACTTTTGTTTTGCAGCTGTAATAATTTAGAGTTTGGGAGCTGGGAATGTGGCTTAGTGTTAGAGTGCTTGTCTAGCATTCATGAAACCCTGAGTTTGATTCCTCAGTACTACATAAATAGAAAAGCCGGAAGTAGTGCTATGGCTCAAGTGGTAGAGTTGCTAGCCTTGAGCTTCTTAAGCTCAGGACTGAGTTCAAGCCCAGGACTACAGATTCAAATGATTATAGTGGGTAAATCAACACAGTTCTCTTTCAAGGAAGCATAAGCTACCGCCATTAGTTATCATTTCTTTCAATATTTAGAGGATAAAGCTTTTAGAGAATTACCTTAAAATGACAGAGGTAGGCTATATGTACATATACTGTTAATAGGTAGAGCATACTATGTTTATTTGTTTGTTTTTTATGGTGTTGGGGTTTAAACCCAGAACCTCCCCAAGTGCCAAGTTCAGACCATATACCACCTAGCTACACCCCCAGGCCAGAGAAAACTGATTTAATTGAACATTATTACTTCATGTAAAAATATACTTAGGTGGAATGGTTTATAATTCACCGATTTATAGTTAGATTAGTAAATGTCAGCTCTGTCAGAAAAACACAAGCAAGTTTTCATTAGGTAACATTTGCCTTTTATTTAGTCATTGCATTTACCTCATTGTATTACAGACTCATGTCCATTATCTGTTGCTGTGTTGCTTGCATGATTGATTTCTGGTTGTGAAGTAGCAGAGACATACAGAATATTGGCCTATAGAAGTGACAGACAAATTCAGCCACATCGTCTGTCAATTCATAGGTCATTTTCCTGTACACCATTTGTCATGATGACTCTTTTCCTACTGAATTGTTGGGTCCATTACATGACATAACACTTGAATTTCTGACATTTGTTCTTAATGGTCAGCCTTATGAAACAGAATGGGAAGTTATTATTTTTTCTCCCTAATCAAATAAGAATCAAGGAGTCATGCTTTTCTTTCTTTTTAGACCTTGTACTGTAGAAAGGTGGTGACCATCAGAAGTAACAGCAGCTCCACTGGGAATTGCCTCACAGTCCACATGGAGTTGCTGTTACACCAGATAGTGCCACTAAGTTCCTCAACTTCCTTCTACTTATTTTTTTTTTCTTATTTTTCCTGTGTGGGTCCACGGATTAAACCCAAAGCTTGTCACATGTTAGACGAGTGCTCCACCACAGGTCCTAGAGCTACATTCCCAGTCCAGCCCTCCCTTCTTTCCAAGAAATAATTCCATTTTTGAAGTTAGTATCATTACTCAAATATCACATAGTTTAGATTGAAATCTGCTTCTATGAAAATGAAAAAAAATATCATAAAAAGATAAACATGAAAACATTTGTTACCAACGAAGGAAAATAAGTTGATTAAATTTCTTTCCTTACTTCAGATGAAACTAACCATTGCAATACTTAACATCTATTTAGGAAATTTTGACTTCTAGAAATGAGAAATCTAGTAGCACTTTTCAGTTTAATTGAAGCTACTTTAACTTTAATTTTTGTTTCTTAATAATAATGACATTTCATTGCAAAACTTTTATGTTCATTAGAGAAAAAAATATTGAAATTTGTTTCCTGTGACCTTTAAAATGGATATAATTAAAGTATAGATAGAATGCTCCCTTTCCAATTTCATTGTTAAATTCAATTTTGTCAACAGATAGGAAACATTTAGCCGCTCTTACCTCATTCTTACCCTAGTAAATTGCAGAAGAAAAGTCTTAGCACCATTAATATTTTCGCTTCTAAAGACGAAGCACAGCAAGCAGTGGAATGACAGCAGCAGTTTCATTACCTGTGACTCCTAATGCTGCCTGGCTTCGAGTAATACAATAAGCCTTTGGTCCCTTTGATAGCAGAGTACAGAATGATTAGCTGGTGGTGTTGCTCCTACTGGTTTTCACTGATTGTCCTAAGAAGGGGCACGTAATGCTTGTGTTTAGATAAGGCCTTTGAGTAAAGTACAAAGTTTTATGATGGACTTTCTGCTCTATGAAATACAGCATTAAATGGAAGTACTTAGATTACATAGAGATAAGTGATCACACCCATCTTTATCAACAGTAATTTATACTGATCTGTAGGTTACAAGTTAACTGTGTATTTGTTTTAAGTACATGATATTGTTAACAAAATAACGAGAATTCTTACATTCTAACGACAAATGTGGACTCTTCTTTTTTGCTCCCCCCTCACCCCCAAAAAGACTGCATCTTGGGGAAATATGGAGACAAGTGTTTTTAGATACCTTAAAGCATGCTCTGTTTCATTAGAAAATTTCACTTCTGAGAGTTTTGTTGTTAGGAGAGAAGAGGGCCAGTGTTTTTTGTGGTGTATAAGATGTCCAACATAGCTGTGTGTAACAGAGCATATTGACATAAAGAGAAGATTGAGTTTGATGGGCTATGAAGAATGATTACCCAGCCCTGTAAGGTGGCAGCATAGTACTTCATGGTTGGCTTGGACCCAGGTAAAATTGTAATGATCAGAACCTAACTAACATATCTATCTTTTGAGAACTTGTGCAGATTTTATTTGTATTTTTTCAGATTTTTGGCTATTTACCTCAAGGTTTAAGGTTAATATATGTGTGTTTAGATTTTTATTTAGTTAGTAATTTTTTTTTCTTGGTCAGTTGTGGGACTTAAACTCTAGGCCTGGGCACTGTCCCTGGGCTCTTCAGTTCAAGGCTAGTGCTCTACTACTTGAGCCAACACTTCCAATAAGTATTTTTATATTCCAGTACTGGGGCTTGAACTCAGGGCCTTGGCGCCTTCCCTTAGCTTTGAGCCACAGCTCTACTTCCAGCTTTTTGGTGGGTTAACTGGAAATAAGAGTCTCATGGATTTCCTACCAGGCTAGATCTCAGCTTATTGAGTAGCTGGGATTACAGACATGATCAAATGGCACCCAGTTTCTCTGTGTGTATTTTAAATTGTACATTTTAAATGAAATACATTTATGTACTTTTGAAATGTTGGGACATGAACAAGTACCTCATGCATGATAAGAAAGCTCTCTATCCTGAACTACCTTCCCAACCTTTGATTCTTTTGACATGCAGTTATGTCCAGTAGCCCAAACTGGTCTCAGATTTAGGCTTTTCCTGCATCTGCCTCTGAGTACTAGAATTACAGGTGTGTATCACCATGCCCAGCATGGATTTTGTTTTCAAAACTCTATCACAATTTTTAGGATCATTTAGTCTACCAGAGTAGAAAGACAGAGAATGTTTTCTTTTTCTGACACCAGTTCTTTGCACTTTTAATTTGTTGTAAGTTTTTTTTAATCTGCATTTTTATTTTATTTTATTTCTATTTTTTAATTTATTGACAAAATTATATATATTAGTTGTATACAACCTGACCATTTGGAATACATTTATGTATCATTAACATATACTTGTTTCACTTTATTCTCTCATTCTACCTCTTTTTTTTTTTCTGGCCTAGACTAGTGAATTAAGATGTTAAAAAATTCATGGCTTGGGCTGGGAAGGTGCCTCAGTGGTAGAACACTTGCCTTGCATGCATGAGGCCCTGGGTTCGATTCCCCAGCAAAAAGAAAAAAAGCCAGAAGTGGCGCTGTGGCTCAAGTGGTAGAGTGCTAGTCTTGAGCTGAAGAGCTGAGGGACAGCGCCTAGGCCCAGAGTTCAGGCCCCATGACCAGATCCCCCACCCCCCTAAAAAAAAATTCATGGCTCCTCAAGATTCAACATACTTACAAATTGACACATGCCATGATTCTAGCTCTTTATTCTCTAATTTGAGAGGTCATCCAAAATCTCAAAGTAGAACTGACTTGTTGACCTAATTCTTAGTAAGACATATTTAATACTTATTATTTAGAATTTAGTATTTTAATAATTCATAGTAAAGAAGAAGGCAGCAGGTCTTGTACTAAATGTAAATGAGTCTCACATTTTTAATAAAGTAGTGCTATTCTTTCTTAATTTTTTTTTTTTGTCAGTTGTCTCTGGGCCTGGACGCTGTCCCTGAGCTCTTCAGCTCAAGATGAGTGCTCTACCACTTGAGCCATAGCACCACTTCTGGTTTTCTGGTGTGGTTAATTGGAGATAAGAGTTTCTTGGACTTTCCTGCTCTGGCTGATTTTGAACCGTGATCCTCAGATCTCAGCCTCTTCTGAGTAGCTAGGATTATAGCCATTGAGCCACCAGTGCCCAGTTTGAAACTGGTTAAGCAGATTTGATTTTCATTTGTGGTTATGTCATTTCTAAAATGTGTTACTAGTTAACCTGAAAGAAAAAAAAAGTATAATTTATGAATAAAATGTATGTAAAATACAAGGTTAAGAATTTGAGTGGGGGGAGGGGGGAGGCTGGGAAGGGAGGTGAAGGGTTAACAAAGGAGGAGGCTGCAATGCTTGGTAAGAAATGTATGCATTATCCTGCCCATGTAATTGTAGCCCCTCTGTACAGTATGTTCTCAAATAAAATAAAATTAAATTAAAAAAAAAAAAAAAAGAATTTGAGGTATCGGGCTGAGAACGTGGCTCACTGGTAGACCGCTTGCCTTGCATGCATGAGGCCCTGGGTTTGATTCCTCAGCACCACATAAGCAGAAAAAAATAAGCCGGAAGTGGTGCTGTGGCTCAGGTGGTAGAGTGCTAGTCTTGAGCTGAAGAGCTGAGGGACAGCGCCCAGGCCCAGAGTTCAGGGCCCACAACCGGTCCCCCCCCCCCCCCCGCAAAAAAAAAATTGGAGGTATCATTGGCTAAGGTTATAGATTGGAAGTAGAGAACTTGCCTAGCATGCATAAAACCCTAGGTATAATCCCTAGCTCTGCATAAATGGGGAAAAAGTCAAGATTATGTTTCTTCTTATAAAAAATATATAGTATGTATGTCCAAGTAAATTATATTACTTCCATAAGAAAATGTAATTTAAATAACTTATTTAGACTAGAAATATTTAAGTTTGCTGGGATTTTACAGTTACCTTAACATGACAACAGCAAAATTGAAATCCTTCTTTGGTTCTTTTATAGACTCAGTAATATTGTTGAGTATAACCAAATAGATTGCTGAGTTACCTGGAAGTTAAGAATATGTCAAAAGATCCAGTGAGTTGAATTTGGCATTCTAAAATGCCTGTGGAGTATCTTTAATGGTAAACTTATTCTGTATTATTAAGACTTTCCAGAATAACACTTTTTAGTAGCCTTGTTTGCTATAACTTTTTCCTACTGTTCATAGAAACTGAAGCTCAGAAAAATATTGTTCTTTATTCCTGTCAATGGGCAATAACTGGCAGGTGGAATGGTCTTTGGACTCAGTGCTTACTCTGTCAACACACTAATCTTCTGAGTTGCCAAGATCCCCAGCCTCCCATGTGATTCACAGTCCTTATTAGTCGTTATTAGTCCTCTCTATTGCTTAGTCAGCTGCAGAGAATACAAGTGCAAGTTCAGGGGCAGGGCTTGTCAAGATAGATCAGTTAAAGAGGCGGAAGAGAGAACCAAAATCAGCTCTGACCTGTGACTTAGAGAAACACACTTTCAAGGCCTGCATGAACCATTTTACTTGTTCCTCTGGAAACAGCTACTGTGTACAGTGTACAGAGTGCTTGCAAAGTGTTTGAAAAGTGTAGGTTAGTGTGTACATGCAACTCCTTTGGACTCATGATAATATTAATCTTAATATTTCTACATTATATATTTTATCTGTTTATTTCAATATATTTAAACTATAATTTGCCTGAGTTAGCAAAACAAAATAAAAACAGGGCAAATGACATACATTTTTAGAATTTTAGTATCATTCTTTTTTTTGAGGGGGGCAGTCTGGAACTTTAACTCAGGGTCTGGGCACTATCCTTGAGCTTCGTTTGCTTAAGGATAGCACTCTACCATTTGAGCCACAACACCACTTCTGCCTTTTTCTGTTTATGTGGTACTGAGGAATCAAACCCAGGGCCTCATGCATGCTAGGCAAGCACTCTACCAATAATCCAAATTCCCAGCCCAGTATCATTCTTTTTTAATGAAAATTTTATAGTTGGTATCTGAGTATAGTAACTATAATTATATATCTATATGTACTTTGTGCTTTGTGACTGCTTTGCATGTATCTCTTTTTGTTATTTTGTTAGGTGTCAAAGTTCAACAGAAGTTTATTATATAGTCCAAGTTGGCCTTAAGCCTCCAACTGCATGGGGTAGGCCTGTGGCACCATGCCCAGCTTTCTTTTTCTCATAGGCATTAGATTTATTTTCTTTCTTTATTTTTTTAGAATTTTTATTGTAGAGTTGATATACAGAGGGTTACAGTTAACATGAATTAGGTAATGAGTAATGAGTACAATTCTTGTTGAACTATGTCTCTCCTACCGGTGCTCTCTCCCGGTCTTTCCCTCCCATCCCCACCCACAAGATGTCCAATTCATTTTCCACATAGTGTCTAGTAAATATCCCTGTTGTATTTGTTCATCCTGTACCATCTTTTATATGTTCTCCCTTACCCTCTCAAATATAAACAAACTAACAAGACAAAAGGCAGTGTATTTTCTTAACTGATAAAGTGTGCAAATTGTGTAAACTAGTAATATGTAACTAAACATTATTGTCATATAGCTAGGTACTTATTTCATAAAGTTTTTATGGTTTTATAATAGGATTTTATCTTCATAGCTAAAGTCCACCTGAGATAAGTAGCTATTTTAGCAATATGAATTTTGTGCTCATTTACATTCCTGTCATTTATAAATCCTTCAGAGTCTGCTGGTAGCATTATATTGTTTTCAATCTATCCTTTATAAAATCTTTTCTAAGATATTTCAGATTTCAGTTTTAGAGCATACTTCATTTATGTAGCCTACTTAATTTCTGCTTCCCACATTTTTTTTGTAAACACTTGATTTTCCTATGAATTTAAGATCTAGGGAAGGTTTGCTCTGTGAAGTCATGATGAATAAGACACAGACGCAAATTAAGAACTTGGCACTTTTTCCTCTTTGCTTCTTTTCCCCCACCACTGTCTCTGTGGACCACAGAAAATTCCTAGTTACTTGCACCAATGGAGTATGATCCCAAGGAGGAAAAGTTGGCTTTACTATGTGTACTTTAATCTTCTTAGTGTGTATGCCAGTCCTGGGGCTTGAACTCAGGGCCTGGGCACTGTCCCTGAGCTAGTGCTCTACCACTTGAGCCACAGTTCCATTTCCAACCTTTTCTGAGTAATTTATTGGAGATATAGACTTTCCCACCCTGGCTGGCTTTGAATCTCGATCCTCAGATCTCAGCCTCATGAGCTCCCAGTGCCTGGCTCAGTACTTTAATGTTTTACTAATGATTAACATAAATTTACCTAGCCTAAATGAATCAGTTTAGATGCATATATTGCATATGCACACACACACACACACACAGTAGGTATTTTATGTGTTATTGATATTCATAATAAGTCTTTTAATAATGCTGTATTGGAAACTTACAAATGAAGGATTTGAGGCATAGAGATGCTAAGTGCCTTTCCCAGGATCATATGAGTGGTTAGTGATAGAGCCAGAAATCAGACCCAAAGCTGCAGGGTCCATGTCCTTGACCACTATACTTACTGGGCCTAAATAGAAAGCAACACAGAGAAACTGTCCATCAGCAAAACTGCCACAATAAGGTAAATATTTTAATAAATTAAGCTTGTTATTGATATGAGCATCTTTTTTTTCTGAGTTAAATTTTCAGATAATTTTATGATCAGTTTCAGCATCATAGGGTATGCATTTGTTGGCATTTGTCTTGTATCCAAGGCACTATGTTAAATTTACTGGTATAATCTCTCCTGAGTTATTCTGAGAGAAGTACTGTATGTAGGTCACTGAACTTAGTCTCATTAAGACAGGCCTCTTGTCTGTTTTGTTCACTGCTACATCTTGTACTAGATGCCCAAAGGTGGAGGTGCTAAGCAGGTTTTGGGGTTATTCTTGTTGTTTGAACACTTGTGCATGGCCATGTGATGAGCGTGCCAGAGTCAGAACCTAAGCCTGGAGAGCTGCAGTCCATTCCGTGCTCTAGTCCGTTGCTTCTTGTGCAGGCAGGTTTGGATGTGGGTCTGTCAGTAGTCTTGGAGCTTTTAAGTGGAGAATTCATGTGATATGAACACTTTGAGCAAAGCATCTATGTCAAGATGTATCATGTAAAGTAAAGGATTGGAGGAAGGGAAATTTCAGACCATTGTATAAATCTTCATGTAGTTTGGACTGACAGAATGTCAACTGTAATACTTCGGAGTTCGAACTGACAGACATGTTGACTTAATTTGGGCAGGAATTGTAGGAGGGAAGGTAATTAAAAGGTTTCAGGTCTTGGTAGTTGGACAGCAAATAGATTGAGAGAAATAGGGGAAATTATTAACTGAAAAAGGAGGTCAAGAAGTCTTTTTTTTTTCTTTTGAGTTTATATATGATCCATTTGTTTTTATTCATATTGAATTTAAGATGATGACAGCAGCCAAGCAAGCAATAGAAAATTCCACTAAAATACCAGAGGAAGTTAGAAAAGATGCTTGTAATCCCAGCACTTGGGAAGTGGAAGCAGGAGGCTTGGGAGTTCAGCCTAGCCTGGACTACACAATGAGGTAGAGGCCAGCCTGGGATATATAACAAAACTCATTCTCTAAAATCTAGAAAACACATGGTGGATCTGTTATCTAGCTACTGAGCAGGTAGAGATCAGGAGGATTATGGTTTGAGACCAGCAAGCGCAGGGAGGGCGGGGGGGGGGGGGAAGGGGGGGCGTCAGTTAGTGAGATCCTGATCTCAACACACAAGCTGGGCATGGTGATACATGCTCTAACTACAATAGGATACAGCAGCCCTGGGCAAAAATACAAGAATATCTGACTATCTGAAAATAACTCAAGCAACAAAAAGGACTTAGATCCTGACACCATGTCATTCACGCCTGTAATCTTGTGTACTCAGGAGGCTGAGACCTTAGGACCTCAGTTCTAAGCCAGCTCAGGCAGGAAAGTCCGTAAGACTCTTATTTCCACTAAATAAACAATCAAAAAAGATACAAGTGGAGCTGTGGCTCACAAGTGGTAGGGCACTAACCTTGAGCACAAAAGTGCTCAAGCATCCAGTCCCATAGTTCAAACCCCACAACTGGCAAAAGGAAAAAAAAAAAAAAAGGGACTTGGGCAAGATTCAGATGGTAGAGTGACTGCCTAGTAAGTGCAAGGCCCAAGCTCAAACCCTAGTATTTCTGACACCCCAAAAATAAGACTGGGGATGTAATTCAGTGGTAGAATGTTTGCTTAGCATGAACAAAGCTAGAATTTTATCCTGAGCACCATCAAAAAAAAAAAAAAGAAAGAAAAAAATACAACAAGTTACTACTGTATTTGAATTTTAAAAATTTTACTTATTACAATAGTAAATTGCAGTAACTGAATATTTAAGTAAAATTCAATAATTCTGCCCCTAAAATAGCCAAACCATTGAGCATATTGCTAACCTAGTGGAACAACATGGCAGCGATATCTGGTGGACTCTTCCTCCTGAGCAACTTCTTCCAAAAGAAGTCTTAACTCAGGTAAGCTTCTTTCTGTATTTAGCAGCCTTTGTGGTATTTCACGACTGAAGGACAATGTGAGAGACCGTTATAGTCCAATAGTGATCATATAGTAATGGGACATTAATGAATTGACTTAATATAAATGGGAAGCCGTGCAATCTGGGAGTGGGTATGGAGTTTGGCAGCAAACTGTAGCATTGAACCAGGCAGCCATGATAGGCTTGCTTGTGATCTCACTGGGGGTCAAGACTGATTCTGACCCACATAGTCCACAAGGTAGATGTACTTGAATCAGAGAGAATAGCCTCTCACATTGAAACTCAAAACTGTGAGGTATATGGCTGATAACCAAGTGGCTGTAGTTCCTTGCACATGCCAGCAGAGGGAGCTCTGCTGAACAAGGAAATGCTTCTGAATGCTCTAGGTTTTATTGGAAAATGTGGATTTAGTTTTTATTTCCATATCTTCAGTCCTCAGACAGTCCTTACTGTATGACTGTGGTCTTTGTGTAAGAAAGATGTTTTTCCATTCTCCACTAGGCTGGCGGTCCCGAGGCCTTGGAGTATGTGCCAGGACAGGACATCCTGGACATATGGTTTGAAAGTGGAACCTCATGGTCTTACGTTCTTCCAGGTAATTCCTAAAAATCAACTCTGCCCATTAAGGAGTTGTGAAAGTACAGAGTTGTTGCTTAGAGAGCTGTCTGTAATCAAACAGTTTTTTGTTGTTGTTGTTCTTTTGCCTATCTAGAAGATCTGCTATAATTTTAGACCTGGAAGCATCCTTAGAAATTATTTAATCCAATAATTTACAAACTTGGTTTTGCTTTTCAGGATGAAATTTTTGTTTAGAGTTGTTGTTGTTGTTGTTGTTGTTGTTGTGTTATATGGGGAATTGGACCCAAGATCTCACCCATGTTAGACAAATGCTATGCCACTTGAGCCATGCCCCATCCCTGAAATTTCACTTAGAACTACAACATATAGGATAGGTAACAATGGGAATTTTTAGCCAGGCACGATGGTATGCACTGGAATTCTAGCACTCAGAAGGCTGAGACAAGGATTTATGTGATGTTTCTCCGTTGTCTAAACCAGTTTGTTTTCCCTCAGCCTACTGCTTGGCTACCTCAAGGCATCCAGTTTATAACTGAAATAGCAGAATCCTCACCTTAAAAAGAAATAAAAATAATGGCTGAGTGCTCACTCACATATAATTCTAGCTACTCAGGATGCTGATATGTAAGGATCACTATTTAAAACCAGTTTAGGCAGAGAAGTCCATGAGAGTCTTACCTCTGGTTAACCAGTAGAAAGTGGATTTGTGGCTCAAGTGATAGAGTGCTATTCTTGAGCACAAAAGCTCAGGGTCACCACCCAGGCACTGAGTTCAAGCCCCAGTACTGGCAAAGAAAAAAAAAAAAAGGTAACGAGGGATAGAAATAGAGACTGAGAACAAAAGCCAATAGCAGGGGCCTGGGAAGTGGCTCAGTGTAGAGTGTTTGCCTTGTGTGCATGAGGCCCTGGGTTCGATTCTTCAGCACCACATAAGCAAAAAGAAAAGAGCCAGAAGTGGCGCTGTGGCTCAAGTGATAGAGTGCTAGCCTTGAGCTGAAGAGCTGAGGGACAGCGCCCAGGCCCAGAGTTCAGGACCCACAACCGGACCCGCCCCCCCCCCCCCCAAAAAAAAAAAAGAAAGCCAGTAGCAGTTGGGAAGGGAGAGAATAAAGGGATAAATATGACTGAAACATTTTATACATATGTTTAAAAATGGAATAAAGAATCACGTTAAATTATTTTTAGTCAGAGAGAGGCGATAAAAGTAACAGGCAAGTTGAGCACCAGTGGCTCACACCTATAATCCTAGCTACTCAGGATGCTGAGATCTGAGGATTGTGGTGTGAAGCCAGTCTTGGCAAGAAAGTACTCATGAGACTCTTATCTCCAATTAACTACTCAAAAACCAGAAGTGGCACTGTGGCTCAGTTGGTAGAGTGCTAGCCTTGAGCAAAAGAGCTCAGGGACAGCACCCAGGTCCTGAGTTCAAGCCCTACAACCGGAGGGGGACGGAGAACAGGAGTGAATTTGATCAAGGGACAGTGTATGCATGTATGGAAATAGAGTAAAATCCCTTTGTACAAAAAAAAATCAGAAACAGTCTGATCAATCATTTTTCAGTAGGGAAAATGAGATTTTAGGAAAGCCAAATGTGGTTATAGTCACCTCTTTCTTTGTGAGTGTTACAGTTCCTTTTCTAGATTACGTTGTCCACATGTCAGCAATCTTCTGTCCAAACTCACTAGCTATACAACACCCTGAGTACACTCAATATAAATGATGGACTTTGTGTGATAAGGTGTCATTGCCGGTTGATAGATTGTAACTAATGTTCCACTCTAGCCAACAGTGTCAATAATAGAGACACTGTAGGCAGGGTGGATGAGAGCTATATGTTCTGTTCAGTTTTGCTGTGAACCTAAAAGCGTACTTTTAGTTATTATTTTGGTTTAAATTATGTTCAGGTACCACATAGGTTAAGTAATAGTTTTGCCATATTCCTGTGTGCTGGCTCTAAATTTACTTTTTTTTTTTTTTTTTTTGAGAGAGTTTCCCTATGCTGGTCTGAACTCACCCTTCTGCCTCGGTTTCTCAAGGGGGGCTGGGATTACGGGTGGGTAGGAAATGCTAACTTTTGTTACATGGTTAAGTGTTACATTTCTTAGAATTCTAAAACTTCATACTTCCTACCACATCATACATAACTCCTAAGTATGTTTTTAAATTTTTGAGTGTTCTGTTCAAGAAGCAAAAAAGATGAAATATAAAACATAAACTGCAAAAAAGCTTTTTCTCCCTCTTGTAAACTTTAGATACATAATTTGCACAAAGGATTTAGCATTATATATCAAAGCTTTGAAATAGTTGACGGAGTAGGTATGTTTACAGGAATCTCTGCCGCAGAATAAGCAGTTCTGGGTGAAGATTTTGTGTCTGGATATTCCTTGCAGGGTTATTTTTTCCTAACCATAATGATTTGAAACAGTGAACCAGTGATTACCTATAAAAAATGATTCAAGCATTTGTTATGCATACATACAAGATAATGATATATAGACATTAAATGGAATATTTATGTATGAGTGGAAGTATTTCAAGTACAGGATTCACAGTAGCAAAAGTCAGGGAGAATGTCTTGATTTGCAACTCCCATCTGTATTTGTATATATAAACAAAGCCTTGGAAGGAAATATAAGATGATAAAATAATTATGTCTGTAGGGGAAATGTTTATAATATTCTTTTTTTCTTTCTTTCTTCTTTTTTTTTGTTGTACAAGAACTCAGGGCTTGGGTGCTATCTCTTGGCTTTGTTGTTGCTCAGGGATAACACTGTCCCACTTAAGCCATACCTTCCAGTTTTTTTTCTTTTTTCTCCCTTTTTTTTCCTCCCTCCCTCCCTCCCTCCCTTCCTTCCTTCCTTCCTTCCTTCCTGCCTGCCTGCCTGCCTTCCTTCCTTCCTTCCCTCCTTCTCTCCCTCCTTCATTCCTCCCTCTCCCTCTCTCTCTATTTTCTTTCTTGCCTGCCTGCTTGCCTTCTTTTCTTTTCTTTTCTTTCTTTCTCTCTCTCTCTTTCTTTCTTTCTCTCTCTCTCTTCCTTCCTTCCTTCCTTCCTTCCTTCCTTCCTTCCTTCCTTCCTTCCTTCCTTCCTTTCTTTCTTTCTTTCTTTCTTTCTTTCTTTCTTTCTTTCTTTCTTTCTTTCTTTCTTTCTTTCTTTCTTTCTTTCTTTCTTTCTTTCTTTCTTTCTTTCTTTTTTTCGTTGTGGCTAGTTACTGATAGTCTGATGGATTTTCCTGCCCCAGCTGGGTTTGAATTGTAAACTTCAGATCTCAGCCATTTGAGAAACTGAGATTGCAGGCATGAGCCATTTTTATTTTGTCACTTTAAGTTACTGTAAAACAATGTTTATTTTTTTAGGTACTGACCAAAGAGCAGATTTGTACTTGGAAGGAAAAGACCAACTTGGGGGCTGGTTTCAGTCTTCTTTACTAACAAGTGTGGCAACAAGGAAGAAAGCACCTTTTAAGTAAGTATCCCTGAGCTCAAGGCCAATGACTTTGCGTACCTGCCAGTGTAGGAAGCCCTGTGCTGGGTAATATGTATATATGCATAGGTATGATGCTATATAAATGCAACATTAACAAAATTAGAGCTATTCTTCTTCTATAAGAAAGCACTATGGTCTTCTGTCACATTAGAAGAAGAATTTAAAGTAAGAAAAGAAGCTGGCATGGCAGCATATACCAGCCACTCAAGACAAGAGGATTGTTATTTGACGTCAACCTTGTAAAGTTATGTGAGATCCATCCTATCTGAAAGAGCAAGTAAAAACAAAACAGGCTGTGGCATGACTCAAGTGGTAGAACCCCTGCATAGCAAGTGCAAGGCTCTGAGTTCAAATCTCAGTACCTCCAAAAAAAATAAACAAAAACTCAAACAAGCAATAAAGGTAAGAAAATGAAAAAGGGAAAAAGAAGAGACCTCACCAAAGAAGTCATTGATGAAAATTTTAACTCTTCAAAAGTTGTCATCAACTGGAATAGAGGGGAAAAGCTATAGGTCTTGAACTCAGGTGAATTCAGGTGAGATTTAAACAGGAATGTAGGGAAGGATGCTTTAATCTTACTTGTGATACCCACAGTGACTAGTAAACTGAAACATTACTTAGGGAATTTTCTTAATTACTGTGTTTTTAGCTAGTACAGATAATTACTCTTCTTATTCAAATTGGAGAGCAGTTTAATCAGAAAAGTTATTAATAACTTAAAGTTTTTGCTACCAATAGTGACATATCCATCCTAAAACAATTTCCACATCTCTTCTCTAATGTGTTTCTTTAATACCCATCAGAACAGCAGATGCTGTTTCTCCAGGTAATTTTCAGGTGGTTGTTCTTTCAAGACATGCTTTTCCTTCATTAGTTTCAGTGACTCTTCAATATTGATTCTTCAACATGTAATACGTCAGGAAATAATGTGTTTAATGAGTGGAAACTCCTCCAGTTTTCTGTGCAGAAGTAGAGAGCTCACTACTTAACTATCCCTATCTGTTAGCCGCTGAAAACCAACCTTTAAGAAAAGCTTTCACCTATAATCAGTCAAGGAAAAAAAAAATCTGACTTGGGTCCAACTGGGATCACCTTTAAATTACGCATTATCTTCAAAGGAATTATAATCATGCTGTCATTAAAGTAGCTAACTCACCTTCTTAGGACAGTGGTTGTCCATGGGTTTACCCTCGGAGAAAAGGGAGAGAAGATGTCCAAGTCCCTTGGGAATGTCATTGACCCTGATGTCATCATCAATGGAGGACAGGTAGGTCCTACCATTAGAAGCCATTTGATTTTTGTTCAACAGTTCATAATTGGCAGCCCGAACATAAAATGCAGTAACTTCAGTATAAATAAACACATAAGAATAAAACTATCAGGAGCTGGGTGGCTCAGTGGTAGAGTGCTTGCCTTGCATGCCAGAGGCCCTGGGTTCAATTCCTCAGCACCACATAAGCAAAAAGAAATAAAGCCAGAAGTGGCTCTGTGGCTCAAGTGGTAGAGCGCTAGCCTTGAGCTGAAGAGCTGAGGGACAGCGCCCAGGCCCAGAGTTCAGGCCCCATGACCGGACCCCAAAATAAAAAAAGAATAAAACTATCAGCCAGGAATTGGTACTATAATCCTAGCTACTTAGGAGGCTGAGATCCGAGGACTGTGGCTCAAAGCCAGCCCAGGCAGGAAAGTCTGGGAGACTCTTATCTCTAATTACTATTAAAAAGCCAGAAATGGCTCTGGGACTCAGAGAGGTAGAGCACTGGCCTTGAGCACAAAAGCTCAGGGACAGTGTCCAGGCCCTGAATTCAAGCCTGTCTCCTTACTCTTCCCCCCACACCCCCAAAAAAAGAAAAGAATACAACTTACCTTTTCTAAAGTGTTTGCTGCGCTCACTGGAATTGACGTCATTCTGTTTGCGTGCTGCTCCTCCGCTGCAGGATCAGAGCACCGAGCCTCCCTATGGTGCTGATGTCCTTCGCTGGTGGGTCGCTGAGTCCAATGTCTTCAGCGAAGTCACAATTGGCTCATCCGCGCTCAAGGCTGCCAGAGATGACCTTAACAAGGTTAGAGCCATGATTCCCCGGTTTCCCAGTGGAAACTTCACTAACTCATTGTTGTAAAAATGGATGCACACTTTCTCTGGCATAATAAGACTAAGTGAAAAGGAGATTGCAAGTTGTGAGCATTTAAAGATATTCTGAATTAATTTGCTGAAAACGCTACTAGTAGCTGGACATGGTGATGCACGCCTCTAATCCCAGATATCTGGGAGGTGGAGATGGGAGTCAGCCTGAGCAAAAACTTGCAACACTCTCATTTCACAAGAATCCCAGCATGCTGGTATATATCTACAATCCTAGCTATATAGGAGGAATAGGGAGGGGAATTTTTGTCTAAGGCTAGCCCCGGTAAAAACGTTAGACTCTATCTGAAAAATAACTAAAACCAAAAGAGTTAAAGACAGACTGGTAAAGTATTTGAGTTGAAATGCCAGTACTTCAATAGATAGATAGATAGATAGATAGATAGATAGATAGATAGACAGATAGATAGATAGATAGATAGATAGATAGATAGATAGATAGATAGATAGATGAATAAATAGATAAGTAGTTCCAAAAATTTCTTTTCATACTTTATTAACACAAAATATAAGACTGATACAAAATTATATTAATTTTCTCTAACAGACATTATTTAGCCATAAAAATCCATTGCTTGTTTGTGTAAGGGTTATTGGAAAGAAAGTTTGTTTATGTAGGAACAATGATATGTTAATATCTGTAAGTGGTTGTAAAGGGGTTTTAATTCAATTGATCAGTGTCACCTTTTCATCATTCTCCCCCATCTCTCCCAACTCCTCCCATCTCTTTTTACAGTCTCCCGCCCTTTCTCTCTACAATGGGTTTAAAATAATGTATCCTATGAAGGAAGTAAAGGTTGGATTAAACTTAATAGACTTCTTGTGGAATTTGAAATCCCCATGACATTTATCCTACTGTACTCTTTCTCGCCTTCAATAGCTTAGAAACACACTCCGCTTTCTTCTGGGAAATGTGACTGGTTTCAACCCAGAGACAGACTCCATTCCTGTGGACGAAATGTATGTCATAGACCAATACATGCTACACCTGCTTCAGGACCTGGCCACCAAGGTAACACTCGCTTTAGGAGAACAGAAATGGCAGCTATGGGGTGCTGAACTGTTGAATGTTTTGTCTGACCAGGGCAGACATTATAGAGACAGCAACTGGAGCTGCTTAAGCTTGCTAAACTGCAACACTCCACCCCTCTTCTCAGTGACCTCCAGTAGGAAGTGTTTGAAAGCACAATTGAGGGACACGGTAGAGGCCGTGGACTAGGCTTTTCCAGGCCTCACTTTCCTCTGCTTCCCGAACAGAGAGGACTAGAGATGTATTTTATTTATCTGAAGATGCATCCCTCACTTCAGACAGAGCTGAAATGATTATTTTTATGTGTCTTAAAATATTTGCTCATTGTCATATTTACATAAAGAGGCACAAGTAATTTGTGCTTTCTCAAAACTGAAAATGTATGCCCTTAAAACACAGGCACACATGTCTGTTCTGCTCAGATCAAAAATAAGTCAGAAGAGGTGGGAAGGGAAGGGATAGTAGGGGAAAAACAAAGGAGGGGATAGCAATGCTTGATAGGAAATGTACTCATTACCTTGCTCATACATCTGTAACCCCTCTGTACAGTATCTTTACAATAAAAAACTAAAAAAAAAGAAAATTAAAAAAAGAAAAAAGTAAGTCAGGCAGCCAGATGCCGGTGGCTCATGCCTGTAATCCTAGCTCCTCAGGAAGTTCAAAGCCAACCCAGACAGAAAACCCTGTGAGACTCTCATCTCCAAGCAACTGCCACATAGCTAGAAGCAGAGATGTGGCTCAAGAGTTCCAGTCTTGAGAAAAACAGCCAAGCAAGAGTGTGAGGCCCTGAGTTTAAGCCCTAGTACTAGCACCAAAACAAATACCAACCCCTCTCCCCCCAAACCCAGATCAGGCAATTGTGAATTATTGGTAAGTTGCACTCTTAGCTATTTAAAAGTGGTGTGATTCTGTCACTTAAACTTGAGGGCTGGGATGTCACCCAGCACAGCTCTTGCTCTGTATGTGAGAGTCCCTAGATTCAATCATCAGCACTACAAATTCACAGCAAAGCAAAACAGCACGGTACTTTCCTTTCATTGCCGTTGGGTGCTCTCTTACAGCTTGCAGAGTAGAGTAGCCTTTCATTTATTCACTTTTAAGACATTTTTATAAAGGAACATTTCACTTATGTTAATATTCTTCCTGTATTTATTCCACATTCCAAATGTCTTTTGACTTGAACCTCTAGATTACTGACTCCTACCAACAGTATGATTTCGGAAAGGTGATTCGGCTGTTGAAAGCATTTTACACACGAGAGCTCTCCAACTTTTACTTCAGCATCATCAAGGACAGGTAGGTGTGACTGTCAAACGTAGTCAGCAAGTGTTTTTTGAGTGTGGACTCAGGCCTGGCAAACGTTGGGGCCCAGTTATGACAAAAGTGGGTGCTGCACAGCCATCAGTATTGGCCTCCAGTTACCCTTCGTTATCAGGCTTTACTTACCACTTACTAGCTTCATGATCTGGCTCATCTGCGAGACACAGGACATACCACAGAATGTGGTCACGGGCCGAAGAGATGGCAGAAGCAGTAGAGGAAGTGCTCAAGTAGTGATGGCTGCTAGTACTGGGGTAGGAGCGTCGTGCTGTGCTGGGGGGCTAGCACATCGCCCTGGACGGAGGAAGGGCAGTGACACAGCAACATTTGCCAGGTCAGGGCGTCCTTTAGACCGTGCCATGCAGAACCTCAGTGCTGCGTGTGCCGATTGCGTGTGAAGTGCTGTGTGTCACTGGGGCAGTGGGAGGGAGGTGTCAGCCTGTTCAGCTCCAGAACCCCACATAGGGATGGACTGTGGCTGCGTTCCTCCCCCAGCGCACTGGCAGCATTTGAGGGTGAGGGGCAGTTGGAAATGCCCGCAACTAGCTTTTTAGTCTGGCCCGCAGCTGCCATCCACCTGCAAGTCAGAACTGGATGTGGCATGTGGGTTTCTTAAGAAGTGGCACAATCTGATCATATACAGTACTTCATATCAAAAGGAACTCCAGGAAATGGAAACCCGAGGTGTTTTTCTTTGTTGATATTTTTGTTTCTTTTTTGTTCATTTACTTCTCTGTCTTTGGGAGAGCAGGGAAGGGGCACAGAATTTGGAGGGTCAAAGCAGGAACAAATGCAGCAGTGGTACTCACTGGATACTATCTATGTTGAAAATGTATACAACTTGTGGGTGGAGATAAGAGGAAAAAACTGGGATAGAATGAGGGAAGACGTGACACTGTCCAAAAAGAAATGTACTCTTTTTTTGGGGTGGGGAGGGGTCCAGTCGTGGGACCTCAACTCTGGGCCTGGGTCTTGTCCCTCAGCTCTTCAGCCCAAGGCTAGCGCTTTACCACTTGAGCCACAGGGCCACTTATGGCTTTGTTCTTTTTGCTTATGTGGTGCTGAGGAATCGAACCCAGGGCCTCAGGCATGCAAGGCAAGCGCTCTACCGCTGAGCCACCTTCCCAGCCCTGATGTACTCTTTTTTGTCAGTTGTGGGGCTACAACTCTGGGCTTGGGTGCTGTGCAAGCGCTCTACCACTTGAGCCACAGTGCCACTTCCAGTTTTCTAGTGGTATATTGGAGATAAAGAGTCTCACGGACTTTCTTTCCCAGGCTGGCTTTGAACCATGATCCTCAGATCTTAGCCTCCTGAGTAGCTAGTATTATAGGCGTGAGCCACCAGCACCGCACTAAGAAATGAACTCTTTACCTGACTTATGTAACTATAATCCCTCTGTACCTCACCATTACAATAACAATAAAAAGTTAAAAACAAAAAAAATGCAGGTGGGCACACAGGGAGCGGGTGGAGCATGTTGGTGTGTGAGTCGCGGGGGCTGTGGAACTGCAATGCGTGCGGCATGGGTGGTGCTGACGGCCGCGCTCACGCAGGCTTTACTGCGAGAGTGAGAACGACCCCCGGCGGCGCTCCTGTCAGACGGCACTGGCCGAAATTTTGGATGTGCTGGTTCGGTCTTTCGCTCCCATCCTCCCTCACCTGGCTGAAGAGGTGTTCCAGCACACTCCCTACCTGAAAGGTAAGTGGGATTTGTTCCCAAAGTGCCAACCCCCCCCCCCCCCCACACACACACACGGGCAGGGGTTAAGTACTCCACGTAGCTACACACCTGTCTGTGTACTGGGCGAGGATGGTGGCAGAGTGCAGCTGACCATCTCTAATGCCCCGGACGGGTAGCAGCAGCTTCAGAATGCCGACAGGTCACTCGTTCTCAGTGCGCTTATGCATGACCCAAAGTATATTTTACTTGCAAAAACTTGGGAATATTTTGGTAATAGTTTATTTTCCTCATGATTGAATCAAGCTATTAGAATGTTAGAATCTGTGCAGAAAGGAGAGGGTGAGGGGAGAGTCACTGTAAATATTCCAGCTCTAGACAGGCGCTGTTAATCTTGGGATCTCTCTGATACTTTCCATCTTCATGTTGGTAGAGACGTAGACTGCCCCCATGGTGGTTCATCACATGATTCTCAGAAATAACTGCTCCCTCTTGCCAGCACCAGTGAATCCTTAATGGTTACAGCCCAGGTACATGTCAGTCTGCTCATTCTTCTTCCAAAGACCAGAGTGTCTTCCGCACGGGGTGGATCAGCACCAGCTCTATCTGGAAGAAGCCTGGGCTGGAGGAGGCGGTGGAGAGCACGTGCGCCATGCGCGATTCCTTCCTCGGAAGCATTCCTGGCAAAAACGCCGCCGAGTACGAGGTCATCATTGTCATAGAGCCCGGGCTGCTCTTTGAGATCATGGAGGTATGCCACCCACAGGCCTTTGCACGTGCCGCTAGTCATACACAGCGTCACCTGGAACTTGCTTATAAACATTATCCTAAGGAACTTGATTACTAATTTAGAGATGAGGATTTCTGTCAGTCCTGCCATGTGGATGTTATCTATAATTGTTTCCTACATTTTTTTCTTAGAAGAGGCATCCTCTGCTCATGGGCACAAGCATGCTGTTCTGTAGGGACAGGAAGTTACAAGAGTTCCTGAAGTGAACTCTCAGGGTTAGAAGGTTGCACACAGGGGAAATGACAGTAGTCATAGCAGACTATCATACCAGAATACATAAAATTTCGGAGTTTTGTAGTAAAAGTAAGGTGTATTTGAGTATTTTGTCAATATGGACCAGATTTGAAACAAACTCAAAAATTACATCTGTCTCTAATTCCATGTGATCTGGAGAAAATATTTTGTTTTGCTTTGTTTTATTTGAGGTAGTGTCTTACTGTGTAGCTCAGGCTGGCCTTGAACTTTCTGCTTAAGACTTTGGGGATTACATGCACACACTATTAAGCTAGCAAACTATCCTGTATATCTCAGAGCATACATCCCATTATTATTTTCCAAAAAGGCCCATCAAAATTTCTTTCCTAAACATTTTTTTTCGTCCTAATATTCTTAGGGGTTAATTGGCTAGCTTACGCCTAACACATTACTGAGAGTTTTTTCTTTAGTTAATGCTTAAGATCAGAATTGGCACTGAATATCTTTTTTAGGTTTTACTGACAACTTTTTCTAAAAAAAAAATAAAAAAACTTAGCCTCTAATTACGTTGATAGCCTCAATTTTCATGCACACTTTTTAGTGGTACTGAGGTTTGAACACAGAGCCTCAGGCTTACTGTGCCTGTGCCCCTCAGCCTGTTTTGCTTTAGTTATTTTCTTAATAGGGTCTTCCGTTTTTTATTTTGTGTTGGTTGGGTTGTGAGGCTTGAACTCAGCCTGAGCACTGTCCCTGAGCTCTTCAACTCAAGGCTAGTGTTCTACCACTTGAGCCACAGCACCACTTCTGGGTTTTATGTGTTTGTTTGGGCTTGTACCTCAATCCTCCTGTTTACGCCTCCCATGTAGTTGGGATGGCATGTACATGCTGCCATGCCCAACTTATTGGTGTGGGGATTTCAGTTACTTGTCTTGCACTGGCTAGCTTGAATTGCAGCCCTCTGGGATTACAGATTACTGCACCAGCCCAAGTTTTTAATAATGTAATTAAAGTAATAAAGATTCAATGCTTACAATAGCTAGGTTATTGGTAGATTATTGATAACAGAAGAATAATTATTAGTTGAGCACTAGTGCTTCATGCTTATAATCCTACTTAGAAAGTTGAGACTGGATGATTCCCATTTTAAAGCCATAAAATTCCTTGAGACTCCAACTTTAAAACTTAACAAAAATCTAGGCTTAAATTGTACCTTCAGTGATGGAGCCCCAGCCAAGCCAGCATGAGGCCCTGAGTTTAAAGCACAGTCCTGGCCAAACCCCTTACCCCCGAAAGAAACAAAAAAAAACCAAAAAAATCCAAACACGAGTATTAGCATGTTAAGCTTTGGAAGCTGGGAAGTGTTGACCCTTCATTTAGTACATGAAAACACTGAAGTTGTGAGCTCACACAGGCTGTACCAACTCATCCTGTACTTGTCCCTTACACACTGCTAGCCTGGGCCTCAGTTGTTGTAAATAGTAATCTGAAGATTATAGCTTGCTTTGGATCATACCAGAAAAAGTATTTGAGACTTCTTTCAAAAACCACATGTATTTTCCTAAGAATCCCAGGAAGTAGTTGTCACTTAAGAGTCCTGCGTCTGTTGGCTACTAATTGGGTGAACCTACTAAAACCAAACTAATCTCAGTTTCATGGGTATGTATTTTAAGGAATATCACAACTCATTGTGAAGGACAAAATTACAAATAAAAACTGTACTAGTGAACTTGGCACTGGAGATTCACACCCATAATCCTAGCTACTTATGAGGCTGAGGATGGGAGGATCGTAGTTCCAGGCTAGCCCAGGCAGAAAAGTTTGGCAGACCTCTTTTCAACCAATATTTGGACACAGGGTCAGTAAAGTCTGAGTCTCCATTTCAGTGAAAGAAGCTGAGCACAATTGAACACGCCTGTCATTCCAGCAGCTGTTGGAAACAAAAGAATAGGAAGATTGAGGTTCAGGTGTGCTCCCAGTCAAGAAAGAGACCCCATCAAAAACTAGTGCAAACAAGGACTGGACACATTGCTCAATGGTAGATTTCTTTCCTAGCAAGTTTGAGACCCTGAATTTACTACCACAATAAAATAAAATACACACCCACAAAAGTGTATCAGACATCTAAATCCAGTGTACTTTAGGTTTCTGGGTACTTAGATCATAACCATTAATCCACGGTGTTAAAACATGTCTTTGTTTAGATACAGTGTCTTAATTCGCGCTCAAATGTCAGAAGCATGATACTGGAAAAAAAGTATTGGCTATGAGACTAGACCTGAGTTGCAGCTTCACTATTGGTTGGGAAGCAGGTAGTCTCTGCCTGTTTACTCGTTTGTAAAGTGAGGATGGTAAACAGCACATGGTGTGTGTATGTGTGTATGTTAGTGAAGGAAAGCATAGAAGATATTCCAGTAGATATCCTACCTCAGTTGATGGTGAAAATTTAACTAGTTAATTGTCTGTGCTCACTTCCAGATGCTACAAGCTGAAGAAACCTCCAGCACCTCTCAGTTGAATGAGCTAATGATGGCTTCACAGTCAACATTACTGGCCCAGGACCCACGGGAGAGGACTGCGGATGGAATTGAGCTTACCGGGACATTCCTCATCAATTTAGAAGGTAAGAAGCATGTGATAGCAGCAAGTAGTGTCTAGAGAACTGAGTTATCCAGCTTTCAGTGTGAACTATTCTAGGGGCTCATAGGGACTTGAAATATGTTTGTATGGAAAGTGTCTAAGCCAGACCTCAAGTGTCCTTGCTGATGACCTTGGGAAGTGAAGGCTAATGATAGAAGACAAATTCACTTGTTCTGAGTGACCATCCATGTCTGTGTCATCTGCTTTACTCTCATTTCCCATCCGTGTCCCTGAATACTTTGATATAGTGTCCTAGGATCTATCTTACCTAGTACCTATCTTACCTGCCCAACCCTGCAGTACTGATTCTGAAATGTCCTCATCCATAGCCCAAATTAGAGTAGGACTTAACCATGCTTACTCTCACAGCAGCTGCAGATAGCTTTAATAGGGTACTTTCTATCAACTTGGTTTATCTGCATGAATAGGAGCAAAGAAAGGTGGGATAGAATTAGTAGAGTAAGCAGCAGGTGTTGTAATAGATTTCAGGTGCCCATGAGAGACAGGAAGCTAACTTGCAGGTGTCATCTGAATTTCAGGCTTGGCAGTAAGTACTCTCTCTATGAAGATCTGGCTTAATATGATTTTCAAAAACTTGGATGGGGAATATTAGGATCGAAGCTAGGGCTGTGGGTATATCTGCGCCCTCTCCCATACGAGTTGTGTACCGAACCCCACCTAGTTTTTCTTTAGGCAGGTTTTGCTTTTTGCCCAGGTTGGCCCCAAACTCAAGATCTTCCTGCCTCTATCTCCCAAGATCTAGTCACAATCTTAACCTAATTTTTTTTTTTTTGCATGACTAGAAGTAATTCTCTTGTACTATATTTTTCACAATCAGTGTAATATCTAAGTTTTAGTATTAGATAAAGGCCTTTTTGCCAGTCCAAGAAGTTTTCAATACAAGTAGTCTCAGTCATTTAGGCTATTAAAAAAAATCCTGTCACAAACACTGGTGGTTCATGCCTGTAATCCTAGCTGTTTAGGGGTCTGAGATTTAAGGATTGCAGTTCAAAGCCAGCCTTAAGCAGCAAAGTCCATGACACTCTTATCTCCAATTAACAGCAAAAATATTGGAAGTAGAATTGTGGCTCAAGCGGTAGAGCTCTAACCATGAATGAAAAAGCCAATCATTTAAGCCCCATGCGTGTATGGACACATGTATGCAAAAGTCCTTAGTCAAGTGTATGTATCTGGAGAGGCAATGTGACCCATCAGAACTATACTTGGACTGAGAGCTAGAAAGCCTGCTCTGCCTGAGCAGGTACAGAACTCAGTGACTTGGGTAAAAATCAGCTAGTTTGATCCCTAGGGCTCCCTCCCTCCTTGGCTGTCTTCATTCGCCAAGTAATGTCATCCCATCATTGTGGCAGGTTACTAGCCAAATGATGCAGAAGCTATCACAGCAGAAAGTCCTAGAAAAAGGAGCCCCAACTAAACCAATAAGGCAGTAGTGAAACAAACTGAATTGGTCTATTAGAAATACTCCCCCTGTATTTTTGTCTATAGGTGGTGATATTCGTGAAGAGTCTTCATATAAAGTAATTGTTGTGCCAACTTCGAAAGAAAAATGTCCCCGCTGCTGGAAGTACACTGCGGAGTCTGCAGACACACTGTGTCCCCGATGTGCAGAGGTGGTTGGTGGAAAGTAAGACTGGTGCTAGCAGCTTTCTGGGAACACTCCCAAGAGTACTGATGGGATGCATTAGTATAGGGTCGGAAAGAAATACAAGGTTTAGATAAGGAGTGGAAAAGTAATTACTAAAGGATGAGGGCAAATGAAATCTATAAAAGAAGTATTTCCTGCTTCTTGAGAAATAATGATGTATATATATACATGTGGATATACATATGTATGTGTATACATATATGTATCTGTATCAGACTTATTCAGAACACGGACACTGAATATACTGCTTCCAATATGGCTCCACAGAATATGTTTTATATTTTCTAAAAACCTTTTTTGACTCAGTGTTTTAAGTTCTTGATGTCTGAAAATAAAGGCACTCTGGAAAACTACTGAGTGATGTCAATGCAGTGTTGGGACAGTGAACAGGTGGCCTGCATGAGTGGGATGGGTGGCCCCCGAGGTGAGACATCCTCTGACCTTTCAACAGCCAGCGACTGACTGCTGCATCAGACCTTTCAACAGCCAGCGACTGACTGCTGCATCGGACCTTTCAACAGCCAGCGACTGCTGCTTAGGGGAAAAAATCACCACATTTATTCTTTAAGAGGAGAAATTTCTTAATACTTACGTCTGTGAGTGTTAAACAAGAAAGCTGAAAATTTATTTCACTAATATACAAGAAGTTCACAACAATGAACACAGAAAATAGCAATATATACAGAATTTCACACTGCTTACAGTACAACAGATAAAAGGACATTTTATAAACAATCCAGTATAGGATTAAAATCTTTCTGAGAATGGCTAATTGACTCAGCAGACATTTATCTGTTAGGAGCTCAGAAGCCCTCCGCCCCATTCCTGTTACCAGGAGAGGCCTGTACCTCTGCTCTGGGGCACTGTGAAAGTATCTGTCTCTTATAAATGAAGAGGACCACAGCAACTGCCAAATGAACATAATTGGCGTAAGCTTTTTATTATTAAATCTTAACTTTTCTTGTGATTTTAAATTACAATTCATCAGTTTTTAAAAAGGCAATTTAAAAGGATTGACTTTGATCTTAGATGAATGTTATAAAACACAGATTTTTTTTCTCCCCCTTTTTCTAAATCTGAAGCATTTAGGAGCCTGGTGCTATATACTTCCTTATGTACATTTATCTACATCTTCTTTACCTACTTCTCTATGTCTAGGTGTAATTTGTAGTTATAATTATTTGAACACCTCTTTTAAAGTAGACTTTAGCAGTGTAAAAAGTATGTAACTTTAAGGAAGGGAGTGTCTATAGGAAACACTGGTGGTTATTGGCTTCTCTGAACCTGGGCTACCTGTATATGCCTATTCTATGTAAAACCTAATTCTGCTATTTGTAGCTCTTCGTGTAATAAATGTATACATAAATATTAAATTATTATTATTTTTTGTGGTCCTGAGGATTGAATCCAGGGCCTTCTAACTTTTTTGGGCTGGCCTCAAACTTGAGATCCTTCTGGGTCTGCCTCCCCAGTAGGTGGAATTATAGGCATGTGCCACCATGACCTGCTTCGTTTTTCTTTCTTGTTATCAGATTTATTTTAAAAGCCCTTAGTGAAGCAGTAAAATATTTAACTGCTTTTCCTAACCATTAAACCCAGAATTCAGATTTTGTATACGTTAAGTTTTATGATGACAAATCTAATAGACTCAATGATTTGTTGAAAAAGTTCTCTGAACCATATTTCAGCTTTTTTTTCAATATCCCTAGATTTGATTATGGAACCTTCCAGAGTAAGTTTTTATTACTATCTAAAATGCAAGTTCACCCTCCCCCCAAAAAAAGTATAAATGGAATTAGTATCTATAACCCCAAGTTTCTTTGACCACCCTCCTAAATTCATACTACTTTGAGAGTATTTTGAGAATCACAGGAAAAACTAATTCCTTAGAACAATTGTAACAAGCGACTATATGAAGCTCAATGCACTTACAGGATTCTAGGCTGTGTCTGGCAGGGGGAGGGGAGATCAGTGAGGCAGGAGGATGGACCAGCTCAGGCTTTTCCCCGTGCTGCTTCTCTATGCCACCCGCACCTCAGACTCAACATGTCTACCACAGCCACTCAACACCTGAGATATTTTTCTTTCTAGACTTGAAAGTTGATAGCTACATAAACAGTTAAGTCGGATCTTGGTTGAAAGTGATCTTTTAGTAAAAAAATTCATGTTTGGATATTATATCTTTGAAGGAAGTCCTCCTCAACTGTGCTCAATGCTAGAAATGGCTTTACAAGAAGCGAAGAAACCAAGTTCTGTATCACATGCGTGACTATGAAAACCTGTGACCCATACTGTAGTGGCACAGTGTGGCTTCATTCCAAACACGCACCACAATACATACTTGTATTTGTGGAGTTCAACACACTTCTTACAGACTTTTGGTTAGTTTGGTTTGGATCAAAAACTATTTATTTAGGGCTGGGAAGTTGGCTCAGTGGTAGAGCGCTTGCCTTGCATGCCTGAGGCCCTGGGTTCGATTCCTCAGCACCACATAAGCAAAAAGAAAAAAGCCGGAAGTGGCGCTGTGGCTCAAGTGGTAGAGCACTGGCCTTGAGCTGAAGAGCTGAGGGACAGTGCTCAGGCCCAGAGTTCAGGCCCCATAACCGGAAAAAAAAAAAAAAATATTTATTTAGCACTTGGACTGCTCTAGGCACTGTAGGGTACAAAATTAGTTGTACTGTATCCTTTCAACCCGGCTGTGAGGTAGGTTTGCTAAAGCTAGAGTATCAATAAGCACTTTTCCTGAACATTCTCAAGGACAGATTACACTACCAACCCTAGGAGCAGACATTTCTAAACACTTGTAGGAAAAATAAAGGTGGACTGAAGTATTTTAGAATCCCCTCCCCTTTCTACATAAGTTTTACAAGATAATACATTTTTTTTTTACAATTTCCTGATGTGGATACAACTTGGGCAAAAAAGCAAGTTTTAATTACATCCTAGTGATTTTGCTGCATTTGCATCCCAGATCCTCTGTTTTGGCAAGGACTACAAGTTACGAGTGCTACCCGTGTCCCTTCTGAAGGCCTCAAACACCTTCCTCTCCTCCTCCGATGGCAGCACTTTGGAAAGGTGCTGGCAACACCCAGCACACCCAGGAAGAGAACTGTGCCAGGAGTAGCCTGTTAACAAACTTGCTCAGCACTTTAAAGGAAAGCAGGATGTTCCTCTAACTTTGCATATTGTGACTGGACATGAACACATTTAAATCTTGTCACAACAAGAGTATGAAATGTAGGCTTCTACAAGAACATAATCAATAAATTATAACCAATTTAAATAGCAAAGTTTAACAACAAAACTACTGAAGGGTTTGAATTAAAAACAGTAAACATCTGTATTGTTAAGTATAGTATAATTAATATTTGTTCATATTTTATCTCTAGTATTAACCAAAGGAGTGGATTTTACCCAAGATTGCACTTTTTGAAAGTAATATATATTTTTATTTTACAAAAACAGAAAATGATATATTCCATAAAATTCCAGCTCTTACTATGTAAAATGGCCATGCACTAATTCACGTTTTAGTCACACAAGTTTAGACTATTTTCAATAGGTAAGTGTCATAAAGAAGGAATACATATGGCTTCCACAGCTTCAATAAGGTGCAAGGCTAGACTATACTGCCCATGGTTTTCTGGCAACAGCTCCATTACTTTATTTACTAGTTTGGCGGTTGTTGTAATGGGCACTTCAGTGTTTTGAAGATCCTGAGGGTTCTGTAAATCAAACACAAAATAATCCATTAGTCATGCACTACCAGTCAATAATGGTGAATGGCTTAAGACATCGCAATAGGTATTTCCCAGTTAAAACAAGACAAAACCACAAACATTATACTCTAAACTGTAGCTCTGTGTATGTGTGTGCGTGTCTGTATATTTGAATTCAAGAACTGGGGGCTGTCCCTGAGCTTTTTTGCTCAAGCTAGCACTCTACCACGTGAGCTACTTCTGGCTTTTTTGGTAATAAGAGTCTCACAGACTTTCCTACTGGGCTGGCTTCGAACCCAGATCCTCAGATCTCAGCCTCCTGAGTAGCTAGGCTTCTAGGTGTGAGCCACCAGTGCCCAGTGGCTCTCATTCTACTGTACTTACCATTGCCTTCAGCCAAGTGCAGAGTGTGGGTGGCAGTCGAGCCAGCAGCTCCATCCCTTCTTTGGTCTGGGTGTGGAGGAGTGCATGAGCCAGCCTCTGCCCTGTCAGCACCAGCAGCTGAGAGGCCAGCACCTCTTTGTCATGGACCTGCAGAATGGCCTGCAGTGTGAACAAGGAGAAATAATACAGTGAGCACTAAGCAGTCGTCTATTCTAGAAAGTAACTGCCAGTGAGGAGATACTAGTTGACTTTTTAGCAGTGGCCATGTACATACCCAAGGAAACTTAGCATTTAAACCTGACTCTCCAACATGGGCCATATTTTTCCTTTATTACATAATTTTTCAATGCAGGAGAACTGTATAATGTCTTACTTTCAAGTGTTTGACAAAGAAGGGATTACAGTATGTAAGATGATGTCATGAGTGCTGACAGCCCTCATGAACGTACCTTGAATGACTGTGGGCACGACACTGTCCCTGCTGGGGTCCCCCAGCCCCCCTCCTGACGTCATATTTCATTACTCCTGTGTTTGACAAGCACACCGGGTTTCTAGTCCTCCACCCACCCAAGCTAGCCCCTGCCTTGGACCTTTGCATGAATATACTCTGTACTTCTCTCGTTTTCTGAGTGGCTGGCTGCGTCTTACCTTGGGGATTCAGCAGTTGTGCTCTCTCACTACCTGCTCTGGCCCTGTTTATTTTCTTCATAGCATGTAATCCTCAGAACACAATTTATCATGCTCTTCTCCCCCTCTGGAAGACTATCAATTTCATGAAGAATTGCCTGTTTTGTTTACAGATTCATCCTTGTATACTGAGCATGCCTGGAACACTTAGGAATTTATTTTTTATTGTGAAAATACTGTACAGAGGGGTTACAATTGCATGGGCAAGGTAATGAGTCCATTTCTTATCAAGCATTGTTGCCTCCTCCTTTGTTTCCCCTTCCCAGCCCTTCCCATCCCCACCTCTGCACTACCCTCCCCCCACTTAGGAATTTATTTAGCTACAATTTGTATTCCTTTTTTTCTACATTTTTGCCTCAAAGTTCTAACAAAAAAGCAAAAAGCTGTTCCGGAGACTTTACTGACTGCGCCACCCATTGGCTTTGTCACCTCAGCCTCATTAGCATTCCCGGGTCATTATTACCTCTTCTGCTAAGTGGTCAACTCCGTGGTTGTAGAGCTCCCCCACATAATGCCTTCGAACTACATCTTCGTTAACTTGAAGGTGATGGGATAAGTCCATGGCCAACCCTGGCCAGTCTGGGTCTTTCCCAGGAGTAGTTGCTGCCTCTTCTGAACAGTCCTGGTCCTTGGCCACTGAATGCTGGGCCTGGACAGCTGCACTAACAACTTTCAACAAGAACTTGAGAATGGAGAGAGACAGAGCAGTGCTTCATTAGTATGGGTTTTCTGTCAGTGACTCATTGAAATTTTCACTGTCCAGAAAAATGGAAACTAGCTCTTGAGAATACCTTGAAATTACTCATTCTTTTGAAGGACAGCTAGATTTTTGCTATCCTGTTTTTCTTCCCAAGAAACAAGAATGAAATCCAGTAACAGTAATTTACCTGTTGTCGTATAGAAATAAAATTTGGATCCATTTCCCCACTTGGTAATAACTGAATTGAAGTTAGGTCTTTGAAAAATGCATTTTTTCCCTAAAGAGAAGGAAATGAAGAAAATGCTGAGCATGAGTTATTAAGGGAGGACAAAAGAAAAGGTTTTAAAAAACAAGTCACTGAATTATGAATAGTTTATGGTTGACTTTAACTCTTTCTGTAAACAGTAGCATTTAACAGTTCTACTACCTAAGTTTTTATGACAGCTATAAAGTATGTAGGGGGCAGCCAGTGGTCCCCAACGGCCACCTCCTCTAGGGTATTCATGCCATAGACCATTCCATCCTCTAGACTGGGAGCTGGTGACTAGCTGCTAGCAAATGGAATCAGAAGTGACAGCACATCACTCCCAAGAAAGGACTGTGGCTTCTGCCTTGAGCGCTCATACATGTGAGGGAAGACAGCAACCTTGAGCTGCCCTCTGGAGAGAAACATATCTATGGCAAAGAACTTAATCCTGCCAACAGGCCCAGAAGTGGCTCACTGTCCCCATCCCAGTTGAGCCTTTACATGAAGCAATATCCCACGTCAATATGCTAACTATAACTACGTGAGACATTATGCAAGAAGCATCTAGAATCAGTCAGATACCTAACCCAAAAATTGAGGTTAGAAACCAGGTGGTGGTACATGTCTATAATCCCAGGTCCAGACAGGAGGATGATTCTGAGCACATCCTAGGCTACAGAGTGAGACTATTTCAAACAAAAACCCTAGGCTGGGGATATAGCTCAATGGCAGAACACTTGTCTACCATATTCAAGGCTCTGCATTTGATCCCTACCACTGAAAAGCAAACAAATACAATTGTTGGTGGTTTTCAGCCACTAAGTTTTGAGATCAACTGGTAAGCAGTAATAGTACTAAGCCTATGTAATCTAAATCTTTTTAAAAAAGTATTTGTTGACTCATTTAAAATATCTTAAGAGTTAAGTAGAGTAAGTCAGAAAAATCAGGAGTATCAGTAGATAGCACACAAGAAGTTCCTAGGCAGGAAATGTACTACAGAGCAAAGAGCATTGATCTTTAAGTCAGAAGACCAAGTTTCTATCTCAAAATCCACCATTTTCAATCAGATTATACCTTGGGCAAACGACCCTACTACAACTGGTTATTATTTTACTGTTTATGGTACTGGGATTGAACCTAGCAAGTATTCTACCACTTGAGCAATGCCTCCCTCTCCCCACGCCCCCTTCACACCTTGAATTTTTCTTTCGAAAATAAAGTATCCTGAGTATTTTCAGATATAGCTTCCACATCTTAGATGTAGAGGTCTAAAACTATACTATTTATTATTTACCATGTGGCAAACTTGTTAATAGGTACTTTCTGTTGAATATGTTAATTAACTCATACGCAAGGCACTAAAACCATCACTCATCCAAGACAGGGAATTCAGGAGGCAAAGCAAAGTTGAGTCAGGACACAACAGGGTGAGGGTCTGCAGATCTTACATATGAGGAATCCTAAGTCCCTTAGGACATTCAAATATAGATATATGAACTACGTAGGTCACAGAGAACTGAACAACTTTTATTTAGTAAGAAAATCTGCGTGTCTGCTACCCTGCCACACCTAAATGGCTCTCAGGTCCTTTGGAACATTCACTTACCTTACTATCGAAAAGTGCAAGTGGCTTCACAGTCTTCAGAGAGAAGCGCATGACTGCGTAGAGGATGGAGCAGAGGATGGAATGGTGCTCCACCAGTGGGTAGTGGATGTGCTTCTGCTCGAGGGCCAGCTCCACTATGGAGATTGGGCCTTCCACAGAGAGCCAAGCATCCTCAGTGTCCAGGACAGGCACTTGCATTTCATCCCTGCTAACGTCTGCCTAAGGGTTTGCAGAATGCAGGACTGAATTAAGAACTGGACAAACATAGTCTACTAATATCCTGATGACTTCCTAAAGTAAAGCGTAAACCCATGTTCTATACCCCCATGATAGTAAAAGAATATCAAGTCTAATAAGAAAAATACTATTGTTGGACTTAAATCAGTCTCAAAATGAAAAATAATCTCATCACAGCAGTCTTTTCTTAAGGCCAGTGAAGTTCAGATTACTTAATATCTTAGTCACCACTCAGAATGAAGGGTCTCACTACACAGCCCAGACTGGTCTTGAGCTGCCTTAGCACTTTTACCTCTAATAATGTCTGAAGAAGATCTAAACAGGAGCCCAGGAAAGATGTCATTGCTGTGTCACTCATCCCCACATCCTGTTTCAAAATGGAACAGAATCAGTCCTGAACCAAAACAGCTATTAGAATCAGACAACAAGAAGATTCCACACATCTGTTCACCCTACTCTACTCTGAACAGACAAGAATTTGAAGTCATAGGCATATTTAAGTTCCCTAAAAAAAAAAAAATAAGTGTTCTCCTTTATTATCCTAAAATTGTGCTACTGAGAAGTAACGCAGATAATGCTAATAAAAATATATGCTAAAAAAAGTTGTGTTCTAGGAAGGCGTGCACCTCAATGGTAGAACATGTGCTTAGACTACACAAAACTATGGGATCAGCCCCTAGCATATACACATAAAAGGGTACAAAAAACTAGTATTCTTTGTGTATTATAAAGAAACTTCTATACTGCTACTCAACTAACCAAGAAATAGATACAGGTAATATAGACATGAGACATGAAATATTATCATCAAAGAGCCTTGTCTGTTTTCCCTGTATCTTTGAGAGACTGAACTGAACCTTCTGAACAAAACTAAAATTCCTTAGCTTGAGAACTACTAGATTCATGCTGTGGGCAGCAAGTTAATGAGGGCTAGAGTCCTGTGTCCCAGCATTTCTTAAGCCATTTTTAATAATATTTCAAAGTTTTGAGTAAAAGTTTTTGAGTGAAAGTGGCCGTAAGTACAAGCACAGTATCTGTCGATTAGAACTCTATTTAGAGCAATGTTGTATTTGAACAATGGCTATTACATATGTGAAGATTAAGGAAACTACTCAAATGCCTCTGACTCCATGTGATGCTGGATTAACATGTGGGAGGCATAGCATGTTACTGTACCATTCAAAGTCCAAAGATGAATGTGTCTTAAGAAAACTTAAACATGCTAACTTCACAGTCTGGAAAGGTGAATTAAAATTGGCCATAGTTCATGACCACTTCCTTCATATATTAGTTTCTATTTCTCTTATCTCCTGCTGTGTCATCCAAATGCTAAAAGGCATAGTTCACCTCTTCAGTTAATCAAGTACAATGTTAAGTTTAGGATTAACAACTGTACTTTTATAATTAAGAGACTCACTTACCCTTCGGCATAGCCTATCCTTTGGTGATTTTCCAACCTGAGACAAAAAGGACACAAAATATTGTAATATTTAAAATTTAAATAAAAAGGCACTACAACAGACTAGGAATTTAAAAGTAATCAGACTTACAAACTACAACTACAACAGTAAATATATGTGACCTATAAATAATTGGTTACCAGTAGGTCCAATTAATTTTATAATGGAATTCACAAGTATATCACAAAAATATGACATTGAGCTCGTAATCATTTTCAAAAATTTTATAAACATGTTTTGTGTGTATAAGTACTGTGTGTATGTATGTATGTGTGTATTTTGGGACAGGGTCTCACTATACAATCCTTGAATTCAATATGATTCTGCCTCAGTCTCCTGAGGGCTGGAATTACAGGCCTGTATGACAACCTCAGCTAAAATAATATACTTTTGAGCTAAAAAAAGTTTCTGCTAGGTGTGGTGATATACTCCTGTGATCCTAGACCTCGGGGGCATTAGGCAGGAGGCTTTTGAGTTTGAGGCCAGCCTGAGCTACATAATAAGACACAGAGAGGGGAGGAAAAAAAGAAAGGGAGAAAGACAAAACAAAACAAAACAAAACCCTCTAAAAAATGTGGCCTTCATTTTATACAGTAAAATAACTGTGTTGTCTTAAGAATGCAGAACCATACTCAAGGCTTGTCGATACAGATGAAATCGTTTTAAACAGAAAGATGGAGAACACTCTTAACACAGACAAGCTTGTCTACTTTAGCTCATCTTTCCAGCTGCAGATTTCCTTGATTCAGTTAGTGCTTATTAGGATTCAACTATATATATGTCTCCAGGGGGAAGAGGAGGTGAAAATAGTGCCCTTAGGAGCACTGCTCCACAAGTGAAGAAATTCACAGAGTGCAGTGGAGTCTGATACAAGAGTCTTCCTCCCTCATTACTCTTAACATAGTTCACAGACTCTGGGCACCTAAGCTCAGCACAATCCAATGCCAGAATATTGCTAGAATCATCCTTATATCTGAGCATGTAACTTATAATGAACCAATGTTTTCAATATCAAGCAATGGGCTCTATTTACTGAGCCCTTTGAGCTAAGCAGAGACGAATGCTAAGCAGTTCACATGCACTAGAATATTCAAGCACACTGTCTGCAAAGAAACAGCTTCCAGCTCAGATGATTTTATCAATTGTTTTTATTTTTTGGTGGTACTGACTTTACTCAGGAGCTTGCATTTGCTAGACGAGCACTCTACTGCTTTACACTTCCAGCCCTTTTTGCTGCAGTTATTTTTCGAACAAGGCCTCGTGCTTTTTGCCTGGGAGCTAGCCGCAGACCCTGATCCTCCTCCCTATGCCACTGAGGCATGTGGGCTTGCAGGCCTAATTCATCATGCTCAACTCATTTGTTGAGATGGCAGTCTCACTAACTTTTGCCCTGATTTACCTTTCTGCCCTCTTCTTCCTGAGTGCTAGCTACAAGTCAGGCATGAAGCACAGTGTCCACCTCAACTTTGTGGGCTGAATATGAACTGTCCTCCAGAGGCTCATGTGTTGAATGCTTGGTTTCCAGATAGTGGTGCTCAGTATACTTTGGGCTTTGAGGGTTTCCAATCCCTTACCACCCCATCCCTCCCCTTCTCTGCCTTCCTATCTGCCATGAGGTGAGCAGCTTCCTCCTCTAGTATGGTCCTACCACCACAATGGTCTGCCTCATCACAGCTCAGAATCAGGACAGCCAAGGACTAAGGACTGAAATCTCTGAAATTATGAGCTAAAATAACCTTACTCCTCCTTTACATTGTTTATGCTAGGAATTTTGTTACAGCCCCTTATACACCCAGTTTCTCTTTTATTACGACAGCCTATGATCCAGATAGCTCTCTGAATCCTGCCAGTCACCTCCAGTACTGGACTACATTTTCTTCTGACCTGCTTTTCATTGTTTCATAAGTACTCATCTACCAAACTTCAAGTAAGAAGTTTTATCACTTCTCTTCTTTTGGCACTCCCAAAATTCCTTATGTTACTTTCTCCTATTATTCTCTTAAAAGAGGGCAGTCAGAAGTGATGCAGAATAAAACATCACAAGGACCAAAAGAAGCAAGTTACAGGGAAGTAATTAAGCAGGCAAGGAAGGAAAACACAGAAGGGATGGTTAGATTTTTTGTGTGTGTATGAAATGCTAAAGATGTTTAATATTAAGACCGTGTGCATACTAAGTAAGTATGTGCTCTACCACTGAGCTGTAGTCCCAGACTCACGATAGTTACAAAATTGTCAATGCCATCACACAAAGCAATTACTTTTGGTCATTGGGCTTGAACTCAGGGCCTGGGCGCTGTCCTTGGGCTCTTTTTGCTCAAGGCTAGAACTCTACCACTTTGAGCCACAGTGCCACTTCCAGTTTTCTGGCAGTTAATTGGACTTTCCTGACTAGGCTGGCTTCGAACCACGATCCTCAAATCCTAGCCTCCTGAGTAGATAAGATTACAGACATGAGCCACAAGGTGCTGGCATACAAAGCATTTTCAAGGGAAGCAGTGACCCAACCAAAGGCATCTGAGTTGTGATGCTAAACATGACATCAGAGTGGTTGGTATACTGGCAATTCTCTTGATTCACTTAACTGATGCCAGATTAGTCTACTATCTTGACTAGTCTGTAAAAAGTACTAACTAACTGGTCTCTCTGGCTACGCAGCTTGAGGCTGGACAGATATCCCAGTTGGCAAACAGATTCTCATCCTAGTAATTGAATTCTATGTTCACATGTTATTCCCAATCTACTCATGTGCCTGCATAGTTACTGTTATTATGTGACTTAATGAGATATGAATGAGGAAAAATGGAGCTGTTTATATTAAGGCTATGTTGAATACTTTAAAACAATTTGTAGAGAAGAATAAATAACTTTCTAGGGCTGCTGGAAAACATATACTGTTAGGGACAGAAAATTTTAAGATTTTACATTTAGCAAAAGCTTCAAAGAAACAGGATCTAGATATGGACAATTTATTATGAATGAGGTTTATTCAAGAAAGCCAAACTAATACTCTAGCCAACTCTATTCCAAGAAAGTATCTTGGGTATAAGAGATTGGTAAATTAAGCATGCATAGTCATATGTGTGATTTTAAAGTAAAATGTAATTCCTTATTTGACTTTATCAGCTATCATGTCTTTTGCCAAAAAATGTCTTTGGACGAGACATTTACTATGCTCTGGTTAGGGAATCTTCCTCGGGACATTAAAATGCCAGTACTGGAAATTACATTTAACATAGCATGAATGAACTGAAAAGCCAAACCAAAAAACAAAAACAAACAAAAAAACCCCCAAAACTAGTTCAAGCTGGGGGCTAGGGGCTCATGCCTGTAATCCTAGCTACTCAGGGAGACTGAAATCTGAGGATCGTGGTTCAAAGCCAGCCAAGGCAGGAAATCCGAGAGACTCTTATCTCCAATTAACCACCAGAAAACCTCAAGTGGTACGGTAGCCCAAAGTGGTAAGAGTACTATAGCCCTGAGCTAAAAGAGCTCAGGGATAGTGCCCAGGCCCTGAGGTTCAAGCCCCAAGATTGACCAAAAATAAAAAGGTCAACAAGGCTCAGTGTTAATGATCTTATACCAGTCAACTAAACTAAGGGAACTAATGAGTAAGAAACAATATACAATTCAAAACTACCTTACCTTATCCATCAAGTATGTAGCAGCAGAAAACCTTTTAACCAAGAACGTATTCCACATCATCAGTGCAATGCCTAGAAGGCAGGGTGAAAGCCAAGTGGGAAACAGAAGGCTTACATAGTGTCACTGCATCATACTAGACAAATTACTGTCCTAAGCCAACTGAACTACTATCATTTCCTATATCTTATACAATATTCAGGAAGTTAATGAGCCCTTCATCTTAAAAAAATCATGTTAAGTGGTTGTACGGAGGCTATAATTCCATATGTCGGGTTATGAATACAGTAACCCAACTGGTGATATTGTCTTGATCAATACAACCCCACCCCACCCTCAAGTAACATAGTTCAGTTTTTATATGATATACAGTGAATTATCATGCTGCATTTACTCTCCCTTCCTCTCTCCATCTGTGTACCCTCCTTGTTGTCCTTCCCCCTAAATATGTTGCTGCTGCTTGGTATTCATTTTTTAAAGTACTTAATCAGTTTGAAATGCTAATGAAAATCAAAACTAGGCTGTGGAAGAGTATATCAAAATGGCAAGTACGGGTAAGAAATGACTTACACACCATGAGTGACAAGAAAAATAGAAAAATCACAGTATCACATAACAACCAGCAAGGCTTTGTCTATTTGTCTGTCTTTGCAAAGCTGGGGATCAGGCCCAGTGTGTATAATATTAAGCAAGGCTCCACCACTGAGCCAAACATTTTAAATGATAACACCAAATGCTGGTGATTATGTGAAACAAATGGAGAATAAACTACAGGTAGGGTAAGTTGCAAAAATCACTTGGAAAACTACTTGACAGGATCTACTAAAGCCACATGTGTCTACCCCATCACCTAGAAATTCTACTCATAAGAAATGAGTAACAAGAGATATGGAGAAGACTAAACATTTGAGACCAGCTTGATTCATAAATTAATAAATTAAGATATAAAAATTACTTAAATCTCAAGCAAAGTTCCAAGCTTTCTATTTATATATTCACTAAACTGTGCCATTAAAATTATAAGAGCCAACCATATTAGGTAGCATAAACCTAACATTTCAACTTGGGAGACAGATGAAATGACCACTAATGCCCTTTCCCCTTCAGAAGAACATTTTTGCAAGTAGTTAAAACGGCAGTACTTTGCATATGGCAAAACACCTAGATGGTAGGGTGAGCAAATAAAAATTATGAAGATAAATATGTGAAACCTCATATCCTGTTAAAGCAGGTGTTCTCTTTTGAATCAATTTTTTTCAATACTGGAATCTGAACTCTGAAGGTCTTGTACTTGATAAATAAGCACTCTTGAGCCATGCCACCCAATCGATGACATTTTGGACTTTAGTGCTGGTAGTAGAGATTGAACTCAAGTGTCTTGTGTTTGTTAGGCAGGAATAGTCAGTTTTGCTGTACAGTCTTCTGTATGTATGCCTGAAATGGCCGGCTTTGCTCCCCACCCACCTCTTGTAACTAGGATGATAGGTGTACCTACCACCCCGCCCCACATTCCCCCTAGTTGAGATGAGAGTCCCACAAACATCTAGGTAGGGCTGGCCTGGAGCCACTCCCTCAATCTCTGCCTTCCCAGTAGCTGGGATTACAGGCTTGAGTCATCATACCCACTTATTGTTTGGGGCAACTATTTACTTACCATTCTGAACATGTGCATTAAGAATGTGCTTCAAGTGTTCTATTGACCTGACAAAATAACGTGCTTCCTTATGAACAGAAGAAAAGAGAGGGAAAAAAAGGTTATTTAAGAAGTGCTTCAAATACTAAAGGGAGAGACTTCTTACACAAATTTAATAATGTTACAATAAAAACACGTTAATTAGGTAGAGGTGGGAGTGTAACACATTCAAGGCTAGGTATTTCTACCCAGCAATTAACAGGCCAGCCTGGGCTACATAGCAAGACCCTGACTCAAAAACCAACCAACAAAGCAATTACATAAACAGAAAACTATGGGATTACTTAGGTACGAAGTAACTTGTGATTAAACAACATGATTAATTTCTCGAATCTCCCAGGTCATACATGCTGGAATGAAGATTCAAACTCAAATGTGTTTTTGTATACCACCACACGTTTTCTCTCCAGTGAATTCTTCAATTTCACACAGACGTGAAAACAATGAGTTTATTCTTATAAATGAAATACCTCCATTCATCATTCAACAAGATTTACTGAGCAGCCACTATGCACCAAACTTTGAAGCATCAAGGATACATATATATACTAATGAGCTCAGAGGCAGCCTTAACATGCCATGTGAGCACACTATAAAGTATGTTACTATTAAATGCTATGGAGAAAACTTAGAACAGTAGGAAAATATGAACTATCAGAGGGATGTCTTAAGTTCTCTTTAAAAATCAGTTTATCTATTAAAACCCAAATACAATGATGATCCACTTTTTTGCTAACTAATTTACCACTGTCAACAAACATGCTGGTGGAAATTGGTAATTCCCAAAGGTAATCAATTGTTTTAAGCCTACTAAAGTAGTATTATGAAATAGTGAGGCTGGCACAGGGGTTGAATGGTGCCAGAAGATTAAAAATTAATAGGATAATGTAAGCAATTCTTCCAACAATGATTACAGTAATGTAAATACCAGGCATCATGCACAAATATTAATCTATAAACTACTATAAACTTGGGTGATGACCAATGATAGCCTTCGTTTCAGAAGAATTTGAAATAAAGGATTCACAGACATTTCCAAAAGTCACATGTGGTGTGTTAAAATGATTAGATATAAGCCAGGCACCAGTGGCTCATGCCTATAATTCTAGCTACTCAGGAGGCTGAGATCTGAGGATTGGGGTTCGAAGCCAGCCTAAGCAGGAAAGCTTGCAAGACTCTTATCTCGAGATACTAATCAAAATAAAGCCAGAAGTGGAGCTGTGGATCAAGAGGAAGAGCGCTAGCATTGAGCAAAACTGGCAGCTGTGTCTATTATGCAAACAACCTCTGGTTCATAAACCACATGCTCTTGGGTTTTCTTTGTTTTCCTTTTTTTTTCGGTCGGTCATGGGGTTTAAACTCTGGGCCTGGGCACTGTCCCTGTGGCTCCTCAGCTCAAGGCCAGCGCTCTACCGCTTGAGCCACAGCACCACTTCCGGTTTTCTAGTGGTTTACTGGAGGTAAGAGTCTCACGGACTTTCTTGACAGGACTGGCTTTGAAACATGATCCTCACATCTCAGACTTCTGAGTAGCTAAGATTACAGGCGTGAGCCACCAGCGCCCGGCCAGAAATGGCACTGTGGTTCAAGTGGTAGGGCACTAGCCTTGAGCTGAAGAGCTGAGAGACAGTGCCCAGGCCCAGAGTTCAGCTCCCAGGACAGACCAAAAAAAAAATAAAATGCGCCATTTAAAAAGTAGAGATCTTAAGACAGTCTCCAGTGGCTTGAGCCTGTAATCTTAGCTGCTCAGCAGACTGAGATCTGAAGATTGCAGTTCAAAGCAAGCCCATACAGGAACATCTGTGAGATTCTGATCTTCAGTTAACACCACCAAGCTTAAGTAGAGTTCTGGCATTGAGCAGAAATGTTCAGGGATAGCACCCAGGCCCTCAGTTTAAGCCCCAGGATCACCCCCCACCCCCCAAAAAGTAGGTTTTGTTGAGATTTTCTTTTATGAGAATGTAATGTACAGAAAATATAGAAAAAAAACTTAATTTGTGAGATGTAATTTACCAGAACACTAGGGGAGTCTAGGTAAGGGGCTGACTAGCAAAGAGCAATCCTGGTGTCGGCCTGGAAGGACAGGCTCCTTTATGAAGGGGCTAAGGTGTTAAGACAAAAAGTAGGTCACAAATTGAGTGGCGAGATGGGATCCAAACCCAAGCCTGGGTCTTCCTTCCAGGGTGGCTTTCAAACCCTGAATGCCCAGGGAGAAACAGGCTACAGAAAGTAGAGGAAAACAAGGCCTGGGCAGCAGAGAGTTGAAAGGAAAGCAAGGCCAACAGTGGACAGGAAGTCAACCATGTGCATCTGGCTCTTTCTACTGTTCTTCTGAGACACAGAATCTGAACAATCAGTTTGCTGGCAGGCATCAGGATCTTCCACTTTTGTCAAGATGATTATCCTAAGAATATTTTATCAGGTAGATGACATCTCACACAGAAATTCCAAAAGTTAAAAAAGGTACTTGGTATAATTTAGTAGGGAGTTGAGCACATTAGTTTTAAATTATGATGCTTATTTATTGGTGTACATTTAGCAGATGTAACTTCTCTGTGCCCTACTTTTCTGGAGTGAGGATAATGACAATGCCCACTCTTCAAAGGTATCCAGTGACCACTAAAAAAGGTAACTTATGAAAAGGGCTGAGTACAGTTACTATATGCCATAATAGGGAAAACCAGTGTTTACAGTACGTTGCTTAACAGTCCCATAAGCACACAGCAGGAGCAGAGAGCAAAACAGATCAGCATGAATTGGCAATGGGGATCTTACCTCTGGATCTTTATTCCACTGAACAACATACTCCCAGCAGCAGTGTGCATGCAGCACATCGAGCTCTAGGCTACAAGGAAACTGCTCATAGGCTAAATGCAGCAAGTCTGAAAGTCAGAAGAAAGGGTCATGTTATTCTTTCCCAATGAAGAGTCCATACTTCTCTCCACTCTGGGCATCATAATTGCCATTATTTGTGTATCACCTGGTATGGCTCCTAAGTCTGTCCCCTCCTCCGACATATCTAGGAGACGTTTGTTAATTCCTTCTTCATGTTCATCTGGATTTTCAACATCTTCTTCTTTATTAGCCAGTTTTAACAGTTCGGGGCTGAGGTCCTGTTTAAATACCCACTTGGCCACACTGTCTGCAATGCCACCTACAGGTGGAGGACAAAAAAGAAAATGAAAACTTGTGGAACATGAACCCCGGTGCTTGGTAAACGGAGCCAAAACAGTGCATAATAAGCACTTGCTTTGGAAGAAGCCTAAGTACCACATGCAGTTTTGAGGCATGGAAGTTATAGCAGCATCACTACCTATCACTCTCAGAAAGTATTAGACAAGGGGCTGGAAAGGTGGCTCAGTGGTAGAGTGCTCTTGAGTGACACATGCATGTGACATTATGCCCTGCCTCTAATAGAATTTTTACTAGACCCTAACTTGCCTATATAAAATATTGAGAAAAATTTAGCCACAAGTAATCAATAATGTTTCAGCCATCAATAAAGTAAAAATAATTGTAGACGCAAGCTGACAAACATTCAAGAGGCATGAAGCCCTATTTTCTACCTGAAGCAAGTTAAACATTAAGAACATTCAAAAACTTTCATTTCAATCTTCACATCCCCATTATGAAAAAGGGTCTTGCTATGATTCCCATGAACTTCTCTTCCACCACAGTCTCCCAAGTAGCTGGGACTCTAGGTGTATACCACCACATCCAGCTTCCCTCATGGAGTAGTAAAGTGTTTGCTTATTAGTTTTTCAAGCCCCTGAGTTTGATCTTCACCATTACTAAATAAATAAATAAATAAATAAATAAACAAACTGCCAGGCATATGTGGCTCATGCCTGTAATCCTAGCTATTCAGGAGGCTGAGATCTGAGGATCACAGTTTAAAGACAGCCCAGGTAGAAAAGTCCATGAGATTCTCCAATTAACCAGCAAAGAGCTGGCAGTGGAGCTACAGCTCAATGGTGGAGGGCTAGTCTTGAGTACAAAAGCTCAGGGATGGTGCTTATGCCCTGAATTCAAATCCCAAGAGTAGCGCATGTGCATGCATATGTGTGTGCACACACATGCACAAGCACACGCATGCGCGTGCGCGCGCGCATACACAGAGAGAGAGAGAGAGAGAGAGAGAGAGAGAGAGAGAGAGAGAGAGAAACAAAAACTATCCCCAAACAACAACAAAGACAAAAACCCAAAACCTTTCCATAAAGAGTACTTTACGGAAAACTCAAAGACATCAGATAAATGGAAGTAGTATGCTTGGTAATTTAATTTCTCATACTGGGCTTCTAAATTACTTGACAATTTGTATTCTAGAATTAAACCTTTGATTATTTTTTTTACATTAGTTATAAAATGGAACAGTGTTCCTATGCTTTCAATAGATGGCACATAAGTATAATGAGCTTACAACTGAACTGTCACACTAGCAACAGTGGCTCATACCCAGCAGGCTCATGACCCTGCCCGTGCTAGCCTTACAGGAGGGTGAGATCAGGAGGATCACAGTACCAGGCTGGGGGTGGGGAGGGGGGAAGGGGGCAGAGAGGGAGAGAGGGTGGGAAAGGGGGTAGGAGAGGGGGAGTGGGGGGTAGTGTGCATGAATCCATGTTCATGGAAGGAAGTTGCACACATGGTAGTGTACAAATGTTAACTATGACAGAAAGCCTAAAACAGGCAGATCAAGTTCAAGTGTGGGCCCAGGAGGAAAGCTAGAGCCTTTTCTAAAAATAGCCAACAAAAAAACAGGATGGGAAGCAGGGCTCAGGGGTAAAGTACAAAGCCTGACAAGCTCAAGCCCTGCGTCAAACCCTAGTGCTATTCAAAAGAGAAAAAAATTATCACAAGTCTAAAAACAAATGAGGAAACAGGGACTGGGGGCCTGGCAGAGCACCTGCCTACCAAGCTCAAGACCCTGTTAAGCCCCAATACTCAAAAAAAAAAAAAAAACAAAAGGAGGGGGGGAGAAAACAAGACATATACACACATGCATTCTCATCATCATTCTCATCATATGTCACATGATGTATGATGCTCCACACCTCTGGTACTCTGCCATGTAGTCCATAGACTGTACCTCCAGGACCATAACCAAAATACAGCTCTTTTCTTTATAAAGTACTTTGCCTTTTCTGTATAAAATAGGTGATTATAACAACATAACACTAAGACAAAAATAGTCTCAGAATGGACAGAAAAGACACACATGCTTAGTCTACTTCTGAATTGGAAGAGTTGGAAGTTTAAAGCATAACTGGACCTTAGCAGGTGCAATTTGAAATGCATACTTTGAACTTCTAATTAAAAAGAAAAATAATGAGAAAACAAGTTAATAAAATAAAGATTTAGAAATACTTGGGCATTTATAAAGCTAGAAATGTAGGCATCCTGGTACCAAACAGCTAACAGAGCTTCTGATAAGAAAAGCAAGCACCCAAAGAAGATCAGAACTGAATGATGCTTATGATCCTACATGATCTAACCACAGAAATAATAATGTCTCTGCCAGGGTAGAAGAGAAGAAGACAAAAACCTTGTGTCCTCACTTACACAGGAAGCTACAAAGGTGATCTTACAGACAGAAGCAGCATCTGAGAGCCGTCAGCAGAGGCTGGGATGTGTGAGTGTTGGGGTGGGGGGAATGGAGGATGGGTAGAAGGGGGCCGCAGGATAGGAGGAATAACCTCTACTGTTCTACACACAGTCACGTCACAACAACTATATTTTACAATATCAAGAACAGACGATGGGCTGGGAAGGTGGCTCAGTGGTAGAGCGCTTGCCTTGCATGCCTGAGGCCCTGGGTTCGATTCCTCAGCACCACATAAGCAAAAAGAAAAAAGCCGGAAGTGGCGCTCTGGCTCAAGTGGTAGAGCGCTAGCCTTGAGCTGAATAGCTGAGGGACAGCGCCCAGGCCCAGAGTTCAGGCCCCACGACTGGACCAAAAAAAAAAAAAAAGAACAGAGGACTTTTGACTGTCCCTAACATAAAGAAATGCCAATCACCTGGATCTGTTCACGGCAGGCTGCATACATATATTAAAATGTCACACTATACACCATCTATTATCTGGTTAGTAAGTGGCAAAAAGAAAATATTTAAGAAAATAAAAAAGATTACCAAAAAAAAAGAAAGAGAAATAAAGTTTTGTGGAGATCAAGAACAAAAAGATTCAGGTGCAAATGCTGAAATAAACTTCTGCTTACCTTTTCCTCCTTCTAGCAGTTTTTTAACCGAGAGCCTGGGAAGTGGCTCCGCTTGCAGCGATGACACTTTGGAGGTTCGAGCGCTGCCCTTGGTGTGAAGCAGAGTCTGAAGTAGCAGACAGTCCTCCAGCTGTTTCAGCAGAAGTTTCCAGTATTCAGTGTCAAGAGAAAGAGCCTCCCAGGAATCAGTGAGGGCCTCAGCATCAGCACCCAAAGCTGTTTGGGAAAACTAACAGAAAATGTCCACGTGATTCTCTGCTTTTAGGGAGAAAGCATGGCCAATTAAGGTACATAATTAGGCAACACACAAAGGCTGTTCTGCCTCACTGAATGAGAGGAGGGACATTTACAAGGGGTCCAGTAATAATGACCCAGTTCAACCACCAAGTTTTCTGGGACTTCTTTGGCAAAGGTCAGCATTTTCTTTTTTCTTTTTTTCTTTACTGGTCTTGGGGCTTGAACTAGGTAGGGCCTGGGCACTATCCTTGAGCCTCTGTGCTCAAGGCTAGCACTCTACCACTTGAGTCACAGTGCCACTTTGGTGGCTTTTTTTTTTTTTTTTCTGAATAGTTTATTGGAGATAGGAGTCTCACAGACTTCCCTGCCTGGGCTGGCTTAGAACCGAGATCTCAGATCTCAGTCTCTCGAGTAGTCAGGATTACAGGCATGAGTCACTGATGCCTGGGCTAGGTCTGCTTTTTCTATCACTCCCAATCAGGATGTTGACATTTCTTCAGAATGCACTGACCAACTTAAGAAATCTATCTGGCATTTCTTTCTTTCATCATTATAAAACATGTCAAGCTGCAATATTAAATTTAGCCTAAAATTGCAAGACTGACAGTATGAAGTGAGTCTTCACAGTCCTATTTAGGTGTCTCTCTACATCAATGTAACACCACTCTAGGAAAACAAACAAACAAAACCCTGTCGATTCATTATGAAATATAAAACGTGTTAGATCAGTGTTTGTGTAACAGAAATTTAAGTCTTCAAAAGATGAGAAGCCCCTCCCCACCCCCACCTGCCCACCTCCACCCGAGCCAAAGGTAAATAGAAAATTCCTACTTGAGTCATCTTTCACTGTGAAGTGTGTAAGAGGTGGAAGAGTGAAGACAAACAGAATACTTTAGAATAAACCTGAGAAGCGACAGAACCAAGCCTTGACCTCTTTTAGATGAGGAAATTGAAGCTAAGGGATTCACTTTAAGGGACTTGGCAAAAATCAACACCACCTTCTCCCCCTCAAAATACTCCAAACAAGTAAGAATCTACTGGGCACACATTTCAAAGGAGAGGAAAAACATCCCTTTAGCTGATTGGATAGGAATGGAGCAAAGCCAAACTTTGCCCACTTACTTTTTTCTCTATTATGTTGTTTGATATCTGCGCAGCCACAGAATGCCCAACATGAGCAGACAGCAGAGCAGCTCCATTGTTCTCAGACTGAACACAGGCCACGCGCATCTGCTGCCACCAGGGGGACACAGACTGGGAATCCCAGGTGTCATCAATGGCCACTAGGGGATGGGGAGGGAAATAGAAAGTAAAGTCTTACCTTGCCAAAAATTTTTTTTAAGCTTGTCTAACTTTTCATATTTAAAACTAAATTTCCCAAAGATATACCTGCTGTTTCTGAACATAATGGAAAATAAATCGTGCAATTTATTATATTCGGAACATTTATATCCAATTTCTGAAAAGCCATCATGTTTCTGAATCAGTGCTAAATCCCTATTTTCATTATTACAAAACTATTATTGAACATTTTAATAGATTGTTTTTTGGTTGTTTTTTTTTTTGGGTCCGGTGGTGGGGCCTGAACTCTGGGCCTAGGCGCTGTCCCTCAGCTCTTCAGTTCAAAGCTAGCGCTCTACCACTTGAGCCACAGTGCCACTTCCGGCTTTTTCTTTTTGCTTATGTGGTGCTGAGGAATCGAACCCAGGGCCTCATGCATGCAAGGCAAGTGCTCTACCACTGAGCCACCTTCTCAGCCCCAGATTATTGTTATTTAATAGATTATTATTCTGACAATTCCAAGTATTTTCTCTACCGAGGACCACTAAGTATGCCTTACTGAAGTAAGAAAACGTATTGTTTATATTTTATCTTATAAGGACAAGCTAATCTTCATAATTAAATACTTTATGCACTACCATCTCCCTATTAATCTATTTTTTAAAAATCTCTATAGTGAAGTTTTGTGTATGTGTGCTGGTCCTGGAACTTGAACTTAACACCTTGATATGCTGTCCCTGAGGTTTTTTTGCTCAAAGCTAGTACTCTACCACTTGAGCCACAGCTCCACTTCCAGCTTTTTGCTCACTAATCAGAGATAAAAGTCTCATGGACTTTCCTCCCTGGGCTGGCATTGAACAGAGATCTTCAGATCTCAGCCTCCTTAGTAGCCAGGATTACAGTTGTAAGCCACAGTCACTGGGCTTTACAGTGAAATGTTTTGATACTGTATTATTCTTTTGTTAAAAGAAACTCTTCTCCTTCCTTGTTCTTGTGATATTTCCAAGAACAGTAGCTCAGATCCTGAGAGAACTGACTTACAGGTGCAGCAGCATCCTACCTTTCATCTTGCTCAGGAGGGACAGCATTGTATGAAGACAGCAGACAGACCGGGGTTTATCCAAAATATCTTTTTCCTTGGAAAGCCACACACTCAGGAGCAAGGACTGAAATCAAATTAAAATTCTTGTTCAGTCAAAAATAATAGTTAATGCAGACAAGATCTCACACTGTCACATATATAAAGACATGGCAGTCGGTACTGCGTCTATACACAGGCAGTGTGAGGGTCAGACCAAGGCTCCCTATCTGTCTACTACCCAAGAGATTCTGCATCATGTTGCTATCTCTCCTTTAGCTTATGCACTGTCTATTAAGAAGCATGTTACTAGAATGGACATTGCTGGTGAGTGGATTCCCTGTGGATCACTGAGATGCCAGTCGGCTTGTAGATTTCTACAGAAGACAGGGAGGACCTGGAGCTGTTGATCTTGCCTTGCCCTGCCCGTATACATGCTGGGGATATGATCGCAAGGAACAAACATAGAAAACTAGCAAACTCCCATTTTAAAAGCAATAGTAAGTTATGAAATACATTTCACACAAAAATCAAGTAGGGTGCCGAGGCTGGTGGCTCACGCCTGTAATCCTAGCTACTCAGGAGGCTGAGATCTGAGGATAGCAGTTCAAAGCCAGCCCGGGCAGGAAAGTCTGTGAAACTCTTATCTCCAATAAACACTCAGAAAACAGGAAGTGGTACTGTAGCTCGTGCTAGCCTTGAGCTGAAGAGCTGAGGGACAGCGCCCAGGCCCAGAGTTCAAGCCCCACGACCGACAGAAAAAAAAAAAAAAGAAAAAAAATCAAGTAAGGCAACAGGTATAACTTTTAAGATGTATTTGAACCAGTGTTACCTATTTAAGTTTACATTGTGCAGGGCAGGTAAGAGAGAGCTCATGATGAAGGTAACTTCCCTTACTCTTTTCAGAAAAGGAAAATTTTAGTCCTGCAATTTTTCCACTGGATAGTTCTTTTCTTTTGAGACAGGGTCTTGCTAAGTAATACAGACAGCCCTGGAACTCACAATTCTCTTACCTCTTCATCGTAACTGTTGAAATCACTAGCATGTTACCACCATGCCTAGCTGTATGATTCTTTTATCTTACGTTTGTTATATCATGAAGATTTATACCTTTAAGATATAATCAGAGTTTGAAAATAATAGAATCTTTTTTAGCTTAGTTTTCTTTTTTATTAAAAAAATACTTTTTTGAAATGCTAGGGATGGAATGCAGAGCCTTATTTATAGTATGCCTTGGGTTATATCCCTGGGCTACATCCCTAGCATACCTTTTTTAGTTGTACAACACCAACTTTTACTGATGTTCAGAGTACACTGTGAATACATTCATACCTGGCAGATTTTAACTTTATTATAAGCCAACCACAAATTATGTGGGGTTGGGGATTTAGCTCAGTGAAACAGCACTTGCCTGGCAACTGCAAAGCCCGGAGTTTGGTGCTTAGCAAAGAAGAAAGAAGAAAGAAGGAAGAAGGAAGAAGAAGAAGAAGAAGAAGAAGAAAATAAAACAAAAACGAAACAAAAAACTGGCATGGCGGTACACAGCTATAATCCCAACATTTGGGAGGCTAAGGCACGACTGCAATTCAAGGTCAATCTAAGCTACACAGAGCAAAACTTGTATCAAAAAAATAAAGAAAGAAAAAAGTACACAGGTAGCAAACAAAGATACAATAATCTTACATTAAATATGGTGATTACAAGTTTCTTGAATCATTTTTAGAAGACTTCCATGTATGTTCTATGGCAGGCTAAAAAGCAAACATTAAACTCTCCTGCATAACATTTTTTGTTTTTTATTTATTTTTTGGTTTTTGTTTTTTGCTAGTCCTAGGGCTTGAACTCTGTCCCAGAGCTTGTTTTTGCTCAAGGCTAGCACTCTACCACTTGAGCCACAGTGCCACTTCCAACTTTTTCTGTTTATGTGGTACTGAAGAATCGAACTCAGGGCGTCATGCATGCTAGGCAAGCACACTGTCACTAAGCTACTTTCCCAGCCCTCTGAATAACATCTGTAAGGAAGGACAGCACCCAGCACAAAACCCTTACCAACAACTGCTGAGGGCTAAGGCCAGCAGACTCTAAAGTGTGACACATATCCTCTGTGGAGCTTTCTCCATGCAAACACTTCCAGAAGAAGAAACTACCTAGTGAAATGAAAATGAAACGCATTACTCAATGACAAATTACCATCTGGATGAATACTGTTCCTGAACTGCAATCTAGAATTCTAGCACGAGAAAAGATGAATTAATGTTTTTTATTTATTAAGTCAGAAAACAAATCATTACACGCCTTGACAGTATCTCTTCAGTACATTCAGTAATTCCACTGGCATGACACAATGTGCATATGTCCCGCTTCTGCTAGCCAAATTATATATTAAATTCTCTGGTTAATTACTTTTATTTAGAAAAAGAAAAGTCTTTGAGATGTGGTTTGTTCCTAGACTATCTTCTAGAAGAAGGGAAGAGGTAAGAGGGGTTTATCACTTCACCTACCTAAAGCCACATATTCCTCCTCACTGATCTTCTTTATATTGAGCACATCCTTCTCATATTCTAAATACTCAAGGAATGTCTTTACAGGCAACACACCATCCTTGTCATCAGAAAATCGGACAGAAGTTCTGGTGTTCTCTTGCTTGTATTTATCTAACAGTGTCTGGAGCTTATGTAGTTCTCTTTCATCAAGCCTTAGCAACACAGCCAAGTCCTTAAAAATAAAGGAATACAAGTTCTCAGAAGACTATATCTCTTTCAATAAGCCCCATTATTTGAAGTGAAACTTAAGGCTGCAAGCAAAAGGCGACCCTTTTATTAAATATGTATTACCAGGCATCTAGAAAAAGAGAAACTCTAAGGGATATCAGTTGTAACTTGTCATTCTGAAAACAAGAACAACTTGAAATTAAAAGCTTTATATATTAAACAAGATAGACAGTATAAAATAAAAACTATGGGAAAATAATTCGCATTGTATCTGCACGTAAGTCCTTTAGGTGGCTATCAGGGATCCAACTGATTTAAAAGTCACAGATAAAACATGCCAACCTAACCAGTAGTCATTGTAGTAGTAGTCAAACTAGTGCATGCTAGGCAAGCACTCTACCACTAAGCTACCTTCCCAGCCCTCTGAGTAACATTTGTAAGGAAGGACAGCACCCAGCACAAAACCCTTACCACAACAGCTGAGGACCAAGGCCAGCAGACTCTAAGGTGTGACACATATCCTCTGTGGAGCTTTCTCCATGCAAACACTTCCAAAAGAGGAAACTACCTGTTTGTATGTACCGTATGCACTGAAACAGTTCCTGAGATTACTATCATTTTTGTGGAAACCACTTAAGTTCATCAAGCAAATCTTTTCTGTATGCAACATAAAGCAATCTTTGGGTCTTGTCATATAGCCCAGGCGGGTCTGAACTCTCCATCCTTGTGCCTCATTCTCCCAAGAACTGGGGACCAGGTGTGTGACACACCTGGCTATAAAGCCACATCCTTAAATAAGAGAAGTTCCTTTGATTTACTTATATAGGCTATTGTTTTTAAGTACAAGCCATAAACTCTCAAATGAATACCAGTAGTTCAATATACTAAATTTACATAAGAGTTTTCTTAGTCCTATAACCAGCCTAGAAACTGGTTATGTTTTTGAAGGACCTAAACAAAGATTTCTATAGGAAGTCTTATTTTAATTCTGAAAGAGTGCTTTAAAAATAACAAGTAACACTATGCCAAATGTATCTCTACATTCTATGGGGCCTGTTGTGGAAATGTGACTCTGAAATAGTCTATATATTGAATTAGCCAAGTAGAAATTAGTTCCACTGAGGGTTATCAATGTATACATTTAATTTCATTTGTTGTAGTAGTTTTGTTTTCTGTTTTCTCAAGATGGAGGCTTATTGTGTTACCCAGTCTGGCCTAAAGTGTTCATCCTAACTAAATAGTCTAGAACTATTATACTTGACCACTTAACTTCATCTGCTAGTACATATGCAAGAGAATGTGTATCTTAAGATTAATCATTGAAAAAACCCATGAAATGTCCAGGATATCTTGTAGACATTGCTTAAACAACTTGAACCTTCCTTCCTGTAGCTTAAATTTACACTACAGTGGAAAGAAAAAGATCATGGAAAACAGTCGTTATTATTTGTAATGGCAATGACAGAATACTAATATGAGTGCACTATTGCCAAATCATTACATGAAATCCATCTGAAGTTAATTCCAAGGAGAAAAATCTCTCATTTTTCTGCTTTAAAAAATTGTATTCGTATGTTTTTGTTTGGTTGTCTTTTTTCTGTGCCAGTCCCAGGGCTTGAATTAAGGACTTGGACACTGTCCCTGAGTTTTTGTGAGCAAAGCAAGCACTCTACCACATGGAACTGCAGCTCCATTTCCGGCTTTTTGATGGCATTGGAGATAGAGTCTCACAGACTTTCCTGCCAATGCCTGGCTTCTATGTATGTATTTTTAAACTAAAAAGTCGACATTAAACTTCAATTAACTTTTGAATGTATCTGATAATTCTTCAGCAAACATTGTAAGCAAAACATTGTAAGACTAATCACTAAAATCATTTTAACAATTCTTGCTTGGATAAGTAGAAAAGGCACAAGGCCTTGAGCCTGGCAACCTGCCCAGCAGAACACGATCATCTGGGGAGACAGGCTACATTTACTCTGTTCTTCATTAAGAACAAGTTCTCTGCATGGAAAAGTAAGAATTCTGTATAAATTCTGCCCAGCAGAACACGATCATCTGGGGAGACAGGTTACCATTTACTCTATTCTTCATTAAGAACAAGTTCTCTGTATGGAAGAGTAAGAATTCTGTATAAATTCTCATTAAGTTGCACTATGATAAAAACTACAAGTAGCTATCACTATCTTGTATTTCATATAATAAAGCAGAAATGTGAGAATTATTTTAACTCTTTGATACATTTGTACTTCATTATATAGTATACAAAAGACTAAACTGCACTAGTTTGCTACAATAATAGAAATATTGACTTCTTACAGAATTATAGTTCTTGGGGTTGAGAAGGTGGCTCAGTGGTAGAGTGCCTGCCCTGGGTTCGATTCCTCAGCACCACATAAGCAAAAAGAAAAAAGCTGGAAGTGGTGCTGTGGCTCAAGTGGTAGAGTGCTAGCCTTGAGCTGAAGAGCTGAGGGACAGCGCCCAGGCCCCAGAGTTCAGGCCCACAACCGGACCCTCCCTCCCCCCAAAAAAATTATAATTCTGTTATACCATTAAACTGGGTATGTTTTCACTGGAAACATTTCAATTTCAAAAAATTCAAAACTATCACCTTAAAGGGCTGGGCCTGGTGGTACACAGCTGTAATCCCAGCCTCTTTGGAGACAGTGAGCTGAAGGATTGTGGTTTGAGGATAGCCCAAGCAGTAAGAACCCATCTCAACAAACAAGCTGAGAGAGGTGGTATTCACCTGTTGTCCCAGCTACACAGGAGGCTTAACTAGGAGGACTGTCATCTAGCAAAAAACTCAAGACACTATCTAAAAAAATTAGCTAAAACAGGGCTGGGAAGGTGGCTCAGTGGCAGAGCGCTCGCCTTGCATGCCTGAGGCCCTGGTTCTATTCCTTAGCACCACATAAGCAAAAAGAAAAAAAGCCAGAAGTGGTGCTGTGGCCCAAGTGGTAGAGCGCTAGCCTTGAGCTGAAGAGCTGAGGGACAGAACCCAGGCCCATGACCGGATGCCCCCCCCGCAAAAAAAATTAGCTAAAACAAAAAAAGAGATGGGAGCATGGGCCAAGTGGTAAAGTGCCTGCTTTGTAAGTGCAAGGCCCTGAGTTCCAACTCCAGTACTAACACACACACGCACACTCAGTCACCTTAAAAAAATATATAGAGAAAAAAAGAAACAAAAACAAATTAGTCGAGAATAGGAAAGATGAATTAAAAATAAAATTTGATCGTCTTATATAAATATTTAGCAACAAGGCACAAAGAGTCATCAAGAGGCCTGAAAAGTGTATGTGTAATCTTTGCAAGGAAAAAAAAAACATTTTCTACTTGTTTACTAAAAACTTTAAAGATTAAAAATAATCGAAGAGATTACTAAGATTCTAAGGTATAGAATATAATTATATCATATAATTATATATTATTATAAATTATATTACATAATTATAATTATATAACATAAATATATCTATATCTATAAATTATATCTATATAATTAGATCTATTATATAGATATATCTATTATATAGATATAGTATTATATCTAGATATAATTATATCTATATAATTATAACTATATAGGTTATATAGATATAATTTTAAGATATAGAATTACTCACATTATCAGAGAATGGTGTATCTGAATGAAAATCAAGAGAATTTAAATGACTGACAGATTCATAAAGATGTAGTAATTTCAGTTTATTGGCACAAAACTGGAACAATCCTTCATCCACAGACTCAAGCTCTAAAAGTAGAAGGAAAAAACATATTAAAAAGATAAACTGAACAAGTTTTTATCAACTTGTTTCCTTGATATACTTTATTAACTATGAGAAGTTTTTAAAAGCAAAGATACTTTTTCCACTATTGAAAAAGTACACTGCTTTTAAATGAAATGACCTGCTCTAATAGTAGGGGGAAAGGAAATAGGGGGAAAAAAGAGCAGAAATGTCTTTGTGTAATAAGTAATCAGGAAACATCTTTGCCAATATCCCTCTTAGTCAAAACTTTTATGCTGTCCATTATGCTCACACACAGAGCCTACGCAAATACAAGGCTGCCTCTTATTAGTACAGTGGTCAAAGTAAATAAAATTCAACCTGAAACTGTGGACTGTAACAAATGTACCCTAAAAAAGCCTGGCAAAGAGAATGAAAGTAAATTCTTCTTTAAAATCCTCCCTTAATTAGGTTTAAAAATCCTCCCTTAAATAGGTTTAATTTTGTCCAACAGTAATACTGGAGAAATACACTCTACAAAATACATTTTGACCAAGTGTGGTCCAATCCCAGCTGTTGGGAGGCCAAGACAGATGGATCCTAAGTTTGACATCAGACTGGTTTATACAGTGAGTTCCAGATTAGCCAGAGCATCCTAGATAGTGAGACTGTTTCAAAAACAAAAAAAAAAAATTTCTGTATAATAATTTAGATATTTTATCTAATATAAAACAAATAACTTGTTTTGTGAAAAGGCAGACAGTAAAAAAAAAACTACAAGAAATCTTATTTAAGATACAGTAACATGGAAAAACGTCCAAGTTCTTACAGTAATAGCAAAAGCTAATACATAAAACTGGCACATGACAGGTAGAACTAGAAATTGTGATCATTTTATAGTTTGGTTTACTCCCAACCTTGTGCAAAGTAATTTTTAATTTAATAAATTTTGATATTTTGTTAGTCTTTGCAGCATAGGGGGCTTTATAAGTATAGAGTGCCTCTTTAAAAAAACAGGTTGTTCCTACCAAGTTGTATGGACCTGTATTATCTAAAAGCCAGCTTTATGTATCTGCTGGAAAAAGTAATGAAAAAGTGGTCTCAAAATTAGAAGCTTCAAATCCAGAAAGAATGTGTAATATTTGAAGTCACTATGGTCTAAACATGATTAAATATAAGGTTTTTATGTAGCTAACATGACAAAAAAAAAGAAAAAAATCACGACTAATTTAGTACTCTGAACCCTGCAACTTGGATTTGGGAGGACCAAGCTCTGCCCATGAAAGAAAAAGAGAGGAAAACATCAATGCTAAACCCCAACAGAACACTGATTCAAAGAATTATTTTTAATCATTAGTTCAGTCAGAATGAGATTACTTGATAGCACATGTATGGAATTTCTCTTATCCCACAAATTAAAGCAAAAGACAATGGAAGAAGAGAACTGGCCACTGTTTGCATACCAATGGCTGATTTCTCTCCTGGCAGAGCTTTCAAAATGTTCTCCAAAATTATTCATCTGTCTATAAAGAGCTTTTCTCACAACTGTGGGGCCTACATGAAAGTATTTCCAACAAGAAATAGTAATACATTCTGAAATAGCTAAAGAACATCAACTGCATATATGGGGAATAACAAGACCCCCAAAGATTGAAGGTACGAACGTGTTTATATATACATATAAATAGGCATATATATATGCATAGGTTGATATATATATGAATAGGTTTATATATATAAACCAAATTATTATATATAAACCAATTTTATTATGTATGTTAAAATGACACATTGCATACATATTAAAATGATACTATAAGCTACAATGACATATAAAATTTGAAGTGAAACAATTACCTTCATCAGTACAAACTATTACCTTGATTTTTTAAAGTGTCCATTAAAGTCTCAGTGATGTTTTTAAGACAGGAGAAAGGTAAACGTTCACTTGCCAAAATGCTTTCCAAAGCCTAGAAGAAAGACATTGAGCAACAGTTTAGTTTTAAGTATTTTATATTAACGCCTTAATCTTCCCTGTATTTCAAAAAGAATTTCCTATTTAAGATGTTTTAATCTACATACCATTGGATAAAAGTGCACTGAAATAGAGCAGTAAGCAATACAAATCAGCTTTATGTCACATAAAATAATGTGGTACAATGATGCAAAGTCCAGATTGATAATGATACAACTAGAAGAGAACTAATATTTAACAGAGTGGCAGAGACAAAATAGAAACAAAGTATTCACTAGTAAGAAAAGTGTGGATAAGTGGGCTGGGAAGGTGGCTCAGTGGTAGAGCACTTGCCTTGCATGCTTGAGGCCCTGGGTTAGATTCCTCAGCACCACATAAGCAGAAAAAGAAAAAAAAAGCCGGAAGTGGTGCTCTGACTCAAGTGATAGAGTGCTAGCCTTGAGCTGAAGAGTTGAGGGACAGCGCCCAGGCCCAGAGTTCAGGCCCCACGACCGGACCCCAAAAAAAAGAAAAGAAAAGAAAAAGAAAAGAAAAGTGTGGATAAGCTCTCTCAAAGTACAAATGAAAAGCAGCGGTAATTGCCATGCCAATAATAAAAGCTAACAACTTAGAGCTTTCTTAGTCCATATGTGCAAGGCAGGCTGAATTTACAGGTCATGTCGGCTAGCTCCAATATGCAGCCTAACCTGCCTTGCTCTCAACACTCCAACCCATTCTTGGTACTTAAGTCCTCACTCAGAAGCTCCAAACTTCCACCTCATGTCCAACAAAGCAACTAAAAAAGAGTTAAAGTTTACATCTATCCTTTCACATGAACACATTAAATTGAATAAATGAGACTAAATAATTTGAAAATAGACTAAAATATGGCATGAGATAGGAATCAGAGCATATAACACAATAAATTCTGTATTTGTGGGAGAGAAGTTGGCTTAGCAGTGGCCTGTGATGAAATACTAACTATCTGGGGGAAATAAAGCAACTAAAAGAACCCAGGACAAACATAATCTGTCAATAATTGCACAGGTGAGTTTTTGGCTTCCTTTCTCAGTATCCTTCTGGCTGTTCACCAGAAATCCTTTGCAACTACCTGTAGATAAGTCAGTAAAGAGTTAGAGTTTCCCTGAATAATGTAAGTTCCTTAGTAAAGATTTTTCCTTTCCTCTAATATTTTTAAGACAATTAACAATTTTGTTATTGGGTTTTCCAACATATTAAATAAAATCACTTTCACAAATGATTCAAGAATATAGTCTTTAAAAAAAAAAAAAGATGAACCCAGGAGAACATAAAACAATATGTACCAGGCTAAATTTCCCCAATTTTGTTGTTTCATGATGTAAGATTAACAACTGCACCAAAAAAGAATTACTGGGATTTTGACTCTACTCTAGATTCCCTCTCCTTTTCTCTAGATGCCTTGTGATCAGTGTCATCTTTAATGACTGAGATTTTACCCTGAGAAATATGAAAGTCAATTAACAGTCTGTATAATGGAAAATCATATTTTATAATGAGACCATGAAGTAATTTTTTTTGGTTTTGATAGTACTGGGAAAAAATCTTTGAAAAAATAACTGCAATAAAAATCACTCTTTCCTAAACTTTCCTGTGCATACAGCTTTAAAATAAGAAGAAATTTTAATCTCTACCTTCAGGTTGTGACATACAGCTTCTAACCCCCTATAACTTCCTGAGTGGTAAGGGTGCTAAAAGCATCTTTTTTTTTTTTTTTTTTCCTAATGCTTGGTCTCTGCTCCAGTTCCTAAAACCCATGCAGGCACAGATGCTTTTGTTTTAACATTGGTATTGATCCTAGGAATTACTGGGTAGTAATTCCTCCTGGATAGTTTCAGGATGGGGGCAGGTTATCATACTACCCATGTGATTACAGAATTAGAACTTTTAGCCCCACTCTTTACCTCCCACGTTTACTAAAGGTTGGGTTTATTGTTAACAGTCAATGGTGCAATCAATCATGCCTAAGTAATGAAACCTCCATAAACACCTGACAGGGCAGGGTTTGGAGAGCTGCAAATAGATGAACACACAGATTCTTAGGCATGACTGGCCTTGAGAGAATAGGAAGTTCTGCACCCCTCCCACCTGCCTTGCCCCATGTGTCTCTTCCCTCTGGGCTATTCACCAGAAATCCTTTGTAACATCCTATGATGTGTGAGTAAAAGTTATGAGTTGCCCTGAGATCTGTGAGTTCTGTAGCAAGTTAATCAAACCCAAAGAAGGGTCATAGTCAGACAACCTGCTACTTAAGACTGGTGACTAAAGCGTGGTTAATCTTATGGGATCTAGTCCTCATCCTGTGAAATCTGGTGCTCTCTTCAGGCAGGTATCAGAACTGAACTGGAGGACACCCACCTATGCCAACTGGAAAATCTGCAGGAGAAATTGGTTGGTGTATGGGGGGAAAAAAATCCATACTGAATCAAACCATTAATTGGCTGTGTTAAGGGAATAAGAAAAAACACTGATTTATGTCCTCATATGCTCATAGTAGTATATTTTAAATGCTATGACTTATGATAATTAGGTAAAGTTCCTACTTAAAGACACAAAAGAACTAAAAAAAACACTTGGAGAACTATGACTAATGTACATGAAATAAGTAGTAAGCAGTAGTCTAAAAGTTAACTGCAGACAGAGCTGGTGGTATATCTTAGTAGCAGAGCAGTTGCCTAGCATGTGAAAAGCCCTAAGATCAAACCATAGCACTGTAAAACAAAAAGTAAAACAGAAGTGGAGAGATCTCTGTGGGGTTGAAATGTTACATAAGAAGTTATGAAATCAAGACTTTGTGAGGAGTATGGATAGGAGAGGGAGTAAAAGAAGTCACAGATGATTATAATAGTACAAAACAGCCTGGACAGAAGTAACAAATACCTGGCAGCTCCACTCTTAACTAACTATTCAAGAAACACTTGCAGATGTGCTATAGGAAACATGTACAAGAATGAACATGGCATTATTGTCTGAATAGCAATATAGAAAACGACCTACATGTTACCAGACAGAGGAAAGTGAGTAAATAACTAGAGTCATAGAGTGAATTTATATGGCACAGGAAATGAACTGTATCACTTCAACTACAGTATAGCTCCATATATCACATACATCATTCACAGAAATGTTCAAAAATAAGTTAGAAGAAGACAAAAAGTATATGTCCCTTTATACAGTTCAAAAAGGCAGAAAATATACCAAGAGTTTACAAGTGATATGTTTTTTGTTGTTGTTGTTTTTTTGGGGGGGTCTGGTCGTGGGGGCTGAACTCTGGGCCTGGGCGCTGTCCCTCAGCTCTTCAGCTCAAGGCTAGCACTCTACCATTTGAGCCACAGCGCCACTTCCGGCTTTTTTCTTTTTGCTTATATGGTGCTGAGGAATCGAAGCGCTCTACCACTGAGCCACCTTCCCAGCACCTAAGTGATATGTTTAATAGAGATACACATTGGGTAATCTTAAGATGCAGAAGATCAAAATGGATACCCAAGGCTGCCCAAGAGTTCCCAACAAGATTCTATTTCCTAAGGAAATACACACTTGTGTATATTATTATTCTTTAACTTAAACATGTTACATATTAGAGAATGTGAATATATGTGTGTGTCTATATGTGTATAAAACATGAGCACTTGTATATAGTAGACCTACCTAAATTATAATAAAGAGACAACAGACCCTTCTTCATGGGAATATGAAAAGGCATAAAGATCAATAAAAGGAAATTTTAAGCTTGTCATGTGTGGAGAGAAATAGGACAATAAAGATTTTATTAGAAGTAATGGTTAATAGCCACTTAGGAAAATTCACTTACTTGTTTTTTTGTTGCAGGGTACTTAATATCAAGAATTAATTCCTTTATTTCTGTTTCTACCATATCTAGAAAGAGAAAATCAAAGTAGAATTTTTACTTTTTATTACAGTAAAATGTTTCCCTGAAGCTGGCTGCGGGTAGCTCATGCCTGTAATCCTAGCTACTCAGGAGACTGAGATCTGAGGATCGTGGTTCAAAGCCAGCCCGGGCAGAAAAGTCCATGAGACTCTTATCTCCAATTAACCACCAGAAAACTGGAAGTGGTGCTGTGGCTCAAGTGGTAGAGTGCTAGCCTTGAGCTGAAGAGCTAAGGGACAACGACCAGGCCCAGAATTCAAGCCCCACGACCAACAACAACAACAAAAAAGTTTCTCTGAAACAAAATGAGCATACATGTGTTGTTACTCTAAATGCTACTGGTGTTCTCTTACATTACTGTTTTCTTGTGATAGCATCCCCTGGATGGCAACTTCATCCTTACAGCCCATCTCCAAGAAAAAAAGTATGGGAGATGACAGGCAACTCTCCTCTATTTTTTTTAAAATTTCTTTTATTGTGAAAATACTGTACAGAGGGGTTACAATTACATGGGCAAGGCAATGAGTACATTTCTTATCAAGCATTGTTGCCTCCTCCTTTGTTTCCCTTTAACCATCCCTTCCCATCCCCGCCCCCACCCCCAACACACACCATACGCCAAAGTTGTAAAGTTCGTTTTTCGACATAATGTCTTGTACATCTCATTGTTACAATGGGTCCACCTGTATCCCTAATTAAACAATTTGTTTTTTCCCTTCCTCTCCACAAATTATACCAATATCAAATACAGTGAAAACAGGGGTTATACCATGGGGGAGGGACATACACAGCAACAAAGAAATATCTTTTTTTTTTTTTGGTTCCGGTTGTGGGGCCTGAACTCTGGGCCTGGGCACTGTCCCTCAGCTCTTCAGCTCAAGGCTAGCGCTCTACCACTTGAGCCATAGTGCCACTTCCGGCTTTTTTCTTTTTGATTATGTGATGCTGAGGAATCAAACCCAGGGCCTCATGCATGCAAGGCAAGCACTCTACCACTAAGCCACCTTCCCAGCACCAAGAAATATCTTATAAATATGTTAAAACAATAGCAAGAAAGAAAAAAACATTTGAGTCCTTATCTTGGGGTTCATTTAGCCTAACATCAACCTATCTGACCGTTTCTGCTTGTCTCAGACATATTCTCCTCTTTTCTAGATTTACAAAATGACAGGATAGTATGCTCTACTATGCTGCTCAAGTTTACCTACCTGGATCAGGAGATTTCACTTTCAGTAAAGCTGCTAGTTTCTTCACTAAGTGCATGTCCTTGGCTCGTTCGCTCTTTTTATCACTACAATAATAAATACAAGTTTACACATATACATACACAAAAGGTTACAGAATATGAAACTATTTCTTCTAATTCGGATATTTCTTTTTTCTTTATATGTGTCCTTTTATATGTTCCCTATTTACTATTAAAGTTATCCTCTAGTGATGAAATCACAAAGCACAGTGAGGTAAGGGAATCAGAAGTTACCTCAGTAAGCTTACCTGAGAGCCAAATGGAAAGGAACATTCACTGTTTTCACACTTGCAGAGACAGGGTCAACAAGGCAGATCTGGTAGGTCTGTGGCTGCCAACTCTGACTGGTAACATTGTTTAAACCCATTATTTTATAGCCAGGATACAGTAACCTAAGGAAATCATATACCAAAATGGTAAAATATTAGAGAAAGGAGTCATGCCAAAAGTTGCTTTTATAATAGCCAGGAGACAACACCCCACCATTAACTAAGGAGCATTAGCAAATGAATATTGATACCAAAAGCCAGTAAAGCAGGTCTCAACTGACAAGAGTCGATTGGCTTTAAAAGGATCTAGAGAACTAACTAAACACAATCAGGCCTATGTTTCAATGGCACACATAATCACTAGCAAAGCATGAAGGAAACTTTCCTTTTGAGTCTTTACAGCTGAGTAAGGGACAAATGGCTATGCCAACCTAACTTTCATTCAACTGCCTCAGGTAATTTTTTTAGTAATATTTCTTTGTTTTTAAATACTTAATTACACATCAGGTATGCACAGGAAAACCTGTATAAAGATAATTACAGTTTTCTAGCAACTTGCAATCTTTAAGTTGCCTTAATAAAAAGCTTTCCTGCCGGGCGCTGATGGCTCACGCCTGTAATCCTAGCTACTCAGGAGGCTGAGATCTGAGGATCGGGGTTCAAAGCCAGCCGGGGCAGGAGAGACCGTGAGACTCCTATCTCCAATAAACCACCAGAAAACCGGAAGTGGCGCTGTAGCTCAAGTGGTAGAGCGCTCGCCTTGAGCTGAAGAGCTGAGGGACAGTGCCCAAGCCCAGAGTTCAAGCCCCACGGCCGACAAAAAAAAAAAAACAAAAAAAACCTTTCCTTTAATAAAAACAACCCTGGTTTTTTTTTTTTCACAATCAGCAAAATGCCAGAGGTTGCAGCTTACCTGCAGTGCTTACCCACGTTGAAAGCTCCTACTCTAGGTCCCTGCTGTGTACTCCAGACTTCTAAAATTCCCCTTCTTGGTGCATAAATCACAAGGAACTGAGCTACTCGACTGGGACCCTGAGTATTTCCAAAGGGGGAAAAATCTGCCTTCTCTGGTACTCTTTCATGGAGGTCCTCTACAATTTGAATCCATCCAATTTGTGCATCTCGGTACCCTTGGAGACACAGGAAAAGAGAAGCCAATTAGTCACTCTGGGCTTAGGAGTAGCCTCTTGAAGCACTGGACAATTTAAGGAAGAGAATCAGAAAAGCTATAGAAGTACATTATCTTTTTTAAGAAATATTTTCAACAGAAAGGATAATACATATAATAATTTGTCACAGCAATTTACCTAGTTTTAATATTTTGTCACCTGTATTTGCTTCAGATAATTTTTTTTAGAAAGAAATATTGGGTATCATTAAAGTTTTCTGAGATATTTCCCCCAAACTAGCACCTGTTCCTATTCCCTTCCTTCCCTCTGAGATTCCTTCCTTTAAAAAACTTGTGGCTATCCAGGCGCCGGTGGCTCATGCCTGTAATCCTAGCTACTCAGGAGGCTGAGATATGATGACTGCGGTTCAAAACCAGCCCAGGCAGTAAAGACCGTGAAACTCTTATCTCCAATAAACCACCAGAAAACCAGAAGTGACGCTGTGGTAGAGCGCTAGCCTTGAGCTGAAGAGCCGAGGGACAGTGCTTAGGCCCAGAATTCAAGCCCCACGACCGACAAAAAATAAAATAAAATAAATTTTAAAAATTCTGGAAAGATCACTAGATTTGTCTTCCAAATAAAAACCAAGTTGAATATGAACATATATTACTTCTCCTTCCTTCCCAAGCTAGAACCATGATAGAACCATGAGTGGGGCAGCTTCATGGAGGGAGACTGGGTCTGAGGATTTCACGGTGAGATCATGTTGTATACCTGAGTCTGTTATTCTTGCACCTGAATGAAAGTGGTACCGTTACTAGTGAACTAAGTAGACTGATGTAAGCATACAGATGTAACTAAGTCAAGTCAATAATGATGGAGTTTGCCCATTTTACTCTCTTAAATACACCTAAAAAATTCAGCGTTGTAGACTTGGGAGAACCTCTGCCTCAAGAGTAGCTTTGTGGGCTGGGAAGGTGGCTCAGTGGTAAAGTGCTTGCCTTGCATGCATGAGGCCCTTGGTTCGATTCCTCAGCACCATATAAGCAGAAAAAGCCAGAAGTGGCGCTATGGCTCAAGTGGTAGAGCACTAGCCTTGAGCTGAAGAGCTGAGGGACAGTGCTCAGGCCCAGAGTTCAGGCCCCACAACCAATAAAAAAAAAAAAAAAAGAGTAGCTTTGTGAGGAAAATGAATGGAGAGGGGGCAAGGAACTGAATTTAGGCATTAAATGATAGTGAGAACTGAAATAAGGTACATAAGGTACAAGTTATAGGAGTGTCTATGGGGTGACCAGAATATATGAGCTATGAAAAATCAAATGTTGCTGACCTAAGTTTCTTTTAAAAAGAGCAAGCAAGCCTGGCACTGGTGGCTCACGCCTGTAATCCTAGCTACTCAGGAGACTGAGATCTGAGGATCGTGGTTCAAAGCCAGCCTGGGCAGGAAAGTCCGTTAGACTCTTCTCTCCAATAAACCACTAGAAAACTGGAAGTGACGCTGTGGCTCAAGTGGCAGAGTGCTCGCCTTGAGCTGAAGAGCTGAGTGACAGCGCCCAAGTCCAGAGTTCAAGCCTCACGACCGACCCCTCCCCCCAAAAAAGAGCAAGCATAAACATAAAAGATTAAATACTGTTATCAACTCAAAAAGTGAATTAAGCCAGGTGCCAGTGGCTCACGCCTGTAATCCTAGCTACTCAGGAGGCTGAGATCTGAGGATCACGGTCACAGCCAGCCCCAGCCCAAGCAGGAAAGTCTGTGAGACTCTTACCTCCAATAAAAACCACTAGAAAACCGGAAGTGGCGCTGTAGCTCAAGTGGTAGAGCACTTGCCTTGAGCTGAAGAGCTGAGGGACAACGCCCAGGCCCAGAGTTCAAGCCCCATGATCAACCAAAAAAAAAGGTGAATTAACTTTTTTCTCAATTTCCGTAAGTACCTTTCCACATACGTATTGCAATTCCTCTAGTGACATCCAATAAAATCACCCTGCCAAAATCATCTGTTACTGCTGCCAGTGTGTTACATGGAGACAGACAGATGCTTTCACCATGGCGTCGAGAATCTGGAAGACCGAATCTGTTATTTAAAAGAAAATAAAAACTCAAATCACATTCAAATCAGGAAACTTAGAATAAATGAATGCACAAATAAAATATAGTTCTTCTGTTTTTACATAAAGAAATATGAATTTTGCCTAGATTAAAAGATAATTTACTGAGGCTGGGAAGGTGGCTCAGTGGTAGAGCGCTTGCCTTGCATGCTCGAGGCCCTGGTTTCGATTCCTCAGCCCCACATAAGCAAAAAGAAAAAAGCCGGAAGTGGTGCTGTGGCTCAAGTGGTAGAGTGCTAGCCTTGAGCTGAAATGCTGAGGGACAGCGCCCAGGCCCAGAGTTCAGGCCCCACGACCGGACCAAAAAAAAAAAAAAAAGATAATTTACTAGCTAAACACATATGATAATATAAAAATTTACAATATAAAAATGTATAAAAAATAAGTCTCATGTAGGTTTCTGTACAGATATCCATACCCTACATTTTAGAGAATACGAAGTAGATTCACAATCAACTAAAGTTGAGAATGCCCTGCATCTTTTGTCTATTTTAAGTTCTTCCTAATCTGTGCTTTTTTCTAGGTAACATATTTTGCTTGACAGCAATGTATCAGCCTGAATCAAAATTTTCCTTTTCCTAATGTTCTTGCTAAAATGCTATTGATTTGAAATCAACCTTCTTAAGACTATGAGTGAAATAATGTACTGTCAAAAGATCAGAAGAGAAAAATTCCTGAGTCAAAAGTGCTCAAAATTCTGTCATATTTTTTTGAGATACATAAGGCCATCTGGCCAATTTCTTGACTTTTGAGTGAATATAGAAAAAGTGGTATGTCACAATGTAACTTTATTTTTTTTGGTGCCAGTTCTGGGGTTTGAACTCAAGGCAAAAGTGCTGTCCCTGAGCTTTTTTTGTTCAAGGTGAGCATACTACCACTTGAGCTACAGTTCCATTTCTGGCATTTCAATGGTTAACTAGAGATGAGAGTCTCATTGACTTTCTCACCCTGGGCTGGCTTTGAGCTGTAATCCTCAGATCTCAGCTTCCTGAATTGCTAAAATTATAGTTGTTAGCCATCGGGCACCTGGCTACAACACAATATTTTAAAGTAAAGTGAAAAAAATCAAACTTCAGTATATTTTTATTAAGAGATAACTAGTTCGCTTTGTTCAGTTGAAGAATACCTTTAAAAAGAGGGATGGGAGGTAATGTTTCCCTTTAGGATGGTACTTTACATTAGGTAAAAAGAGATATGACAGTAAAAATTCATGCTTCCTCTCTACAAAAAAAAAATTAAATCTCACAGATCCACTATCATATCCTAAAGTCCTACTAAGGTAAACAAGGAAGTAAGCACAAGTATTCTGAAGAGAGTTAAAATACAAATGACTCTGGTTAATTTATTCATTCATTTGTTTTCAAGACAGGGTCTTAAGACCCTGTCTTGAGGCTGGCCTCAAACGTGTTATTTTTTTCTCACTCAGCTTTCCAAGTACTGAGATTATTTTTTTAAGTCACTAAACACCTTTTAAGTTTGTAGTCTAATAACAAATTACATAAACATTTTAAAGCAAGAAACACAATAGCTATTGTTAGACTGATTTTTTTTTTGGCAACTGAAGCTAAATTTGTTTAAAAGTGCAGTTTACAAATACATCTTGAGTACTTGCTATATGAGAGATAGCTGTGAATACAACAGATAAGACACACTCTTCTTGTGTAGTTTATATTTAGTGAGATTTTCACTCAATTAATGATGTTCAGAAGCTCCTAAAGACTCATGAAGGCAACTAAAATGGCGTACATGTAATAACACACATCTGTAACAACTAAAAGGAGAAACCTGGTAGAACTTGCCTTACAGCTAATGGGGTAGCTGGTTCCATCTTGGGCTTTTGCTTCTGGACAGCTTCTTCTTCATGCTTATTTTTCCAACCTAGCCAACCACTGAAAAGAAGAAAAATTAGAATAAAACTAGAGCTTTGAGTTTTTGTAAGATAGATTATCAAAATATACACTAAAACCAAGCTAGATACAAATTACATCATCTTTGTTACTGAGTTACCTGGCAGCATTAAATAAAGCAGAAGTGAGTTTACTTGCAACTGCTAGAGCAACATGAGATAGTAATGGCTGCGTGCTTCCCTGTAAGACACAACACATGAAGAGAAAACTTAGCTCCAAGAAAACAAACCTAATAAACCTAATGTCTAAACAAGCCTACTTAAAAAAATTTTTTTGAAAAGTTGCTAAAACTGGACTAGCAGCTCAGCTTCTTTCAAATAGTAAGAACCTCATTGCAGTAATATAATTTTAAAAACTCTTACTCTAATTTTGAAATATAACTAGCAGTCTAACTTACCTTTAGAATTTTGCTCTTTAGTTACACTAAATGATAAAGTAGGCCATTAAGACAACAGTACTGTAACTGTGCTAAGGATTTCCCATCTGCCTACAACTTGGCTCTTGCCCTTCTTTGTAAAAATTTAAGTATTTTTATAAAAGTAAGTTTGGTCAATTCTGAGATGACTGCTTTTTAAGTGAGAAATAAGAACTGTGAAACCTAAGACCTGGATTTTCCCTAATTCAGGAAGCAATGTTACTACATATGTCAAGTGTGCTTGTAGCTTGTTCTACCTTCACAAGTTTTCACTTATTCAAACCCCCAATGGGCTGACATAATTAACAATCTTGAGCTTTTTGACTGTTCCAGAATATAAAAAGAAAGTTGCAAAAGAACTTCAGAAACAAAGCTTTATTTTTTTACCTTGATTATTTAATCTTTTTCAGTTAATCTAAATAAGTTAAAAGAAATGTAGTTATGTTTAATTATCGCTTCAACTGAAACTTAGAAACATAAGCTACTAAGTCTATATTACTATACTGCTATATTACTAAGGCTATATTGTATGCAAAATTTAGACAAGGTGAAAAATAAAAAGTGGCCCTACTTATGATCAGTACTGAAACACATACCTCAAGAGCATAGAAGAAGCCAGTAAATGGATTGGACCCTACAGTGATATATTGGGACATAGCAGGTGGGCTGTTTTTAATTGCTGCATTAAATCCACCTATATTGGAGGCAGTCTTCATTTGATCAAAAGGGGACAATGTCATAATACCTAACACACAAAACAAATAAAAATCATGACAAGATCTGAATATACGGAAGTGACAATAGCATTGTAGGTCATTATGCGTTTACTTCAGTTCTATTCTGAGATACCATGTGTTTAGTTGAAGACAAGTTAGGTTGAAAAGTATAAAATCAACATTCCTTTATAGGTTTTTATATAGTGAATTGTTATAAATTGTTAAGTGTGGGGTTGAAAGGGATATGCCTTTTTTTTTTTTTTTTTTTAAGATAGTGTCTGGCTATGTTGCCAAAGCTGTCCTTGAATACCTGGGCTCACCTCAGCCTTCTAAATAGCTGGGACTACAGGGATGAACCACTGCACCTCGCTTGGAAATTTGTAATGTAAAAACTTCAATCTTTTGTAATGGAGTTACTTTTCTTTAAAAAGTGGAGTTGTGGCAATTCTTTTTATAATTTTCCTTGCTATGATCTTTTAAAATTAGGAAGTAGAAATGATTATTATGAAACCTAAATCTAATTCTATTTGGCTTTCATTCTCTTCATTCCTCTTTAGCTGCTCCAAAAAAATAGCCAATAGAGTTCAGAGTTGTCATATCCAATGGGCCCTCCTCCTTTTTGGAACTCTTTAAGGCATTCCATAGTTAACCCTTCCCCATCCCCAATTTGTATCTACAATCTCACTTCCTCCCTAAACCTCAGACTCATGTGTCCAGTTTGCCTACGAGATACCACTAGCTCAATGTATAGCGACATCAGAAGGTAACCTGAAGAAACACAACTCTGGTGAAATACACTTCATTATCTTTCTACCCTCCAATTCCTCTGCCACACTAAAGCCACTCTTCTCTTTTGCCTAACTAGCTCCTTGATTTCTTTGAGTCTCTCTCTCAGCAGTACCCAAGGGGATATTTCAAAATATATTCCTTCCTCTTACTTAGAATCTACCAATTTCACCCACTGGATTGATGATAAAACCCCAACTCCTCATCCCTGTGCGATTTAAATCTAAGCTCTCTCAGCTTACAGCTGGCAGTCTGCCACCTTACTCCAACCTCTCCACTTCTGGCTTTTTGCTGGTTAACTGGAGTCTCTTGGATCTGTCTGTCTAGAGCTGGCTTTGAACTTTAATCCTCAGACCTCAGCCTCCTGAGTAGCTAGGATTACAGACATGAGCTACTGGTGTCCATGTTTCCTCTTTACTCTTTAACAGTAAAGCCATATCAACCTCCTTGCTGTTTCTTGAATACTCTTGAGGCTTTGTGGTCCCCAGGCAGGCTTATATTCTAATTTTGTTTTTTCTACTTAGAATGCTCTTCCCAGAACTCCTTCACCCTGCACATCTTGATATCAGTGTATGTTCCCTGGATAGACCCTTTCTTGCCAGTGTTCTCCTTACTCTCAATCACAACCTTCTGCTTCTTTCCTTCATGAGACTTATTAGTATTTTAAAATAGCATATTTATTTATTTAGTTCATCTATTGTTTGTCCTTCATCACCAGAGTTATGGACTATTTTATATTTCTAGCATCAATCTTAGGACATAATAGCTACTTGCTGGGCCTTTATATAAAGATGTACATAATAAAATAAAGGTTTTTTTGTTTGTTTGTAGGCTGGGGATTAAATGAATAGAAATAGATTTTCTATCCAATCATTTTCCCCAGCCAGTTTCAATGTCCCAAAGTTTAATTAACAGAGCAGGGAAGACATCCTGAACTGAACTCAACACTTTGGATTTTTTTTTAAGTTCTTGGTGCTACTGGGGTTTGAACTTAGGACCTCACAATTGCTGGGCAGGCACTCTACCACTTGAGCTTTACCCTTACCCTGACACTTTGAAATTTGTACATTAGTATTTCTATTGGGAAAAATGTAAAGACACTAATTTGGCAGTTCTCTATTCACTATGCAGGGAACGGAACCAAATGACCTATTTTCGAGACATCCTCTAAGCCCTATAGAGGAACATTGCTTCCTTCCCTAACTACAACTTCATATATACATTGTGTTGACTTCTTGCTGAATTCAGACAATGGTAAGATCAAAGAGAGAAAAAGAATGAAGTCAGGACATCGATCTCCCTGACTCCCTGAAAGCTGGCCGTGAACAGAGGTCATCCTGCTCTACAGATGCTGGTTCCAGACTGTCTCAAAGTTATAGAACTGGTTCCTATCTTTTCTCTTCAGGCCTAGTTTGGCTGCTAGAACACCCTGGGACACTCAACTATCCCTTGTGGTTCTCATACACACTTTTTTTAAATAAGTAAACCTTTTGATGTCCCATGTCAGATATGCCATCTGTCATCTAATAGGACTCGCTGATAAAATATTTAGCACAACTGATATGAAAGCACTGACAGGAAAAGGGCTATTGGGCTATTATTGTTGGTATGATACAACCCTATTTATGAAAACATTCCTTTCCACATGACCGTGTACATATTATATAAACACTTACATACCCCACTACAAAGTCTGGAGGGATGTTAACCAAATATGCAATAATGAGTATCTCCAGATAGTAGAATTTTGAGGATTTTTTTTTCCTTTTCTCTTAGTGTATTTATGTACTGGTTGAATGTTTAACAAGCATATATTACAGTGGTTGTATTTTCTTCTCTACCCCTTTTTTGACTACCTTAATTCAGAAGATCAATCAAAGTTTCCTTACTAGTCCTATTCGTTTTGTTGTTGCTGAAGATGAGGTGCCATCATGTTACCCAGGCTGGACTTGAACTTGCTATCCTCCTGCCTCAGCCTCTAGAACAGCTAAGAGAACAGGCACATAACACACCTGGCTTCTCTTTACTGTTCTTGGACCATTCCAGCATCTGAATTGTCACCAAAGTGATTTTTCTAACAGGCAAACATGAGAATGTTATTCCTTTGCTCGGCAACTTTCATTGGCTCTCTATGTGGCTAGGAGAAAGCTCTAATTGAAAACATTTAGATATTTCTCTACAAGGCACATCAAGTCCTTGGAAATCAGACACCTCTCTACTTGTCTGGCCTAGCTCTTGCCGGTCATCCTTGGCACTCACTGCTTCTTCAGCACACTGTGTGCACTTCACCCCTCTGCCTGTACGTATGCTGGCTAGAATGCCTCCTTTGTACTTGTTCACCTAGTCAAGCCCTATTTATTCTTTTAATGTTAGATGAAAGTTATGTTCCTTTTTTTTCCCTGATGCCTTCCATATCCAATATAATTGTCCACTTGCCTACAATAACAATCATTACGTTGCAGTACTATAGCTATTCTCATGTGTTTTCCCCCCCAACTAGACAGTGCTTCTTGGCAGCAGACAGAGTATCTTTCACCTTTGTATTCTCTGAGGTCTCATCATGTAGTCCAAACTGGCACTGAATTTGCCATCTTTTTGATTCAGCCTCTTGAATGCTGTATTACAAGCATGCACCACCAGATCTGGCCTTCATCCCTGTATTCTTGATGCTGAACACAATAAGCCCTCAAATATTGTTTTAAGAAGAAATGTGCTTTTAATCTATATTCTGCTTGTTTAAGGGTTAGTTTTTTTTGAAGAATGATTTATATGGTCAGTATAAACAAATTAAGCAAAATAGTGAGTAACTCAAAACTGTATGATACTGTTGCTGAGGACATATTTAAATCCTTATTAAAACCACTACTATCTCTTAAAGACACAAGTCCATGATTTCAGAGTCTGAACCAACTTCCAAATGTCTCACTGAAGGCACTTCATTATTTCACATAAGAGATGCCCATTTCTAATAAGTGAGATACTTTAATCAAAACATAAATAAATTAAAACACAAATAAATTAAAAAAAGAATTTAAACTAGTAATGCTTACCAATACTAGCATGATCAATAATAGTATCAATATCTTGTAGACCCCATTTCTTATAAGCCAAGGGTGGTGGTTGTATGTTCTCATTCCCTGATGCTGCAGCTGTCAAAGATAAAGACAATCCAAATTTAAATCTAATGGGTAAAATGAAGTCTTACAAAAAAAATAAATATATAATTTGTTATTTTAGAATTACAACTAATAATAAAGCAAAGCAATGAGACAAGGCATAAAGTAAGATTTCTTTCATGACATGATAACATATACACAAAATGTAAATATTTATTTGAAAGACTAAATTGGTATAGGAGATTTTGAAACATTCAAGCTCAGAATTTAGAGAAAATTACAGAAATACCAGAAAAGCAATGAAAGTCAATGTGAAGTCAAACTGCATCAAATGTCAGGTAAGCCATTTCTCTTAGCCACACAGAGAGCCAAGAAAGATTCTGTAAGTAGGTCGTATTATATAAAATAATTAGCAGCAAAAGTAAAGTATGTGAGTACACAAGTAAGCAAAATATTTCCTTGTCTACCATGATGTGGATATGGTAAAAAGTAACCATCCACATGGAAATAGTTTGTTGGGGTAAGAAATCTTTGAGTAAAGTACAAACTCTTCCATATTCTGTCCTGTGTGCCATAATGAGATAAGAAAACTCCCCAACACACACACACACCCAAAAAAAGGTAAAGTATTTCTTGCCAAAAATATTACCTTTTGCTACCTGGTTTCGACAAGCACGAAGAGACTGAAAAAGGCTAAATCCATCAATAGTCACAATGGCAGCTGGATACAAGATACTCAATTCTTCATTCTGTTTGAGAAATGAAAAGTGGAGAAAATAATGCATTTTCTTGCACAGATATGGCAAATAAACATTTTTAATATGTGAGGGTCGCAAATAATATAAAATTAAATACTATGACTAAACTGTCAACTATCTGATACTCAAAGCAATATGAGGGAAGGAATAGTAAGAATAAATGGAAATAAATTTCAAAATGTCTTTTGGCCAAGACTTATAATTCTTCTCAAATGAGCTTTTGAGGATGGTTGAAATCATTTGAGATATTTAGATGGTAGGAGGAAGAGGAGTTTTTTAAGTTTCATGCAAAAAAAAAAAAATCATCATTGTATAAATACAAGCAATATATAAAAATAGAAAGCAAATGCACCTGAAGTTTATCCATAAACACTTGCATGAGATAATCACGTAAGTCTAAAACATATTTTAATTACTCATAACATGCCAATGATTTTTCCCCTTTTTGTAAATAAAGAAATCTTTTCTGCCACAGCTCCATAATGTGGAGCCACTACTATTTTTTTTTTTTTTTGTAGGTCGTAGGGCTTGAACTCTGGGCCTGCATGCTGTCCCTGCGCTCTTCAGCTCAAGGCGAGCACTCTACCGCTTAAGCCACAGCGCAAATTCCAGTTTTCGAGTGATTTATTGGAGAGAAGAGTCTCACGGACTTTCCTGCCGGGGCTGGCTTTGAACCTCGATCCTCAGCTCTCAGCTTCCTGAGTAGCTAGGATTACAGGCATGAGCCACCGGTGCCAGGCTACTTTTTTTTTTCTTTTTTTTTTTCTGGTCATGGGGCTTGAACTCTGGGCTCTTCAGCTCAAGGTGAGCGCTCTACCACTTGAGCCACAGCACCACTTCCAGTCTTTTTTTTTTTTTTTGCCAGTTATGGGGCCTGAACTCTAGGCCTGGACACTTCTTGCTTTTTCTGCTTTTGTGGTGCTAAGGAATCGAACCCAGGGCCTCATGCATGCAAGGCAAGCACTCTACCACTGAGCCACCTTCCCAGCCCTTTTTTTTTTAAGATAAAGTTTTGCTATGTTGCCCACACTGGATTGGAAATCTTGAGGTCAAGCACTCTTCTTGCATCAGCCTCCCAAGTAAATGAAACTACAAAGCTAGGTGCCGGTAGTTTATGCTACCAACTCAGGAGGCTGCTCAGGAGGCTAAGATCTTCAATCTGAAGCCAGCACAGGGCAAAAAAGTCCATGAGACTCTTATCTCCAATTGATCACTAGAAAACTGGAGTTGTAGCCCAAAATGATAGTGCCCTGAGCACAAAAGCTCAGGGACTGTGCACAAGCCCTGAGTTTAAGCCACACAACCAAAAATAAATAAACTGTGGGCTAATACAATTGTGCCTTGTAGAGTGTCTACCTCAATGTATGTAACCAATTTTTATTGAATATTCATTTCAGTCTCTTGCTTCCATTCCTGCTCTCTACAAACAATGCACCATACCACCAGCTAAAAGGTATAGGAAATAGCAAGTATTTCAATATTATATTTTTCAATCAGTTAAAAACAAAAGTATCATAGATAAGACCCAGATCAAAGGGTTGGAGAAAACCTTCAAATCTCAGTGAATTTGTGGAAAAATGGTAAATATCTCTTGTAAATCTATAAATATCTCTTGTAAATCTATAAATAATCTATAAATTGTAAATCAATTTATAGATTATCTTAGATTTCCAAGTGTTCCTTCCTTGTTGCCTTCAATAATTCCACTTTCTCTTCATCTCTTTATGAAGAATATTAACAAACAGGAGTCTTTAGCCTGTTTTATTACTTGGAAGAATTCATTATCTTCAATAATTGTCTTCATTAATAATTTCTAATCCATTCTTACACATTTTTTTTATCATTACATGATATTGGTATCTTCATGTTATTTTCTAGCATGGCCTTGAGCTTAAATACCCCAAACCACACTTACTAACTTTTATTTACTGTTAATGCAGTAGTATTCGCAGCTTCTAACTTTGTCATTGGTATACCTTAGATGAATGTCTTTTAAGTTATCTTTTTGTTCACTTCTCTTTTTATTCTTCTACTTCTCTAGACAAAAACTGTCTTTTCCTTCAACTTCTGTTCTGGTTTTTCTCTTCCCAAAGCTATTCTGTTTCTCAACATCTAGCCAAAATACCTTAAAAAGACAGATAACCAGCCAGGCTTGGTGGCACATAAATGTAACGCTAGCACTTGGGAGGCAGAGGAAGGAGGATTATGAGTTCAAGGCCACTCTAGGCTATATAATTAGACCCTGTCTCAACAAAACAAGATAAGATAAATAAGACAGGCAATTAGCCCTTCTCTCACAATCCCAATTCATCATGAAAAGAGTCCTGCAGTAACCCTCTGATTTTATCACTTCCTTTTCATTCATCTTTAGAAGCTTCTCTAATCTCACAAATTAATTATAAATTTTATTTAGTCTTTAACTTAATGTATAATTGGCTACTCTTGCCTATTTAATAGTTTCTCAATATTTTGTAACACAGGTCTTTGTTATCAAATAATCTGAATATCCCCTTCATGCTTCTATGCGGCACATTTTACCTTTTCCCCATTACTCAAGGCTTAATTCAAATCTTACCTCCCGAGGGAATTTTCCCTATTATCCTAGTTCTACTGAGCTCTCCTCCTCTAAACTTATAGAGTACTTATTCTGCCCATAAAAATAAACTTGGCAATAAACTAGGTATTTCTTTATATTGATTAATTCATTCATAGGAATTAATAGATAAAATCTATTCATATTTATAGATATTAATCTAAGTTGTTCTATATCTATAGTACATGTATCATGCTATTTATTTTTTTGTTTTGGGTCCGGTCGTGGGGCCTGAACTCTGGGCCTGGGCGCTGTCCCTCAGCTCTTCAGCTCAAGGCTAGTGCTCTACCACTTGACCATAGCGCCACTTCCAGCTTTATTATTTTTGCTTATATGGTGCTGAGGAATCGAACCCAGGGCCTCATGCATGCAAGGCAAGCACTCTACCACTGAGCTACCTTCCCAGCCCTGTATCATGCTATTTAAATCAATATTACATGTATATAATACATGTAATCAATTCACTTAAAATCTTTTGGAAGCTAAAAAGTACAAGAAAGGAAGGTACATTGTATAGTACATATAGTATATTATATAGAAAGGAAGGAACATTATAGTTTGACCATATATACTGCACACTAAATAAAGGCATATTGGTGGAAGTGGCTCTACAATGACTTTTTTTTCTTTGGGGGGCGGGGAGGAGGGTTGAACTCAGGGCCTGGGCACTTTCCCTGAGCTCTTTTTGCTCAAGGCTAGCACTCTACCACTTTGAGCCACAGTGCCACTTCCAGTTTTTGAGTGGTTAACTGGAGATAAGAGTCTCACAGGGACTTTTCTGCTCAGGTTGGCTTTGAATCACAATCCTTAGATGTCAGCCTCTCCAGTAGCTAGGATTACAGGTGTATAGTGACTTTTTAACTATAAGACCAGAACTTTTCTTTTACCACATGTAATTCTGACACATAAGTCAAAATTAAAGATATAGTTATACACGCCATAGTTTACACACTCAAGAGTATAATGTTTCATTTAAAAATACAAGTAAATTGGTATTTTAAATTCAGCTACAAATAGATAAAGCACCATAGTTAACTGTGACATGTATCTGTTTCCATTCAAAAAAGCAGAAAAAAAGTAATGCTTTCAAGTAATGGCATTGTTGCTTTGAACAGTCTTGTACACCAACCTGTTCAGTCACACCAGGATGTCGAGGGATTTCATAGGTCCTGCATTTAAGCTGAAGCACTGGGTCTTCATTCAAAAGTTGTGCAAGCAAAAGCACACCATTCTAGGAAGAAAAACAAAAGACTCAGCTTATTTTCTCATCAATATGCCCAAACAAGAATTGCAGAACACATAGTACTATCTCCCCAGTAGTTTCCTATGCATATCAGGTACTCTCTTTTCAGAAGAATACAATTTCCCTTCTCTGTATCTTGTAGCAAAAGGTACTACTGCCTCTCCTGGCCTTCAGGAAGCATGAATTTCAAGCAGCATATAATAAAGACACATGGTACTAGATATTGCAGTCAACTAGGATTTTCCTAATGCTGGAAACCCAACTCACCTCAGTGTAGAAGCGTACATAGCCTGAAGTAAAACCCACTACAATGCAAGTCCAGTCAGGGCGTCCAGTGGAACTCCTGTAACAAATGAAATTTATGATCCTAATAGCCAGATATCAAGAAGAAGAGATAACTCTTATTTATCCTTACCTCTTTTGACTTGCTAGTGGGATACAGAGGGCACTAGTTACACGTTCCCTAAAAACAAGAACAAAATTACATGCTTATCTACTGACCTTACTTTTATTTCTCTATAATTTGATTTTAAAAGATATTAAGTAAGTAGAAGGGGACCTTATGTACTAGTTTTATTGTATGCATAAATAAGAATACAGTAAAACTCAAGCCAAGTGCTAGTGGCTCATGCTTGTACCTACTTGGAAAGCTAAGATCAGGGTTCAAGGCCATCCTAGGCAAGAAAGTACAAAAGATTCTTATCTCTAATTAGCTACCAAAAAGCCAAAGTGGAGCTGTGGCTCAACTGGTAGAGTATTAGTCTTGAGCAAAAAAGCTCATGGAAAGCATCTAAGCCCTGAGTTCAAATCCCAGAAGTGGCATACACACAAAAAAGTACAATAAAATTCATTCACATAAACTATAACATCACATTCATTTGAAGTTAATAGCTGTATTTTAAATTCTGTATTGTCATAAAAAGCATGAAAGAAAACAAAACTTTACACATGTAATTGATTGCACACAGAAATAGAAAATCTCAAATAATCAACAAGCAGTTATTTCTCACACGTTCCTATCTTCATTTCTCTACAAACTCTAAAGCTGGAAAGCATATACATTTACTAAATATTTCAAATGATGGAACTACTTATTTATTTCACATATTCATTTAACACTAAGAGATATCCAAAATTAACTCAAACCTACCCTTCTTCAACATTCAGAGAACCACTCCAACCAACAGCAAATTGCATTTCTTCCTTTCCTTTATCACTGCATTTCCATTTTGCTGGAAAAAATTAAGATACCATATAAAATAACCACTCTATCCCTTTAGGACGATTATAAAATTTAATAGCTCAATCATTCATTGATTTGGGTCTTTTTATAGGTATATTTAATATTTTAAATTTAAGAGCTTTAAAAAAAATCATCTGGTTTCCTAACTTTCCTCCAATTAAACCCATGTAGTATACTATTTTATATATAGTTCTTGCATACCACTTATCTCATTTATAATGTTTATCTTCAGATAGCAGACATTTTCTATTAGATAACTTATTTTATAAGATCATTCTACAGTCATTTTATACACAATCTTATTTTGTTCAATAAGTGTTCCCATAATATCTTATATACTTAAATCTTAATTTTAATCTTCAAAGTCTATGAACTGAAAATCTATGCCCCAAACAAAAATGTATAGTATTCTAAGTCTTTAAACTATAGCTACAAGTCATACCAGTTATACTGTTACTAAAAAACTGTCAATGACCTTATCAGCACTAACTCTCCCTTGCAATAAATGGGCTGCTGTTTCTGAAGGGCCATTCAGTGATAAAGTATCTTGTAGTCAGAGAGAGAGAAAGGAAGGAAGGAAGAGAGGGAGGGAGGGAGGGAGGGAAGAAGGGAGAAAGGAAGGAAGGAAGGAAAGGAAGGAAGGAAGAAAGGAAATACAATTGCTGCCTGACATACCAATTTATAGATGTCACCATATAATATAAACCAAAGAAATATTTGAAAATTTCCAAATACCCTATATACTACTCCAATCTATACATTCAAATAAAAACTGCAGAAAACAATAGAGTACTTACGCACTAAAAACACAGCTTTTTGTTCCCGAGCTATAACCATAAGATCATTGGTTGGAGATAAGGATAAAACACAGTCTTGAAGCCAGGAAGTTCTTTGTGTTCTGCATGTATTTCCTTCTTCTTCCTATGAGTAAAAATGTTTGCCATAAATGCAAAAATATTGTGTACTTCAATTCAGTTTGCCTTAGAGTGTAAGGGGGAAGAAAAAAGGAAAAAGAAAGATCCCTGATTGTTACAGTATATAATATTCTTTATCAAAGCATGTCAAGGATGATCAACAAACAAAATACACAGTATAAGTTAATTTGTCTTGAACATTAAAAATTTTTTTAAACATACAAGAAAAACATTAGAAGAATGTCACACAAGGATCATTCCAGTAATGAACCAATCTTGGGAAACTCAATAAAGAGCGTATTAAGAAAAAGCTGTGACATAAGCAGCTAGATGGCAAAGAAAAAAATAACCATTATCTCATGACAGCTATGGTTTTAAGATCTGTAAAAGTATCTGATAAGGTATGATGCTTGCCTTTTGTTTGACCTGAAAGGTATTATCTTTCCTAAATTGGAAATTTATTTTTTAATAGGTAAATGTCTATAGTTAAAATTCAAAGGTTATTATATATTTTTAAAAAAAGGTTTTCTTTGGAATGTCTCTCTCATAGTCCTGTGCTCCAGCCATCTAGTTGTCTTCTCTACAGACAACCAAAGAAATCAGTTCTATCTCCTGTGACACTTTATGTACATAAATGCAAGTAAGTTTACTACTTTTTCTTCCCCCTTTCAGGGATAGTAGCATAATGTATGTCTAACATTTTGCTTTTTGTTCCTAACATATACAATAGACTTTATTCCATTTGACATTTATTCTTATTAAAAGCATGCATAGCATAAATGCACCTCTTGATAGACATTTATGTCGCTTACAATCTATAGCTGTTATCAAGTGCATGGATAAGTATATACGTTTGTTAAAAACTGTGTTAGATAATCTCAAACTGTGTTCCACCTGTGCTTGTATTCATCCGTAATATGACTAGCCAATTTTTTTTAAAGCACTTGTTTTTCCAGATCTTTGCCAGGCTAATAGATAAAAAGCAGTATCTCAATGCAGTTTTAAGCTGCTTTTCTCTTATGAAAATAGACATTTTCTCACATGCTTAAAAATTCATTTGTAGCCGGGCACCGGTGGCTCATGCCTATAATCCTTAGCTACTCAGGAGGCTGAGATCTGAGGATTGTGGTTCAAAACCAGCCTCTGCAGGGAAGTCTGTGAGACTTTTATTTCCAATAAACCACTCAGAAAACTGGAAGTGGTGCTTTGGCTCAAGAGGTAGAGCACTAGCCTTGAGCTAGTGCTCAGGCCCAGAGTTCAGGCCCCATGACAGGCAAAAAAAAAAAAAAAAAACCAGATGTAAATTTTCTAAAAATACTTTACTCCTCTCCTTGGTACAATTCCTGTTGGGTTGCTGCATTTTTTTTATAAATGATTTGTCTATATTAAAGAGTCCTACCTTTGAGGAGAGTCAACAGAGATACAAGGCAGGAAGTTGTATAAATATAAACAATAAAAAGAGGCACAAGGCAGGAAGTAGCATAAATGCAAACAACAATAACAACAAAAAGTATGTGGATCTGTCTGAAGTAGTTCCTGTATTAAATCTTTTTCAAGAAAATCTCAAGTCACCAGGCGCTGGTGGCTCACACCTGTAATCCTAGCTACTCAGGAGGCTGAGATCTGAGGATCGCGGTTCAAAGCCAGCCGGGGCAGGAAAGACCGTGAGACTCCTATCTCCAATAAACCACCAGGAAACCGGAAGTGGCGCTGTAGCTCAAGTGGTAGAGCGCTCGCCTTCAGCTGAAGAGCTGAGGGACAGCGCCCAGGCCCAGAGTTCAAGCCCCACGACAAAAAAAAAAAAAAAAAAAAAAAAAAAGAAAGCCTCAAGTCAAAAGATACAATACAATCAGAATGAATAAACATCTACTCCAGGCTGGATCACAATAAACTACTGTTAGCTTTTATAGCAAAACTTGATTTCTAACTCATCGAGAAAGTTCAGGCATGAAACAGGAAGCACACTACAATGCTTTGTGAAGTTTATTAGAACATCAGCACACATTTGTTGGCTGACAAGATGCAGGCTCAGCATTTTGTTTTATACTATAAGGGTATTTGCGTACTACATTTTTGAAAAAAATCTCCCCATGCTAATGGGGACCACAGTCACTAATATTGGTCCCTTGAAGCTAGTGATCTTAAAATAAAAGCATCAACTAGCAAGATAGTTAATTTCCCAAGTAAGGCATGACATTTTAAAAAAGAATTTAAAAAGCATCTTATGGGAGAAGGAAAGCAGGAAAAAAAGAGGAAGTAACAATGTTTGACAAGGATTGTACTCATTTCCTTACTTGTGTAACTGTTACCCCTCTGTACATCAACTTCACAATAAAAAAAAAAAGACAAGAATCTTACCACTTAAAAGTGCTACATCAGAATGACCTAGTTTTCCACAAAAACTAGTGTCTTCATTAAAATTAATATCCATATTTATAATTATATATTACATATTGCAACATATTAATATCCATATTTCTAAAACATAATCCCTAGGAGGCTAAGTTTGTAGTTCAGCATATACAAGGATCTGGGTTCAATCATTACCACTACAAAAACCAAACCAAACCAAAACAAATGAACACAAGGAACATAATCCCTATTGGGGGAAGAAGAAATCTGTATATAAGTTAAGTGAGGCCTATTCATCAAAGCTTCATCTTTCAATTAAGACCGGTAAACATGTTTTCTTCACTGCACAAATATGGTAGCCACTACTGTGGATTGTAAAAGAATTCTTTTTAAATAATTAGAGTTATAGTATATACTTCAAAATAGTTCTTTTGATTTTAAGCTCACAAATCTGTCAAATAATTATTGTTTCGCAATGTACCAGATGTCTACCTCAGAGTTTGGTGAATTATTCCTTAGCAAACATGGTGACAAATGTTTTCTGGTGTATGTAATAGAACAGAGGGTAGACAATCATTCAAGTAGTCAGGAGCAACTTCTCAAAGCTTTCAACTTTAATACCAAAGGTCCACTGTTTACAACATGGGTTCTTCTTGTTACTGTGTTAACTTTCCAAGTTATTTATATATTATAGTGGCACCAATAATGTTCGCTGAAATAAGGCACTTTTATCACATTCACTGTAATTCTCAGTGGTTTGCCATCTAAGACAACAAACTAAAACATTCATCCATACTTTCAAAGGGGCATAAATGCTTCAGCTATTTTGAGACACAAGAAGAAAGTAAGCCGTGCTCCATAAGTAGGGTTTTCCCCTTTCCCCCACAAGTCTATTGCTAACATAAGCAATGCTCAATATTTTTCAAACATTTTTCTTGTTTTCTTAAAGGGGAGGGATTGTAGCAAGACTTATTCTCAAACAAAACTACATACAAAAGTTCAGTTTACAAGCTACATAGGAGCAGAGATGAGCACCTCTGTGAAGGCCTGCAGCATGAAAAGTACTAGTCCGGCCCCTTTCCAAATCCAAATCTGAAATTTCCCAATGGAAGATTTTAAGTTCTTTTCTGATGCAAATGGCATTAGAGAAATAATGAAATAATTAAAAAAAAAGTAATGCTCTAATTGAGAATCTTGAGTCAGGACACGCTGTAGTCTATGCTTTAGACTTTAAGCATACATTTCTTTGGGCACCCATCTGATTAACATGTTTTCATTCCTTGTTTATCTGACAGATCATAGTTGCCTCTGCCACTTTTTATAGAACAGATGGGGCATATATCAAAGTCTCTTTTAAAGGGAAATTTCCCACACTGCCTATCCAAATAGAGGACACAGAACCTTCTTTACTTCCTGTCCCAGTAACCACTCCTCACAATCTATTTACTATTGAGGAAACCAATGCTATTCTTCTCTTCCTTGTCCTTAATATGCCTTAAATATACCTTCCTAGTTAAGATAAAAATCCAGTCTTTTTCAAATTTCCTTCAGACTGCTTCAGTTCCCTTTAAAATGTGAAGACTGGCTGAGCAAAATATTCCAACATAACCAGTTATTTCTTAAAGGAAAATATTAGAGCTAGATGTGGTGGCTCTCAGCTACACAGAAAGCTGAGACCAAAAGGATCATAGTTTGAGGCCTAATGAGGCTTCCTCAGGAGTAAAAGTCCTTGACATTTTATCTAACAAAAAATCTGGGCATGGCAACAGATGCTGGTTATCTATGCTACAGAAATAGACATAAACAGGAGGATCCAGGTCCAGGTTGCCAAAAGCAAAAAGAAACCCTAGCCTGAAAATAACAAGAGAAAAAGCCCTGGAGATGTGGCTCAAGTGGCAGAGCACCTTTCCAGTAAGTGTGAGTCCCTGAGTTCAAACCTCAGTACTGGTCTGGTGCTTTTTTTCATTCTCTTTTATTTCCTTATGGGCAAGCTGGAATTCTTTAACTTTATTCTTCATTGCCCAATTATATTATACTTGACATAGATCCACTATTTTGAGTATTGTTATGTACTGACTAGTAACTCCTCCTATCTCAATTTACATACTTAAGTCCTAACCCCTAATTTAACTACTATTTGATAACAGGGCCTATAAGGAGATAATCTAGGTTCAATAAGGTCCTACGTGGCTGATATCCTGATAGGGAGAAGAGGCATAAGAATTCAGTCTCCACCCCCATGTATACACAGAAGAGAGGACAACTGAGAAGACAGCAAGGAGTGTACTGCTTTGGGCTCTACAACAGTGAGAAGATAAACTTTCCTTCTTTAAATCAGACAATCTGTGGTATTGTTATGGCAACCCTGAGCACACAGAGGCAGGAAGGCAGGAAATATCTGTTCAGAACACGTACCTTCTATTACAGAAGCCACACTTTAAGCTCCTGAGCCCACCAATGTCACAGACAAATATTTCTTTAGGTATAGCTGGCTGCTGCTGGTATTTCATAGGCCTACTTCCTCCCCCCCCCCTTTTTCTAAATTTTGGCCCAGAAAAGGACTTTATTGGTCAGTGAAATTACCTTAAAAAATAGCCAAGAAGTGAGAGCATTCTGTCTTTCATTTTAAGAGAATGGTTTGTATAGCAAAGACAAGACAATCTACAATAAAGCAAGCCCAGGCAGCGCAACAGGGTTTCTACAGAGGGTTCTCTGTTCCAAGGCAAGGTAGGTAGGTAGAGAACCTGGCTGAAAAAAAAAAAAAAATCACAAGTGGCCAGAAGCCCTTGAAGGGAGTCTGGCCTGTCTCTTCTCAACAAGACCACATGCCTTTAGCCCAACTACAGAGCTACTTCTGTTAAGATCAACAGTTTGGTCCCAAGCCCTCCAATACATTGTGACACTGTCTAAGTGAGTTTTTTTGTTCCATAATTGTACTGGGAGGTAGGCTAACACCTGTTTAGGTGTGTCCCAGATTTAAGCTGTGGTTACTTGTTCACTTATCCCATACTGATATCATGTCTGTGTAAAGGCAGACAGAGACCACAGCAACCTGGACCTTTTTCCCAACCATGAACTAACTGTTCCCATAGCTTGGCTATGATGAGAATCCCAGCAATGGGAGGTCAACTCTCCTGCAGGTGATCCACTTGTCACTGTTCATTTGCATTATCCTCCCACATGGGTCTAATAACTTCTTTGGTGAGATGGAAGCAATTATGACCTGAATCTGGTCCCTGGAACATGCCATAAAACCAACTGTTCCACAGAGACAAAAGATTTCTTCTGTCTTGATATTCTGTTCATCGGTCTATAAGCTGGTAGGGCAGCCCAGGCTCCTCAGGAAATGCCAAGAAATGCAGTCAAAATGCAAGGATGCTCTGCTGGTCTGTGGACAGTAACCTTCCTCTTGTTCCTTGCTTTACTTCCATATTCATTTTTCATTTCTCACCATCTCTCTGTGTGCTGTTTTCTTCTATCTGCTCACTGTTTCCACTGTTACTATCTTCCAAGACTTGATGTTCTCCTTGTTGCTGCTACTTTCACTGCCTCACAGAGACAATACAGGAGCTAGAATGCATTTTCTTCACTAAGCCCTTAGGATGTTTGACACCTTGGAATCAGAAAAAGCTAACGAGGCTTTCTTTAAAAAAAAAAAAAAGGCTTTTCCAGACTTCTAGCACTGTCAAGTCTAAATTCAAAAGCCCTTTACTCTTTAATGCCATAAAAATGAAACTATTCTCAAGAGTAGTGGAGACTTGTGGAGGTAAAAAGCATCCTGGAGTTATAATAGTTTGCTGCTGGACTCAGCAGTACCAACTGGCCTCCAGGTCAGCCACATTCAGTAGAGCTGGCTGTCATTTATCTGCTTTCTACTGCTATACCCATAAGGACCAAAACAAAACAGCTTTCTAATGCCAAACTAATAAGAATAAAAGTTGATCACAATGGTCTCAACACAACGGCAACTGACAGAACCCAATTATTATGTTTATAGTTAGAGCCTCTTGACACAGCCACAAGCTGACTTCAAGACATTCTACTGTGTTGCTGGCATCATTGTTAGTGTGAACATGCCCGAGCTATACTTTCAGGGAAAGTAGTAGGTTGTGAGTTTTCTGATATTCCTAGCAAAAGAGAGTAGAAATTTCCTTTCCATTCTTACCTCCTCACTGGGTATGGGAGACCTAGTAGAGCTTTAATGTAAAATAAAAGATAAAGAATCTAAGACAACAAAGATATAAGCAAAATCCAGTCTTTAATTACATGATCCTATTTATATGACATATTCAGAATAGCAAATTCACAGACAGAAAGAAAATCAGTGGTAGCCAGGGGTTGGGGATCAGGGAAGCACAGGAGGTGGATGACTAACAGACATGGGTGATGAAACACTACAGAATGAGATCACTGGTAATGCTGTACAAGAGGTTTGTGAATATTAAACCACACTAAACTGTATACTCTAAAGGGCGAATATATGGTGCATGAATTATTTCAGAACTGTGCACATTAACATGAGAACAAACTATTAAAATCTGAGTAATTAAAATGGATACTAAAAAACACAAAAGAACTAATGAAGGAGTAACAAAAGAACTAAAGGACATGAGGCAATAGTCAATAAATAGCAAGATGACAGATATGAATTCAACAGTACCAATAATTACATTAAATGTGAAGAAATTAGTCACTCCAATCAAAGGTTAAGATTAGTCAGACAAGATCCAACAACCTGGTATCTACAAAAAAACGTTATTTAGATTAAAAGACCTGAATAGGTTAAAAGTAAAAGGATGGAAAAGAGGTACAGCATGACAAAAAGTGACCAAAGGAAAGCTGAAATGGCTATAACAAATATTAGACAAAATAGATATTAATATAAGGACAACCACTAGATACAAAGAGAAATGTTTCGGAATGAGAGCTATCAGGAACATATGACAAATAATTGTGTATGTACTTCACAACAGAATCCTAAAATACATGAAGCAAAATCTGACAAAGCTGGAAAGGGAAATACACAATCCCACAGTAACAGATGGAGATTTCAATGCTTTTCTTTCAATAATAGATAGAACTAGTGAACAACCCATATAAGGGAGACTTTTATGACACCATAAAACAACATACAATAAATTTAAGAGGTCTGGAAGAATACGAAATATGTTCTGATAACATCAGAACAAAATGAGAACAGCAAGGGACAAGGTTTTGACTGCTAAGGTGATGAAACACTCACTTCTTCGAGCAGGATTTTCAAAGAGTCAACACCTGCCAATCTTCCCACTGGTCTTCCTGCATGTTTGCCTACTCTTAATATTTCACTGGAATTTTTAAATAAATCTTTACTACATGAGTATCTCTACTTCTTAGCACATGATGTTCTTTAATTTCTCCTCCAAATGTACTATTTTCCTCTTCTTTCCCATTCAGTATGACACATCATTCACTCAGGTCTCAAGACAAATATCTGGGAGGGTGTATTACTTTTATTATAGCTATCTTTAAACATTAACAAAATCAAAAGCAAAGTACTCACTTTTTAGGAGTTGTAACATATGCCAATTGTGTTTTATTTATTCCACACCATATCCCAGGTCAAAAAGGTCATTCTGGGGTTGTTTCGTTTTTGGTAGAAATGGGGTCTGAACTCATGCTTGGTAGGTAGGTGCTATCACTGAGCCACACCTCTAACTCCATTTTTTGCTGATTAATTTTGAGATTAAATTCTTACTTCCTGCCCAGATATGGGCCCAGACCACAATCTACCTAGTTTAAACTTTCGATCATTGCCAGACTCATAGGCATTCACCACCACATCCAGCTTCCCTCAAGACAGTCTCATGGATTTTTATGTCAAGCTGTCTTAGAACTTGAGTCTTCTCAATTTGAGCTTCCTATATAGCGTAAGATAACAGGCACATATAACTGCTAGCAGTTATGGGTTTAAGAAGGAGCCTCTTAAATAGGTAGAATTTTGAGCATAAGCTTGGCTAAAGAAGTTATTATTTCTAATCTTTGAGTAGTATAAAGGGGTTTCAATATGTCAGTTCTGAGTACCATGTATCCTAACCCATTTCACTCCTTTCATCTTCCCCTATCTCTTCGAACCCCGTCCACATATTCTTGATTTTTTATTTTCCTCTCACCCTTAGCAATCACCTACCCCATTGCAAAGTCTTACTGTTATCTCCAAAACTTACCCAGAACTCACCCACTTCTTTTTTTTTGGCCGGTCATGGCACCTGAACTCTGGGCCTGGGCGCTATCCCTTACCTCTTCAGCTCAAGGCTAGTGCTCTACCACTTGAGCCATAGCGCCACTTCTGGCTTTTTCTGCTTATGTGGTGCTAAGGAATCGAACCCAATGCCTCATGCATGCAAGGCAAGCGCTATACCACTGAGCCACCTTCCCAGCCCCCTCACCCACTTCTTACATTTACTAATATTACTTTAACCAAGCCAACATCATTTTCTAACTAAACTACTTCAACAGATACTTTTCTCCCTACCTTGACTTATTCCTAAAAGCAACCAAGGTAAGCCACAGAAATCATAAATATTGTGTGTTTGTGTGTGTGTGTGTGTGTGTGCGCGCACGTGCGCGCGCTCCCACTGCATTTAGAATAAACTTCAAATTCATAATATTTTACATGGGGTCTGCTTACTTCTCTGACCCCTTCTTACTGCAGTTTCATTTCCACCATGTCACACCAGTTTTATGTTCCTTCAAACAGGAAGGCCTACTTTCCTCAGGCCTTTGTGTGGCTATGTCTGGTTGCCATGCCCTAAATATTCTTTGCCACATCTTCACCACATTGATTTTATATTGTATTTACATCTCAGGTTAATTGTCATAGCCTTTGAAAGCCTTCTCTAACTATACAATGTACAGCAGTAACTCCATCTTGCTATCTCATGCACATCTGAATTTTCTGCATATCTATTGCCACCATTTGATACTCTTCAATTATTTCTCCTTTTGATTTCTTTCTCTCCACTAGAGTATAAGCTCTAATGGGAGCAGGGACCTACAATATGCTGGGCACAATAGATATTTGTTGAATTACTAAGTGAAAGAAGTCTAAAATAGTAAGTTATACCTAAAATGAACGTTCTCTATCTAGCCTTTACTATGCTTTAAATGTGCCCCCTTAAAAGGCAACTTAAACTCTTAATTTCTAAGGTAATAATGTGAGAAAGTGAGACTTAATGAGAGGTGATCTAGGTCAGAAGGCCCTGAGTTCAAGGCCCAGGATCAGCACCCTAAAAAAAGCATGAGGTCCTCCTACATTCCAGTACCACCATGGGCAGTAAAAAAAATGTAGAGGAGTAAGTATCTAGTTAGGAATTATTAAGTAAACATGTCTTTGACAAAGATTTTAAAATGTCAACCTAACACAGAAACATGTTACTAAATTGGAGAAGAAAAATGCCATTGTCAAAATAACATGGGTACATTTAAAAACACTTACAGGTTCTTGTGGGTCTGTTTCTTCCCATGCTCCCCAGCCATCATCTTCCCAGTTTGTTGATTTACCTGTTTTTTTAAAAACAAAAATGCTTACATGAAATATATAGCTTAAAATACTTTAAACCCATTTCCTCTAACTGTAATAAAACCAATCCCTCTAAAATGTTGATTGTTAAAAAAGAAAACAAGCCAGGTGTCAGTGGTTCATGCCTATAATAATAGCTACTCTGGAGATTGAGATCTGAGGATCATAGTTTGAAGCCATCTAGGGCAGAAGTTTAAGAGACTCCATCTCCAAATAACCAGCAAAAAAATCTGAACTGGAGGTATAGTTCAACAAGCAGAGTGTCAAATGTGAGCAAAATGCTGAGCAAGAATGTGAGGCCCTAGTCCAAGCCCCAGTATTGAAGTGCATATGCATGTGTACAAGTGCATACACGTGCGTGCATGCGCGCGCACACACACACACACACAAACAACTATAAACTGTGTTACATTAGGATTTTGCCCTATATGGAAACAATCAGGAAACATCTGATCTACTGAATTTCCAAATACGTGTACTATTAAAATCGTGTGCACATTATTTGGATCTTAAGATACTGGACATCAAGAGGATCTACATTTATCAAACTGCAAATGGTGACAAATTTTTTATTTGTTTGCTACTTAAGACAAAAATACAGTTACAAAAGCACTTAAAATGCCTTTAAAATGAATTGTTTCTTAACAAGACAAGGTATCCATGAAAAAGAAAATTAAGCTTTGAAATCAGATAAATTCAGTACCCACTTCTGATCCTTGACTTCTTACATATGGGACATCCTCTTAGATTTTAATTTGCAGTAATATAAAGTATCCAGTGATAGCTCAAATCCTGATCCAGCACTTAACGAATTCTGTGAGATCAGCTATGTTATCTCTCATCTCTAAGCTTTAGGGTTTTTTTCACTACGAATGCAGAAAAAACAATAGCTCTTTTAACTAGTTGGGCTGTGGTAAGGATTTGAATCAGACAGCATACAAACTAAGGTATTATGAGCTTGACATAAGTTTTCAAGATCTTGCCACTAAAATAGAGTGACTAAAAGTACAAATAAGTAATACTTCAGCAATTAAAATCAGCTTTAAAATTCTTAAGGAAACCACTTTAAAAGATGGTCCTTATCTTGGGCATGTACAATCCTAGCACCACAGAGGTTGAGGCGGAAGCTGACAAGTTTCAGGTTAGCCCAGGATACACAGCAAGACCCTGTGTCAGAAAACCAAAAAGGGGACTGATTTTGATGATTTACAGCTAGAAGGAAATGACCAGAAATTTTACCTACATATAAGGTTTTAAAAGTTACTAAAATCAATTATGCAGAAATAATTTTTTTTTTTTTTTTGTCGGTCATGGGGCTTGAACTCTGGGCCTGGGCACTGTCCCTCAGCTCTTCAGCTCAAGGCGAGCGCTCTACCACTTGAGCTACAGCGCCACTTCCGGTTTTCTGGTGGTTTATTGGAGATAGGAGCCTCACAGTCTTTCCTGCCCGGGCTGGCTTTGAACCGCGATCCTCAGATCTCAGCCTCCTGAGTAGCTAGGATTACAGGCGTGAGCCACCAGCGCCCGGCTATGCAGAAATAATTTTAAAAAAGGAAACATTGTATATTTGATACTTGGAATCATTGTTCAATTAACCTGCAGTAATAGTAATCTAATTTGGGGTACTTAAATAACAAATAATTACTTCCTAATATCCCAAGCACATGACTAGAATATATTAAGTCCTACTAGACTACACCATTTGATTAAAACTGCAATGTACAGATTTCCATACACAAGTCAATTAACAATTTTAACAACTGATCTGTTAAATACCATAGGCCAAACCCTGTAGTAGGAGCTAAGACAAACATACTGTTTGTCTTTTAAAAGAAAATCTGTGATCTTGTGTAAAAGAGGAACTAACATGTAACTGTAACACATGGAGAGTGCTATATATATTTGACTATTAAAGGATCTTGGAGAGGTGAGATATATAAAAAGTGAAATGCATCTCTAAAAAGTACTTATATACTTGGAAAAAACTCACCACTAATAAGAAAAGGTAAAGAGGAAGATTAACATGAACTGAACATTTCTACATGCCTGAGTGCTTATGGACATTAACTCAATTTAAACACCATAAGGATCCTCTAAAAGCCCATTTTACAAGGAGAAAAACAGAGTTTAAGCAGCTTGATCATATCATGTAGGACTAAGTAGTAAAGTAGGATTTGAATTCAGGACCACATTAGTTCCACAGCTCATACTCTTTTTTTTTTTTTTTGGTCGGTTGTGGGGCCTGAACTCTGGGCCTGGATGCTGTCCCTTAGCTCTTCAGCTCAAAGCTAGCGTTCAACCACTTGAGCTACAGTGCCATTTGTGGCTTTTTCTGCTTACGTGATACTGAGGAAACGAACCCAGGGCCTCATGCATGAAAGGCAATCACTCTACAACTGAGCCACCTTCTCAGCCCCAACAGCTCTTATTCCTAAGAATTATATTACTCGTATTCCTACTGTAGCTCATGAAGAAGGATAAGATTAGGGAATGGTATAGTTTGCGTATAATCCAAAAGTAAGAGCTCTTAATTATTTCCCCCTGATAATACAAACATCCCCTTGATATTGAGATGTAAGAGAGGCTAATTTTGTTTGTTTGTCGTTTTTTAAGTTAGATTACAATTTGTTCTTTGGAAACATAATCCAGAGAGACAATTGAATTCATTTTCTACTTCATCAAAAACAGCTGTCTTATTTTGCTTAATGGAGGCAACTAGACCAACTAGACAATCCCATTTACAGTTTTAGAATACATCTTGTCTGCTGAACAGGAAATTAAAGTCCATGACTCACTTTGAAACTGGCTATTAAAATTAACGCATATACCAAGGTACCAATATATCAAGAAAAGCATGCAGAATTAAAGTCCTTCAGGAAGGTCAGCTAATCACCCACGCATTCATTTCACAAACAGCACCTTTCATGTGCTAGACACTGTGCTAAATGCAGAATATATAAAAGCAAATAACACATCAAAAAGCTCAGTTTGAGCATGGAACTTCTGTTGAATTCTGTTAAAAACTATTAAAAAAAAACCTTTTATTTTTCATTTATATTGGTATGAAAAGAACCTGAGTCAAGTCATAAATGACTCATACAATCAAACGGAAGACAGCAGGAATTTAGATTTCCTACCCCTGTGTAGAATCACTATTCCTTTATGACACAATTCAAAATATTCAAGACTTAGAGAAATATTTTAAGCAAGCATTTGTGTTCATGAGGGCTTATCCATTCTTCAGTAGTAGGAAGCTTGATTAGGAAAGCTTTTGACTAGGAAGCTTCTCTCAACTAGAGGAAAAAGAGAATTGGGGGGGGGGGGGGGGTTGGACTCAGGGCCTGGGCACTGTCCTTGAGCTTTTTTGCTCAAGGCTAGCATTCTATCACTTTGAGCAACGGGTCCACTTTTGGTTTTTAGGTGGTTCATTGGAGATAAAGAGTCTCACAGCCTTTCCTGCTCAGTCTGGCTTCCAACCTTGATCCTCAGATCTCAGCCACCTGAATAGCTAGGATTATAGGCATGAGCCACCAGTGCCCAGAGAATTTGATTGGAGAGTTCCCACTACCATTTTTCAAAGGAAATCAGGATAAAAACAGGTTAAAGGTGTTTTATAGACTGCTGTACAATACTTACTATGTCTACTATAATAAAAAAAATTCTAAATTCTAGTCAATTTAAATATGGGAAACATTTTACAAATTAAACATTACCCTTGTGGGCTATTTCTACTCAGTGCCAGTGATCTAAATTTTGTGACATCCTTAATTTCTGTTGAAAATCATTTAGTGTATTTTGCAAGCTGCTATTTGACAACTACTGTCAGCTGATGAAAAGTGTTAGACTCCCAGCACTTCACCAAAGATATTTCTGATATCTTTAAATTATGCAAGTAGGCCAAGAATAATCTCTAAGAAAAAAAAAGACAAGTTTATACTTAAAACATAGCTATCAGTATCTAATAATGATGTCATTCAAGTAAAAAATTTTATTTAGAAATAGTTTTTCTTTCTGATAACCTTTCTTGAAGAACAGTGTTCTTCCACTGATATAAGTTTAATACTTGTCTGGTCAGCACTGGGGTGTGAATTCAGGGCTTCATACTTGATAGGCAGGCTATTCTACTCTTTGAGCCACATTTCCAGCTTGTATTCATATAATTAGTATTGTTTCCTTTTTTTTTTAAGCACTTGAGTTTAAACTCAGTTATTCCAGTATGCTCAACTTGCTTGCTTGATCCACTACCATTCTACCACTTAGAGGGTAATTGTAACTGGTTTTGTCATATTTATTGAAGCAGCAGCAACCACTAAATGTCCCATAAGCACTTCTATAATTAACACTGTCATCAACCGCCTCCGTCTTTCATTTTGTTGAAGGTAATCCAACAAATCGGACCAGAAAATTAAGAAAATGGCAGTTATATTCACTGCCTTCATAAAATTAAAATTACAGTATCTTTTGCAGATCTTTCTCTATAGGTATCCTGAAAAACTTTGCAATGAAGAAATTCAGATGAGTTAGGATGACTAATCGAATCAGGGATTGTGGTTGGGGGCTCTGTATGAGTTCAGGAATCTGAGTTTACTAATCTCCATCCTCCAAATCAGAGGCAGACAGATCATGGATAATGCACTAAGGTATACAAAATGAGAAATTAAATGTAATGCTATTCTAATCTGATCCTCAACATCCCTTTTCTCTTGGCCTGCCACTACTCTTTTCCTAGTTGGACTGTGCTTCACTAGTAGGCAGTCTAACAGTGCTGCCTAACAGAAATTTAATGTGAGCCACACGTATAAGCTAACTAGTCACATTTAAGTAAGTAAAAATATATAAAATTAAACTTGATTAAAGTATTTTAGCATAATATAGCCAGTAGGTCACAATTTTAATGAAATAAAGGTGAATTTATGAGAAATTAAATACTTTTTTAATATATTTTACATTTAGAGTGTGTCTTGGTTCCTACTAGCCATTTTCCTAATGTTCATAAAACAAGTATCTGGAATCAGATTACCTGGGTTAGATGTCCAGTTTTATCCTAAAGAGTTAGATGAGTTGGGGCAATTTAATCTTTTACTGCCTCAGCTTCCTTTTTAATAAAACGGAGTTAGTAACTATATCCCCTTTACAGAATTTTGACAAACTATTCAAAGCTCTAAGGACATATAGAGCTGGCATAGGACACCATACTGTCTGTCATAGTGACACCTAAATACCGCTGTTATGATAAAGTTCCAAGTACAACATTTTCACACACGTATCTCTCACATGTTAGCTAAATTGCCTTCTCATTTGCCTTACCTCTCCATATCCAACTTCTCCAGGACGAAGATTAAGTCCTCATGAAGTTTGCTTGCATCCAACAATGATCTTTCCCTCTGTGAAACTACAGCATTTGATTATGTTTCTCATTCAGAATTTAATTATATACTGTTCTAGGTCATATGTGGCATTATTTGTTAGCTTGTAAATACTGATGTAAATACTTAAATCAGATTTTTATCTGATTCAACATGAATGTACCCGCTATCTGGTCAACACAACTCAAGCTCTAGAAGTACATGGAATGAGTACCCTACATCTGTGTACATATTTATACATGTACATGCATAAAAATTCTGTTAAGAACATCATAAACAATAAATATTTGCTAAATGAGTAGTCTTTGACTATAAAAATTGTTATGGAGGTTCCTCAAAAGACTAAGATTAGAATTACTACATGATCCACGATTCCTGGGTACCCAAAGAAATCAAAGTCAGCATACCTACATGCTCCTGTTTATCAAGAGCTCATCACTATTCACAATAGTCATGTTATGGAATCAGTAGCCTATGTGCCTACTAATGGATGAATGGATAAAGGAAATATAGATAGATAGAGAATGTTATTCCACTACAATGAAGAACAAAAATCATGTCATTTGTAAGAAAATGGAACTGAAGATCACCACATTCAGCAAAAGAGGCCAGACTCAGAAAGCCAAATATTGTATGTTACACCCATATGTGAACTCTACATTGTAGAAGGAGCGAAGGATGGGAGGGAGGGAGGGAGGAAGGGAGGGAAAGAAAAGAAAAAAGATGAAGTAGAAGGGGGGCTATTTGGGAAGAGGAAGGGGAGCAGCAGTCAGGGTACAAGAGAGTGAGTAGTATGATAATTATGATCAAAGCATACTACAAATGCTTATAAAATTTCCTAATGTAATCTATTTCATACAACCAATATATGATAATAAAACTTCTTCAAAAAGAAGTGTTTGAAAACAACATTCTTATCCAAATGTTTCTCTGTATCGCTCCATTAAAGCAGCTAAATTTACATACTTAAATGTAATGACCAAAACAGCTGTCACTTCTAAGCCTTTTGTAGAGAAACACAAAACAGTTAAGTTATTTTTACATGAATTTTATATATAGACTATATCCTGGATCAAAACAATTTTTCAAAGACTTTCTATAAGTGGAATAATTGATATTGATAATTTTGATTTTAAATGAGACAAAATAATTAATTTGACTTACTTCATAGCTTTAGTTTTCATTAAGAAAGGATAGTGAAAATGATATATTTTATCTTATTCAACTCCAAAGAAAGAATTTGACTATGTTAGAAAAGATCCTCTGGAAATCTAATTCAGAGTAGACAACTGGGTATAGACAAAAAATCTTCAAATATATACAGGTGTACACACTGTTTATATTTCTCCATTTCAAAACAAAACTTTTATCATCACTAACAAGAGATCCTAAGGTCAATAACGCAAAATCAACTTGCTTACTAAATTACATGTAACTTTCAATTCCCTCTCTCCCTCCCTTCCTCCTTCATTTCCTCCCTCTCTTCCTTGTTACAGGACTTCCTTTTTAGCCCAAGCTGGCCTTGAATTCACCATCCTCCTGCTATTACCTCTGAAGTGTTAGGATTACATGTATGGTGATACATACAACCACACCTAACTACAATTACAAAGGCCACTGAAACCCAAAATAAACAGCATACCATTCAAAAGAAAGATTATCATATCATCCTTAATTTGTATCAGTACTCCATTGCACAAAAGCTTATCTTTCTTCCAACAGTAAATAAAACAGGTAAAACTACAAAGAGCCCAAAATGGCAAATTTTGACTACTGGAGAAATAGAAATATAAATGATGAGAATGCTTCATGTTACTTTCATACTACTATATATATCCTCATGTTGCTCCCAAATCAGTCATTTTATGACAGGTAAAATCCTAGATGTTAGCAAAGTATGAGGTGTTTGTGTGTGTGTGTGTGTTCTGTTTTGTTTTTGCAGCAGTAGTGACAGAACTCAAAGCCTCTCATTTGCTAGGTTCTACAACTGCCCATTTCGCATTGGTTAAAATTTTGGGAGATAGGATCTGATTTTATGCCCTGGCCTACCTGGACTGCAATTCTCCTATTTGTGCTTCCCCTGTACTTGGATAACAAGTATATACTACCATGCCCAACTATTGGCTAATATGGAGGTCTCCTGAACTATTTTCGGGCCATGCTGGCCTCAAATCACAATCCTTTAATCTCTGTTCCCTAGTAGCTATGATTATAGGCTTGAGCCACTGCAACAGCTCACATGTTCATGTTTGAACTGAGCTTCTCCATTTCCATATAACCTACTGATAAAACTATATTTCTGGCAAAAAAGAAACACATATTTAAATAGTTTTGAATCTTTAATCTTCTCCAATCAAGCCTCCATATTCTCAGAATTTTTCCTTAAAATTCACACATAATCAATATTTTCATTGAAAAATTCTATTTAAGTCTTCAAGAAGTTTGCCAGCTTAAGATAATTTTGTCTAGCTCAGTTGCTGAAATTATCATTCACTCCTTATCATTCACAGACTGAATCAAAACTTCTCCTAAATACACTGATCTCCATGAAGAGAAAGAGGAGCAAGATGAAATGGTAAGTGATTAAAAATAACTATCTCTTCACTGATCATTAACCTGACTTTCAGCTTCTGTTTTTTAATACCCATCACCAAATTATTTTGAACTACTTAGAATCATTCATTAGTAGCATAATCATAAATTCTTGTTTTTACCCTTATCAAAGGTTTTACCTATAAATGTAGCCACAATTCCCCTCCAGAAATTTTTCCATAAAGGGATTAGATTATACTAGTATAAGAAGCTGTTCAATATCTCAGTAAATAAACTTTCAAACAAAACAGAAAACAATTTTAATTATCAAAGAAATTTCTTATGTTTTTTGGGGTTTTGCACTATTGAGGATTGAACCCAGGGCTTCCTCAAGCATGCCAGCCAAGCACTCTACTACTTAAGGCATGCCCTCCAGTTCCCAGATGTCCTATTTAAGCATATTTCCAATGAGATTATTCTACTAACAAAATCTAAATAAGAAATCCAATTTTTGCTTTCCATAGCTCTATTTAATATCCCAAATGCATCATTCTAATTTGCCTTTGAATAATAGTCTGTCATCCATAAACGCAGTATGTTTTTCATTTAATAAGAACCCGAAGCTACAAAGGAAATTGAATTCTAGAAGTGGACAATTAATTTGACAGTATTTGAATGAGTATGTCAAAATCAAAAACTAAATAAGAAACCGAAACCATAAAATGTTAGGAAAAGGAAAACTTAATTTAATTTCCATGGTCTAATAAAAGATCTTCTTAGCAGGGAGCAAATTCATTTCCGTTTTTGAGACAAGAAAAAAAAAGATGATGTACTTTGTTTCTATAAAAAGAACCTCTAGAACATATGACTTATAAATAATTCAGAGTTCAACAAATTTCAGTTGGCTTTTTTTGGGTTCAGGTAAGGAAGGCTTCACAGAGCAGGCAGTACAACAGGAATAACAGGAAGGAAGGGGCTACCTCATAATTTTCTATGCCTCACAACTATCAGGCTTTTTATATTTCTAGGGAAATGGAGAAGAAAATAAACTTCATATTAGCATCTTCCTTAGGAATTGAAGTATGTAGTAATCAAAATTTAGGTAATCAAAAATTATATAGTCAAAATCTATAAACCTAAAGAAACTCTAAATGCCCCATTCTCCTTTTTGTTAAGTACTAATATATCATAGCATAAAACTTAATATGTTAACTCATTTTACTATAAAACTATTTTATGGACAACTGTGGAGAAATTACCCACATAAAAATATGTTCTAATTTTAAAAGTCCATTGTCTGATAACATAAATATTCTCTGTAGAAATAGCATTTTTTATAATAGCTATTCAATTGAGATATGATGGCATTTCATTGTGGCTTTGATTTGCATTTCCAGATAATTAGTTTTATTGTGTATTTTCTCACATACTTCTTGGCCATTTGTAAATGTTCCTTCAAGAAATGTCTGTGCAAGTCCATCTATCATTTTTAATAATTATTATTTTGCTGTTGAGTTCCTTTTGTTCTATACATTATCAATCTAGAATAGTTAGTATTTTCTCCCATTCTATAGGGTGCCTCTTCAACTCTATTGATTCTTTGCTATATAGAAGATTAACAGTTTGAGCCGGGCGCTGGTGGCTCACGCCTGTAATCCTAGCTACTCAGGAGGCTGAGATCTGAGGATCGCGGTTCAAAGCCAGCCCGGGCAGGAAAGACCGCGAGACTCCTATCTCCAATAAACCACCAGGAAACCGGAAGTGGCACTGTAGCTCAAGTGGTAGAGCGCTCGCCTTGAGCTGAAGAGCTGAGGGACAGCGCCCAGGCCCAGAGTTCAAGCCCCACGACCGACCAAAAAAAAAAAAAAAAGATTAACAGTTTGATATAATCTCATTTGCCAATTTTTGCCAAGTATTCTGTTTGGTTTGGTTTGTTTTTGCCGGTCGTGGACCTGAACTCTGGGCCTAGGCGCTGTCCCTCAGCTCTTCAGCTCAAGGGGAGTGCTCTACCGCTTGAGCCACAGGGCCACTTCCAGCTTTTTCTGTTTATGTGGTGCTGAGGAATAGAACCCAGGGCCTCAGGCATGCAAGGCAAGCACTCTACCACTGAGCCACCTTCCCAGTCTTTGCCAAGTATTCTGATTCACTCTGTATATGTATTTATTTACTTACTTCTTGTCCCTCTCAAGTGTGATTTCTTAAAGTTCTAGTCTAGAAATCATTATCCCTTAAAATTATGTCACTATGTTAAGTAGGTCTTACTACTACTGGTCTAGAAATCAGTCTCCCTCAAAATCATGTCAGTGCATCATTAAGTGGGTCCTCACTATTACTACTCATACCCATTCCTGCAATTTCAAAGTTATAAGACCATATTTTAAATCTTAATAGATGTTATTTGATTGATAAAAACAACCATGTGGTAGTTTTCATTTTTGTAAATATTGGGAAATAAGGGCATTGGAGATCTTTTAAATGTACAAGTGATTGTCTCACATAGAAACAAATAGCCATATTGTTATTACCTGACAACTAAAGTACAGAACTTGGTGTATTATGATCTGTGTGCCCAGATACAAGCTCCGGGTACCAATTTTCCTGCTTCCTGTTTTTCTTCCACACTGTTGCCATGGTACCTTGCTGATTTATCAAGTACAAATCAATCATGTTATTTCTCTGCCTTTTTAAGTCTTTCAGAGGCACCCACAATTTTACAAGATTTATGGATGATTTAGTTCATGACAGCCTCATCTCCCCCCTCATCTTCTCACATCCTCTCCAACCATTCAGTTTTTCTGAGTTGTCTAAATGCCTTGCTATCCCTGGCCTCCTTCCTGCACACATGATACTATTTTACCTTTTCCCTCTGCCTACTTCTTACAAGGCAGAATTAAGTATTAGCACTTCAAATCCTTTGCATCTCTCTGGCTTGATATGGCAAACGACTGACATATATGTCTCTACCAAAAACCCTAACCTCCTAGAGAACACAAACTACCAACCTTAATTGGTTTGTTGCATCAATGACTGGCACAGAGTAAAGGTTTATTCATGGACACTTTTGATTTGATTACTTCCTAAATTGTTTATTGACAGGCCCAGACTGGCCTGGAACCCACAATCCTCCTGCCTGAACCTCCTGAGTGCCTAAGATATCTGCTGAGTTTTTTTGTTTTTGTTTTTTGTTTTTATATTGGGGGTCCAGTCGTGGGGCCTGAACTCTGGGCCTGGGCGCTGTCCCTCAGCTCTTCAGCTCAAGGTTAGCACTCTACCACTTGAGCCACAGCGCCACTTCTGGCTTTTTTCTTTTTTCTTATGTGGTGCTGAGGAATCGAACCCAGGGCCTCGAGCATGCAAGGCAAGCGCTCTACCACTGAGCCACCTTCCCAGCCCCTCTGCTGAGTTTTGGAAGAGAATAGTGTTGTGTTTTGTTTTAGTGGGCCTGGTGGCATTATTACAAAGCAAAAATGTGCTTCAGATTGGTAATGCAAAAAATAAATAACAAGAAACATACCCTTGCAAAAGGAGACGGCTAGGTAATTCTGAGGAAGTTGCACACATCTACTGACCCAGCACTGGGCTTACCATTTGGTAGTCAAGAAGCAGTAGAAGGCCTCTCACCTCAATAAAAGCATATTAACTTTTCTTAAGTCATGTCGTTAATTTCGAATCTCTTCCTAAGAGGTTATTTTTTTTCTAATTTGGGACTTCATTCACCATCTTAAGAGTCCCTTTTTACTCATCAAGCAGCCACTAATTCTTTAAATCTGAATGAAAGGCAGGGTTTGGGGGAGGGAGGACGTGGGGGGGGGGGGATGATACACGTTTCTGGCAGGGTAGGCGGCAAAAGCCACCGTGGTAGGGATGGCGCACGAGGGGGGGCACCGGGGCAATCACAGGGTGGGAAGGCTGACATCGGGCATGAATCACCGAGCAAGTAGCAGGGGACGGTGGACAGCGGGCTGGGGTGGGGGGTGGGGGGGAAGAGAAACTCAGGAAGAAGCCTAGAAGGGGGAAGGAGGGGCTGGGGAGGCGGAGGAAGGGCAGAGGCCCCGCGATTTGGCAGCGATGACAGAGGCTGAGGAGGAAAACTGGGGAGCCAGGAGGGCGGCCCCGACGCCGCCTGGCCGGGCCGGGATGTCAAAGGCGGCCGGAAGGGGAGTCGTCGGGGCGCGGAGGCGGCGCGGCCCCGAGGGTAGGGCCCGGCGGACCCGGGGCGGCGGGCGCCCGGGAAGCAAGGCCGCGACACGGGCGGGGGGGGGACTTATTGGGGTGACACCGGGGGGCACTTACTGGGGTCCCTCCGCAGGACGCCGCTGGGGGTCTCCTCCCGCAGCTGAGGGAAGAGGAAGTCCCGGGCGGCCTGCAGGTCCTGGAAGTAGCAGAACTGGACGATGGAACAGGCCATGGTGGTGGGGAATCCCACTAGGGCGGGTGGGGGGGGTAACTCACTTTATCACGCCCGGCCCCCCACCAACTCACCGCGGCCGCAGCCAAACCCCGAAAGCTTTAGCCACGCCGGGGGCGGGGAGGGCGGGGAAAGCAAACCGGAAGTTGTCAGCGCATTCAGAGCACGGGCCCCGAGAGCTGCGCATGCGCAGGGCCGCCCAAACGCCGGAGCGGGCTGGCGGGGGGGGGGGGGGGGGGGGAGGGAGGGAGCGGGGCCGGAGGACGTGCGGGCTGTCTGAGTCACGTGATGAGGGACGCTGCAGTGGGAGAGTCGGGCGGCGCAGACGTGGCGACTCTGGGCTTCCTTCCAGTCCCGGTTCTGCTCCGGCAAGTTGAACCCTTTCATTCATTCTGGCTTGAGCCGGGATGAGGTAATTGGACTTTGGAGCCCTTCGCCAGCCCTTCGACGGCCGGGGTTCGTCACTGGCAGCCTCTCTGGGCCCAGCACAGGACCTGCCATCTTTAGCAGGTGCTCAATAATAATTTGCTTTAGGAGTACGTGGAATGGACGTAGGACACAGACATAGGATAACCGGGCTCTCTTGCAAATGCGCGTTGCTTTTGCGAGTACTTTTCCAAACCTCGCCCCCGATGTGAGTCGTTTGGGAAGGGTGACTTCGTGTGTGTGTAGACCAGATCTCATTTTGTCCCCTGGCCGCCTCCTCTTCCTCCCCCTCACCCCGCCCCGGGTGCCGAGATTATGTACCTGCTGCACCACGATACCTGGTTCACAACATAGGTCAACCAATTTTTTTAAATGAAAAATTTGAAGGAAATGTCACTGAGGAGACTCTTGAAACCCATTTACATTATTTTCATAAAATGTGAAAACAAAAAGGCGTCCATGTTAGCACAACAGGACTATAGGCAAGTGTGCACCTGCCAAAGGAAACCTATAGACGGGTCCTCTACTTTTTGTGACAGAGAAAATGACCTAGGAGTAAGTGAAAGGGAAATATATTCGGTCCAAAGCATTCGTTTCTATCCTGCCCATATGTGTATATTGTCCTAATAACATAACAGCTGTGATTGAGTGTCCAAGTTCTTAATTTCTTCTTCTAGAGTAGAATGATTTGCTCCACACAAAATAACAATTTTTACTTTCATCAGATTGCCAGGGATCAGTTCTGTAATGTAAGGGCTGAATTAGATGTCCTACAAGGTTATTTCAAATTCTATAATAAAAACTTTGCAGAAAAAACGGCTAGTGGCAGCCACTGTTCTTTTCTTTCATCTAAACAAATGTAGCACTGGGTAGAATAATAGAATTCTGATAAGATCATTCCCTAAGAATCTAGCAACCAAAATAAACACAGGAATGAACATTAAATTTAGATTCATAGCTTTACTGGGGAATAAGGAGCACATGACACTTTATGGAAAAACACTGTGTCATTTCATACAAGACATTGAAGTTCCTGTTCAGGTAAAAAGCATTTTGTGGAAGCAACTGCCCTTGACTGATTCAGCTGGCCTTTTGTTCTGCCCTGAGGCATTCTATACCTCCTGGGTGGTGATCACTGAATGTCATTACTTCTTCCAAGTGGTGTTCAAAAGGTTCATTCATGTGTTTTAAAGGACTTTAAATATCCTTCACAGAAATTACAGCACAAGTTGAACTGAGCTCTTCCTTGGGAAGTTGTAAAACTGCAGGGGAGTTTCTGCTGCCATGGTTTCTGTGGAGTGTGGGAGGATTGTGCCAGACTGCGAATATCACTAACCACACAGTCAGAAGAAAGTACATTACGGAAAATAAAGGCCTTACATTTCCCAGCATAGATAGTGTCTCTCCTAAATATGAGTTCAGGTATTAATGGGACCTTCTGCTAGTATTTATTACTCTGAGTTTGTCCACCAATAGCTGTTGTTAAAAGATGTTTATTGATGATGGTCCTTGCCAGTTCTTAACAGCAGCCTGAAACCAAAAGGACTGAGCTTCAGGAAGTAAAAGGTGAGAGAGAAAGCCATGTACTTAGTAGAGTCAGGAGATTTCAGGTCTGTCTCAGCTCTGCAGCCGTCAGTTTCATGACCTTGGACAAGGCATGTCATCTTTTGTTTATTTTTCAGTTCATTCAAGAGCTACTTCTGCATGCCCATTAGGAGTGGCTGGAGTATCTATGAACATAAATAACCAATAAAAAGTAGTAATTTTAGGGATGAAGACAGTCAGTATAGAGACAAGTAAAAATATGACAAGGTCACAGAGCATACAAACAAAAAACCTCACAACCTTGAGATTCAATAGAGGCTTTTTGGAGATCACATCTGAGTCTTTTAGGATGGAAGGGAATGGGGACAAAATACCCCTGGCAGAGGAAGAATTATTAAGAGAAACAGGAATAGCAACTACTTGTGTATACAACACACAATAAGTTGCTTCTAGAATGTGAAGTATGATAGGGTGAGTTGGGGCAGGCACAGAGATAACCTGGATGATTTTAAACTTCCTCAAATTTCATTTCCTACAGAAATCTAGTACTAATTAATATTTCTTTTTTTTGGGGGGGGGTCCGGTCGTGGGGCCTGAACTCTGGGCTTGGGCGCTGTCCCTCAGCTCTTCAGCTCAAGGCTAGCGCTCTACCACTTGAGCCACAGTGCCACTTCCGGCTTTTTTCTTTTTGCTTATGTGGTGCTGTGGAATCGAACCCAGGGCCTCAGGCATGCAAGGCAAGCGCTCTACCACTGAGTCACCTTCCCAGCCCCTAATTAATATTTCTTAGTGTGCTTAAATTTGACTTTTTCTTTGGTTCATTTTCCTCATTAATGCTGATTTTTTTCCCACATCTTGTTTGTATTCTATGACTGTAGGAGGGGACCAGGTTTTGTAGGTTGGGAGTGATAATATATTCATCTGATCCAGCTGCTGTAGTTTACATAATTTACACTAGACGCACAATTTCTGTCAAATTTTTAGTCTCTGTTCCCCTTGCTAAAACAGGCTCAGACTAGTAATTTCAATAACCCACGAGCTTTCCCTTATGAATCCTGCTGATTGTCTCTCTCCAGGCCCTCTAATTTCTCTCCTTACCTTGACTGGTATCAGTCAATCAAATGTTTTTACTCTTCTTAATGTAGTTTCTTTCTTTTTTTTTTTTTTATTGTTTTTTTTTGGGGGGTCTGGTCGTGGGGCCTGAACTCTGGGCCTGGGCGCTGTCCCTCAGCTCTTCAGCTCAAGGCTAGCGCTCTACCGCTTGAGCCACAGTGCCACTTCTGGCTTTTTTCTTTTTGCTTATGTGGTGCTGAGGAATCGAACCCAGGCCCTCAAGCATGCAAGGCAAGCACTCTACCACTGAGCCACCTTCCCAGCTGTAGTTTCTTTTCTAAGAGATGTAGTAAGCAACACTTGTCCTGCTGCGGCCACAGATGTCACTTTTATATGACACTTGCATTTAAAATTGTTTTTTAAACAAACATAATCTTTTCTGTTGTCCTAACTTAGCTGAGTCCCTTGTTTGTAGCCATGCTCTATCTTGTACCAAAAGGCATCTAGAAGATCTGAACCATTCAGAGATATGCAGGCACTTAATTAGTTCATGGTGTGAGCATCTGCTATGTCCTTCTTTTACTCAGGAAACTTGGAAATCCTTAAAAATCCAGATTGTTCCTTTGCCTGACTTCACAGGCCAAATTAGCCATTTGAGACCTGTATAACATTTTATTATTTTTTTTGAAAAAAAGTGTCTGCGTATATCCCAGGCTGGTCTGGAACTGGCTGTATAGCTCAGGTTGGCCTTGAGTTCACAATGTTGATGCATTTGCCTCCAGAGTGCCAGGATTACAGGGGTGTGCCACAATAGTTGTCTTCTCCATGGCTTTTAAACCTATGGTTTATCTGCAGTTCTGTCTCCCCCACTAGATGGTGATATCCTCAAGAGTAGGGATTATAACTTATTTGTAAAATTCATTCATTGAGCATTTTTTTAAATCGTCGGTCAGGGAGCATTTTTTTTAAATTTTAAAAAACCTACTAGTTATCAGGAGATATGACTCATTCCCAACAGAATATATATATATATATATATATATATATATATATATATATATATATATATATATATATATACACATACATACTAAAAGATAACTCCAAATGACAGACACAAATAAACACAGCTCCTTTTTGAGAATTCAGTGCTGGGAATGGAGCAAAAGAGGAATACATTCTGAAATTGGCATTTCTTTTTGATTATTCTCCCTGGAAGAATTAGCTAAGCCATGGATAGGTCTGAACAGGTGTTAGACATAAATAGGAGGGAGGGTAGAATGGGAGCAGGAAGACTGCATTCTTAGTCAGAAGAAATAGGCCTGACCCTAATTATAAAAGGAAACAATATACATAGAGAAATGCCCTTTAGCCTGTGTGGGAGTTAAAAGGAGAGTGTTAAGATGAAGCTGGAAGCTACGAGTGAGGATCCCAGCACTTGAGAATTGTGAGTTGATATCAGCTTGGGCTACCAAGTACATTCAAGGCCAGGATAAGTTATGTGACTTGAAGAGAAGAGACTGGAGAGGTAAGAAGGGGTTAAATGACTTAAGGACAGAAACTATAGTCAAATTTGTGTCAGCCTAACAAAGTCCTAGACAGACAAATTCATAAATGCTATGGAAGGGAGGAAAGAGAAGGAAAAAGAATATGAGTGGTATCTAAGTGATATGAAACACAACTCAATCCCATTGGGATTGAGACTTACCCACAAAAACAAGTCAATACAAGGCTCCATATGAGACAATTCCAAAAGAGTATGGTACAAGTGAATGTCAGTTTGTGTCTATTTGTTTGTATGTTTGTTTAGTTGATTGATTGGTTACTTTTATGAGACAAGGTCTCACTCTGTAGCCAAGGCTCATTTAGAATTTGTTATGTTTCAAACTCATGGTCCACTTGCCTCACCATCCTGAGTATACTAGGATGTGGGCATGCACCACCGCACCCAGAATTATAGAGAGGTTACAATACCAGACATTATCAGGGAAGCCTGCATGAAGAAGAGACCTCCATTGTGGTTTTAACTAAGAAGAAAGGAATAAATCCAGACTATATGAGAAATTCTAAACCTGTATAACAAAACAAATTAATAACTTTATTAAAAATGGGAAATCATGGTTTGAAAATATAAAATAAAATGGGAAATTAAATAGGTATTTGTTGAAAGAAGACATATAAATGGCCAACAGGTATACAAAAAAAGACAAATCATCAGAGCAATACAAATCAAAACCACAAGATATCACCTCACTCCAGGATGAATGGCTTTTGTTAAAAAGACAAAATCTGGAAGAAGTGACACTGTTCAAAAAGAAATGTACTCATTACCTGACTCATATAACTATAACCCCTTCATACATCACCTTTACAATAAATTTTTTTTAAAAAGACAAAAATGCCAGGCACTGGTGGTTCACACCTATAATCCTAGCTGCTCAGGAGGCTGAGATCTGAGGATTGGTTCAAAGCCAGCCCAGGTAGGAAAGTCCATGAGACCCTTATCTCCAATTAACCACCAGAAAACCAGAAGCAGAGCTGTAGCTCAAAATGGTAGAGCACTAGTCTTGAGCAAAAGAGATCAAGGACAAGGGTCAGGCCCTGAGTTCAAGCTGAACAGTCAACAAATAAGTCAAAAGAGCCAAATATTAATAGCTCAAACTTGTAATCCTGGCTACTTGGGATAAGATTGGGAGGATCATGGTTTGAGTCCAACCCAAACAGAAAAGTTTGCAAGATCCCATCTCAACCTAGAGCTGGGCTCAGTGATCTATGTTTGTTCTAGCTACCAATGGAAGCCTAACATAGGTGGATTGTGCCCAGATGCATACCTGGGCAGGAAGTGAGACCCTATTAAAATGGTGTTTTATTAAATACCATTTAATTTTATTAAGTACCATTTAATAGCAAGACCTTATTAAAATAAATGGTATTTATTTTAAGCATGCCTTGATTTTAAAAAATACCATTTTTAAATAGAATACTTTTCTTCACAAAGGTAATCAATACTCCCCACAAATTTCAGGCGGAGGCTACATGACAAAATTCTAGAACAAGTCTCTGAGTAGCTCCTAAAAGTTTGGTTAGTAGAAACTGACTTGCAGTGTCCTGGCTATAGCTTCTGGCAATACTACTCACTGTCTTCAAAACCAATTTCTGTGTTGCAGTTTGCATATCACAGTTGGATATCTGAATTTTTATTTTTCCAATTTTAGTGTTTGAAATTATTTTCTCTACGTTTAATGCCTCACATCTTCTGAAATCAACACTTTCATTCTCAAGATTTTTTTGTAAGCTTTATACATTTGTCATGTTTCCAAAACTCCCAAATTTATAGTAATCCCTAAACTTTGACATTTCATTATTTTTCCTCTTAGAAAATCCTTAAAATTTTGACCAGCACAAACTTTACCACCAGACTATGACTAAAAGTCATAGCTGGGTTCATGGTGGAAATTCAATATGGTGACCCACTTACTCCCTGGAGCTGCATTGTAAGACCCCTCAGTGGATATCTGAAACTGCAGAACACCATGTAAACAGCCATGTCATGTTACGTTTGCTTCATGATAATTCTGTCAGTTTTCAACCCTTCATTCCAAGTCAATTAGAATTACTACTGCAAATGCAATTATAGGGCATTCAGAGAATGAAATACTTTCTTCACCATTAGTTCACCGTTACTGGTAATAGTGTTCAGGATCAGCTCAGAACAGCTTACCAGAACTAACTGTTAATGTTTCAGAAAACTTGAAAGCCGTCGCCTTTACCTGATATCTTGAAATCTGACAAAGTGAGAACATTTACATCATAGAAATCAACAAAAACTACAAATTAGGACCTATTCTTTTTGCTTCCACAACCAAGTGTTAGATGTTCAATAGTACAGTACTGACTGTGAGGAAACTTAAAAGTGTATATGTTTTTAACTTACTATAGTTTCTTAATAAATAGCTTTGCAAAATGTTTTGAATAGCCTTTTATGAGCACCTTCCATATATTTTGATATAAAAATCATCTCGTACTGTACATGGATGCTTGGTCCTCTTGCTAAGCCTTTAGCCAAATGTATAAAATGGTGTGGACTGCCAAGATGAAAGGCTCAGTGCTAATCAGCTTCCATTACATGACAACATACCAAGAGCAGCAATTTAAAGGAGAAGAGACTTATTTGGGCTCATAGTTTCAGTGGTTTCAGCCAGCTGATCCTGTTACTCGGAGCCTGAGGAAAAATGATCATGGGGCAGGACCTAGGGGGCACTTCACGGCAGCCAGGAAGCAGAAAAGGCCAGGTCCACTCAGACCCTGGAACAAAAATACCCCCTTCAAATGTACACCCCCCCCCCCCCAGTAAGCTTCCTCCAATAGGCTCTACTCCCTGAAGTTTCTACTTCATCCCCAAAGTACCATTGGAAAAACACCATTGGTTAAGGACCAAACCTTGTAACATGTGAACCTTACAGGGATAATCTACATCCTAGCCATAACAAGTTCTCCAAAGTCAGAGCAACTTCAGCTTGAACTCTAGGGCTAGGAGTTTTAGTAGTTATTATTGTTTAGGTCTCAAATGTCCCCCAAAAGCTCATGTGCTTTGTCTTGGTACCTAATCTAGAAGTGTTCAGAAGTGAAGCCTTAGGGAGGTGATTGGATCATGAGGACTCTGACCTCATGAATGACTTAATCCATTTGTGAATTCATACCTAATAGATACTTGAGAGGTGATGAAAACTTTCGGAGGTGGGGCTGAAGAGGAGGAAGTAGGTCAATGGGGAACACCCTCACGGAGTATATTTTGTCCCTGGCCCTTTTCCTGACTCTTTTTGCTTTCTAGCCACCAAGAGGTGGCTTTCTCTTATCCAATGTTCTCAGTCACTACATTCTTCTTCACCACAGGCCCACAGACAATGGACCTGAGTCAAAATGAATCTTTCCTTCTTCAAGTTGATTTTCTCAGGCATTTCACACAATAGAAAGCAGCCATTTTATTCTATTCAAGTTATTCTAAACTCTATCTCCTCACCATAACATAGATAAATGTTATACATTGTATCTGTCCTGATGATTACTAAAATGATGTATATAAACTCTTTACTGAAGATTATTTCTTCTATACCATAAAACAAGAAACATTGCATAATTGTATTTTAATGTCTATTTTAGAAATGTTAAAATATGAGAAACTATATTTAATAAGCTAGCATGTATGACTGCCATTGGCAGGCATTATTGCGACAGACCAGCTCGGCCGGAGCACTGGGACCGACGGGACAGGGATCTCAGGATAGGTGGGCAAAGAGTCGGCGAAGTGACACACAGACACAGACTCAAAAGAGTTGCATCTGAGTGTATCTTTATTGAGGAGAATTAACATTTTTATACAGTGTGTGATTGTGACATAGATTCTTCGTTTATTTAAGCACGTAATCAATTTTTTTAAAAGGCAAAGCATTGATGAATTACATGAAAATTGATGACTATCCCACCAACTGTTTGAGCTAAGTGGTGCGAAACAAGTCTAGCCTATTGTTTAATACAATTAATCGTCTATTCAGCCTTTTCATGTTTAATAATTAAACCTAAGACAGGGACTGTACTTATATTGTACTCTTTTTATTTTTTTATATATTTTTAAGTCCCTTTGATTCTTTTTTTTTGGGGGGGGGGTCCAGTCGTGGGGCTTGACCTCTGGGCCTGGGCGCTGTCCCTCAGCTCCAGCTCAAGGCTAGTGCTCTACCACTTGAGCCACAGCGTGCCACTTCCGGCTTTTTTCTTTTTGCTTATGTGGTGCTAAGGAATCAAACCCAGGGCCTCATGTGTGCAAGGCAAGTGCTCTACCACTGAGCCACCTTCCCAGCCCTTTAAGTCCCTTTGAAACCATCCTAAAAACCACTTTCAGGTTAAGTCAGGCATTCTTCATTTCCTATGATTTTAATCCCAATATTTGTACACATAAATTTCTAATTGCTGTTTTAAACTGTCTTATTGTTGTTTAAATAATGAACACCATAATAATCTAGATCTACCTAATCTTTGTACAAAATCTAATGGTTTCAAAATACTCTTTTTTCTTTTATGTTTATTTAACTATTTTCATCTTTATAAGCTCCTGTATAAGGAAATGGTTCATCGGTTGGTTCAGGAAATATGATGTTACTAACTTTATAATTTGTGTGAAACCACCATCTATTTCCTATAACGTAAGTTGGACTAAATCATAACTGTTGGGGGAATCTTTCTTTTCCTTTTTATAATCAGAGGTCCCTTATTTTTTTAAGAACTCTCTGAACTACTGGGATAACTCTTTCAAAGTTAGTTTAATTCATTGATTCTGTCTGTTGTGACATATCTGGAAATTTTAAGTTTCTATATTTACTACGCATGAGCCACAAAACTGCTTGTGAAGATGTAGGAGTTTCTGGAGGCAGCATCACATCAGATGATAGATTGATTGGGGCATTGCCCACATTTAATCTTTGGTCCTAGTCTTTATTATTTAGAGAAGCCGTCTCTATTGGACTGGAAAGATACAATATGCTCTGTTCACGGATCAATAGAAAAATAGCTAAAATGAGAATAAAGGCATCGAATGTTCAGCCAAGAAGAATATAGTAAGAATAAAGGTAGAGGCTATAAAGGTGCAGCCAAGTGTATGGGAAGCCATGAACCAACCCCCCCTTCCTGCAGGCTTGCTTCCTTGAAGCTCTTTGTCTAACGCAATCTCTCAGGCAGACTCCGCAGGAGGTGGCGTGGCACATTATCTATAGTTAAAACATTTGATGTTGAAGAATTTTTCTCATTAGACTCTGTCTATTGTGAGACTAGTAATTTAGAGGATTCCAGAGTGAACCAATACAAAAGATTCATGTTGAAATTATTTTATTTAATTATTACAATCCCTAAATATTATTATGATTTTGGTTTGGATATTTTTCCAAACTTTAGAAATATTATATATGTTGCCTTCTTAAAAACCACAAGTATTACCACACATTTCTATTTCAAATACTTGAAATATCATTAATGTATTTTGAAAGTATTTTAAATGAATTAATTTATTGGAATTAATATATTAGGCTATACTTGATCCTGACTGGCTGGTCTGTTTATATAAAAACATATGTTGTGTTTATAACAAGGGACATTTACTTTTTTGTTTTGTTTTTGTTTTGTTGAGACAGGGTCTCAGGCTGGCCATGAGCTCTTGATCATCCCAATTTCCAAGTGCTGGTGATTACAGATGACTCATTTCTTAATACTTGTGCTCTCCCTCCACCTTCCTCACCCTCATATCTTCCCTTCTTCCTGGATCTCTTCTGAATTTGAAGGTTGAAGGAAAAAAATTTAAAGTTCCCAATATTCTTAGAATTGATACATTCTTGATTGACAATAGTAGAAACATTTTGTGTCAATTGGGTGATTTATATCTTATGTATCTCCTTAATGCATGGCTTATAAAAATGGTTTAAATAGCCTTTCCTGAGCACCAGATATTTATTTTCATGTAAGTTTCATCCTGAACCATAGTGGCTCACATCTGTAATTGTAGCTACTCAGGAGGCTGAGATCTAAGGATCAATGTTGGAAGCAAGCCCAGGCAGGAAAGTCAGTGAGACTCTTGTCTCCAGTAAACCACTCAAAAAAGCCAGATGTGGCATTATGGCTCAAATGGTAGAGCTCTAGCCTGGAATAAAAAGAGCTCAACAACAGTGTCCGGTCCCAGAGTTCAAGCCTCAAGATCAGCAAACAAAAAAAGACTGAACCTGTTTTGAACACTATTTAATTCCTTTTTCTCTCACTAAATGTTATATTTGACAAGAAAAAAGGCATTTTAATGATTTCTCTATCTGTTATTTGAAGAAGAGGGTTTATATGTGACACTGAAGAAGGTCAATAATCAGGTATTATATTAGATACTAATTCATGAAGTTCAAAATACAAATGGCCAGCAGATATTTTATGGCAGCTCAAGGCCTTAGTCAAGATTTAGTCATGCAATTGAGTGATAATACACTTGACAAAAAAAATGCAAGAGGCAATAAACACAGCTTCTTAAAAGATCAAAAGTCAAAGTGAGCTCAAATATTGAATTCTTTAAAAAACCACTTATTCTGAAGTAACTTTGAGTCTTATAAGACAGAAGTTTGGACAACTATTTTTAAGCCTGAACCTAAAACATTATTAGTTGTGGTGGTTGAAAAACTAAAGCTGTAAATTTCAGCTAGTTCAGTAATTTCTGCTGGGACTAGTAATTTTTTAAACATAGCTCTAATAGTTGTCTCTTGTCAAGAAATACTAATGAGTTCTTATTTTTAGCAAAGAAAGTTAGAAACAAGAAAAAATTAAACCATTTAGGTCTCACAACCAGGTATCTTTTTTAATGTTTGTGGCAAGGAAGTAATTTACCATTCTCTTTTAAATCAGAAATAAAGACATATTATTATTAGTGTTTAAAATTACTGTCATTTATGATGGTAGAAAATGGATATGAATTTTATATGTGGAAATGAACCACCCACATTTTATTTTTGAAAAATCTGTGTTACTTTATTTTCCACTTTATTAACATATTTAACCATACTGTAATTAGTCTTTTGGCATCCATTAGCATTCTATCTTTGTCTATTCTGTTCCCCTTTCCCTATCACTACCTTATCTTTGCACACTAATTATATACTCTCTGCGTATATGGCATTATTTTATACACAGACATGGAAAAGCTCAACTATTCTAGGTAAATACTATACTCTTTGGAGAAGAATGCTTTTAATAAGGTATTACATTAAGCTCTATAAAATCACAAAAATCTATTTTGAGAATTTTTTTCTGAAGAAATTGAATTTCAAAAGTGCTGAGATATTAAGCAATAAATAAAATAAAGGAATTAATAATTCATTAATGTATTAATAAATATTTCATTACCAAATGGAGTCCTGGTTAGTGCATGTTAATATCTTAGTAAGTAGAATTCTTTGAATGTTTTGTATATTTCAATTTTAAGTATTTAATATTATTGACCATAGGTCTATAGATAGAGTGTTTTTAAAAAGTTACTAACAATACAGAAAAGGGCAACTTGACAAGTCTAATAAAGGAACTCATTAGTAACATAAGATATTTAAAGGCTAGAATATGTACTAGGCATACCCTAAACCTGATTACTTTGTTCTAATTGACTCTTCCTTTGAAATAGATGGTCAAGGAAAATTCTGACAGTCATCAAGAAAATCACTGCTGTTTCTCAGATATTATAGTCTCTTTGTTGTTACATGTTCCTGAAATGTCTTCAAATGGACACTAAAACATTTTTATACTGAGGGATTATTTCATGTTAGGTAATGAATACATTTCTTTTTTTCTCCATGTCTCCCCTTCTTTCACTTTCTCCCAGCTTTCCTCTTCTGTCCCTGCCCACGTTATGTAGTTCATTTTCCTCATAGTGTATATTGAATAGCATGATTGAATGTTTTCATGCTTCCACCCCCCCTTTCTCTCCTAAAAAGACAAAAAAAATCAAAGCAAAAACAAATACCACCACCAACAGCAACTACAAAGAAAACCCCACATTTCCATTTTCAGGAATTTCGTTTGATAAATAGTATTTTTATTTTAAATTTTTGTAAGTCATGGGCACTGTCCCTGAGCTCTTTCACTCAAGGCTAGCACTCTACCACTTTGAACCACAGCTCTACTTCCAGTTTTCTGTTAGTTAATTGGAGGTAAGAGTCGTGTGGACTTTCCTGCCCAGGCTGGCTTGGAACCACATTCTTAGATCTCAGCCTTCTGAGTAGCTAGGATAGAAATGAATCACAAGCACCCAACCAATAAATAGTATTTTAAATGTTCAGAGGAGTTACATCTTTGGGTTCCTCCTCTAAGGGTATCATCCTTTAGTCTGACTGTATGTGAATGCCTAGAGCACTGTATAAGTTATCATGTAACCAATAATGTCTGTAAATACAGTATGATACTTTGTAACATTTCCCAGACAACACATAGACTCTTTGGCTAGAGAAAATAGTCTAAGTAAAAGTAATTAAATAATTATATTCCTCATTACAGTCATCGAGATTTCGACAATTGGGGCTGTAAATAAACTAGAGAACATTTAGCCCAAGATTCTCTTTTCATAGTTGAAGAGAGAAGGGATTACATGCCACCATACTTACTTCCCTGAGCTGCTTTTTTGTTTTGTTTTGGTCAGTTGTGGGGCTTGAACTCAGGACCTGAGCACTGTCCCTGAACTTTTTCACTCAAGGTTATAGTACCCTACCAATTTAAGCCACAGTGTCACTTCATTTTCTGGTGATTCATTGGAGATAAGAGTCTCACGGACTTTCCTGCCCATGCTAACTTTGAACGGTCATCCTCAGATCTCAGCCTCTTAAGTAGCTAGGATTTCAGGAATAAACCACCAGCACCTAGTCTGTAAGCTTCTTGAACATGGAAATTAATACCTTTTCACCCATCTTAGAAATTTCTTAGCCATTAATTTATACTTGCTTTATCAAGTCACTTCTATCTCCTTGTGAATATCTATTTTAAAAATATTAGATGTTTCACACTCCATTCTTGCCTCATTTTCTCCCTCTTTTTTAGTTTGAGCTGCATTTTGGATAATTTCCTAAGATGTATCTTTCTGTTCTCTGAATTCTTGCTTTAGCTTTTTGGAACTTAATATTTGATTTAGTTATTGTAGCTTCAGATTTCAGTTACTATGCTTCTAATTTTTAGAAATTCATCTTGGTTAGCTGGGCACCAGTGGCTCGAGCCTGTAATCCTAGCTACTCAGAAGGCTGAGATCTGAGGATCACTGTTTGAGCCACCTTGGGCAGGAAAGTCCATGAGACTGTCATCTCCAATAAACTACTCAGAAAAAACCAGAAGTGGCACAGTGGCTCAAGTGGTTGGCTTTGAACCATGATTGGTCATATCTTAGCCTCGTGAGTTGCTAGGAATACGGGCATGAGCCGCTGGTACTTGGCTACCTTTTATGTTTTTAATAAACTTGGACATATTTATTTTATGTTATGGCCTTTATCCTGATCCTCCTGATCTCTGCCACAACAAGGGCTGTGATTGCAAGTGTGAGCCATTGTGTCTGGCTCAGGATGGATTGTTTCTTCATGTGTTTTGTAATGTTTGGCCTGTTACCTCATCTTTAGCAGAATTTATGTGTGTAGCCTGGGTTGAAGGCATAGTTTCCTACCTCAGGTTTTGGTTTGTTCTACACATATATGAATCAGAAGTTAAAAACAGATTTTAGGTGAATTCCCTGACTGGCTTTGAGATTAGATACATTCTCGTAGTTGTGAAATTTGGGGTGGGGGGCAGTTTTATTCACATAGAGCTAGGACTGCTTAGACAAGCAATCTTGTTAACTCCATCAACTGGAAGGTGAGTTGTTTTCTAAACTGCTATTTCATAAAGACAGCTCGTTTAGGAACCTAGTTTTATGAAGGAGGATTTCAATTCCAAACCCTGCTTTTGAGCTAGCCCCAGCCATATTTCTCATTTCCCATATGGCTGCTAAAGCTCCATGGATGACCATGACTGATAGTGTTGACTGCTTCCGTGTGGCGTCTGTGTCAGCTCATAACATAGTCTGATTTCCAGGTTTCTTTCTAGTTCCTGGCTTCTGGGATTTTCTCTTTCTCTTAGTTCCCTTAGCTGTGATTTTAATATGATTTCTTACATTTTATCCAGCATTTGTAGGCTTATAACTGAAAATTTTGATGGATAGTTTCAGTCTCCCTTACAGCTAGAATCAGGATTATCTCAAAGTCTTATTTTTATGTGCCTGCTGCCCAACTGGGAAGAAAAATTATACAAGAACAAAGTATCAAATCCTAAAAAGTTGTCAGTACCTTATTTCAAAGATATCCCATCCTTACCCACTTTTTGTGTTAACTCAGTTTGATTTTTTTTTTTGGGGGGGGGGTCTGGTCGTGGGGCCTGAACTCTGGGCCTGGGTGCTGTCCCTCAGCTCTTCAGCTCAAGGCTAGTGCTCTACCAGTTGAGCCACAGCGCCACTTCTGCTTTTTTTTCTTTTTGCTTATGTGGTGCTGAGGAATCGAACCCAGGGCCTCATGCATGCAAGGCAAGCGCTCTACCACTAAGCCACCTTCCCAGCCCAATTAGCTTGATTTTTCTAAGTGCCAGGGAAGGTATCAAGATACAACAAAAGATGTATTTTTGCCTTTTGGTTTGAATCTTTACCTTTCCTTGTATTCTCTTACCCTGGTGATGTAATATATCCGGCATCCTTCTTTTCCACTTGTAAATGGAGACATTGGCATATGAGGTTCAAATGAAATGATAGATAGTAGGTAAGAGTTTTCTGTAGACTGAAACAGGATGCTAGTTATAACTGAGCACTTTCATATAGTGATAGGACAGGAGAGTTGTACTTGCTTTTATTCTTCATAGTTGAATATTTCTGAGAACTTCAGGTCTGGTCCACTCATAAACTTTTCTTGGAATGTTAAAACTCTTAATTATTTGATTATCATTCTTTATACCCATACAAGATAAATTCTATAAAATTAAAGAGAGAAAAGGTCTTTCTTTTTCAAGGCTCTTGCTGCCAAGCTCTGGTGGCTCATGCCCATAATTCTAGCTACTTAGGAGGCTGAGATTTGAGGATCCTGGTTTGAAGCCAACTCAGGCAGAAAAATCCTAGAGACTTCTATCTCCAAATAACTAGCAAAAAGCCAGAACTGGAGGCATGGCTCAAGTAGTAGAGTGCTAGCAGTGGGCAAAAAAGAGCCAAGCAAGAATTTGGAGTACTGAGTTCAAGCCCCAAATATAAAAAACCCAACAACAACAACAAAAAACCAAGGACTTGGTTTGTGTGCTACAGTTTTTATTATCTATCTCTCTTCTCTGAAGGTTTTTGCATTCTTCACAAGAAAAATATTAAAGGTGTTGAGAATCTTGGCCACAGCTGTATACATCAGAAAAATGCCTCTAGGTTTGTTTCTTTGTTTGTTTGCCAGTCCTGAGGCTTGAACTTGGGGGCTGGCTACTGTCGCTAAGCTTCGTCTGCTCAAGGCTGGCACTCTACCACTTGAGCCACAGGGCCACTTCCACTTTTTCTGAGTAGTTTATTGGAGATAAGATTTTCATAGACTTTCCTATCTTGGCTGGCTTCAAACTATGATCCTCAGATCTCAGCCTCTTGAGTAGCTAGGATTACATGAGTCACCAGCACTTAGACAAACCTGTAGTATTTTTGTGTTAGTATATACATCATTTTTTAATTCATTGTACCCTTTTTAAACGTACAATTCAGCAGTGTCACTATTGTTACTACATTCATATTACTATATTTGCTCTCTCTGTGTTTCTGTCTCTGCCTCTGTCTCTCTGTCTCTTTCAGTGCTAGAGATTGAGCTCAGTCCCTCACATAAACTAAGCAAGTCATTGAACACCATGCCTAATCCAGCTCTAAAGCTCTCAAAAACCTGGAACTGTTTTCCAAAGTAGCTGCAGGTAGCAATTTATAAATCTCCATCTCCCTTTCCTCACAACTTCAGGCAACCACATTTTTATGTCTGTATAGATTTGACCATTCTAGATGTTTTATGCAAGTAAAATCTTAACAGTGCTTGTCTCTTTTTAAACGATATTTCTACTAAATGTAATATTCTTGACTGTGTTACTCATCTAATACTGTAACCAATACTTGAAATAAATTGGCCTATTAGGAGGAAAGGTTTCTTTGTCACACAGCTGTAGAGTTTCAGTCCATGGTCATTTGGTCTATTGCTTTTGAGCCTGTGGCAAGGCAGTGCCTTGTGGTGGAAGCACTTGGCAAGGAGGAAGCTGCATAGGTTGTTTGTGGAATAGGCTGCTGAAAGGCTGTTCTGCAGCGTGACTTGAGGCCCATTCCTGATTCAATGCCTTGGGCTGGTTCCTCAACCTACCTACCTTGTGATTCTGTGTCATCCCTATCATTTTAATGAATCTGCGTGCATGTCTAGAAAGGCTTAAATCCTTCTTTCACATGTGGTGGTTATAAAGCAAACTTTGCCTTTCTCTGCCTACCACACTTCTGCTCCTATCGTAATCACCCTCAGTTTATAACCACAGCCCTCTTGGGATACAGTCCTCTCTGTTCTCATCCATAGATCACTGTTTGTGAGGGCAATAATATTGCATGTTCTTCATCTGTGCATCTCTAGAATATAGCATGTGGTAACAGTCCAGATAGTATTTTAACAAACCTAAAATCATTTATCACACACAAATTTCTAGCCTGTGCTCTGTTTAACACATACTCCACACAACTGACCTGGTTCCTCCTGGTAGTCACAAGGCTTGGATTAAAGTTTTCATCTTCCTCATTCACACTTTCTCTGATACCAACGTCAGGGTCTGGGGCCCTTCAGAGGCCTGACTTCACAGAACACCTGAGATTTTCTCTTTGTGTCACTTACAATACTTATACTTACGCAATATTTTGTTCTGTACTAGAATAGAAGCTCCAGGAGGACAAGAACCGTGAATTCTTTCATCTTTGGTGCTATAATCCACAACAAGAGCTTAAGAGTTAGTACATACTTAACTAATATTTCCGGAATAAGTGACCCATCTCCTGACTTTCTCTTTTTCTTCTTCCTCTTCTCTTCTTTCTTCTAGTTACATATTTACACCTTTCAAAAATGTGGGTTTGTGTGTGTGTTCCTACATATGACAGATTTGAAAAGGTATAAAAACTATGTATTCCTGCCACCTACTGGCTGGATATGGTGTCTTGGTGAATAGATGTCAGGAAAGCTACAACATTTACCTACAGGAGAGTAATGTCTTGTGTTTTGCCCTCTCTAGGGCTTTGATTGATAAAAGAGTAGTGTCATTTATTACTCAAAGGACTCCATCCCATAAAAAACATTGCTTTTTAACCTTGTTGTATAGAAATATACCTGTTTTGCTCTATAGAGAAAGTTTATTTTTCCTTTCTTGCATTAGGAATTGAGATTCTCTGAGCTTCCCCCCCCCCCCCTCTACTTCCAGTGAACCACTAGAGGGGGCAGTGACATGTCCTGTCTCACCCTGGATTGCCTCTGTGGTCAGATGGATCTTAGTGACCTTCTGAGCCAACTTCTTCCATTCTGTAAACAGAGAGATGAAGGGATTGCTTGAGGTAAAAGAGTTGGTCAGTGACAAAATCAGGGATTGCAGAGTTCTCCTCCATGATTCTGCATTGCACTACACTCCTGCTGACCTTCCGTTGTGGGCGGATTCTTACTGGATCCACTGTTACGCATCAGTTGTGAGAATGAACTGGACTGCCAGTGTCATCATCCAGGTTGATTAATGATCCATATATAAGCATGTTAACTGAAGGAAGAAGTATGAGATAATGGCAGTGGTGCTGACTTCCAGCACTTGCAGAAAACAAGATGTAGGACACAGTAACAGCAACTGTCTTTTTGTCATCAAAACAAGCAACATCACCCCCCTCCTCCTTTACCCCAGAGGCATGGGCCAATATCAGCACTGGCTCCCCATTTTTCACCCAACACAGTGATTGTTTAGGGGACAATATGAACTCTACCTGAGTCCATCAGAGCCTTTGCTTGGGATTTCTGAGCTTGAAACTGGAGAAACAGTTTTCCCATTTTGAGGGTCAAGCTCCATAGACTATGAAGCTAAGAACTATGGACACTTTCTAACCAAAGCCAGAAGGCTTTCAACAAAGGCAGAGAAGAGTGCTGGAGTTATAGGCATGGGTAACCATGCTTAGCAATCATGCCTACCTACAAAAGCTTATCAATAACACAATCTATTTTTTTCTTTAAAGTTAGGTTGAGTTGGATTTTTGTCACTCACAATGAAGAATTTTGACTCAATTCTACAAGGTTTTGAAAGTTACCCAGAAGTACCACCTACTTAAGTAAATGGGCTCTCTGTTGTCACTATGGGCACAGGGCATTGTCTTCCTCTGACTTTGAACTTTCAATACCAACCTTGTAGATGACGAGTGAGCAGCTCTCTGTGTCTCCTCCTTGTCATCTCTCTTGGTCAGTCCAACTAGGGAGAACATGGTAACGGGGCCAAGGGTACAGGACACATGGCCCAGTTAGTTCTGTCTACAACACAAGTCTCAATCCAGAGCATCCAACTGTTTTGCATCCCATTTCCTTGAGTTATGGAAAGCAATGTGGTACTTCTCCACTGGCTCTGGAAGGCAGTGTGGGATAATAGAAGGAGCATCAGACTGAGCCTTGGAGGATAACCTTTTAGTCCCAACTCTTGCTTTCTCTCTCTGGCCCCACTTATCAGGTTACAAAAACTGATAGTTGAGCAACATGATCCAAAGTATCCTTTTGGCTCTAAAATTATGTTATCAAAGAATAACTCAAATGCATCCTTGATGAACATCATATTTGTCTAGCTGTTGTTGTACCTGAACAGAATAACATTTAACTTCACTTTTTCCTCTTTCCCTCTTCTTCTTTTTCCTTTTCTCTCCTTCTCCCTCCTGTCCTCCCTCCCTTTTTTTTCCTTCCCTTCCCTCTTCCTCCTCCTTTTCACTGTCTGTTCTGCTGTTCTGCTGTCAGTCCTTAGAGCAAGCCAGATGTGTAAGTCTCTTTCATGTAGAAATCTTTGCTTGGCACCAGAGTGTAGCCCTGCTCTCCTTGGCAAATAATTTCTTACCCAAAGGGCTGAGTCCAAGATATGTCTGGGAAGGCAAATCCCTTCTTCTGTAATATTAATAACTGTGAGGCAGCAATTCTGTGCTTCAGGGCCTCCGAGGAAAAAGCTTTCCTCACGTTCTCACCTCTACCGCCCATGCTCCCTCTACATATCCACCTTCTGGGCTGTAAAGAGCCAGGGTTGCTAGGAAACCAGGCCTAGGCAGCGGGCAGCAGAATAAAAAGGGAAGCAGATACGTTCTGGACTCCTGATCTAGTTTTAAAAGACTGAGTTAAAGTATGTGGGGAGGTGGTGGGGAAAGGGCAGAGAAGAGGAAGGGAGGGGACGGAAGGGCAGGGGGTCATTTGGAGAAGAGCTTATAGACAAGCAGAGGTGCAGTATGAAGCAGTACACAGATGAGCACGTGAGGTTGTATAGATGGTAAAGACACCCAAGGCTAATTGTTCAGAGAAGAAAAAAACCAGAAAGTCATTTTATTCAAAGCTCCTGGAGAACTGGGGTGAGAATAATGGTCCCTGCTTGACAGGGCAACTGAGCATCTGGAGGATTGTCAAGATCCACATGACTATTTGGAGCTCTTCTTCCCTGTCCTGAACTTGTCTAAAGGAAATATCAGCCCAATTACATCTATACCTCTCCGTATCACAAGAAATTGGTACAATTGAGTCAATACTACTGGATAGGTATCCTGGTGGGACCCTCTTAAGATGCAAAGTTAAGGACACAAAGGTACTCTGCTGAATTGGTCTTGCTGTTAGCCAGTGTCTGGCACAGAATTAGAGTCCAATAAATGGTTATTATTATGCTTGCCCTTTCTGGTGGATATTGACTGCTGTCCCTACCCCTTTGGGTAATTATTTTGAAATGATTATTGATGTCTTGACAGTAGACTTTTGTCTTTTTCTTCTAAATTTTGTGCCATTACCAGAGTCTAAACTCAGGGCCTCATGCTCTTGTTTGGCTTTCTTATCCATGGGATGGTGCTCTACCTTTTGAGCTGTAACTCCAGTCCTGCTCTTTGCTTATCCTCTCCCCCCCAGAAGCTGGCTTTAGGTTCTGATCCTGCAGATCTTAGCCTCCTAAATAGCTTGGATACAGTTATGAGCCACTGGTATCCAGCAGACCTTACTCCTCTAAAGGCAAATGCCCCATTTCTGCACATATGTGAGTCTATCCACTGGTACAACTCACCTCAGCAGTCTCTCATATAACCAACCCTGACATACCAAAATATCTAACTCTACAAAACATGGGTCACATTCAAGCTACATCTTGCCAGGAAAGTGTCACCTCCCTCTCATCCCTGATTTTCAATTGTAGAATATTTCAGGTGTGTTTAATGTGGTATGTGGTCTGTTCCAAAAGTCAGTGCAGTTGGTGGGGTGGGGGGAGGGACCATCAAACTCTCAGGTGAGTCTCATCTTGGCTGCTGACCTGAGGAAAGCTGCTTCAGCCTGAGGTCACAGCTGCTGTTCACAGCAACAGCTACCAAGTGATAGCAAGGATAGCAAGTGCTCTGCATTTAGAAAGAATCACATCCTGGAATGATGTAATGTTTCCAGATGGGAGGTGGTTAGGTCACATGAGGTCTGACATCATCTGTAGCAGGTAGCTTCCGGGAATGCTGCCCATACCTACTTTGTGGGGCAGACACTGGAACACAGCTCTTTCTTCTCTAAGAAAACAAAGCAGATCACAGCAAAAGTGATGTGTCGGCTTCAAAAATCTGAGTAGTCAGATCACAAGGGAGAAGAAAGAGAGTTGTAATACTTACCCCAGACACGCTAAACTCTCACTCCTTAGCACTCAGACAAATTGATAATCAAAAGGACCTTGAAGAGCTTTATCTGGTTCAATTTACTGCGTCCCAGGAAGATCATACTAAAACTTCAATACCTGTGGAACCCCCAGACACATGCTGCATGAAGGACTTTGGTAAGTGCCTCCATGTCTCTGTGGATAAGTATTTCCTTAAAAAAACTTTTCCTTGTTCCTTAATGTTCTAAGACAATAGACTGTTTAACTATCATACTTTAAACAGTGGGGTTTATAACCGATGTAGAATGAAATGTTTGAAAAAGATCAAAAAAGGATAAATGAAAGCATCTTCTTGACGGATTTTGCATTATATATGAAGTATGCAATGTTAATTCAAAGCAAAACAAAAAAAAATAAAGCATATAACTAAATAGGAACTGATACAATTGAATACCAAAAGTAATTGACAGGAAGAAAGTTCACAAAATTCAAAAGAAATTGCAAGAAAAATCTCAAGCCTTACACCCAAACCATGTTAATAATTACATTAAATGTAAATGAATTAAACTCATTAAAAGGCAATACTTAAAAAGCTGGGCGCTGGTGGCTCATGCCTATAATCCTAGCTACTCAGGAGGCTGAGATCTGAGGAGCATGGTTCAAAGCCAGCCTGGGCAGGAAAGTCTGTGAGACTCTTATCTCCAAAAAAAACCATTTGAAAACCCGAAGTGGTACTGTGGCTCAAGTGGTAGAGCACTTGCCTTGAGCTGAAGAGTGCAGGGACAGCACCCAAGCCCAGAGTTCAAGCCCTACAACTGACCAAAAAAAAAAAAAAAAAAGGCAATACTTGTCACAGTGGACAAAAAACAAGATCCTAGTGTGTGTGTGTGTGTATGTGTATATACATATATATATATAGTGTTTTATATATATATATATATATGTATATACACATATATATAACACTGAATAGAAAAGCACAGGTTAGTAACCAAAGGACAAGAAAAGATATATCATGCAAGCACTAAATATAAGTAGAATACAGTGTAAGAGATAGAGAGAGCCCGGGGGATGTTGGCTCACGCCTGTAATCCTAGCTACTCAGGAGGCTGAGATTTGAGGATCATGAATGATTCAAAGCCAGCCGGGGCAGGAAAGTCCATGAAACTCTTATCTCCAATAAACCACCAGAAAACAGGAAGTGGTGCTGTGGCTCAAGTGATAGGGCGTTAGCCTTGAGCTGAAGAGCTGAGGGACAGCCCTCAGGCCCAGAGTTCAAGCCCCATGACCAAAAAAAAAAAAAAAAAAGGATAAAGAGAAAAAACAAAAATAGGGAAAATAAAAGTAGTCCTAGAGGTATAGTATTAATTGTCATTACAGATTAAAGAACAAAGGAAATGGAGAGAAATAAATGATGAATTAATGTGAAAACTTTTCCTAGACTTGAAGGACATATATCTCCAGATTAAAAGGCCCATAAGTACCCAAAACACATTAAATAAAAAAAACAACATTTTTTTTTTTAAATTGGGAGCTCCTAGCTACTCAGGAACATAAGAGCTGAGGATCACAGTTCAACGTCAGCCCAGGCAGGAAAGTCCGTGAGGAACTATCTCCAATTAACCACCAGAAAACCAGAAGTGGAGCTGTGGTTCAAAGTGATAGAGCGCTAACGTTGAGCAAAAAAGCTCATGGACAGCACCCAGACCCTGACCCTGAGTTCAAGACCCATGGCTGACAGAAAAAAAACACCTAAAACCCCAAAACATTTATCTCTATATTATCAGTGATAGAGAATACTACAAATCTCAGAGATGAAAATAGAATACATTCACAGATTCTGGAATGAGAATATATCAAACTTTTCAGCAACATCATTAGAAACCAGAACTTCCCAAAGACAAAAAATGTTTATCAATCTAATATTCTACTCATTCAAGATGTAATTAAAGAGTGACACTAAATAAAAGATGTTTTCATCCATGTACAATCTCAAATTTTTACTTTGGCTCCCCGAAAGCTATTGAAGGAAGTACACCAACCAAGAGAGGAGCAAAGCAAGAACTAAGCACCTAAGAAGCAGAAGGTCTAATACACAAATGAAGAAGAAAATTCTCAGGAAATAAAGGTGTCCTAAATTCCCAGCAGAGCTTCACCCTTGAGCATCTTCAATTCTGGTTGGAGTAGGGGGACAGCAATCCAGGTACGTGTCCAGGAGAGAGAAATGGAGTGACAGTGAGAAATAAAAAGTCATCTTTTCTATCGAAGTGGGTCAAAGCTCATCACTTCTTTCCTGTTACAAGCCCATTAAATTTTAGTTATATCCTAACCCTGTCCCGGTCAAGACATCCTTTTACAAGCTCATTAAGCTTTAGATCTATCCTATTTCTGTGAATTAAGCCACATTCTGGAGGAAAAAAAAAGAAGTTTTGCCCTCTTTAAACTAGCCAGTGACAAGCCCATTGTGAACCTGAGTTCAGCCAATGAGAGCAGACCTTCTCTGTGTGCTTGCTTGTCAGGATTTTGGCTAATGGCACTCCCTTCTGCACAGAAACACATTTTGCCTAGCTGAGTCTATTCTTTATTTTTGTGTCTTCAGTTGTGATTGAGATGTGTCTTAGCATTTTTGTACCAATAGAATATCATATACATTTGCACAGAAAAAAGAAAAGATGGCCTGAGGATAATTTCCCAGCTTTTTCCAGTTAGGTATGAATAACTAGCAGAATTCTGGCCAATGAGATGGGAGCTGTATTCTACTGGGTGGCAATATTAAGAAAATCACTGTTTTCCAATGAAAAATAAATGTATCAAAGACTGGCTGTTTTTATTCTCACCCCTTCCTCCTTGTATCCCGAGGACATTGGGGGAATCCTTTTAAGCCCTGAGTAGAATGTAGGCCACATATTAAGATTTTTGTATGCATGGGCCAAGGATTTTGAAATGTGGATGACAAGATCACTGAAAGAAGCAATGTTTCCCAAAGGATGGATGGGAATGAGGTCATTTTCAGTGAGGCTATACCCAAATGTAGCATTAGATAGCAGTGAATTGCACACATGAAAATTCAGCTAGTATTACTACCTGCTTTTTCTCTTGAAATGACTGGATTTCTTAATACATAAATAGTCTAAGCTAATTATATCCAACACCTTCACAAGTTTATAAAACTTCATTATTCCCCAGGTATCTCAATATCTCCACACATAAACAACCAGTTATACCACTGTGATAACACTTGGCCCCACCAAAAGCTCCTTTCTTATTCTCCCCAGACTATGACCAGTGAAAGCCCCTTACATTTGCTTGTGTACTTTACCTTGAACACAATAAAGACATTTGCCCAGGGGATCTCTCTTTTAGCACCTCACCTGCCTCTACACTCTTGGTTTTCCTTCATATGGCTCCCAAGATGTTATGACATACCTTCCTCTATAGGTCCTGTGAAGTATAATAAATCTTTTCATTTCTTATGCTAGTCTGAAAAGTGACTTCCATAGCCATGAAAAAAATGCAATTTTTCAACATCAAAATGATCTTGAAATGATATGGAATTCTTCACTGGGCACCAGTGGTTCATGCTTGTAATCCTAGCTACTCAGGAGGCTGAGATCTGAGGATCGAAGTTCAAAGCCAGCCTGGGGAAGGAAAGTCTGTGAGACTCTTATCTCCAATAAACCACTCAGAAAACCGGAAGTGGTGCTGTGGCTTGAGCGCTTGCCTTGAGCTGAAGAGCTGAAGGACAGCACCCAGGCCCAGAGTTCAAGCCCCACACTGACAAAAAAAAAAAAAAAAAAAAGAAAGAATGTAGAATTGTTTTAATAGCATGGAAAAATACATAGTAGCTAATTAAAACATATTTTGAAACTCATTTCTTAGCTAGCTTGTCAAAACACAAGGGAGAGATGGGAAACAGTGTAGATGAGAAATAAATTTTCCTGTGACCCTTGTGTGAGTCAGCTTGCTGTAACTCTAACAAATATCTGAGATAATCAAGTTTTAAAGAAGAGAGGTATATATCTGTTCACAGTTTTGAAAGTCTCAGCCCCTGATTTGTTGGTCCTGTTGCCTTGAGATACGGTAGAGAAAAACCATTCTCCTCATGATGTGGAAGTAAAGGAGAAGTGGGACTTAAGGACCCACAATCCTGTTCAAGTGCATACCCTCAGTGCCTGAAAGACTTCCCACTGTGCCCTACCTCCTGAAGGCTCCACCACTTCCAATTATGCCAAGCTGGGGACTAACACAATACCCAGGCCTCTGGAAATGGGGGTGAGGGTGGAGATCCAGACCCAAAATGTATCAAACCAATTACAAACATAATGCTTCTCTATTGTGCAGGAGAGACAGAAAAGTAATAGCAGTTATTCCAGTTCTGACTCCAGTTCTAAGTATTTTATTGAAAATAATCTCACTTCCCAGAATGAAATTATAAAAATGATATCCTTTTGCCTCATGAAATTGCCCACTCTGTAGAAATTCCTTCCCATCCTCCTTTCCTCTGCCTCAAAAAAAAAAAAAGCTTTTGAAAATAAATGAGCTGAGATATATTATTACTCTCTTCTGGTGTCTGGGTGATTTTTCACATCTAATATTTAGCCCAAGGTCCTGGGGAGTTGGTGTCTGTTCCAAACAGATTTGATTAACCAGCAGGAGGTTTCCAGGGAAGATGGCTGAAAAAAGTCTAATTGCTGGCGTCAAGAACAATCCACTTTTAGTTTTTCAGATGTAGGTGGATTCTGTCCACATAGATACCATTTAAAATTTAATTGTATACCTTCAAGTTCTTCGAACGAAGACAATTAATGAACTGTGAGAATTGCAGGCAATTTTTATTATTCACAATGTTCCTCCCCCCTGCCCTTTCTTTTGCAAAAATGTGCCACTGGAAAGGAGGAAGAGAAAATTTACCAACAATTTGCCAGGCAGTACTCTTCCTTGGTTTTCATAACCATCATGATGAATTATATTACTGATGGTGATCTGATTGGGGCACCCAGAAGAGGGTCACTGGGTCAAAATCACTCAGTCACTGAGTGGTGAAATTAAGACAGGAACTCAGGTCTTGGGAATGCTGGCATTTTCATTACAATCTTACCCAATGATGATCCTTTTGATTAACCTTATAACCTGATTACTGAGCTGATAGTGTATAGGTTGAGCATCCCTAATCTAAACATTCAAAATCCTAAGTAGTCCAAAATCTGAAGTTTTGGAGCATTGATGTGATGCCACAAGTAGAAAATTCTACATTATAAGCCTCTGTTTCATGCAGAAATTATTTGAGGTATTATATAAAATTCCCTTCAGGCTATGTGTATAAGATATATATGAAATGTGAATTTCATATTCCAATTGTGTCTTATCCCCAAGAGATCTCATATAGGTACAAATACTTTCCCCAAAGAGAATCTCAAAAATTTTGAAATTTGGAGCTGGCCACTGGTGTCTCACGCCTGTAATCCTAGCTACTCAGGAGGCTGAGATCTGAGGATCACGGTTCAAAGCCAGCCTGAGCAGGAAAGTCCATGAGACTCATTTCCAATAAACCATTAGAAAACCGGAAGTGGTGCTGTAGCTCAAGTGGTATAGCACTAATCTTGAGCTGAAGAGCTGAAGGCCCAGAGTTCAAGCCCCACAACCAATCCCCACCCCCCAAAAATTGAAATTTGAAATATATCTCGTTTTGTTAAAAAGGAGAAAACAAGAAGAGCAGTTGGACCAATTTCAGGGACAGATTTGTGGGGATTCAACATTACAATGAAATCCCTGTGTTTATTTTCATTCTGAGCTTAGGTCTTAAGCTTCTTTTAGCAGAACCTGTGTTTTGGAGGACATAAGGAGAGGCGCTTGAAGAAAGGAAAGGGACTTGAAGGAGGCACTTGAAGGAAGGGAAAAAGGGACTTTTAGCGAATGAGATTTAATTCTACAATTTCTGTTTCAAGGGGCAGCAAAGAAAACAAGGAAGTATACAACCATGAAAAGAATGCTTAGTATGAGGGATGAGAAAGACTAAAAGGACAGGTGAAAGCCTAAAAAGAAAGAAAAAAAAAGGATCCCAGTTTACTGAAGAAAAATAAGCCCTCCAACATCCTTCCTGCTTATTTTTCCAATATAATGCACAGCTGGGCCCATCTTTCCACATCCTGGTTGATACCAACTTTATCAACTTTTCCATTAAAGCTAAACTGGATTTAATACAGTCAATGATGGACTGTCGGTATGTCAAGTGTATCCCTTGCATAACTGACTGTGTAATGGCTGAAACTGAGAAATTGGGGCAGAAGTATTGAGTGGCTCTAGGAATCGCCAAGGATCCATGATTTGAATGTTTACCATGCACACACAAGGAACCTATGCAGGATAACTGCTTCGTTCAAAGAGTAACTCAGCACAAGTGTTACAATGTGGCTACAGTTGACAGTGACCTTAAAGGAAGAATCTGGAAGATATCTGGAGTTCCTATCATGTACATTCCTAATCATAGATACAACATTGAGCAGCTGTCAGAGGATTATGGAGTCCCTCAGCTTTAATTCTTGCAAGACACAGTTCCACTACCTTCCTTGGACCAACTTTCTCTATTTCCAGTTCATACCAGTTCAATAATCAGCACGATTATTATTCTCTTCACTTATTGGCTCTATTATGAGCTGAATATAGCTAAATATACTCACTTTTTAATGTTTTTGAAAAAATAAAGGAAAAAACAGGATACTTTCAGTGATACTCCAATCTAATGGAGAAAATGAGCATGTTATTAGAAGGTATACATCAAGTACTAATTAACAAGGCAGACAACTTGATGCTTCTTCCATTATTTTTATATTTCAAAGATTATGACTTCTCATAGTAGGAAGGATCTCCTCCAATCTCATTATTTGAGAGATTTCCTATAATTTGTGTGTGTGAGTGTGTAGAAAGAATCTCTCCATGTAATATGGCCTGGCCTAAAACTTGTTATGTAACTCAGGCTATACTCAAACTTGTGATCCTTCTACTAAATACTGGAATTACAGATATGCTGCACCACAACATCTGACTATGACTCTTGCTTTTCAACAGACATACACACATATGTATTTAGATTTATAATATACATATGCATATAAGGTATTATATAATATATATGTATAAATGATATATATGCATATATTAATGATAATGCAAATATTTATTAGATTGGTTCACAATGGCCATCTGCAGTCTGGAGAGCCAGAGAAACCAGTAGCTTCTCACTCCAAAAAGTCAGAAGCTCAGAATGAGATAAAAGATAACAATGCAATGAGGTTTTTTAGGAACTTGATATTGGATTGCTTTTTCAGAGTGCTGTGGCTTAGCTACTGGAGAAAACCTAGAATAACAGAACCTTAGCAATGGTTAAAATTGATCAGTGAAGATCAGTGGAATTGGTGATGACTATCCTTAGCTGAAACTGAAAAGAGAGGGGGGGGGGTAATGATGGGAAGAGAAAATTATGTTGTGTTTGTGATAAAAATAACTTTGGATTGCCTGTGTGACAGCTAGCAGGACATTGAGTATCCATCTGTTTGTAGTCGCATGAGATGTGACTAGAACAGAATTAATATGTGGAAAGCAGAGAAAATAATGAATACAGGTGTTGTCTAAGCAGAGTTCAAAATGAGGGAGGAGTTGAACAGGGGAATCTTGGAGAATATCAGCATTTAAGGTGTTGAAAGAAAAGAGTAAGACATTTTTTTTAATGAACAACCAAAAATATTAAGAAGAAAAAACTAGAGAAAGTCTGTCACTAAGGCTCAGTAAGGAGACTTTCAGAAAAGTCAGAATAGTCAGAAAGGTCAAAAAGAAAGAAAGTGAATTAAGTGTTCATGATTGGGAGTTTGGGTCCACTTTGTGTGGCTATAAGAAAAAAAACTGAGACTGAATAATTTATAAAGTCAAGAAATTTGTTTTCCTCATATTTCTGGAGGCTGAGAAGTTCAAGATCAGGGCACTATCAGGTTCCACTGTTTGTTTCCAAGATAGTGCCTTGCTGCTGCATCCTCTGGAGGGGACAACTGCTGTGTCTACACATGGCAGAAGATGGCAGAGCAAGCCAGAAGGAAAGTGCTCTAGGAAGCCTGTTTTATAAGGGTCTTAATCCCATTCATGAGCAGAAGAGCTCTCTTGGCCTATATCCCCTTTGATCATCCCACTTTTTAATGTCATTATATGTTGCCCATTAAGTTTCAACACATGAAGTTTGGAGGTGACATATCCAACCATAGCAGAGGGGTTTTGATGACAACAATTAATATTTAACAACCTAAGAATGTTGACAATACTATTAACTTCTTCCCTTTAGCTTCCCAAGAGAATGGTATACATAGGAATATCAAACAAAAATCAAATTAAAATTTGATTAAAGGACATATCAATGTCAATAACTTTCCATGCAGCTTTGGTTGTGATAAATGAATCTCTGATTTAGGCTTGAAACACAAATAGGATTTCCTTCTTTTCATTTCCAACCCTTCTCTACTTTAGATCCAATCTAAAGCTTAGGATTTTACCTACCACTGACTGTCTGCAAGAAGAAAGGATGCGGGGCTGGGAAGGTGGCTCAGTTGTAGAGCATTTGCCTTGTATGCTCGAGGCCCTGGGTTCGATTCCTCAGCACCACATAAGAAAAAAAGCCGGAAGTGGCGCTGTGGCTCAAGTGGTAGAGCGCTAGCCTTGGGCTGAAGAGCTGAGGGACAGCGCCTAGGCCCAGAGTTCAGGCCCCACGACTGGAACAAAAAAAAAAAGAAGAAGAAAGGATGCTGCGGTGAGCAAAACCCGATGGAATCTCCAGAGGAAAGGCCCTGAGTATACTTCTCCATGAAGCCACATTAAATAGAAAAGTCAGAGACAGGTAGAAATGGTTCATACTCACAAGATGAGGACTCAAATGTTTTTTTTTCTTTCTTGCTATTGTGTTTAACATATTTATAAGATATTTCTTTGTTGCTTTGTATGTCCCTCCCCTATGGTATAACCCCTGTTTTCACTGTATTTGATGTTGGTATAATTTGTGGAGGGGAAAGGAAAAAACAAATTGTTTAAATAGGGATACAGGTGGACCCATTGCAACAATGAAATGTACAAGATGTTATGTCAAAAATGAACTTTACAACTTTGCACTCATTACCTTGCCCATGTAATTGTAACCCCTCTGTATGGTATTTTCACAATAATAAATAAATAAATAAATGAAAAAGAAAAAAAGAATTATACTCACTACTGACTCATGTAACTGTAACCCCTCTGTATATCTCCTGTAACAATAAAATACTACTACTAATAAAGAAATACGATGTACTTATAGCACCTAAAGGAATTCTGCTATTGTGCCATGGAGACAATTTTGTCTCTTAACAATGTGGTCAGGTCTCTTGAACGACTAGAAACAGAGGCTGTCTACTGCATCTTATTCCTTTAATTGGAGGAAGCAGATTCTTTCTACTCTCTAGGAAATGAACATAGTGTAGCCCAGACAACAGGATTTGAAAATTGCACTTTTCTAACAATAGACCCTATCATTCATGAGGACACTCTAGAGCAGTTCTTGGTCTATAGAATTTTCTGTCTTGATGGAAATGCTATTTAAATCTGTACTGTTTAATATGGTAGCCATTAGCTGTGTGTGGTCATTGAACACTTGAAAGGTGATTAGTGTGACTGAGGAACTGAATTTTAACTTTAATTTAAGTTTAACTCATTTGAATTTAAATAGCCCCATGTGAGTAGAGCTGACCCTATGAGACAGTAAACTAGGGATCTCAGGGGATTGCAAAAATATCTGGTATTCCACAGAACTCATGATATACTCCCCCCTCTTTTTAGCCTCTTCCTCTATATTTGATCTGTTATACCTGACCATGTCCATGTAATCCTGGTAGAGGTTGAAAATACCTAATTCAGAAATCAATGGTGCTAAAAATGCTAAAAAAAATCTGAAACTTTTAAGTAGTATGAATAGAAAGTTCCACACATGACTTCAAGTGATAAGGCACAGTTAAAACATAGATGCACGCTGGTGGCTCACACCTGTAATCCTAGCTACTCAGGAGGCTGAAATCAAGGATCACAGTTCAGAGTCAGCCCAGGCAGGAAGGTCTGTAAGACTATTAGTCTCCAATTAACCACCAGAAAACTGGAAGTGGTGCTGTGGCTCAAAGTGGCAGAGCACTAGTCTTAAGCCAAAAGAGCTCAGGGACAGCACCCAGGCTCCAAGACCACTACCACCAACAAAAACCATAGACACATGGCAATGTGATTAGCACTTGTAGTCTCAGTTACTTCAGAGACTGAGGCAGGAAGATTGAGTTTGAGGCCAGCCTGGGTCACACAGTGAGATCCTGTCTCAATAAAATAAAACAATTAAAACAACAACAACACAGGTACATTGAGAATGTTATATAAAATCACCTTCATGTTATGTATATAAGGTGCATAAGAGACAAAAGTGAATTTCATGTTTCAACATGACCCATCCCCATTATTGTATTATGTATATCTATATAATATTCTAAAATCTAAAAAGAACCCAAAACATTTTTGACCCCAAGGTTTTCAGAAAAGGGATATTGAACATAGTTAGTTTATAATGCTACAGATTCCTGATGTATACAATAGGAATGGTAATAACCAGTGGTCTATGGAGATTATTATTATAATCTATGATGACAGTGACGATGTTGACGATGAGGATAAACCCTTTTTAGCAGACATTTTCAAAGAATAATTCCACAATTTGCCAGTTGTCAATTTTCTGCATTGCTTTTTGTAATTCAAGGTTCAAGCCTTCTGGTGGCATGCATTTATCACTGTTCTGAGGTTAAAGCAAATCCCTTGAGAATTAAAGATTATAGGTAATCCCTCCCTCACGGGAGGGAGCTCATTACTGTATACACACAGTAAATCTGCCACAGAAACTCAGAGTCAACCAGGTGAATTCTAGTTTTGGTTCTCCCAACAACAGGCTTCCAGGCTCTAGTTCTCTGGTGGCAGAGGATACACAGGAAGACATTTCCTCCAAAGGGAATAAGACAATTCTGCCGTCCTTAGTCCCTCCAGGATGATAGGAAAAGGGATTGGTGCTACCCACTTATTTGAGCTCCCACAGATGTGAAAAGGAGTACAAGACTTTTTTTTTTTCTGTGGTAGAACATGAGTGACTTTTTAGAAGTACAGAATTACTTGATAGTGCTAAATCTTCCTAGCATCCCTAAGTGACATGCCCAAGTCTGGTTTCACTGTTTCATTATGAAGTTGCTGGAGAATACTTCTCGAAGGATACTGTGCCTTAAGAAATAAACATTCACTGGGTGTCGGTAGCTTACGCCTGTAAAACTAGCTACTCAGGAGGCCGAGGATTGAAGATCATGATTCAAAGCCAGCCTGGGGAAATAAGGTCCATGAGATAATTATTCCCAATTAATCACCAAAGCCCAGGAGGATGCGCAAGCCTTCAGGCCTGCTCCAGGGCACACAGGCAGGTCCACTGAACCTGCCAGTGCACTCATTTAACTTAACCTAGAGAAACTAGGTGGAGCAACAGAGAGGAGTTAGGGAAATCCCCCAAACCCACATTATTTCACTTAGGTACTGTGAATGGAAAAAGCAAAAGACTGTACTTGACATAAAAATGGAAAATAGAAAGTAGAGCTGTGGCTTAAATGGTACAGTGCTAGACTTGAGCACAAAAACTCAGGGACAGCACTCAGGCCCTGAGTTCAACCTCCAGGATTGGCACACACAAAACAAAGAAGTATTAAAAATGGAACATCCAAGCTTATGTTTATTAAACCATTTCTATAGGGTAATAATCATTCTAATGTCTTATTTTTTGCATAGCATGCCTGAGTTTGTAAAACTCACATACATTACTTTGTTTTATGTACACAAATATGGATTTTTTTTGTCGGTCATAGTACCTGAACTCTGGGCCTGGGCTCTGTCCCTCAGCTCTTCAGCTCAAGGCTAGCACTCTACCACTTGAGCCACAGTGCCACTTCCAGCTTTTTTCTGCTTATGAGGAATCAAACCCAGGGCCTCATGCACGTAAGGCAAGCACTCTACCACTGAGCCACCTTCCCAGCCTGAAATATGGATCTTTTGTATATATCATTCTAATCATAAAAAACAAATACTTCATTTTTTTTAGATCAGGAAAGTAGGGGAAAGGGAGAAGGGAAGGATAAGAAAGTCAGTGGAGGCTTCAGTAGCTCCCTCCAGAACTCATTGTTTTTTGGGCTGTCTAAACTGTATGTGATATGACACTGGACTCTGATGAGATTGAGCCAGAGATGTGGCTGAAGTTTTGGTTGATCATTTAGGCAACATGCCTTTACCAATGAGAGATGTATAGTTCCAATATCATTCACAACTGCAATAATAGAGAATGTACTAGGCACTTCACAATGATGACTTCATTTATTCTTCACAACTCTGAGAAGAAGGAATGACACCAGTTTTCCAGATGAGAAAAATGAAGCTAAAGAATGTACCCAGAGCTGCACAGATTGTGGCATAAGCAGGATTTGAACCCAGGTCTAGCAACCCTTAAAACCTCTGAACCTTTAGAAACCCTTATCTCCTCTCCCACTACTTCAAATGTTTCACCAGGTCTTTTCTTATTTCCTCTCCACTCCTCAGATGCTGCCTTCTGGTCTATCCTCAGAAAGTCCAAAGTCAAGGAAATCCATAAAAGAAGCTCAGAACAAAAAGACCTTCCTAAAATAGGACCCTTCTTCCTCTGAAAGAAACTATAGTAGTTCATAGTGTTGGGTTTTTTTCTTTTTTTTTAAAGCATATGTTTTCTCAATATTCAGGCATGTGAAATAGTTATCATTGTCATTCCATTTATGAGAGAAATTTGGGTCCAGAATAATAATTTGAGACAGCACACCTTGTAGGTACATGGGGGTGTAATTTCAAATCACATCTGTTGGCTCCTAAACTACTGTCTTCCTTGTGATTTTTCTTGATGTTAATCCCCAAATTTTAGCATTTCCATTTCTAAATCTTATCCCTCCTTGCAAATGATTCACAGAGTTTTATTTAGGAAAATGAAGTCAAAATAAGAAGCTTGGGAAATCTGGAAATGGTTTCATACTCTTTCCTGTCTTTCTTCATCACTGAACTTCTGCAGCTGGAGGTTCCCTATCCCTAGTGATAAGACTGGGGGCTTCAGAGTAGCCCCTGGGTCAACTGGGTTGATGGGAAGAGAGTACAGCCCTTTCTGAATGAGCAGATAGAAGAGCCACAGAAGCAAACCGGCCACAACGATGTGTTGTTTGTTGTTCACTTGTTTATTTTAGCAGTCAGGAGTTTGTGGTGGGGAGGGTAAGACTCAGGGCAGAGTATGTACCCAGGGAGCCTAATGGGACCATAAGGTTGCCTCCAGCCCCTGTGTTCCCTCTTCCATGGTTTAGTGTCTGCTGTGTTCTCCCTGGATCCTCACTCAGCAAGCATCACTGCCCAGCACCGCCCTTTCTAATGCTTTTGCTGGGGGTGAGTCCAACCATAAACAGATGTTCCTTCTGCCATGTGACCTGTGAATGCTGCCAGCAAATATTAAATCAGCATTTTCCAGCAGGATGACTAAGAGGAGCTTAGGATGAGACCTGGTTTTAATGTAAGCCAACTCCACAGAGGCCATTAGCCCATTTCTATCTCTTCCTTTGTCTTTCTTCATCTAGGTTGCCAAGGAAACAGTCATGATACATGCAATCCCTCTGTTTGGAAATTTAGAAACTATAGTTCCAGCCAGGCTCCCAGAAATGCCTACCATATATCCTTGCCTTTCACTACCTGGTCATATACAAACAACAGTAGAGTCACCAGTAATTATGATTTCATCATAGTTTTGGCTCTACTTCATCCTCTCTCTTGCTGTCCTAGCACAATACAGGCAGCTGTCAAAAATAAACTTAGGTTCTAGTTACTTTGTCTATATCATATTTCTTCCTGTCCTATGTTAGTGAAATAAACAGAAGGTATCTACTGGAAAGTAATGTCTGGGAAGACACACCCATCACTGAGTTCTGTCTGAGAGTTGAGGATCCTCTGAAAGTAGAGTCCCACATAAAATGTAACACAGATATATGATAATATCTCAAAGGTGACACTCTGGAGGGCAAAAAAAAAAAGATGGCATTGTGGGAGGTAATCGATGCATGCCTGCCCTCTGACTAGACCTCTATGATCTGATAGTACAATGAAAATGTCCATTTGGGGACTTAAGGCATATTCTGGATTCCCAGAACGGTTCCTATATGGTGCGTTGTTATCCTTTCCAGTAAGAGTTGTTCACTTGTCTTCATAATGTTGGAAGTACAATCAGTGGTGGTCCAAGGGATCTGACGCTGAGAGAAAAGTTATTAGGAACTTGCTTACACAGTGACTTCATGGCTTGCTGATTTGGCAATCTAAAAGTCCATGCACCTGGAAGGTCCTTAGGCAGAGAGGGTGGATAAACAGGATGTTACAAGCGATACAACTACAAGGGGAAAGGGAGCATGATAAGTAAAAACTGTGTCTATGCCACAAAGCACATACCTCAAATGCCTTTCTGCCACAAAAGACCAAAGCTGGAGGAGACAAAAATTCTACCAATCCCAAGTTACAGGTCTCAGAATTATGCAGTAGGAAAAAAAAAACAAGAAAGAAGCAGTCAATGTCCAAGAATATTGTACACTCCATAGTACTCAATGTACTCAGTGAGGATGTACTCATAGTACTCAGTGAGGATGGACAGGAAAAGGGATCTGCTCACTTAGGAGGACAAAATGCTTGCCACAACTCCTCTGGGTGTGCCTGCCCACCAGACACCTGATCTTTCAAAATGGCCAATAAAGTATCATTCTTGCTGCACTTCTTACCTCTGCATCCATTCTTTGAACTTAGACAAATGAATGTGTTTCTCCCATAGAAGAGCTTTCAAACATCAAAAAAAGGTCTTTCTTAGATCATTTGGTTGTACTTGTGGGTTTAGGCAGATTTAGATCTGGCAAGGGAGGGAGAAACTGCTAGGTGAGATCCAAAGAAGTGTGATTTGGGTGGTGGGAGCTGCTGCTGAGCTTGCTTGGAATGAAGCAGGTTCAGATGCCCAGGTTAAGTCTCATCAGCATGACAGTGCTGCGCCATCTGCAGAGGAGAGAAAGCTTTGGGAGACAAGCTCACTCAAAGGAAGGACACCCATTTTTGAGGATTTCAAGGAGCAGGTTTGGGCAGGCCAAAGCAGTAGGATACTTCTGGACTTTAGAGAGCCTCTGAAACCACATCATATAGAAAGATACCTACTCTTCCTGTGTGAAGAGGGAACCCAACATCATTCATGGATGTTCTTTTCTTCACTATTTTAGATTTGAAAAGCAAAGGAGTATGGTTTTCTAGAAGGATCTCCTACTTTGTCTTCCTTCCTTTCTCCATTCTTCCCTTTCTCCCTCTTCCCTTCTTTTCTTCCTTCTTCCCTTCCTTACTCCTTTTTTTCCTTCTACAATGGAGATGGACCAACTTCTCAATTCAGTTCTCCCAGGATTATAGACTTCAGGCCATGTTGTATTCATGAGGTTTAACAAGTGGTGCTGTGAAAGGAAAAGGAAAAGTTCCTATGAGCTTATTATGGGCTTTATTGATTTAAAAAATGTGTGGCAATTTATTGCTATTACTAAAATATGTATTTTATTGTAAATTCTATATTGCCAATTTACTCCTCTTGCAAAATGCTTGTGTTGATTTTTGTGGAGGTCCTATATCTGTAGCTGATCTAAGTTGCATTTCAACCATCTTAGGACAAATGGAGTTGCATCTCAAACCCCTAAATCTTTTCCCAACCCATTTATCATCATAACATCTGGATGTAGTAGACTGTTTATTTACTATTTATTACCTCATATAAATTGTCACCATTAATCTGAGATTCCTTTCAGCTCTAGTAAGATTTGTAATATAATTTTTAAACTAATGGTTTTCTTTATAAATGGGCTTGCAGATTACTGAAATTATAACAATTGGCTCTTGTGAATGTATTATACAGGAATTCAATTGCTTGATACAAAGAAGCCATATTTTGAGAGGTCAAATCAGGAGTCTTTATTAGAAAGTCAGTGACTGCAGGTGGACACAGGTACCCAGAAAACTTGCAGCCTTGAATACACTTAACACTATTAGAAAACTGAGCCATTAGAGTAGGAGAATAAAGAAAGAGTAGAAAGACAGTCCCAACAAACTAGATCAACTCCAATGGAGAGCCGAAGTGGGACACCATGGTGACCTGAGGATAGTCAGGAGACACATGGAATGGCACACATCATGCCTGAGCTATTAGGGGCCTAAATAGGGTCATGGTCAGGAGACAGGGTCACTGGGCACTCAAGTGACTCACTAGTTCATGACACAGAACTGGTGGGTCCAGGGCTGGGAAGATGGCTCAGTGGTAGAGTGCTGGCCTTGCATGCATGAGGCGCTAGGTTCGATTCCTCAGCACCACATAAACGGAAAAAGACAGAAGTGGCACTGTGGCTCAAGTGGTAGAGCGCTAGCCTTGAGCTGAAGAGCTGAGGGACAGCGCCCAGGCCTAAAGTTCAGACCCAAGGACGTGCAAAAGAAAAAAAAAGAAAAGAAAAGAACTGGCAGGTCCAGTAACCTATTGTCCAAGTCTTTACCCTTGCTTCTAAGAATTCAGGCATGCCTATCAGCAGGGGGTGGGACTTCATCCTCAGCCACCAAGAAGACAAGACAGCGCCAGTTAAATCCAATTCCCTATCATCCACCATGTTGCCAAGATGGATCCAATTAGACCCAGTATCCTTATTTTCAAATGGAGCTGCTTTGCCATACTTCTGCCTTTGAGGATTGCAGCCATCTGGCTGGATTCCTTGTCTCCCAAAGAGTATAGTGCTTCACAGGCAAAAGCACTCCATAGTATTGGCACTCTGTTGTGCTGGACCTGGGAAGTTTCTTAAGTCTGATAATTTCACTTTCTGACATACTAGGTAACAGAACAACTCCGGACCTCAGGGTTGGGGATGGCCTCCTTATGACACCACTTCACCAGCCACACATATTGTTCATTTCTCAGCTCAAAACAAGCTAAATCCTGTCCAAGAAGAAAGTGTGGCTCTGGCCCAGGAAGGGAAGGATGAAAAGGAGTGGAAACACCACTATGAAGCCCATTTTCTGCAGGCCTGTGTCTCTCCCCCTCCTATCTGGTTGGTGCAGCACAGCAATCGCAGTCTAACCTCTTCACTGTCTAAGTCTGCTTTTCACAAAAGCTTGTTCTGGGAAGGAGGGTTTTTTCTTTCTCTTTTTTTTAAAACTATAAATAGCATCAACATACATGTGGAGGAGGGAAGTGGACAAGTGGCTATGTGCTCTTTATTCTTTATTAATCTCCCATCCAGGAACCTATAATTCTCTGTCTGCTCTGAGTAGAAGCACAGTCTCCCATGGGGCTGGACTAAAGAGCACATGATTTCCCCTTTCTGATTTCCTATTGATTCATCGGTCAATTGCCCTCAAGTTGAGTTTTGTGTTTTTGCCAGGAGGGTTGCAGTGAATTGCATTTAATTTTTTGTTATTAATGCTACCATTATTAATGTCGTGACTTTAGAAAGGATAAGTACGAGACAGAGCAAGAAGATGAGGGCAAGAAAGGCAAAAAATAATACTTGTTTATTTTAGAAGAAATCAAACTTAATTTTTAAAAATTTTTTTGTTGGTCCTGGGGCTTGAACTCAGGGCCTCATGCTGTTCTTGGGCTTCTTTTTGCTTAAGAATAGTGCTCTGCTGCATTGAGCCACAGTTCTACTTAAAGTTTTTAGGTAGTTATTTCATTATTTAGAGTCTCATGGACTTTCTTGCTTGGGCTGGCTTCAAACCATGATCATCAGATCTCAGTTTCCTGGGTAACTAGAATTACAGATGTGGGCCACCAATGCTCAGCTTTTATTTTTGATTAACATAACTTTCATAAAAGTCATCTTTTTAACCATTTTGTTATTTAGTTAGTTTGGGTTTTTTGACCCAAAATAATATTGTTATATATTACATTATAATTATGGTAACAATATAATAAAATAATATTTTCAGTGCTTTTAACTTAAATTTAATTTAGTTACTTTTTAGCTTTTTTACAAGCTTACATTATATAACTATACTTTTACGTGATATATAAATTATAGTATAAGGTAATAATATGTATCTCAGAATGGACTCAAACTGCCTCAGCCTCCCAAGTGTGGAATTATAGGCATGTGCTACCATGCTTTACCTACCCCTTTGAAAGTATAATATGTGCACAACCATCATTACTATCTCTAGAACAGTTTCATTGCCCTCAAAGGAAACCGTGTACCCATTCCCTTTCTTCCTTTCTCCCTAGTACATGGCAACCACTAATCTACTTTCTGTCTCCATGAATTTACTTAGGTACTTCCTATAGATACAATTATATACTGTGTGACTTTGTTTTATGAGGATGATATTTTCAAGATTCACTTATGTTGTAGCTTGTATCATAAGTTACTTTGGAATTTAAGAAAATGGTGGATTTCTTCTACCTTGTTTTATTTGGCAGTCCACTTTTTTTTTTTAATGGTGGAAATACTGTACAGAAGGGTTACAATTACATGGGCAAGATAATGAGTACATTTCTTATCAAGCATTGTAGCCTCCTCCTTTGTTTCCCCTTCCCATCCCTTCCCATCCTTCCCCGGCCCCTCTCCCAATCCTCCCCGCTCCCCCAGCCCCTCACCCCCCACCCCCCGCACCAAAGTTGTAAAGTTCGTTTTTCGACATAACGACTTGTACATCTCATTGTTGCAATGGGTCCACCTGTATCCCTCTTTAAATGATTTGTTTTTTCCCTTCCCCTCCACAAATTATAACAACATCAAATATAGTGAAAGCAGGGGTTATACCATGGGGGAGGGACATACAAAGCAACAAAGAAATAATCTTATAAATGTGTTAGAAACAATCACATGAAAGAAAAAAAACCATTTGAATACATGTCTTAGGGTTCATTTCCCTAACATCAACTTATCTGACCTTTTCTGCTTGACTCAGACATATACTAGTTATTGCAAATAAGGGAAACCATGGGACCTATGTTTCTTTGGGCCTGGCTTACTTCACTTAATATAATTTTTTCCAAGCCTTTCCATTTCCTAACAAATGGGGCAATGTCATTCTTTCTGATGGAGGCATAGAATTCCACTGTGTATATATACCACATTTTCTTGATCCATTCATCCACTGAGGGGCATCTGGGTTGGTTCCATATTTTAGCTATGGTAAATAATGCTGCCATAAACATAGTCATGCTGGTAGCTTTAGTGTGGTCTTGTTTGTGAACATTTGGGTGAAGGCCCAAAAGTGGGATTGCTGGGTCATAGGGGAGTTCTATGTGGAGTCTTTTGAGGAACCTCCATACTGCTTTCCAAAATGGTTGAACAAGTTTACACTTCCACTAACAATGCAGTAAGGTTCCCTTCTGTCCACATCCCCTCCAGCATCTGTTGTTATTAGAGTTCTTGATTATACTGGCACAAGAACAGACCTCAGGACCAATGGATAGAATTGAAAACCCAGAAATGAACCTACAAACCTATAGCCATCTAATCTTCGATAAGGGAGCTAAAAATATAGAATGGAAGAAAGACAACCTCTTCAGTAAATGGTGCTAGCAAAATTGGTTAACTACTTGTAGAAAACTAAAGCTAGATCCTTATATATCACCCTGCACCAGAATCAACTCCAAATGGATCAAAGACCTCGGAGTCAAAGCAGACACTCTGAAAACATTACAGGATGGAATAGGAGAAACTGTAGGTCTCCTTGGCTCAGGCCGAAATTTTCTTAATAGAGACCCAGAAACACAACAAATCAAAGAAAGGTTGGACAAATGGGATTTGCATGAAATTGCAGAGCTTCTGCATGGCAAAGGACATAGCTAGCAAGAGCAATAGAAAGCCTACGGATTGGGAGAAGATCTTCACTAGCCATACAACGGACAAGGGTCTCATATCTAAAATATACCTGGAACTCAAAAAATTAAATCCCCCAACAACAAATCTTCAAAGAAACAACTGCTCAATAAATAAGTGGGCTAAAGACTTAAAGAGAAACTTCTCTGAAGAAGAAAGACGGATGGCCAATAGACACATGAAGAAATGCTCAACCTCCCTAGCCATAAAAGAAATGCAAATCAAAACAACATTGAGATACCACCTCACTCCAGTGAGAATGGCTATAATCAAGAACTCTAATAACAACCAATTCTGGAGCGGATGTGGACAGAAGGGAACCCTACTGCATTGTTGGTGGGAGTGTAAACTTGTTCAACCACTTCGTAAAGCAGTATGGAGGTTCCTCAAAAAACTCCACATGACAGTCCACTTTTGGTCTGGTATCTTATCCAATTGCAAAAGAAATGGTCAAAGAGAATTACAAGAAATGGAAAACACTCTTCTACTCCAGGTACATAGCTATTTCTCCAGGAGATCAGGTAAACTGTTTTTGTACGGCTCAATTATATTTTAGTTTGTAGTGACTATGCACTTAGCATTGGCAGGGTCTTGGCTGACTAAGAGCCACTACAGTATAATGCCTCTAATTTGTTTTATTTTCTGATAGACACAGGAAAGAAAAGACAAACCGATGGCAATGCAAAAATAATGATTATGAACAAAAGCCTATCAGCTCATGAGGAAAAATGGACACTCCTCAATGACTTTTACCACCTGTAAAATAAATACTGAACTCTTGACAGTTCTATCAGGGGAATAGTACTCAGAATTTTTTGCGTAAGCTTTTTCCTGGAGTTTCTATATCTTGTCACTAATAAGTACAAGAAAACAAAATCATATATTAGGTTCTTGTTCATCCTTTTCCTGCCACTTTTTCACTAAGCTTTTTATTGGATTGAAAGCTCTTTGGGAGAAAGATTCAATTTATGTTTGGAGAAGCTCAAATCTCTGATAGTTCAAAGGCCCTCATGTGTTCAATTATAAGAATTCAGACATCTTCTTATGTTGTTGTATTAGTCACAGTAATTAATGTTAGATCTTAGCAAATTAGCTTCACAATCTCAATGGTTTAAACAATGGATGTTTATTCCTTGCTCCCAACATGACTCACAACAGGTGTGGCAGTTCTTTAGGTAATGACTCAGGAACTTAGGCTCCCTCTGTGTTTGAGTTTGCTATCTGGATAGTATGGCCCACTTGTAATCCTTTGCATACCATCTGAGCGGAGCCAGCAAAGTGAGGTCAGGCAAGAGGTAATGGAGATTTTAGCATCCAGGCCTGAATCATATTGAGTTGCGATCCTTTGACTATCTGAATGTTTAGGCTTGTGTGCTTAGAAGGAGGAAATGATATTATTGATCATCTAACAAGTCTCTGCCATAATTGTTTTCCCTCTAGCATGCTTGGAAAGAGGTGGGTGGGAAGTAGCCTTATGCTGATTCCCAGGTCAGCCCTGTCACTTCTGTGCCTATGCTTTTGCCTGATTCTAGGCTGGGGTCTCCACTCTTGTGCCAGGAACGTTCTCTGTCCCTTCTATTGATCCTGTTATTAGAAAGCTGACCTTAGGATAAAAACCATTCTCTTTTGCCACTTTATTTGCAGCTAAGCTTGAAACTAAGTAATGGCTAGAATGTAATAAAGCTTTACTGAAGGTTTTAGTGTCACAGGAGCGATTATAATGCAGAGAAATGTAAACTTGGTGTTACCCATGATTGGATATTACTATTCTCTATAGGAAAAAAATGCCAGCTCACAGAAGGTGAGCTCTAAGCTCTAAAGCACAGTGCCTATAAAACATAATTACGGGACACCAGTTTTTGTTTTATCCTCAAATTGAGTTAGAGTAACACTATATTAGAGGCACAATCAATACAGTATATGCATTGCTAAACTTAGTCCAGTTTCTCTTCTGTTTGAACCAGCAGTCATGATACCTGTATGTTCTTGTCACCATCTTACAGTTATAGCAACAACCCTTGAGCAACCTTATTTCTAAGAACAAGACATAATTTATAGAATGATGAGTGTGAGATTATAATTAGCAAGTCCCTTCAATGAAATATACTTTAGGAGCTATATAAATGATCAGAGCATTTTGGGGCTGGAGAGTTGTAAACATATTCTCAAAATTACCTCTACTCAGAATTTTTTTGACCAAATCTAAAACTTTTTAGGTGAATGATAAAATCCTGATAAACTATTATAAGTAAGAAGCCAATTTTTAGAGGATTTATTAGACAGCCACAGGCCCCAAGGGCAAGAGGTGAATCTCTTTCATAGGAATTTGAGTTGTTAGCAGTAAAGCTTGTCTATGGTCTTTCTTTCTTTCCACAAATTGGCCTCTGCTTGTCTATGAAAAGGTGAAAGATGGTTACACAGTGTCCAAGATTATATTATTTCAGTTCCGTATCTGTCAGCAATGTCTAAGTATCTTTTAGACCCAATTCTAAGTCAAAAACATAGATTTGGTCTGCCTCAGGTGGCCATTTATCTTGTATTAACAATAGCCAAGGAACAGGGTCAGATGGCATAAACATCTCTGCCATTGGGTACCCACTGGTTTGTGTGGTTAGTTCTAGGACATTTGTGGTTTCCAGAACAAATGCATCTTGGTCAGAGGTGATTTCATATTCTATTGCTTGAAAGTTGGTTTTGATCCTCATCATTCAAATGCCCAGGGTCATAGGTTAGAATTGGGGTCAAAACTCATAGTCCTTAGTTCTACCCTTTGCAGGAAGAAAACATCTTCCAAGTATTGAGCCTGGAAATTCAGTCATGACAAGACAGCTATAGAATTTCTATGTCTCTTAGGATAATTTTTTCCAAGCCTTTCCATTTCCTAACAAATGGGGCAATGTCATTCTTTCTGATGGAGGCATAGAATTCCATTGTGTATATATACCACATTTTCTTGATCCATTCATCTACTGAAGGGCATCTGGGTTGGTTCCATATCTTAGCTATAGTAAATAATGCTGCAATAAACATAGTTGTGCTGGTAGCTTTAGTGTGGTCTTGTTTGTAACCATTTGGGTAAATGCCCAAAAGTGGGATTGCTGGGTCACAGGGGAGCTAGTAAGCCAAGCTCAAAGAAACATAGGTCCCATGGTTTCCATCTGAGTCAAGCAGAAAAGGTCAGATAAGGTGATGTTAGGGAAATGAACCCTAAGACATATATTCAAATGTTTTTTTTCTTTCATGTGATTGTTTCTAACGCATTTATAAGATAATTTCTTTGTTGCTTTGTATGTCCCTCCCCCACAGTATAACCCCTGCTTTCACTGTATTTGATGTCGGTATAATTTGTGGAGGGGAAGGGGAAAAACAAATCGTTTAAATAGGGATACAGGTGGACCCATTGCAACAATGAGAAGTACAAGTTGTTATGTCGAAAACGAACTTTACAACTTTGGTGGGGGGGGCGGGTAGGATTGAGTGGGGGGGGGTAGGGGGAGGATGGGAAGGGATGGGAAGGGGAAACAAAGGAGGAGGCTACAATGCTTGATAAGAAATGTACTCATTATCTTGCCTATGTAATTGTAACCCCTCTGTACAGTATTTTCACAATAAAAAAAATAAAAATTAAAAAAATAATTTCTATGTCCCCTTTCACACCCAGCTCTTGATATTGTGGTCCTTTTCCTGTAATCCTTACTTCATCCACACACCATGGGAAGTTCGTTGTACATAATAGGCCCTCAATTAATACCTATCGAAATGGATGACTCCCTACTGCATTTGGACTGGATTTGAATGGACTTGCTTTCTAGCTGGTGATTTGCATGGTATCTTAAACCTTTATTTTTCTTTCTTTCCTTCCTTCTTTTTTTTTGCTGGTCCTGGGGCTTGAACTCTGCTCTGGGCCTGGGCACTGTCCTTGAACTTCTTTTGCTCAAGGATAGCCCCCTACCACTTGAACCATAGCAGCACTGCCTGGTTTTTTAAGTAGTTTATTGGAGACAAGAGTCTCACAGACTTTCCTGCCCAGGATAGCTTTGAGCCTAGAGTCTCATATCTCAGCCTCCTGAGTGACTAGAATTATAATCGTGAGCTACCAGTGCCCAGCTAAACATTTCTTTTCCTTACTGTGAATCAACAGAATTGAGGTGATTTGTTGTTTTTGTTCCTCAGCTTTCTGAAACTCCCCAACTCTCTTGATGTGCAGAATTAATTTTCACCTTCTCGATGCCACTTAAGTAACTGGTTTACATTGTCAGTAAATGGTGTCATACAGAATTTCAGTTACTCACACTGAATCTGCCTACCCAGCTAGAGTGTGAACTGCTTAAATGCAAGGCTTCTCTATCTTTAAACCTATTGCGTATTAAATGCTCAAAAAATGCTTCTTGGAAGTATGAATCAACAGATGAATGAGCTATGTTTCCTGGTGTATGTCAGCCATTGGGTAAAAATTGAACCCTTCTGCCTTGGATATCAAAGTGGAAGGAAGAAATTAAGCACAGCAAGAGCAAATGTATTTGCTTAGTTTCCTTCACTATCTATTTTTCTCTGGGGGTGCCCTCTTATCACATATCCCTCAAATTCTTACCACATAGTTCTGATGTCATTCAGGGATGAGCAAGTGCATACTTTTTCATTCATTCGTTCCCTTAAGTATGTTTTTCGGTATCTTCGGACTAAACACTATAGTAGACTCTAATAATACAGTAATAACAATTGATGGTGATAATGATGTTGGTGATTTCTGTATTTAGGAGATACCAAGTCGAACTTCTTTTTCCCAATTTCTGAACTAATCTAGAAACAAAAAGAGGACCTAGCATAGTCAAAGTTGTAATATTTTAAATCTTCCTAACCAGGTACTTGTGGCTCTTGCCTGTAATCTTAGCTATTTTTAAGCTGGGGATCTGAGGATCATGGTTTGAAATGAGCCCAGACTGCTTCTTTCCAGTTAACCCACAAAGTGCGGTACTAGAGGTGTGGCTCAAACGGTAGAGTGCCAGAAGACAGGGAAAAAGCCAAATGAAAGTGCAAGCCTCCGTACCACCATTCAAACAAACAAATAAAAACAAAAACAGAAAACTCCCTGAGTAAGCTTAGCATGGAGAATGAACCTCAGATCTATGGACAAGTGGTATTCTTAGTACTAAACTGCCCGGGCACGGGCAGTGATCCCCTGTGTAGTCTACTTCTGTATGGGAAGAGAATGTACGCTCCCTGGTAAGCCCATCCCCCAAAGGAAAGAACAGGAAGCATCTTCCTAGTTATTCCATGACTACTGTAATTTTCCCCACCACCCTCGCTCTCATCGGTGATCTTTCTTCTACCCACCATTAAAAGCCACAGCTTTGTTGTCAGGATGTTGAAAGATGTAGCCACTGCTGCTGTCAGAGAAAGGCACTCTCATTGCCGCCATAGCCCTGTGACACCTGCGCCAAGAATCCTGACGCCGGGTCAACACGATAATGTCTGAGCTGACTCCTGTGGCTGCCAAAGTCACCAAAGTTGCTGAAGAAGTTGTTGGCACCAGAAGGTCTGCATGCTCAGCGTCTCTCGAAGCTTCTGCATAAAGAGCTCTTGTGGTTTTCTTTTGCTCTTTTCCTGCAACCTCCAGGCTGGGTCCTTGAGGAATAGAGCAGGAGGATGCTCAGAGGGGCAGACACAACCAGGGAAAGGGGTAGTTTCCAACAAGGTCAGCCATCCTATCTCAGAGAGATGCCACCAGCTGTGACAGAAGACAGCACTCTTCCTATAAAGCCATTTCCTTGGGGCTCTGTACTAGACCACATCACCCTTCCAGTGTTATGAATTATTAATGCTTCTCCACCCTTCAATATCTTGTGAATAACACCAGTTATTTACAATGTGCTAAAACCCAAATATGTTAATACTTGGTTCTATAAAATATGACTGTTTTTCTCACCTAGTTTTGGCATTTCTTAGGGGTTTCAAAAACAAGAGTTTGAGGCTCCTTCAATCTGTAAGAAAGCCCTCTTCCTCCCATCCATTTTGTCCTTTTACTCTCCTTCCTCCCCCACCCCATTTCTGGGCCACTTGTTCTTGTACTAGAGATTTCTTTCCTAAGTAGGAATTCTTCCCCAGGAGGCTACTCTCCTCTTCCTCTAAGTAAATCCCTGGGGAATATTCCAAACACCCACAAGTACTTGCACCATGACTGAGTCCTGGAGTGAACCATCTTAGCTTCATGCTGGGTTCTCTGCAAGGAGAGGAATGAATCAGGAAGGGCTTATCTAAATTAATCCAGTAGCTTAATTAAATTAATGAAAGCAACCTTTCCAGAGGGGATATAGGAGGACCCTGTTTCTTGGATTTGTTTCCTGCCCTGATTCAATAAGCATGTCTCAACAGTCACACCTAAAAATCCTTGTTCATTTGTAGTTTAAGAAATGTTTAATAAAATCTGTATTTAGATGAGCAAAGTTTGCCAGAGTCCCACTTCAGTTATATTTAGGATTCGAATGTACTGGTAATTTATGTCCTCCAAATCCCCTGGGGTAGGTGTTGAAATGCTTGAGAAGCTGGTGATAATAATAAAAACCATGCAATTGCTCACAAATAGGTTGTCATAGTACAGACTAGTGATACCTTTTGTCTCTGTCTTGCTGCTGACCAACTAATCAAAACAGATTCTCTTCATATACAGCATCAGCTGTCAACTGGGAGTGAAGTCCATGATTCTGAGTAGTTTAATGGCATTACTGATTCACTGGCTATTTTAGTGAAAGCCGGCATCAGTATATGCTTGCCTGGAACACAGATGCAAAGCTGGGTGGCCTGATGCTATCTTAGGTAACTGGAGCATTGCTTCTGGAAGTGAGTTGCTGCCTTTAAATTATTCAGTGAGCCTTCCTCCAGTCCACAGGCCTTTTTACAACAGTAAAGAACGTGGCAGAAAAGAATCATGATATTCTTAATGCCGCAGGACTTAATGGGAAGAAGAAAGAAAAAAAAAAAAAGAGAAGTCACCAAGGGGATGATGCCAAACAGGGGCCTAGAGCTTTGTAGAACTTGTGCCTGCTCATCTCTTTTCCAGGTGGGAATGCTCAAAGAGAAGTAGAAAAGGTGCCATGACTTATAATCAGTGTCACGTATATTGTTTGTGGGTCTGTTTCTTGTTAGACTATTTGCTCCTTCAGGATGATAATCTTATTGGTGTCATTTCAATATTATATATTCAGCTTTGGCACTTAGTAACTGTTTATAAAAAATGAGTTAAATGAACTCTGTTCGAACTTTTCCTTTTAGCTCTAGTCAAATTGTAAAATCTCTTTCTTTGACTTGACTACTTAGATCACAGTCCTTCATGTGCTTGAAGTTGGCCTTGTTTCCTCTCGGTTGGAGAAAGGCCATCTCAAAGGGATTAATTGCTTGGAGAATAAGTGCTTTAATAATCTTAGAACAAGAGATTAGAACATTCTCAAACGTGATTGGTCACTATGGCAAATGTTTCTTAGCAATAGAGGTCTGCTGCATATATTCTGTAGGGTAGAAAAACAGACCTTTTCTCTCTACTCTCCTAAATTCACAGGGTTGGACTTACGAATAAAACGGATAAAAGACAAATTAATGAGAAAAAATTTAAGAATGTGTGTATCATTATTCACAAAGAAAAATGTGGTTCAAGAAAGCAGTTGGAGTTGGAAGTTTATATAACATCTTAGGCTATACAAAGATAAAGTGATGTTAGGCTAAACAGGAAAGGTAAATTGTGAGAAGGTGACCAAGAAACACATGGCAAACTATCATTGTTTTATTAAGATATATTTGCAGGTTTAAATTGGAGCTTTCTGCCAACAGCCTCTATTTTCCCTTAAGGATTCATATCTTCTCCATGTCACTCTTTATGATCCTTATAGGGCTTTATCTCTGGAAGATAGTAACTGCATTGTATTAAAGCCTAAACCAAATGTCATAACATATTTTCTTGGCCCAGGGGTTGGATTGAGATGAGACTAGTCTCATCAGTGTGGGTTTCTGGATGTTTCATCTGAGTTCTTAACAGATTTGAACCTATAAGAAAGTTATTTCCAGAGCAGGAGTGGATATTTTAGGATTGTAGAACCCATCTGAGAATGGAATACACCCAGAATCTGAGTCTTGAGACAGGAAGAAGATAGGTCCTAAGATCAAATGAGCCTCTGCACCAGGGTATGTTTGAACTTCTGAACTTTCCAATAACGTGGGCCAGTGTATTCTCTTTTTGGTGTAGACCACTTTGTGTTGAAAACTCTGTTACTTGCAACTGCAATATGGGTTAATCAGATTCATTCATTACATTCAAAGAGTGAGCATAGGTTGATGATTGAAAGGAAAACAAAATTTAAGAGGACACTGGAAAGTCAATCAATTCTGTGCAACAGCTTCTATGAAGGGAAATCTATGATTATAATCTGAATGGGGACATGCAAGTGGCTGGGTCAAGAGATGATATTCTACTTATATCCCTATGCACTTTTAAAAGCTTAACTTTTGGATCAATCCCAAACATTCTTGTTTAAGAAATCTAAATATAGGATGCAAACCTTCCCAAGGCCTACTGACCTTCTGAGAAATATTCGAACTATAAAACCAAAAATAAACTAAGTCCCTTTTCTAGAAGTTTCAGCCATCTAAAAATCAAACAGGGGCTAGATTCTTAGCAGTTCAATTTACTGAGTCTTAGTTACCAATGGCAACAGATAGTTATTTTGAACACAGGCTCTAACATCACTCTCTTTTCCACATTCTTATTGGCAAATGCGTAGAAAAATCTATGGAACCCTCCCACAGTGAAAATATGAGATTATTTCACATAGTCCCACATTCATAATAAGTTTTCCCTCAGTCCTTAATAAATTCTCAGCATCTTTGGCTTTGAGTTCCATTATTGTTTTCCATCCCTGCTGATCTGAACACAAGGTTCTCTCATGGTTAGAGGTTCTATTTACCCTATACAAAAATATGGTGCTGCTGATTGGACAAATGGCTCGTGAAGAAAAGAGTATACAGAGGATTCAAAAAATGATTATTGGGAGGAAAGATTATCTAGAGCTGGCTGAGAAATTTCACTGTTAAATTCAAATACCTATAGAGCCTAAGTATTTCTCTATTTCTTTGTGGTACTTTATTCTCACAAATCCTTTTCATTCATATCTAGGAAACTTGGGCCATTATTTTGTAGCCATCTTCAATACACTCCTATATACCTGAGACAAAGTCAGCTGCTGATAGGTGAATTCATATGCATAGTTTTATGGGAAGAACATTCTCATTGACTGCAGTCTCTCTAAATCTCTGCTTCTCAGCCTAGTGGGAGTATTGGAGCTCTAGCCACCATACAGGGTAACTACAAGATTCATTCAAAATCTCATGTAAATAGTAGTGTTTCAGAAACAGTAAAGCTTATTGAAATGAAAGATAATGTAGATAATGTCAGGTGGATTGTTAGAAGTATTAATAATAAAACAAAACAGAGTTAATTTCTTAGGCTATGTGAACATTTTCTTTGTGAATCAAGTTTATCCCCCAAAGAGATTAGCTAGCATTCCCTTTTAGGTTTTATTTATATGTTTGTTTGTTTGTTTATTTATTTATTGTTGGTCATGGACTTGAACTCAGGGCCTAGGCACTATGCCTGAGCTCTTTGGCTCAAGGCTAGTACTCTATCACGTTGAGTCACAGAGCCACTTCTGATTTTCTGGTGGTTAATTGAAAAAAAAGGAGTCGCACAGACTTTCCTGCCCAGCCTGGCTTCAAACCTTGATCCTCAGATCTCAGCCTCCTGAGTAGCTAGGATTACAGGTGAGAGCCACCAGCACCTGACTAGTTTTCCCTTTTTATATCAAGGTGTGTGTGCACATGTGTGTGTATGTGAATTCTCTAAACTTCATACATCACCATCACCATCTCCTAGGGCTGCTTGGTAAAAACATATTTATTCCACATTCACTGTCTACTAGACTACTGTCTACTACTAATAAAAGTCTTTAACAGATGCCCCAGGTGATTCTTTTATTATTACTATTATTTTCTTCTTCTAAAATTTTACTGTAAAGGTGATCAGTTGCATACGTTAGGTAATGAGTGCATTTCTTTTTGAAGAGTGCTTCCCCCTCCCTCATTTTCTCCCAGTTTGACCGCCCCCCCAACCCTACCACAGGTGATTCTGAAGCACCATGTTCCCAGACAAACTTCTTTAAACAATCAATCTCTAAGAATCTACTCCCTGTTCTTAGGAGATTAATTTAGTTAACAAATACTGTTTGATTTTGGAGGAGAAACTAGTGAATGTATCAATACCTCTCTAAGGCTAACAGAGTTCTCCAGTAGAATCAAGTCATTTGCATCCATGGCATGATATGTTTAAGAATCTTAGTCTACTTAGGACCAATGGAATAGAATTGAAAACCCAGAAATGAACCTACAGACCTATAGCCATCTAATCTTCGATAAGGGAGCTAAAACAATAGAATGGAAGAAAGACAACCTCTTCAGTAAATGGTAAATGGTGCTGGCAAAATTGGTTAACTACATGTAGAAAACTTAAGCTAGATCCTTATATATCACCCTGCACCAGAATCAACTCCAAATGGATCAAAGACCTTCAACTCAAAGCAGACACTCTGAAAACATTACAGGATGGAATAGGAGAAACTGTAGGTCTCCTTGGCTCAGGCAGAAATTTTCTGAATAGAGACCCGGAAACACAACAAATCAAAGAAAGGTTGGACAAATGGGATTGCATAAAGTTGCAGGGCTTCTGCATGGCAAATGACATAGCTAGCAAGATCAATAGAAAGCCCACGGAGAAGATCTTTACTAGCCATACAACGGACAAGGGTCTCATATCTAAAATATACTTGGAACTCAAAAAATTAAACCCCCCAACAACAAATCCTCAAAGAAACAACTGCCCAATAAATAAGTGGGTGAAAGACTTAAAGAGAAACTTCTCTGAAGAAGAAAGAAGGATGGCCAAAAGACACATGAAGAAATGTTCAACATCCCTAGCCATAAAAGAAATGCAAATCAAAACAACATTGAGATATCACCTCACTCCAGTTAGAACGGCAAAAATCAAGAACTCTAACAACAACAGATGCTGGAGGGGATGTGGACAGAAAGGAACCTTACTGCATTGTTGGTGGGAATGTAAACTTGTTCAACCACTTTGGAAAGCAGTATGGAGGTTCCTCAAAAGACTTCACATAGAACTCCCCTATGACCCAGCAATCCCACTTTTGGGCATTTACCCAAATGTTTACAAACAAGACCACACTAAAGCTACCAGCACAACTATGTTTGTTGCAGCATTATTTACCATAGCTAAGATATGGAACCAACCCAGATGCCCCTCAGTAGATAAATGGATCAAGAAAATGTGGTATATATACACAATGGAATTCCATGCCTCCATCAGAAAGAATGACATTGTCCCATTTGTTAGGAAATGGAAAAACTTGTAAAAAATTATATTAAGTGAAGTAAGCCAGGCCCAAAGAAACATAGGTCCCATGGTTTCCCTTATTTGCAATATCTAGTATATGTATGAGTCAAGCAGATAAAGTCAGATAATGTGATGTCAGGAAAATGAACCCTTAGATATGTATTTTAATGTTTTTTTCTTTCATGCATGTGTTTCTAATGCATCTATACGATTATCTCTTTGTTGCTTTGTATGTACCTCCCCCACAGTATAACCCCTGCTTTCACTATATTTGATGTCAGTATAACGTGGAAGAGATGGGGAAAAACCAGTTGTTTGAGGATACAGGTGGACCTGTTGCAACAATGAGAAGTACAAGTTGTCATGTCCAAAATGAGCTTTACAACGTCGGTGCGGGGGGGGAGGAAGGGGGGAAGGAGAAGGATGGGGATTGGGGGGGAGGGGGGAGGCTGGGAAGTGATGTGAAGGGTAAACAAAGGAGGAGGCTGCAGTGCTTGGTAAGAAATGTACGCATTATCCTGCCCATGCAATTGTAACCCCTGTGTACAGTATGTTCACAAATAAAATAAAATAAAACTTAAATAAATAAATAAATAAATACACCTTCCATGCTGACAAGCCAGGGTTCTCTAAACATGAGAATAAATCCAACGTAGGGAGAAATGAAATATTTTGCTTTAGGAACTGGCCTTTAATAACACATACTTTGTGATTGCTTCATACAGAGGGTTAAAATCAAGCCATAGAAAAGAATTCTTTGCTTTGCTTTGGCAAAATTATCTCCTTCAGGATGCTCAGTGGAGGTGTCTAAGGCCTATGGGTAGTCAGAGAACAGTAGAACAGTCCCAAATCCACAAATGTATCACAAGTGGCATGTTGTCAGGAAGCAAAAGGACTGACCACCAGTCCTGACAAGGCTGCCAGACATGCATTTATCTGATACATTTTTTTCTGGTCCTGCTTTCTGGTTCTGCTCCACAATTCTACAGCCAAGAGCCCCAACCACAGTCATTCCCTTCTATTCCCTTTCTTTCACTCTGACCATAGTTAATGGGAGCCTAACCACTCTTTGTGTTGCTGGCTTTCCTGTTTATTGCTTTGCATTTCCCAGCTCTTCCTTGACCTGGCAACATGATCCTTAGATGCCTTTATGATCAGATTAGCTGCTCCTGACCTTGGACAGCTTTCAGACTTTTAATTAGTCATAGCCTTGCCAGGAGACCATTAATGCTTTTCTTTGGCACAAATTCTAGCTGATTTGAGGTGGAGTGAAGACTCTCTATATCTTTGGTTCTTGTTCCGTTGTGTTGACTCAACACAACTCAGGGATGTGCTCAATCTCATCTGTAATAGCATCTCTTCAATAGTGACTTGCAATAGAAGTGGATGTAGAAGAAGATTGAGTAAGCCCTCATAGGATATATCAAATTCTCCCTGTGTAGAAGAAAAGGCTTACAAAAAATAAATAAAATCCCCTTCTTTGCCACATGTATTTGATGTATGTGCAGGGGAGCAAGTTTTTTCTCTATCCCTGTTTCTCTGTCTCTCTGTCTCTGTCTCATCTCTCTCTCTCTCTCTCTCTCTCTCTCTCTCTCTCTCTCTCTCTCTCTCTCTCTCTCTCTCTCTCTCTCTGTCTCTCTCTGTCTCTCTCTCTCTCTCTCTCTCTCCCTTCCTTTCTTTTTTGTTGGTAATGGGGCTTGAATTCAGGGCCTGGTTACTGTCCCTGAGTTCTGTTGCTCAAGTCTAGAACTCTACCACTTTGAGCCATAGCTCCACTTCTGGTTTTTTTGGTGGTTAATTGGAGATATTCTCATGGGGACTTTTCTGCCCCGATTGGCTTTGATCCAAGATCCTTAGATCTCAGCCTCCTGAGTAGCTAGGCTTACAGGCGTGAGCCACTAGCACTCAGCTATTTCTTCTTTAGAAATCGTTGCTAAGAGCTAAGGTAAAGACACCTAGTAATGGAACTGTCTAGCGTTTTGCATTTCTTCAACAGGAGCCAGAGATACCAAAAGACTGTGGTTTGGAGTGGACCAGAGTCCCCTCCTCTCTACAGGGAACATACAGGTTGTGTGATTTTTTTTCTCTCTCTATATATTTTCTCACCATTAGGACAAACCAGTAACAGCTGGGTATAATTCATTCCTCACAAATGCTGCTTCAGTTATGGTGAGTATATTGTCCTTGCATTCTCCAAGCAAATCTGAAAAGAAGATTCTCTGTAAGAAAATTTGTCTGTCACTATGGCACCATGCTTGCTGAGAGGAACAAATGAGAGGGGTTTTTATTGCCACTCATGCCCTGAGTTGTCCTGTGTCTCACCAATTCTTTTATTATCTCTGTCTTGTCTTTCTCTAGTTGACATTTATCCCACACGGTCAACAGCACACTGACACCTTTGAGTATTGCTTCTAACTTGCATGCCCTCCTAATACTTCATGTCTACAAAGCATCTTTCTGGCCGCTACTGATATTTCATTAAGATCGGCATTACCTCTAAGGAATTGGTGGGAAAGGTTACTTCTATGTATTAATAGTCCTACTTCCCAGAGGGAGACTGTGCACCCCACAGTAGTCATGCCAATTTTCACAGCCAATCTTGTGGCTCTTCCATATGATAAAAGGAACAACTGTAGGGCTTTAATGCTTCTAGATCAGAATATTTACATATATGGAAGGAACTCCCTTTAGAATGTCATACTTCCTTGAAAATTTCATTTTAGCAAAACACAGTTCGTATTTAGTTTGAGGGTATCAATAGCTAAATACCTAGATATAAGCATTTGGAGAAAGCGATACCACCAATATAGAGAAAAGGCTGCCATAAGAGACAAGGCTAAGTCTAGTTTATGTGACCAAATGTGACGCATTATAATGCTTCATAATGCTGCCCATCTGGTGTTGTCCATCCTGAGAACCAAAGTTGCTGTAAATATATTTGTCAATGTGCTTATTTAAAGGGATTATTTAGCTATAGATTGTATAACCTCAAACACTTCACACAGTAGAAATTGCTGAAGTAATTTTCCAAGTATGTTTAGGAGAATTGTCTTTGTTCTGATATAATTGGCTCATTTTTGGTTCAGGTTCTGCAGGAGCCCTTACTTATGCCTTAGACCATTTTTTTTATCCAGGGCTTTGCTGCATTAACAGAGAGCTTATAATCTCTGTAAAATCTGCAGTGGCTCAAAGTTGAATTTTTTAAGTACTGAAAATGTATCAACTGCCATTTAGAAAAGTTATTATCTTCTAATGCTGTTTTAAAAACATGTCCATTAAGGGGGTAACAATGTTCAAGAGGAAGTGTACTCATTACCTCACTCATGTAACTGTAACCCTCTGTATAGTATCTTTACAATAAAAAAAAACAAAAAAAAACATGTCCATTAATAATTACCTATTACTCAAAAGAGAAGTTCTTATCTCAGTCAGTTGCCAGCAAGAAAAGGGGAAGGGAGAGTGCTGAGATCTGGGGAGAGCTGGTTTATAGCCCCTGGATTTTCAACGGGAAGAAATGTGTGTGGCTCCAAACTGAACTAGAAGGCCTCCATTGTTGGAAAATGTCAAAGATGCCAGGAGCAACGTTATTCAAGAGCTCTCTGGCTTCAGTGATTCCAGAGCTCACTGTTTAACCATTTTACATGCAACTTGGCTCAGGCTTTCATAATCTCTTTTCAGAAAAGCAAAAAGCAGTCTACAGTTCTGGTTCTTAATGTACTCATTACCTTGCTCATGTAACTGTAACCCCTCTGTACAGTATTTTCACAATAAAAAACACTTATTAAAACAAAAGAGCTGGCAAACAGAATTTGAAGAGTTAAAAGCTTGAAGGGATTAGTGTTTAAAGAAGAAAAGGGTTAGCCATTTTGGCTAAATGTGAGAATGATCACATTGTTTTTATCTGCTCATTAACTTTATACAATGAAGCTTATCTCTACAACTCGTGGTCCTACAGGCTTGTTTTATAGATTATGAAAATGTTCCTTGCAACCTTGTGCATGTTTACCTGCTTCTGCTTTCTCCCCAAACGCCTCACCAAAACCATAATTCAGCTTCCTACATGGGTTCTGCCTAAGACACATTCCCCAAACTAAGTATTGTAGAACACAGCTTCATGAACGGTTAGTACTACTCCTGCAAAGACAATATGCTGTGCTGAAAACAAGAGAATGCTGGATTTAGTAAAAGGGTTCATTTATTTCAGAGCTTTTAGGATGTTAATGCACATTTTGTAATTTACAAAAAAGCCACAGTATGCACATTTCTCAAAAGTGTGCAATCATGCTGGACTGTTTTGTGGTATGTGTATGTTAACTTTAAGAGTTTTTCTGTGAACCCAAAAGATTGTTTGAGAAATGTTGGCCTAAGAAAATTCTTCACACACTATCCTGAAATCTATCCTTATGTGATCCAACCCAGGTATAATAATGACTAAGTAAGGAATTTAAAACCAAATGGTTTTTTTTCCTTTCCCTTCTACTTCTGTATTGTAGTTAAGGGCTTGCACTTAGATGCACATTTCGGAGTGAATTCTGACTTACTCTCTCCCATTAGTAGTGTCAGAGTTCAGCATTCATGATTTTTTTTCACTATGATAACTACCTTCCCAGTTTTGCCACCTGAAATATAGTGCATCAATATGAACAGATAACACAAAAGTTGCATCTCTTAAGATCACCAGCCAATACAAATCATTTGTTATTTGAATTTATTCCTACCTTTGCCCTTTTAAAATTCTGTCCTCTTTACTGCAACTGGACTTTCCTCCCATCTCTACTGTCCAATATCCAACCCATTCTTTGAAGGCAATATCAAGAACACCTCTTCCTGGCAACCTCCCCTATCACTCCTGGACCTCAAGCTCTCACTCAGCTTGTTCATTCATGGCTGCTGCCCTACCTCTTGAGATACTCCTTTAATTGCAGCTCTTTGGTTGTTAACTGGAAATAGAAGATCATAGAGTTGTTTGCCTACGCTAAGAACCATAGTCTTCCAATCTCAGCCTCCTGAGTATCAAGGATTATGGATGTGAAACACTTAGCACCTGGATTCTTATCTTCTTTACTAATATGATCTTGTATCTTTGCTACTACGATCTTGATATAAGGGATCAAACATTTTATGTTAGATGTATCTTTTCCTTGCTGGAAATGTACTGTCTAACTGAAAAGTTAGTATTATACTCATTTTGAAAATTAGAGGAAAGAAAAAGTTGAGCTGAAGCATTTTAGCTGATAAATGGAAGCTAGAAGGGTCTTTGGAACTAGACCCTGGTCTATATGCTTTCAATCTCTTGATTTAAAAAAAGAAATGGTTGTAGGTTCCTCCCCGATAGTATAACCCCTGTTTTCACTGCATTTGATTCCAGTGCCCTGCATCTTATATATACGTTTTTCTAATTAGGGAGTGTGGGGGAAATAACAAAATGCTGAAACAAGGATACAGGTTGACTCATTGTAACAACAAGGTGTATAAGACACTATGTTGAAAATGAACTTTACAACTTCGGGGAGGGGTGGGGGGAGAAGGAGGAGCTGGGGTAGTGGGGAGGGAAGGGATGATGGGGGAAAAAAACAAAGGAGGGGGTAACAATGCTCCATAGGAAATGTATTCATTACCTTACTCATGTAAGGTACAGTATCTTTACAATAAAAAATAGATAAAAGAAATATTGGCACAAGCACCAGGGCCTTGATTATAATAAAGTGCAATCCTGAAGGGGTTTTTAGATGAGAGATTTGTACGGACTTCAGCAGGAAGCCTTCACTGAGAATGCCTAAAGCATTCTCTGCAACAAAAGTAATGCCAAATGGTTCTATAACAGGTTGTGATTTCAGCAACTCATTCCTTTCCCCACCCAGTTAGTGAATTGTTAGGTCATTATAGATGTTAGCAAAATAGACTGAATATTATTCTGGGTCTGCTTTTGGTACTTATTTTAATCTTCTAATCCTGTGCCCTCTACAAGACGATAGTGATATTAACTTGTGTTTCAAAACTGAAATCATGGGAAAATATTATGAAAATGTATTGTATATTATGAAAATATATGATTATATTCCATATGTAGTATAATCTATAAATATATTACATATACAGGGCATATCATTGTATTAGCTATGTAATATATTGTATCATATATAGGTGGTCTTCAACTTAACAATTGTTTGAATTATGATTTGTTCTTGTTCTTTATTTTTCATTTTCCCCTGGTATAAATGTGATATGCTGCTAGATGCTGGTGGTTCATACCTGTAATCCTAGCTACTCAGGAAGGTGTGGCTCAAGTGATAGAGCACCATTCTTGAGCAAAAAAAAAAAAAAAAAAAAGCTAAGGGACAGAGCTCAAGCCTTGAGATCAAGCCCCAGTGCTGGTACCAGAAAAACTGGTATGCACTTTGAATTTGGAGGCTGAGGCAAGTGTGGTACACTTGCTTGACATATGTATTTCCCATGAATACACTCAGTACACTCACATGCACACACACACACACACACACACACACACACACACACACACAAATGTACGAATTTTAATGATTTTCCTAAACTAGTGATATGCCCTACAATACTCTTTTTTCATGCTGGGATGAAGCAGTGAACCATATTTTTGGTCAACCATATGATCAAGGTGGTTAACAACTAATACTCTATAATGTACAATGTCAGCATTTTTAGGATGTTACGTTTTGTGTTTTAGCATCTCATCATGTCTCCAAACCATCTATTGCTGTTTGTGTTTGATGGTTTTATCTGACTGTAGCCTAATGTAACTACGTGTTTTTGTTTTTGTTTTTGTTTTTGTTTTTGGGGTCCGGTCGTGGGGCCTGAACTCTGGGCCTGGGCGCTGTCCCTCAGCTCTTCAGTTCAAGGCTAGCGCTCTACCACATGAGTCGCAGCGCCACTTCCGGCTTTTTTCTTTTTGCTTATATGGTGCTGAGGAATTGAACCCAGGGCCTCAGGCATGCAAGGCAAGCGCTCTACCACTGAGCCACCTTCCCAGCCCCTGTAACTACGTGTTTTAATCACGCTTTAGGTAGGCTAGGCTAAGATATGTGTTATTTATTATATGCAATGTTGACTTACAATATTTTTCACTTCAAGTTTATTGGATTTATTGGCATTTAACCTCATCGTAAGTCAAGGACATCTTATTTAACTGATATGATAACTTTATGGTATTTTTCTCCATTATTTCAATTTTACCCAAAAAAGGGAGGAAGGAAGGGAGAGAGGATAGGAAGGAGGAACGGAGGGAAGGAATGAAGAAAGGGAGACCAGATTTAAGGAGACTGAACAGCTTGCCTAAGCTCACACTGCTAATGCTGGTGGCACTGAGAGGGGATCTGCATTTCCCTTACTGCAAGAGCAAATACTTGTATTGAATGGACTTCACTGGAGTATGCAATCCTGTAGGGTATGAAAAAATGGCTTTAAAGGTATACAACGTGTATGGCCTTAAGGAAATCAATGTCCACTCCGTTAATACTCCTCATTGAGATATTCTTTTTTATTGAATAAATCTAGGTTCACAATAGCTCTTCCTGTTCCTAACTCATTTAGAATCATCCCGTAAGCACACTACCTAAGGATGTAAAAACCTTCAGATGCCTTGAAGAGAAAGATGTTCTCCCTTAGATAGATAGTCAAGGTAACATGAATCCTAAATTTCCTGTCTTTTCTGGTTTTACAGCTATTTATCTTAAAGGAAGACAGACACATTCATTATGATGGAAGTTCTGATTCAGACATATGTATAGTGAGGTAGAGGGTGAAAGAAGGGACAATTTTGCTGAATAATCTTGCTATTTTATCCTAAATTTTAAGTCTTGTAGAAGTAAAGCAGAGGCAAACGATAAAAAGTATAGACCAACCAAAATACATTTCTTACGACATTTAAATGTAAACTTTTTTCTCAGCTTTATTCAAAGGAGTATTGCTTACTCCTTTACAAGTAGAAAGCAAATTAGACAATAATACAGAGTAGTGATATTAATTCATTTAAATGTTATAGGAAGCTTTCCCTGGATACAGTAGCAAAAAAAATGCAGATAAAACTTTTATGTGCTTTGTAAAAAATTGGTAGTTAAAAACCTATAGTATAAAATTATATTATGAAATATTTATTCCAGTTGCAATTAATGCTTATTTCATCTCATGAAAATTTTAAATGAGTTTTGATCCATTAACCAAAAAACCGTAATGTGTTAGTGGTCGAATGTATAGTCAGAAAACATCTGATCATGATTCATAACACCAGAGGATGATTTTACAATATAACTTTATATATTATGATAATCAATATTTATTTAAACATTTATTTCACTTGATCATTTTTAACAATTTTCATAGTAATGTAATCCAAGAGTTTGTTTAAAAACTTAACATCTTAGGTCATGGAAAGTAAAACAACTTTTTAGAAAACATGTTCCCTTGAATGATGGAGGTCAAATTCAGGGCCTTGTGCACTTTACATAAGTACTCTACCACTGACTTACTTTCTCAGCCCCAATTAAAAAAAAATCAATTAATATGTGTTGTTGTTTTCCAGTTGTAGGACTTGAACTCTGGGCTTAGATGCTGTTCAGCTCTTCAGCTCAAGGCTAGCACTCTACCACTTGAGCCACAGTGCCACTTCTGGTTTTCTGGTGGTTTATTGGAGATAGGAGTCTCACTGACTTTCCTGTCCAGGCTGACTTTGAACCAAGATCCTCAGATCTCAGCCTCCTGAGTAGCTAGGATTACAGGTGTGAGCCACCGGTGCACAGCTAATATGTATTTTTTTTAAATTGCAGATGTGATAAGGTAGAATTCCATAATGGAAGATGTAAGGACAACAGAGTGTGTACACAAGAGAGTGGTGGGTAGAGGGGAAGAAAAAGAAAAAGAAGTGTGGCCACACTCATTCCCTAAACATTCCATAAAGCACTATATAAAAGATAACGGTTCATATACAAATATAGATGAGACTTTATTCATCTCTTCCAGATAGATGACAACAGACCGCTAGGTAGTAAATAGATGATAAATAGATGGATGGATAGATAGATAGATAGATAGATAGATAGATAGATAGATAGATAGATGGAGGGAGGGAGGGAGAGAAGTGTAAAATTTGACAAATTCAATTTATTGTACATTTTTACAACAGAAACACCAACAAAAGAACAGAACTCCTCTGTTAAATGCCTTGAACACACTATACAAACACTGCCGAATCAAAGGGGGAGATAGAATTCACTGAGTTGTGGTACTGATGTTTTTTGTAATATTTATGGTCAATTTTAATGTCCTTAATATGCACAAAAGCATTTTGAGAGATTTTTGACTATTTGGAAATGGAAGGACACATCCTTAAATGGCAATCTTCACGGATAGCAACTGAAAAGATACATTGCTCTGTAAAATTACACTCTAAAGAGATGAAGAAGATGCCTTTTAATTTGGAAAAGGACTGGGGATAAGACTAGAGGAAAGCATTAGAATGAAACAGAAATTTATGGGCTGTTGATCCTAGATGATGATCCTAGATGAGACAGAGGAGCCTAGCAGAGGATGGCCTGACAACTGTGTGTGTGTGTGTGTGTGTGTGTGTGTGTGTGTGTGTGTGTGTGTGTGTGTGTGTGTGTGTGTGTGTGTGTGTGTGTGTGTGTGTGTGTGTGTGTGTGTGTGTGTGTGTGTGTGTGTGGTGGTCCTGAAGCTTGAACTCAGGTCATGGGTACTGTCTAGCACTTGAGCTTTTTTGCTCAAGTCTAGATCTCTACCACCTGAACCACAGCTCTACTTCTGACTCTTTGGTGGTTAATTAAAGATAAGAATCTTATAGACTTTCCTGAATGGCCTGGCTTTGAATTGTATCCTCGTATGGCTCTGTAGCCTAATTTCAAATGATGTATTGTGATACTTCTAGTATTGTTTTTTAGGTCCATCTTGCTTTTGTTATCTGGGAACATTTCTGTTTCCTGAGGAACTTTTTACTTGTTTTTCAGTGAAGAATTAGAATTTTAAGGTGAATCTATACATTGTTCTTGGTAGGATAGCTATTTGCCCAATAATGATTGTGCCAACCCATGACTATGGGAGAACTTTTCACCTTTAGTGTCTTCTTAAGTTTATTTCTTCAAACTTTTATAGTTTTTGTATTTTAGATGTCTCTCATGTCCTTAGTTAACTTTATTCCTATTGTTGAGATTATTGTGACTGGGGTAGTTTTCCTGATTTCTCTCTTGGCCTTTTCATAGTTGGTATTCAGAAAAGCTATTGGTTTTTATATGTTGATTTTCTATCCTACTATTTTACCAAAGATGTTTATCAAATTTAAGAGTTTTCTTTGGTGTAACATGTGGAGTCTTTTATTATAATACTATATCATCTACAAGTAGGGGTACTTTGACTTCTTATGTGTTCTTTAAAATTTTTTCTTTCTTCTGTCTTATTGCATTGGCTAAGAAATTTAGAACTATAATGTAAAACTATAGAAAGAGTAGAAACCCTTGCATCATTCTTGATTTTAGAGGAAAGAGCTTCAGCTTTTCTTAATGTTGTAGTCCATCTTGTTTATGGATTTGTCACATCTAAGCTCCATTATGTTGAGATATGTTCTTCTAGTGCTAGTTTCTTAGAGCTTTTATCATGAGGGAATATTGCACTTTTCCTAAAGGTTTTTCTTGTGATGATTGTGTGGTTTTTCTTCTGTATTCTGTTCATATGCATTATTACACTAATTTTGCATGTTGAATCATCCTTGTATCCTTGAACACAATTTGATCACGGTGTATGATCTTTTTAATGTGTTGTTGAATTTGGTTTACAAAAATATTTTATTAAGAATTTTTGCATCTATACGCATTAAGGAAATTAGTTTATACCTTCTTTTTTGTTGTTTTTGTGTCCTTATCTGGTTTGAGTATCAGAGTAATAGAGGTTTCATAAAATGAGTATGGTAGAGTTCCTTCCTTTTCTATTTTTTGAATATTTTTATTATTGCTAAGTAGTTATACAGAGCTTGAAGAGTATCACTTAACAGTCTGGTAGAACTTGGCAGTGAATTTCTTCTGCTCTAGGCTGTTATTGTTGAGATGCTTTATTACTACTTCAATCTTATTGCTTGTTATAGATCTCTCTAAGTAACTGATATCCTCTTGAGTAAAATTTAGGCTGGGCATATGAGTTTAGAAATTTATCCATTAGAAGGAGGCAACAATGCTTGATAAGGAATGTACTCATTATCTTGTCCATGTAATTTTAACCCCTCTGTACAGTATTTTCACAATAAAAAATTGATAAATGAACAAAAAGAAATTTATCCATTATTCTAGATTGTAAGTTTATGAAGTATTTCCTTATGATCCTTTGAATTTCTTTGGTATTTGTTTTTCTATCCTCTTTCTCATCTCTAATTTTATTTCTTTGTTTCTTCTCCCTCCTTTTTTTGGTGAGTGTGATTAAAAGTTTGTTAATCTTATATTTTTACAAACCAAATTTTTAAGTGATTATTAATTTTTTTAGTCTTGATTCACTAATTTCAGTACTGAGATTTATCACTCTACCTATTAATTTGGGGTTTGCTTATTCTTATTTTATAAGAGCTTGAGGTATATCATTAAGTTATCTATTTGAAATCTATTTATTTCTTAATGTAGTCATTCATAACTATAAATTTTCCTCTTAACACTATTTTTTTCTGCCTTTGATGCTAGGAAAATTTTAAACGCTATCTTCCATTTCTTTGATGACCTACTCATCATTCAGCAATGTATTATTGTTCAGTTTCCACGCTTTTAAATATTTTCTGTGGTTTTGGTGTTGTTGTTTTGTTTTGATGTTGATTTCTAATTTTATTCAATTGTAGTCTGAAAAAAAGGAAGTTATTTCTACTTTCCTATATTAAAACTTGCTTTATGACCTAAAATATGATCAATTTTGGAGCAAGTTTCATAGATTGCTGAGAAGAATGTGTATTCTGTAGCAGTTGGTGAGATTCAAGCATGTCTGGAAGAAGCAATCAAATGTTATGCATAAGTGACCCAGAATCTCACAACACCTACTACTACAAGTGAAACAAATATGCTGGCCCAGGCCTGCAAGACACCTGCCCCCTCAGAGGTGGGCCTGAGTTACAGCATGAAGGAGAACCACACTCTTTGTTATAGAACATTTAGTAATTTGCAAATGACACATCACTGGGTAGGTAATTGATTTCCCCTTATTCGTTTGAACATTCAGTGAAATCCAAGATCACAACTTGTTTAAAGTGACTTTTGATTCCTGGTATTTTGTCGAGTACCTCGTACCTATGAAAATTTCAATAAATATTTGTTAAATATATTAGGGAGACGAATGAATGAGTCTCCCTCTCCCTTCTTTCTTCCAAGAGCAGAAGTTCTTAAACTTCCACACATTTGCAGCTAACTGGTGAGGTTGACAAAGTGTTCATACTGGAATCCCATACCCAGAGCAGACTAAATCATTTCTGGGGTCACTGACAGCTATGTAAGCTTACATTGTTAATTTTTTAAGAAACTTTAGGGGCTGGGAAGGTGGCTCAGTGGTAGAGCGCTTGCCTTGCATGCTCAAGGCCCTGGGTTCGATTCCTCAGCACCACATAAGCAAAAAGAAAAAAGCCGGAAGTGGCACTGTGGCTCAAGTGGTAGAGCGCTAGCCTTGAGCTGAAAAGCTGAGGGACAGCGCCCAGGCCCAGAGTTCAGGCCCCACAACCAGACCCAAAAAAAAAAAAAAAAGTAATTTTATGCTGCTGACAAGACAGTCAGTATGAATCCATATTTATTTTTTAGGTGGAAGAAATATTTTCAACTCTGGAAACAATGCTCTTATTTGTATCTAATGACTCCGGATGTTCTACAGTCCTTGTAGTAAACCTCACTGTATTAAAATTCCAATCGTAGATTCCAGCACACTCTCCCTACCAAGAAGCTATCTTAATGGAGCTCACAGCAAGCCCCTTCAACTGCATCTCCTCACTGTTGCCAGTGAGTGCATTGCCTGACATCAGCGATGACTCACACAGCTGCTTCAGAGGCAAATCTGCTATTTGCCCAGTAATCCTTTCAGCAGAGATCAGACATCTGTTGGTGAAATCATTTTTATGAGATGGAGGCAAAGCTTTCCAGCACTGGATTGGTTAATGCAAGTGAATTTTCCTGTGCACTCAATTGCCTAGAGGTCATATTTATTTATTTTATTAGGAGTTTTACATTTATATTTGATTTGTATTAGGCTGATTAAGGTCCTGAAACTTCTCTGCATTGCTCTGTCTGTCTCTGATGCCCTCAGCAAGGACAGGGGACAGACTTAAGCAATGGCTCTCTCTCTCTTTAAGCCCTGTAGCTTGGACCAAAATGTTCTGTCTTGCTGTGTTGTCTGCTAATGCATGCCAATACAAAGACTTCTGCAGCTTTACTTGAAGCAATTTGTATTAGCAAACAGGGACACATTGATCATGCTTTTAAAAACCAGATAGCATCTCCTTTCTTCAGATTGAATTAATGTCTCCTCCTTTGAAAGCATCACTGATTTGCTCTGTGTGTGTGTGTGTGTGTGTGTGTGTGTGTGTGTGTGTGTGTCTGTCTGTCTGTCTGTCTGTCTGTCTGTCTGTGTCTGTGTGTAACACCATCCCATTCAGGAACAGGCTTAGTGATTCTAGACCATGATTTCGATTAGAACCAAGTGATTCCACGGTTCCTCTAGACTCTGACATGCACCTTAGGCCTATACTTAATGCTCCCAGACATGGGGGCAGGGGCTTCCCATATAGAAAGGCTAACGAAAGAGCCCTAGTGCTGTTGTTTGCTTTGGATGTTTTACATCTCAGTCTATATTTTAAAATTCACTTGGGTTTAGAAACCCCTGTCTGCTGACCTCTTTATGTCAGGCTGTTATCCTTCCTTTATGTAAGATCATTATCCTTCATTATCCCTTCCTGAAAGCAGAGTGAAATGCAGTTCTCCCCCACCCCCACCAGAGTAATTCACCTACACAAACCCTATTAATGGAGTGTGGTTTTAAATGGGGTCTTTTAAAAACAAGCTCACTTGTAGCAACTAGAAGTCTTTCCTGTCTCCTATATTGATTGAAGAGTTAGTTGTAACTTATAGCTTTTGGGATTTCAACTTCCTTTGCTTAGCTTTTGTTTCTGAAATTCTCATGTCCAACCTGATTGTTTTTCCATGAACATTCGCTTCCCACAGAGAAGGTGGGGATAGTTATCTGCTGTTTTAAGCTGTGTGGATAGTCTCTAGGAGCACTTCCAGTTCCAATTGGTAGGGGCTTTGGAAGAACCCAAAAGAATAGCTGGAAATAAACTCAGAAGAGCTAGACCAGAAAACAGGTGTGAGCCACTATGAAGGATGGAAGTCAAGAGTTTAGATGAGGCACAGCTTCAGTGTCATTGGCTCATAGCAAGTTGAGGGGTTTCAAGATCAGATGTAAGAGTGGAAGAGTCTGGAAGAACAGATTTATGAGCATATTCAACAAGGGCTCTGTCTTCAAATTTCATGTATTCCAGAGATTGTCATCAGGGAAGAATCCTAGACAAGGTATTAAAGGCAAAGCCCTAAATCATTGGTTCTAAAAGTTCCCATGTCAAGATAAGAGACTGTTGGTGAGAGTCATAGACTATGTAAGGTTCAAGGCCACCTGGAGTTGTTCCCTCTGAAAGGAAAGGTTGATTCCCATTCCTCCCTACGTGGGGCTTGAACTCAGGGCCTGGGTGCTGTCCTTGAACCTCTTTGTGTTCAAGGCTAGCACTCTATTACTTGAGCCACAACTCAACTTCTGGCTTTTTCTGAGCAGTTTATTGGAGATGAGAGTCTCACGGACTTTCCTACTTGTGTTGGGTTTGAATCATGATCCTCAGATCTCAGCCTCCTGAGTAGTTAGGATTACAGGCGTGAGCCATTGACACCTGGCTCTCCCCTCACCCTTAAAATGTTTTCCCAGCTCTCTCTCTCTCTCTCTCTCTCTCTCTCTCTCTCTCTCTCTCTCTCTCTCTCTCTCTCTCTCTCTCTCTCTCTCTCTCTTCTCCTCCCCTCCCCTCTCTCTCTCCATCCCTCCCTCTCTCCCTTTCCCTTCCCCCTCTCTCTCTGTCTTTCTCTCTCTCAATCTCTCACTCTCTTTTTACTTAGTCATGAAAAACTACTTGTTGATGGCCTACTACACGCCAGGAAAACAGAAGCTTCCCCTTCGTTCACTTGTGCCAATGGGACTACGATATGTTTGGGGAAAAGATAACAAAAGCCACAGGCAATGAATCTGGGCTCTCTCCTTCATATAGGGCTGCAGTGCTAGAACAAGGACCCAAGTCAGAACAGTGCTAGGACCCAAGTCAGAACTCCTCCTGGGCTTCTGGGCCATAGGACTCAGGTATTGGCTCTTAAATAAATGAGATTAAACTAGAAGGTTCTGGGAGGTAGTCCCTATGCCACTCTCTTGAGGGTTTTATCCCCTGGGATACTGCCGACTATGCTGAAGGCTGCAATTGCGCCTGCCTGCCTATCTACTGTGGAAAGCCAATGGGGAAACACTTCAGCCACTGTAACAGGCTGGCTGCAGGACTCGGTAGATTTAAGTCCCATTTCTCAGAGTTCATTTCCCAGGCATCTCATCCTCTGGCAGGCAATAAATGGACCTATCATAGAATGACACAAAGTCAAACACAATGAACTGTAAAGCAGAATATGAGTGAGGAGTGGGTGGCTCTTTTTAATAATCAGGGAAGAATTCTAAGAGAAGATGAGATTTAACCCAAGACCTAAAGGAAGTAAGAGGAAAGAGAATTCCAGGCAGGAGGAAGGGCAAAGGCAAAGGCACAGAGACAGCAATTGGATTAGTGGGTTCAAAGGGAGGGAGAGGCAGAGTTAGTGGGAACACAGTGAGCAATGGATGAAGAGTGGGTCAAGGCCACAGCCCTGGTTAGAGCCAGATCACAGGAGGCCTTGAAAGCTGTAGTCAGGAATTGTTCTCTCTCCCTTCCTCAGCAGCTGGCATGACCTGGAGTGAGATGGATATAGTTTGCTTTTGTCTCTTTACAAGAAGAGGTTGAGTGTGTAAGGAAGAGCATCTCCTGCGTCAGGGAAGGTCATTGGATCACCCTTGCTGACCAACTGGATAGAGGATGAAGCCTAGTTTTATGTAAGTCTCTATGATACTGCCCACTTACACTGCAACACACTGGTTTTATGTTTTTAAGTGTAGCTGCTTCAAATATTTTCTTCTTTGCTCCTCCCCCCTTCAAGTAGCCAGCACCTGACTTTGTATAACTAAACCTTTGTCTTTTGCTTGAAAAGGGTAGAATCTCTTTTGTTCAACTCAAGGGAATCAGATTTTTACATGTTTTATATGGTGCCACTGTATTATGCATATAGTCGTCATAATAAGCTTATAAGCGTATTCATTTAAAATTTATACTCCATCTCTTCTTTCCAAAGGAATTTCAGATGGTGTCTTGGTCTGCCATGACTAGTTACCAGAGACTATGTGGCTTAAATAACAAACATTTGTTTCTCAGAGTTCTTGGAGCTGGAAACCCAAGCTTGGAATGCCAGCATGATTGGGTTCTGGTGAGAATGTTCTTCTAGGTTGCAGATGCAGAGCTAGGGAGCTCTCTAACCCCCTCTGACAAGGGCACTAATTCTATGCATGAGAGTTTCACCCTTATTCCCTAATTATCTCCCCCTCCCCCCACCAAGGACCTACTCCTAAATAACATCACACTGGGGATTAATTTGGTATAGGAATTGGAGGGAGGTCATAGATTTTCCATCTGTTAATGGAATGAAAGTTGGAGAAGTGGGGTTGTTTTTAAGGGAAGTTGTGGCTATGATTTAGACCCCTCCCCCCCAAAAAAACCTCTGCAAGGTTCAAAGAACTAGAGGCAGAAAAACACTCTCCAAAATCAACTTGAGATGACAGTAGAGGACTTCTGGAAGCTTCTACAAATTTGGCGAGGAAGGCAAGATCCTATCAATAGAATACAACCCTTAATGCTAGACCCATGTAATCCCAGGAGATGTAACTAGCTACTTAGCCTCAAGTGGAGAACCTGGATACTCTTTAAAGATCTGTTTAGGTTAGAATTAATTCAGCTTACTTTGGAAATGTTTATTCACAGGATAAATATCATTGAAGTAGTCCATGGAATCATAAGCCATATACCCCAGAGTCATCTAATCTTATAGGTCTATGAAGCAATTTCCTGTGCAATGACTTTCTCAGGTAGAGTGGAGGATATCCGCCCAAGTGTGCTCACATTTCTCATTTTCTTCACAAAATAACCAGCTTCCTTTTTGGATGACATCAGAGCTCTCAAATGTGTTTCACAGAGTTTATACTCTGGAAGGCATGAATGACCAGATCAGGAAAGCTAAATTAATAAATCAAGTAATTCAGTTAGATGACCAGTTAAGTTGGGGCAGTAATTTAAACATACAAGAAATTTAAACATACAAGCACATTAAAGAATTTTAGAAGTCTACATGTTTCTTAAAAAGTTAGTTTACTTTCTCTAACTCTTGATTTCTAAATGTACCCTTGGATGTACTGGAGAGTAGTCTGTGGGGAAATTATCTGAGGAAAATGGTCTTAATTGTTTGAAATGTCCTCAATGATTACATAAAAGTCAGCTTCCCTATAAATGTCACCTAACAGTTTTCATTCTTCCCTCCAGAATTAGTATGAACAGGTCAAATCCTTGCCCCAAAGGTCAGCCTTCTAGATAGAAGAAGTCCATCTGTTTTTCAATGGCCCACTCTTGACTAGAAATAGAATACAAAACAGGTGTGGTGGTACGTGCCTATATTCCCTACTATGCTGGAGGTGGAGATTGGGAGGTTCAAAGCCAGCCCCCACAAAAAGTTATCAAGATCCCATCTCAACAAAAGAGAGTTATCAAGGCCCTTATCTCAAGCAAAGGTGGTACATATTTGTAATCCCACCTAGGAGTATCAGAGTCTGAGACCATCCCTGAGCAAAACCACAGAGACCCTATCAAAAAAAAACCCAAAAAACTAAAGAGCTAGGGGTTGGTAGAGAGGTCAAATGCAAGCCCTATGTTCAACCCCCAACACTACCCCCACTCAAAATAACCCTCAAAAGCTTCCATTAATAAGACACTAAGACTGCACCTTATCTAACCTCAATCCCTGGCAGATTGTCCCTGATCTCTTCAAAATGGGGTGGCACAATTCTCTGGATATGTTTGCAAAGGCAATGTACAGATAATTTCCCTGGATCTGGACACTACATTTCTGAAAACAAGGCTGGTACAGATTACCTTAGCTTTTGTCAAAGCCAGCTTGCCTATTGCTTCATTTTAATGTGATAAGTAAACCAAAAGCCTTCAGGCATTTTCCCTGGCTGGCCAAACCAATTCTCCTTTCCACTTTCTAGTCATAGAATAGATAAAATAGGTGTAAGGCAGGACACATTGCTTTCTTATCTTGTCCTTCCTTCCTTTCTCTCTTTCTCCCTTTCTCTTTCTTCCTTCCCTTCTTTTTTCCTCCCTTCCTCCTTCCCTCCAATCCCTTTCTTCCTTCCATTTTTTGGGAGTACCAGGACTTAAACCCAGAGCCTCACACTCTTTCTTGGCTTTTTCACTCACAGCTGTTGCTCTACCACTAGAACCACGCCACCAGTTTGGCTTTTTTGCTGGTAGAATCTCAAGGCTGGCTTCAAGCTGCAATGTTCTGAGATTTAAGCCCTCTGAGTAGCTAGGGATTACAGCAGTGAGCTACCAGTACCCAGTTTTTCTTGTCCTTTTTGAATTTCACAAATAGCCAGGACCACTTAATTTCTAGTTATTTAATCAGACATTCTCTGTATTCTAGAACAATTTAAACCTGACATCAAGAGACATCTGCAGACTCAAGCTCTAGCTCTGCAAAGCAGTGCTGCTGCTCTCTCTCTGATTTTGACTAGAAAATAGGGGTTTTGACCATGGCCTTTTCCTTTGAGACTGCATACCAAGTCACAAACTCACTGTCTGACTTTTTTCCAAAATCTTTTTTTTTTTTTTTAACAAGAGGCACTGTGCCATTGCTGGTCATCCTTGGGAGCCTGACTGGTGACTGAAAAAGAGCTAGCTGAAACCTCCATCAGCAGGTCTCCTCTGGTGCCACATGCCTCCTGGGTGTACATCTTTTGTGGTTGTTTGACCTCTCTGTGGGCCTGGTATCTATCTCAACCTTTGCCTATCTTCTTCAAGGAATCTCTGTGTGTCTCCTTTTTACTCTCTCTCTCTCTCTCTCTCTTTCTTTCTCTCTCTCTCTGCCATCTGCAAGCTTCTTTCATGAATGGCAAGCATACATTACCTCTCCTCATTTTTACACCCATGGCAGACATTAGTAATCAATCTCAGTTTGCTTTCCAGTTCATCTTGGACACTCTGAGAAGCTTATCTAATACCTACCTACCCTAAGCAGTCTTTCCCTGTCAAGTGAAATTTTCAGGTAAGTTGAAGCCTATTTGTTATTCTGGGTTATATCATTTGTCTCCAAAGAGTGGGCCTATTCTTGCTTTATTAGTCCTACTTTAAATAACATTTGTTAAAATGTCAATATTTTCATAAATATAGCTTAATCTGGCTTTAGGCATCTGAATATTATTCCTTCAGATCTGTGCCTCTCTTTTAGGCAACAGTTAAGGATCTGCTTGTCAGATCAAATCTAGATTTAGGAAACCTACTAGCTGTATGATTTTGGCCAGTTTACTTAACCTTGTAAACTTCAACTTTCTTACCTATACCATGAACATATTTACAGGACCCCATAAATACAGTTGTCTTGAGGATCAAATGGGAAACTGTTACAAAGACCTTGAGCATGATACCTAGTATGCATTAAGAATTGAATAAATATGATTTTTTTAAAGCACACAAAGTCCCAGTCCTACTTAGATAATCATTGGAATTGTTTGGGATTATATTACCAGTATTACATTTAAAATTATTCTGGAAAACTTTCACCTTCTATTAAGCACGGTCCCCTTTAGAACTTCTGGTCATGGTATTCTGCCTCTCTTGTCTCTGAGGATCTGACTTCTGCTGTACAAGCCAGACTATTCCCAGAATCCCCTTCCTGGGTTCATGAACTTTTAAGTTGATAGGATCGGAAGGTCCTATGGTATCATCTGCCATGTTAGCTAGCAGTTGGCCTCATGGGTGAGAATCCAAGTAGTAATTTTTCTTCTGCCTCCTTCTCCCTGCCCTGTGAAGCCACCTACAAGAGAGAGTACAATTTCCTCAGACAAACTGTGCAGTGTACATGTAATACAAACCACATGTTAGGACCAGGATCAGGGACTGTGGAGCTTGCATATCAAATAGGAGTAAGGCACTTTTGGTAGAGGACAGGAGCCAAGTCCTCCACATGGAGTGAGTTTAGATGGAGCTGGTGGCAAGTGCTAGGAACTGCATTCTCCAAGGCTGGCTGACTCCCTCTCTCCTGAGGTTGTTTTTAGAGGCCCTGGCACTTCTTCTAATCATGGGTCATATCCAGTGCACACACTGAGTGCCTAGGAAAGGATCATTCCCTACATGAGGCTGGAGAAGGTATGTGTCAGCGATTGTGAAAGGGACCAGCCCGCCCCAGAGCAGGGAGCAGGGAGTGTACCTACTACACAGCTTGTAAGGTATCACCCTCTACTCTTCTACCCACCGCCCCCTCCACCTGCCAAACCATATTGTTATCCTTCTTGTTTCTGATTCCAAGTCAGGGCCAAGAGAAAACAAGCACAAGCTGATTGACCAGAATCCTGGTACTTCACCTTCTGAGAGAGGGAGTAACAGGGGTTCCTCAGGCTGAAGAGATACAAGCTGGAATGGGACAAACCCAAGGAGTAAAGCAAGGCACAGTGGCCTGACCCGGGTCTCCAAGGTCACAGCGGCCCAGAGGTTCAGGGTTCTACAGTATCCACAGATCAACAGATCTGAGGCAGCGGCCCAAGAAAGAGGGAACATAATAAACCCATGTCCTGTTGTTCTTCATTCACATTCCCTTCCTGCTGTAGGGGTCCCTGAGTCTTAGAGTGAGCAAATGCTTCTGAACAAAAAAAGGAGAGAAGTCCTTGCACAAGAGGAAGAGAGCCAGCCAATGTGGCTGTGGTTCCACCACTGCTGAAGTCTCCTTGGCTGTGGAACATTTTGTTTGCTCAGAAACGAACATGACAGTGGATCTGTCACTCAGGTGCCTGAGACTTTGCTCTTGCTTGTAAGAGGTTTCCCCCTGGAGTGGGAACTCAGGTTGAAGACTCTATATATACTTTAGGATTTGTTGACAAGGAGGAGTGCAGTGTGGAGAGAACTAATGTGTCTGTAAAGAGCTTTGAACTCTCCCTTCTGTGTGTGAATGCCAAGCACCACTGTTATTAAAATGCTTTGAGATCCCCAGATAAAAGGCTTCTGTCAAGTCAAAAGTTGGGGAATGATAATAAACGCTGATGTTTGGAAAGGCTGTGGCTTTCCAAAGAGCTGCTGACCAAGAGTTTGTCATCTCGCCACTCCTGAAGCTCTGTATATCTATCTGCCAAGCTTCTCCAGAAACAGGTTCTACAGACAGAAGTCTGAATGTGAAATTCTAAATTTCAATTAAATTCAAATTTCTAGAACCTGGCCTTCTCTTCCTGTGCATTAGAGATCTCAGTTAGTGTTGTCAGTTAGCTCTTTGAACATATGTGCCAAAGTACGAAGATTCTAGAAACTTCGAAGGAGGATTCTATGCAGCTTTGCGAGCTTGCTTCTCTTCCTTATGTTGAGAGGGAGTGGATATTTCCTAGAAGACAATGAATCCCTTTTAAACAAAAACCTTGGAGCATCTGTCATACTTGACATTTCAATGAGTCTACTGTGAGAAGGTGAAGTCTTACTCCTTCCTTTTTTCTCTTGTTCACTTTGGTTGCAAATCTCCAAGTGCCATATTTCAGGAGCTTGGCATATTTTATGACCAGTCTGCTGCTCTTTTATGTCTTGTCATTGGCTTAAGCAAGTCAACTTAAGCCAAATCTCTCACCTGACTAAACTTCCAGAGTCCCACTGACATCCCTGGACCTAGTAATCATGGTATTCACCATGGGACTAATGATGATGGTAGTTCAAACTAGTGACATTCTCACATTCAATTTTAACAGTTACTTCACAACCATTAATATCTCAGTTTTAGAAGCAACAACTCCCTAGGCTCCATCAGGAAGCCTGTGACGTGACCCCTGCGGATAGCATGTGTGAGTCTGGACACAGTCAGCATCTGCTGGTGGGAAGGAAGCCCATGTTGTTAGTGTATGTGCCTTCACTGGCACTCCTGGAGTCAGCTCCATCGTCACGGGAAGTAACCATTGGAGCATCCTCATGTGTTTCTTCTGGTAATGTGTGCTAGACTTCCTCCCCTTCTCCGGGCTTATGATTTCTCTATACTTACTTAAGGGTTCATCTTCCACGTGGCCTCTGTGGGAAGCTACCTTCTGAGTCAGCTGCCGGTTCACCTTCATGTGGGGTGTGTTGGGAGAGGAAGGGTTTAGGAGGCTGTGATTCATTTGTAGAATCATGCCTCCCTGTACACAGAGGTGTCGCTGACAAACCACTGAAAAGCAGGCATACCGAGGTATGTTATCAATTAAGGGGTTTTTTAGCTGAGAGCAACAAAAACTGATCTTATGAGTGAGAACTAGCCCAGCCTGGTCTCAGGAGCACTGCAGTGAGACCGATTCCTGGACTTCAGTACTGAAACCCACAGTCCATCCATAATGGCCAAAACCACAGGACACAGCCTCTGATGACTCAGCTGCCATCACGTTCACATCCCCAGGAAAGAGGATCTGCTTGCTCAAGAGAGTGTTTCTGTTCTTGCAAACGCAGCAGGGTACGCCAGGAGAGCGTGGGTGTCTTCCCTGAAGCTTCATGCAGCAGAAAAGGGGTTCCTCTGAAGAAAGAAGCGGCTGTTCCCCAAAAGATGAGATGTTTAATAGGTAGAAATCGGTGGACTTTCTCTGTGGTTCCTTTGCTGAACTTGGACTTCTACTGAATCTGCCAAATTCTCTTGCCTGTCGTGACTATATTTTTGATGGAACACATATCAGCCATGACCAAATAATTCTGCACAACAGATGCTAACTAGCTCACGTTGAAGTCATGATATTGGAGTCATAAATAATAATCAGTTTGAATGGATTTAGTTCATTAGCCAAGGGTGTTGCTCTCTTTCTCTTTTTTCAACACACACACACACACACACACACACACACACACACACACACACACACACACACGCACACTTGCTTTCCAGGGCTTCCTATTTCCCACACACCCAGCTGAACAGGATGTTGCTCTCTCCGCTCTTGAATTGGTGAGCAGCTACCTCTCAGAGCTTCTTTCTACCACAGGCTGAACTCAGCAGTACCATAAAAAATTGAACAATTGTTAACAGCTGTAATAAGGTCAGACCACACAACCTGCAAATTCCTACCTAGTGCTGATGATCATATTCCTAATCGCTCAAAAAGTTGTTCTACCCAGCTGGGCATCAGTGGCTCGAGCCTATAATCCTAGCTACTCAAAAAGACTGAAATCTGAGAATCACAGTTTGATGGAAGCCTGGACAGACAAATCCAAGAGACACATATCTCCATTTAATCAGCAAAAAGCCAGAACTGAAAGCATGGCTCAACTGGTAGAGTGCCAGTTCTGAATGAGAGTTCTAGTCCTAAACACAAGGTCAGGAGTTCAAGCCCCAGTAACAGCATATGTGTACACACACACATACACACACACACATAATTGCATAATAACAATAAAGTTGCACAGATTTTAGTGGTGAAACTAAAATAATTGGTGAAACTAGGAACAAAGTTCAGATTTACACCACTGCCAATTACTCTGGTGTAAATACTCTCACCATGAGAAATTCAGACTACAAAAGTTAGGAGGAGTTCAGAACCAAAATTAAAAGAATTCCCCATGGGCTGGGAAGGTGGCTCAGTGGTAGAGTGCTTGCCTTGCATGCATGAGGCCCTGGGTTCAATTCCTCAGCACCACATAAGCAGAAAAAGCCAGAATTGGCGCTATGGCTCAAGTGGTAGAGTGCTAGCCTTGAGCTGAAGAGCTGACAGCGCCCAGGCCCAGAGTTCAGGCCCCACAACCAGCAAAAAAAAAAAAAAAAAAGAAAGAAAGAAAGAAAGAAAAAAAAAGAATTTCCCTCACACATGTCCAGTGCATTGTAGGGGTTTTATGACAATCATGTCTTTCAGTTCCCTGATATCCCTCAAAAGTAAGTACAAGTCTGATCTCCATTTTAAAGAGCAGAAAACAGGTTCAGAGAGACTAAATAGCTTTTCTAAAGTTATACAGTATACATACCTAGGGATATCAGAGGTTTATAGCTAAGTCTGTATTTTCCATACATGCCCATTGATAGATGAAGAAGATCTGGGAACCTATGCATTTCTTCCTTTTATTTGGATGAAATAAAGAAGAGTCCTGAATTTCATTTCAGTCCAATTTAATTTCAGTGTCCTTGAATTTAAAATGTTCACAAAAATGCATTTTTACCTTTCTATAGCCAGAGGGAAGTAAAGAACTTCTCTTTGCCAGGCTTGTTTCTCAGGGAAGTGAAGAATATAGAGTACCTTATAAACCTTTTGTATGAGAGGACTCAGAGATGATGGAAAGAGTTCATAGTGAGCCTCGTATTTTGGCTTAAGCTGAGCTTTTGTTACTCAGACTCTTTCTAAGCATAGAAAATGTTTTCAGGCTTCTTGTATGGTGTACTTATTCCAAGTTAAACTTACTAGGACCAGAAATCCAATATTCCCATTTTTTGAAGAGGATTCTTTATTCTGAATGAGGTGTATCTTTAACCTGGTGCAGAAATTATACTCACCAACCAGGGAGGTTCATTTTGGTTGTTACATGCAGAAGAAAAGGACTTACAGCCGCCATTTAGGGACACACACACACACACACACACACACACACACACACACACACACACACACACACACACACACACACACACACACACACTTTTATCCACTAGTTAAGATTTTATAAACAGTTGCTAGATTAAGAATAAGTCAAACCACTTTCTTGATTATTATGGTGATCAGATTAATCATGTATGCTGATATTCCATCAGTAGAGAAAATTGTAATTCTTTTTTCCTCTAGCATAAGTGTGGTGAGGGAACTCCTGCTCTGATGGCCTACTGATTTGATGGCCTTGTGTCGGAACAGCCTGAAATGGGCTACACAAGTTTTGAAAACAAATTCAGGAAAGGACAAAGAAGACAAGTGGATTCACTCATGCTAATGTCTCCAGATGGTGCTGGGCACAGAGCACAGCCCCATCCTTTGTCCTTGACATATCGTGCATATGCATGGCTCACATTTCAGAGGGCATCTGGACAAGCTCAGTGTGTTCTTGAAAATTTTGCTGCCACAGACTCCTTCCTGAGAAGTATACATCCACAAGGGAAGTTCACATCATTTCTTCTCAACTGGACTTCTGGTTGTTAATTCTTTTAGCCAGTGGAAAAGGAGGCACTAAACACTGAAGATCAGTGAGAGTTGGGGGTGTATTTGTCCACCCTGGGGGTACATCTTGTCCCAGCTACAATTCTGGATTGAACCCAGAGCTTATGGCTAACACTGTTTATCCGTTTGCACCCTGTTGCCCAAGTGTATCCACACCAGCTTCTGATGAACAGTTTCCATGACAACCAGAGTAACACAACTAGTCTGCTACCTCTCAACTGCAGAGATGAAAAGATAGAGGAATTATAAGGTAAATTAAAAAAAAGCTAATCTTCAACACAGGAGTTAAAAAGGAATTACAGTTTAACAATTCATAACTATTTAATACCAACATCCAAAACTAAGTGGTAAAATTTTATCCAATCTTTCTTCTTTGTATATATTTTTATTGTAAAAATACTGTACAGGGGGGTTACAGTTACATGAGTAAGGTAATGAGTACATTTCCTATCAAGCATTGTTACCTCCTCCTTTGTTTTCTCCTACCATCCCTTCCCTCCCTACCTCCCTAACTTCTCCCTCCTTACCCCCCCCCAAGTTGAAAAATTCGTTTTCAACATAGTGTCTTCTACATGTCATTGTTACAATGGGTTATCCTGTAACTTTATTTTAGCATTTTATTATTTCCCTTCCTATCCTATCTTTCATGGCAAGTATTTTTTTTGCATATATACCAGAAGATCTCTCTTCTTTCTTTTGTCAGTGTATGCAACTTTCTATAAGGCAATAACCTAAAATAATATTTCATAAGGATTCTTTAAGAAGTCATAAGTCCTTGATATAAGGAACAGAAAATAAAAAACTACAAATTCTCAAAGAACTAGTAGTCCTCAGAATTTTTTCCTCTAATTTTGTCAGCTTCCCCAAGCTCCCTGGTTCTTTCTTCTTTCCTGACATTGACTGATAATTGATAGAAGAAAGATAAGCAAGGTAACTGATGATGTAGATAAAAAGAGTAATGGTCAGGAAGATGGTTTTAGAATACTATTTACTACTGCTTTTCAAAACTTACCTAATTAGTTATAAAAGCTCTTTGAAAACTCTTAGGCCACCGTTCATTGCCTGACTTATTTATTCGCTTAACTGGTATTTTTATTCACAGTTACTGTACCAGATATACAGAAAGAAATATAATAGACAAGTTCTCATAGAGAAAGACTTTAGTACCTCTGTTTGACATTTAGAAATATAATTATTTATAAGAAAACTCCAATCACAGAAACCAGGTGAATTTCTTCTAGGTATGAAAACACAACTGTAAACAGTTAAAGGTGTACTCATATAACTTTAAAGAAAATTAATCCAGTTTGAATCCTCAAGTCAGGGATGTTGTAGATTCATCATCAAAAAGTGTTTAATAAGCCAGGCACTGGTAGTTCACGCCTGTAATCCTAGCTGCTCAGGAGGCTGAAATCTGAGGATTGTGATTCAAAGCCAGTTGGGGCAGGAAAGTCTGTGAGTCTCTTATCTCCAATAAACCACCAGAAAACTGCAAATAGAGCTGTGGCTCAAAGTGGTCGAGGGCTAGCATGAGCACAAAAGTTCAGGGACACAGTGCCCAGGTCTTGAGTTCAAGCCCCACAATTGACAAAAATAACTAAAAAATGTTTAATAACTAAGCCTCCATTTAACACTCCTGTATTTTTCTTTTTCGTTGACTTAAATATGCTTTATTTTCTTTAAGAAGTTGTACAAGGGGGTTTCAGTATAACATGTCCATTGTACACATTAACATATGTAGAATGCCTATTGATCAGTCACCCTTCCCATCATTCTCCACTTCTCCCAACTATCCCAGCCACCCCAACTGTCTCATCAAGGCTCCCAGTTCCATTTTCATATATGTACCTTAGTATTACAACTGTATTCACCCAACATTGCCTTTTCATTTGCCCAACCCTCCCCCCCCCATAGTCATTCCTGTATTATTCTCCCCACATTTCAATCATGGAACCACCAAAGTAATTTTTAACCTGCTTAAGAGTTTGTCTTCCCTGCTGTTTCCTCTGAACTCTTTGAAACAAGATAGTACTTTAATAATCAAAGCGGTTTCTCAATATATGAAAAAGTTCATAGTAGGTATTCAATAAAATCTTGCTCAGTATTGTTGAATATTGTAGATAATTCCAGAATAGCCAGGCTAAGAGCACTTAAGAACTAGTAGTGCCTGAATTGTGGGACAATCTGCAATTCATTTCCAAACAATAAATCTTGGCATACAAATTTCAGAAATTAATTTGTGTTGTTCTTTTATACGCACTCTACAAGTAATTATCATTAGCCTAGCTTGGTATTGCCTTCTGAGACAGTTTGTTTCAAGTAGCATATTCCCTAAAGAGCAATGCTAAAACCATCTTGGTGCTTCTGTTGTGTTTAATGACATCTTTGTGATTTGTTCTAACTTCTGATGGATGTTTGAAATAGCTTGGATAAATTACAGTTATCAACTATATAAAAAGTAAATAAATGGCATAAAAAGCTCAGCATACTTGTTAATTAGGAAGTGACAAATTGCAAAGGAGTTAATATCACATGTTTTAAATACCCAGATATTAATGTGTACTTGTAAGTGGGTTGCCACCTGGGTTAATAAGCTTTCTATCACCATAGTAGATATGTGAAAACAACATAATTTTTTTGGCTCACCATTTTGGAAGTTCCAGTCCATGATCAGTTTATTCAATTGTTTTTAGGCCTGGGGCAAGCCAGCCCAGCCAGACAGGAGTATGGGGTGAAGTAAGAACTCATGGCCAGGATGTGAACAAGAGGAAGAGGAAGGAACTGGAACCTCCCTCTCCCTTTCAAATACGTGCCCTTAAAGACGTGAACACCTTTGCCTAGACTCTAGCTCATAAAGATTCAACCTCCTTCCAATAGTACTAAGGCCTTTGGCAACTTTCCAGATCCAAACTATAGCACCAGTGTAGTGATAGTCCTTCTGAATGTGGGGACAGGGGTATTGCTCTCCTTTGGTTTGCTTGCTCTCAAGTATGAAATTGCCTTTACCTCTAACTTTATATGATATAGAAGATTGTGGTAGACAACAAGAATCATCAAAGTCTGGGGAGACAATAGAAAGGAAATAGCTACATTGCACAAGGTCAGGATCTCTGTGGTTCCTGACTTACACCTGCTTTTTGCCTAAGATGCAGCTGTCATTCATGTATTCCAGGAGAAGTAATTTCATGCTTCCGGCATTGTTTTAGCCATCTTATGTCTCCAAGCCTCTCTCTCTTGGTTTGTAAAAGGGAAAATGGTTTTCCCTCATGGCAAACTAAAGACCTGCCTTCCGAGTCTTCATTTCTTAGCACTATATTGCTTTCTTTTCCCACTATTAAACACCTGGATACTTATCTCTTTGAAAGATCTTTTAGGTTTACCCATCACAGTATGATTTAATCCTCAGTGGACAATCACATAAAAGTATAGCATCAGCCAGACATGCCTGTAATTCTAGCTACTCAGGAGGCTGAGATCTGAGGATCCCAATTCAACATCAGCCCAGGCAGGAAAGTCTGTGAGACTTTTATCTCCCATTAACCACTTAAAAAACTGAAAGTGGTGCTGTGGTTCAATTGGTAGAGTGCTTGCCTTGAGCTGAAGAGGCCAGGGACAGTGCCTAGGTCCAGAGTTCAGGCCCCATGATTGACAAAAAAAAAAAAAAAAAAAAAGTTTAGTATCACCACTATTTTTAAAATCATGCCTATGTTGGTCTGAAATATAATCAGATATACAAATTTTATTTTAATCTTTCCTCATTGAATATTCATAAACTTTGGAGGTTTAGTCTTATTTATATCAGTTTATCACACACCAAGTAATCTAGGCAAAGCAATTTTCTAGGCACCATGATTATAGAAATATGTTTAAGAGCTGAGCACCAGTGGCTCATGCCAGTAATCCTAACTACTCAGGAGGCTGAGAACTGAGGACTGCAGTTTGAAGCTAATCCCCTAGTCCATCAGACTCATATCTCCAATTAACCACCAAAAAGCGGGAAGTGGAGCTGTGGCTCAAGTGGTAGAGTGCTAGCCTTGAGCACAAAAGCTCAGGGACAGCACCCAGGCCCTGAGTACAAGCTCCAGGACTGGCATACCACACACACACACACACACACACACACACACACACACACACACACACACACACACACACACACACACACACACACACACACATGTTTAAGTTGAAGTCCTGAGACACAATCTTGCTATGCAGCCTAGGTTGGCCTTGATTTGACAATCCTCCTGTTTCTGCCTCATGAGTATGCAGGGGTCCAAAACATGTGCCACCACTTCTGGCTTGTATGCTTGTTTTGAATGGGAGAAATACTTGCTATGAACGGTTGATAACTAGCAAAATTGATGATCACATATACAGATGCACTCATAGAAAAAAATCATTCATTAACGCAGGTGAAACAGTTAAGAGTGTCCAGATCAGACAGCACTTCATTGTTAAGCTGGCATTTGGATTCGATTTTAAGTGATAGGTAAAATTTCAATATACAGCATTCCTGATGGAGGGTGGTGAGAAGGAAGTGAGCATGCTCAGGTGGAACGGAGCTACCCAGGTCAGCCACTGGCCCTGCCATGGGTGATAATGGATAGAGATGTAAGAAGGGAGCAGCTACCAAGGGTCTTAAATACCTCCCAGTAAACTTGCATAACTTTTCTACCAGAAAGGGAGAGAAGAAACTGCTGAGTTAAAACTTTAGATTACCAGAAAGGTGACTGAACATGATGTAACCCTGTAGGGTTTTCTGGTTTGTTTTGTCTGTTAGACTAGTGTTTTCCATGTTAATGGCAAGCAAGGTGCTGGGCAGATGGAATTCCTAGAGCAAATGAGCTGGAACATCTGACATCTTCTAACAAGGACCATGTACTATGGCAGATGGTCGTAAATATTGGGTTTTAGGGATGGTCCTAAGCAGGTTTTTGAGATGGGAAGGATGAGTTTAAGTAGGAATTTCCTCTAAGAGTTTTCCTAAGAGTCATGCTCAAGTGATTTGAGGTGTGGTGAGGGACAGGAAGAAAGTCATTCCAGATTTTGCACTAGTTAGAGAGTTGCCAGTCCAGGTAGTGAGGATTCTCTGAGGATCTCATTCTTACATCTTAACTTTTACTTTTCTCTATTCCACCCCACCATGCCCATCAATGGCCTAGCATATGGCAATTGCAGTGGTGTTTGCTCATCCGGCCGATAGATTACTATGCCACCAAAGAAAAGCGGAAATTTTCTAGGAGAGGAGATACACGCATGTGCTTTTTCCTTGTAAGGGTAGCAAATGCCTGGCCCTCAAAAGACATTAAGTACATGACAAGATAATGATGGGGAATTTTGAGTGACATAATCAGACCTTAGCAATTACATTGGTGGCTTGTGATCTGCTATGGACTAAACGTTTGCGCCTTCCTCCAAATATATTTGTTGAAGCCATAATCCCTAAATTCAATGGTATTTGGAAATGGGGGCCTTCAGAAGTGACTTTGATTTAGATGAAATTGTGAATAGTCTCCATGATAGGACTAGAGTACTTACAAAATAAGGAAGGAACACGAGGCCTCCCTCTCTGTCCCTCTCTGACCTGCTTCCTTTCCTTCTTCCTCTCTTCTTCCTCTCTCTCCTTCCCTCTCTGTGCGTATGTGCTAGGGAAAGGCCTTGTAAGAACACCTGTAGAAAGAGGCCCCCTCCTCAAGATCCTGCTCATGCCGGCACCTCCATCTCAACTTCCTGCCTCAAAATCCATGAGAAATAAATGCGTGTTGTTTGAGCTAATCAGTTTGTAGTCATTTGCTAGAGCAACCTAAATGAAGACATTATCCATTTTGATATACAGGAAATAGTCTAAGATGTAGTTTGGTTGATAAATAGAGGTTCCAGAGTTTTTTGGTTGTTTATGGTCCACAGGGAAGAGTTTTGGGAAATTAGGACTAATCCAGGCACTCTGAATGGTGCCAAGGATTAGGAAGAGCAGACTGGAGGGAATTCTGTGGGGAGTGGGAAGCAAATTCCACAGGCCATGGCCAGCAATGCAGACCCAAGTTGGGAATTTTGGTTCAAATGACTAGAAACAACTGGCCCTTAGTCCTCCTCACAACTCAGCTCTTCATAATTCTTCACTGTATCAATCCCAGGATAAATAATCAAACAGAAAAGGGAGCACCAACCTCTAGCAGCTGCCAAGTTATCCAGGAAATAATACAACTCTGTTTGGCCTGGATCTCCTTCTCCTTTCTCTCAAGTGTCCCAACACACATCGGCCCCTCATGTTGATCCTGGAAACAGCAGTCCTCTCTTCTTCCATCATGAAGGTATGATTTCGTGAGAGGAGGACTATTTCCTTGATGCACCTCTACCAGCAGAGCTATGTCCCCTGCCCCCGCATCTCCAGAACATATTGGTTGTTTTTAGGTAAGTCCTTCCTTCCTTGAGGAAAGAATGGGCTGCCAGTTTGTGACAAACACTGGAGGCAATTCCTTGAGTCTTCTTTAAAAACATGTTTCTGGGAGGGTGCCAACTCCATTTTATAGGGATAGCAGGGCTGCAGATGGAACTTGGAAATAAATGATTGCTTTGGGCCAACTCCACAGACAAACGATGAGCTAATTTCTACTCAGTAGGAGTGTTATGTATTTGCTGGTCAGAATCTGCCAAAAAGTTCAAGTTTATATGCTTAGAGCTCTAGATCTCCTTATGTCTATCTGGCTTCATTCAGTGTTGACATAGCCCATTTCTTTGTGCCTAAGGCTGAGCACTGTGGGGTCTTTTACTTCTAGCAGAGGTAGTGATCAAGCTAATGAAGGAATACTGGAAGGAGGTAAAAGTCCACTGAAGTTGAGCATAAAACATTGTGTGGTGTGATGTGTGTGGGTACGTGTATTCACATTTCATTCTTCTTCTTTGTGGATTACATTGATCTTTAGTTGCATTTCCATTTATAAAATGCCCTGCCCATCTCTCCCTATCTCTTTTTATGAATTCAGGAGAGTTAAATTTCCATTATCACCTAGACAAAAATATAATGAGTTTAGGAGACTCCTCAAAACCACAGTAATATTTTCTTGAACCAAACGTGTATGCTTTCGAATAGTTTCGAAGTAGTTTGTGTTTCTGGTCATTTTCAAAACAAAGAAGCCAGGTTTCTAAAGAGCTAACCAGCCAGAAGAATAAAACAGCTGTATGTTAGAAAAACAAACCAAATTTTATTTAAAACAGCTTTTAAAAAGGCTGGGAAGGTGGCTCAGTGGCAGAGTGCTTGCCTTGCATGCATGAGGCACCACTCAAGTGGTACCACTCAAGTGGTAGAGCGCTAGCTTTGAGCTGAAGAGCTGAGGGATAGCTCCCAGGCCCAGAATTCACGACAAGCAAAAACAAACAAACAAAACAGCTTTTAAGATGTGTATTTTAGGGGCTGGGAAGGTGGCTCAGTGGTAGAATGCTTGCCTTGCATGCATGAGGCCCTGGGTTCGATTCCTCAGCACCACATAAGCAGAAAAAAGCCGGAAGTGGCACTGTGGCTCAAGTGGTAGAGCGCTAGCCTTGAGCTGAAAAGCTGAGGGATAGTGCCCAGGCCCAGAGTTCAGGCCCTATGACTGACAAAAAAAAAAGAAAAGAAAAGATGTGTATTTTAAGTAACATAGAATTTACTTGTTTTTAAGCAAGCAGTTCAGTGATTTACAGACATATGCAACCATCACCATAGTCCACTTCAGAACATTTTCTTCTCTTCAAAAGGCAAACTCCATGGGCTGGGAAGGTGGCTTAGTGGTAGAGTGCTTGCCTAGCATTCATGAAGCCCTGGGTTCGATTCCTCAGTACCACATGCACAGGAAAAGCTGCAAGTGGAGCTGTGACTCAAGGGGTAGTGTGTTAGCCTTGAACAAAAAGAAGCTCAGAAACAGTGCCCAGCGCCTGAGTTCAAACCCCAGGACTGGCAAAAAACAAAAAGCAAACTCCCCCTAGTTAGCTGTCCTCCCCCTAGTCCCCAACGTTAAATAATCACTAAATAATGCTTAGGTCCCAACTTTAAATGACCCTCTATTTTTCATCTTCAAATAAGAATGAATCTATGTTCTATTTTTCTCTTACGGACTTTAATCTTAATAGTGTCAGATAATATCTGGCCTTTTGTGGCCAGTGTTTTTCACTTGGCATATTTTTAAGGTTCATCAATGTTTTCTGTTTCACTACTTTATTCCTTTCTATGGCTGGATAATATACCATTGAATAGATATACCACAATTGGTGTTATCTTATGTGTGTTAGTTTGTGTATGTTTGGGTTACTTCCACTTTGAGGCTATTACGAATAAGTCTACTCTGTACAAGGTTCTCACGTATGCTTGATGTTAACATTTTTGTTGTCAACTCTAATAAAGATTTCATTTGTCAAATTACTCTTCCATCTAATTTCTTTGTCAGATGTCATGGATATTGTTGGTGCCCTGTCCAATCAATACAAAATAAGTAATTGAATGAATGACTAAATAAGTAAGTAAATGTGTGAGGATAGATAAATCACTGCAAAAAATTCAAATAGCATGTAAATTCTGTACTCTCCAGGAGGTAGATCACAACTTTCCACTCTTTAGATATGGGCTACACGGTCTGACTTCCTTTTTAAAAAAATACAGTATGGAAAATGTGAGTTAAAGAACAACTTCATAGGGTAGAAATCTAAGTTAAAAGCCATATCTCAATTGGTAATCACCAGTATACTATCAACAATGATAAATCACAAAATCATATGAAGCCCTGATCAGAAGACACAAGGTAGCATGTATTTGTGTGCTTTTCCTCCTGAAAGCATAGAACCCAAGTCCAGTCCTGAGAAAGTTCAATTTGGGGGGCATTCTACAAAATGCTTAATGGTTACTCCTCAAAGCTGTCAAGGTCATTGTAAAGGGAAATCCTGAGGAAGTGTCACCACCAAGACGAGGGTAAGGAACCATAATGTGGTGTCCTACAGAAGCTCTTGGAATAGGAAGGGACGTTAGCGGGAAAGAATGAGGAAAGCTGAATAAAATACAAACTTTAGTTTGTTAATAATGTATCACTCATAGTTTGTGGGGACACATCTCTCATATCAGTGTATGATGTAATACTAGGGGAAGCTGATGTGGGGCTTTTGAACCTCTGTATTTCTCTGTAAATCTAAAAATGATATAAAGACATCCCTTTCAACACATGGTTCTTTGGTTTCGTGATTCTTATTCTCTTTTGAAGGCATCCATTTCTTGTCAGCCAGAGAATCTTAGAGTGCAGCCTGTAGCAACTTTTCCAAAACAAAGGAGTCAACTCTATGAAGCCAGAGAAGTAGCCGAAGGTCAGTGGCTGGGACCTGGGCATCCCTCCACTGCGCATCTCCCCATGTCACCAGGGCCAGCTCAAAAGTCTCTGTAAGTGCCCTTTTGCTCACAAAGCTGTGAATGAGCAGTTTGGAATGGGTGAATAGGGAAATCTCCTCAGGCTAGACTTCCCACTTGTTTGGGCTGACAATTTGTGGAATTAAAATCTCTGAACGTTTTCTTTCCCAGTCATCCCACATTGTTCCCATTAGCATATCCTGTGAATCCACATGAATCTAGTCACTTCTCACATCTGGCCCTGCTATTGCTGTGGTCCAAGAACCAGTGTCCCAGTTGGACACTCACATCTGTAATCCTAGCTACTTAGGAGGCTGAGATCTGAAGATCGTGGTTCAAAGAAAGCCTGAGCAGGAAAGTCTATGAGCCTCTTACCTTCAATTAACCACCAGAAAAGCCAGAAGTGGAGCTGTGGTTCAAGTGATAGAAAGCTAGCTTTGAGCAAAAAGGCTCAAGGCCAGCATGCAGACCCTGAGTTCAAGCCCTAGGAATGGCACACACACACACACACACACACACACACACACACACACACACACACACACACACACACACACACACACACACACACACACACACACACACACACACACACACACACACACACACACAGAGGAACCAGTATCCCTCTTAGGATTTTATACTCTCCAACTCTTTGTATCTTTCTCTCTTTAAATCTATCTTACTTTCTGATGCAGCAATCAGATTGTCTTCTCAAAACAAAAGTCAAATTGTGTCACTTGTCTGAATAAACCACTTATTTTTCTCATTTCGCTCACTAGAAAGAACAGCCTTCTTTCAAAGCATTTGAAGTCTTATGTAAGCCTTCCACTTCTTTCTCACCTCACTTCCAAATCCTCCCAGCTACTCCAAGCATACCAGCCTTCATCCCTTCTGATCTCAGGACCTTTGCATTGGTATTTGCCTGCATAAAATGTTGTCTGAGCTGGTTACACAGCCACTCACTTCATTCTGCTTGTTTCCAGGTTTTTATCTTCTACGGATTACAAGGAACTTTCAGGAATAGGGCTCTGTGTTATTCATTTTTTTCCCAACCCCTAGAATGGTGCCTGAAACATAGTAGCTTCTCTGGACAGTATTTATGGAGTCCATTTTTCTTTTTCAGTCATGGGGCTTGATCTCAGGGCCTGCGTGCTGCCCCTGAGCTCTGTGCTGAATGCTAGAACTTTGAGCCACAGCACCACTTCTGGTTTTTTTGGTGGTTAATTGGAGATGAGTCTCATGGACTTTCCTGCCTGGGCGGGCTTTGAACCTCAATCCTCAGATCTCAGCCTCCTGAGTAGCTAGGATTACAGGTGTGAGCCACCAGTGCCTGGCTTTGTGAAGTTCATTTGAGTCAACAAAATAGTGTACTAAGGACATGGACTGGAAGGTTGCTGAAAGTCTTATTTTCTCATTGTAGAATCTTGTACAATGTATGCGAGTTTCTTCATCTTTCAATAACTATATTGCTAAACAGTATATTATCTTCAGGTCATCTATTGGGAGCTAATTGAGCTGAAGTTCAAATCCAGTTAGGCAATGCTAGTCCCAGAGACCTCTACTGCAGATGCTGTGCCAGACTGAAAAAACAAGTTTGAAAGGATTAATCATAATTTGAAAAATGAAGAATCACTTAAGTGATTTTACATTCAGGGCAAGAAAATCACAGAAGACAAGATGTCAGCAATATAGAATGCTATCTGAAAATTGGCCCTTTAGAAATATACTGAGCTGGTTCAAGATAGAAAACTTTCATGGCAGAGAGAGAGGGAGGGAGAGGGAGAGAGAGGGAAGGAGAGAGAGGGAGAGAGAGAGAGACAGAGAGAGAGAGACAGACAGATAGAGAGAAGTAAAGACAATAGGAAAGAAAAAACCCAGCAGAGGTGAAGTTTCTGGAAGCAGAACTTGCCTGTAGCAGGGACTTGTGTTACAGTTCCTCCAGTTTGCTTCTACTTCCTGCTCGCTGGTCAATAAATCAGAGCTAGAGCTATAGAAAAGTGGGATGAGCTGCTGGAAAATTCTGTTTCCTCACAATCTACAGCCTGGCAAAGGTTCCTAATCTCTTGCCTTAGTATTGCCAAAAAAAATCCTCAACGGAATTTGTCATGACTTTAGACATTTGCTATCAGTAAATGGTTATATACACATATACATATAGAGATAGGTATATATGCATGCAGGTACACACACACACACCACACACACACACACACACACGTTGCTTTCACCTTGCTCAGAATTGCAGGCATCAGGAGAATTGCCCTGCCTCTCATTACAAAGATAGAATTTTAAGGACCATCGATGACAGTGACAAATCTTAATTAGACATTGAGAAAGTGATGATCCACATTGAGCTGATTCTGATTCTTTCTGATGAGACTATTTTCTTAACAAAAGCTGTTCATATTTTCCTAAACATTGAGCTAAATTAAACTACAGGAAAGAAACATGGGTTTGTGATTGTATGTAGGAATTTAAAAATAAATGTGATATATGTATGTGTGTCCATATATGTCATATCTATCTATCTATCTATCTATCTATCTATCTATCTATCTATCTCTATATCTATATATATATATACACACAATACATGCACGTGTACTTGTTTTATTTCTGCTTTTAAGATGGAACAAAGAGCCGGGTACCGGTGGCTCATGCCTGTTATCCTAGCTACTCAGGAGGCTGAGATCTGAGGATCACAGTTCAAAACCAGCCCCGGCAGGAAAGTCCATGAGACTCTTATCTCCAATAAACTACCAGAAAACCAGAAGTGGTGTTGTGGCTCAAGTGGTAGAATGCTTGCTTTGAGCTGAGGGATAGTGCCCAAGCCCAGAGTTCAAGCCCCATGGCTGACAAAAAAAAAAATTGAAGAAAGGAATGAGTAAACATACTTTGTGGTATTTCTCCTGCTATGTCAAGTTTGCAGTCCTGGAGATTATATATGAAGCAAAGACAAGGTAACTTTGAGAGGCACAGGAAAGACAAATGAGTTAGGGAGTTCAGGATCTGAGAAATGATACATGGTTAATTCCTATGTTGTCTTCTTATTTTGGGTACAGTACTTCAGAGTCAGAGCTGAACAAACTGGCAATCAAGAACTGCTTAAGGGCACAGAAAAACAAACAAACCACCAAAAAACCAACAACAAAGGCTTGCTTGTCTCTCCTCAAAGGACAAAAGGGCAGCCTAGCAGATCAGAGGATGATTAGACAGGAAACACCACAGAAAACCAGTGATCTCACCCCACCTATGTCAGCAGAGGATCCGTGTGGAGCCCAGATTCTCCTTCCAACAAGCCATCATGATGTGCTCCTTCTCTTTTTCCCAATGGGAAAATCAAATGGGAGCTAGAACGTTCTGTCTTCCAGGTGGTCCTGAAGGACCCTTCCTTGTTCTCTGGGATGGTTTCAGAAGAGGCCTAGTGAGGCGTGTGGCCTCTTGTATGGCGTGGTTCTGAAGAGCTTCTCATCAGCAGAGGAATGAGGACAGACAACAATGCCTCTCAGCCATGGGATCCAGGGGAGGCCAGGAGGTAACCAGAACTCTTATTCCTGCCAAGATGTACCTTGAAGCAACCTAGTTTGGCAAAAGGTGGCCAAAGGGTTCCTCTCACCCCCACTAGAATTAAAAGATGGTAGCCCTACTCCCCTTTTGGAGTAATGTCAGAGAAGGCCAGGGGTGATACCATGTTTAAAAGAGAGACTCAAAACACAGTATCCCAAATATCCAGTTACAACTAAATATCCCTTATACCAAGAACTAAGAGATTCTCAACTGAATAAAAGAAATCAATAATGCCAACAAACGACAGAGATGTCAGAAGTATCTGACAAAGATTTTAAAGGAGACACTGAAATAAACCATTCAGTGAGCAATTAGGAGCACACTTGAAGCAAAACCCAAATTATCAATACCAACCAAAAAAGAGCTAAAAAGAACTTGGGAATAAACATTGTTATTAAGCACTGAAAATTTTTTTTACCAAAATCAAAATAAACTCAGGCTTTGTTTTAACTGACTTGAATTTTACCATCAATAAGACACAAGTTGAGAGTAGAGACAAGTGGCATCCAGTCTTGGTTCCTGGAGTTTAAGGAGTCAGAAGGAAGGGATTTGCATAAAGCCTAGTCTGGACTGAGTGAGTGCTCACCAGGCCAAGAGCAGCTAATGAACCAAGAAGTCCAGAAGGGAAAGCAAGGCCAGAGTTGGAGAGTTCTACTTATCCAAAAGATCTGGGGTGGTACACAATCTCCAATTAAGCAGCCTGGGGTTGGTTCAGGGTGGCTAAGCAAATGGGCGGGGTTCTAGGAGAGAAGATGCTACAGAGTACTCGAGGATCCAGCACAGGCAAGCAATTTAGTAATAGCAACAAAACAGGTCAGACAATGGATTAATTGGGAGATGGAGAGAAGAGGAGGGAGGCTGGCTGGAGTTCTTCCCTTTGTTGCAGAAGCTAATAAAAGCTAGGTTGTTCTAAAAGAGGCACAGGCAGAACAGGAATGTGGGGAAGATAATGTATGCTAAATCATTAAACTATGTAAATGCCATGTAATTAAGGGTAGAGGTGTCTTTGATGTTAAAGCCACTCAAAATCTTCCATACACATACAATCATAGCTTGTCACGCTGTCATTCAGAGGTGGTAATGAGGAGAAAATCTGATAGCCCCCATGGTGTCTCAACTCTCCAGGCCATGTCCATCAAATCCTGGCCATCTGATTTCTCATATCAGTTTCTCATATTCCATCGTACATCAGTGCCATCTCATCTTAATGAGGAGGCTTGTGCTTTTAGCTCCCAGGAGGTGGCAGCAGGACGTGGTAGATGGGGATAGAGAATATGCAGAGGGCTAACAGATGAGATGAACACCTCTTAGTATCTATGGTGTCCTATCACTTTATTACCCACTGTTGAACCCCCACTAAGTGATCACTAATGGTGACCATAGTTTATTGTTTATTGTTGGTGGTGTACTTCCTTGTTTTTGCAGGACTAGTTGTATTTACTCTTCTACAAACATCTACACACGCATACATACACACACTCACACACACACATTGTATATCATATGACAGGTGAAAGGAAGAATTTAGATATAACTTACACCCTAATCTATGTCATATATCAAACTATGCCTGATGAATTGAAATCTCCATGCTAATAAAAAGGAATGAAAGAAAATGCAAATCATTATACAACAAGAAAGCTTCCCCCCCCAACCCCCCCTCACACCACTTCTGGGGCTTGAGATCTACCACTTGAGCCACAGAGCCACTTCTGGCTTTTTCTGAGTAGTTTATTGGCGATAAGAGTCTCATGGACTTTTCCTGCCTGGGCTGGCTTTGAACCATGATCCTCAAATCTCAGCCCCCTGAGTAGCTAGTATAATAGGCACGAGCCACCAGCACCTGGTTAAGAAAGCTATTTCTAAAAATAGGAAGAGCCGGGCGCCGGTGGCTCACGCCTGTAATCCTAGCTACTCAGGAGGCTGAGATCTGAGGATCGCGGTTCAAAGCCAGCCCGGGCAGGAGAGATGGTGAGACTCCTATCTCCAATAAACCACTAGAAAACCAGAAGTGGTGCTGTAGCTCAAGTGGTAGAGCGCTCGCCTTGAGCTGAAGAGCTGAGGGACAAGCACCCAGGCCCAGAATTCAAGCCCCACAACCGCAAAAAAAAAAAAAAAAAAAAAAAAAAAAAAAAAAAAAAAAAACACTTAAAAATAGGAAGATAAAGATAAAAAAGGAAATATATAATAAAGTGGTTCAATTAATATATTAGCAAAAAAAACTTTTGAAAGCCTTGGTTAAAATAAATAAAAGAACTGTAATGTATAGAGATTGCATTCTAGAATATAATACATAGAATTCTGACACATCAATATGAAAATGCTTGGTTTTTAATAGTTCCTCACTCACATGCTGTCTCTCTGAGGATTCTGGGTTAAATTCACAAATTAGAGTTTTCAAAAAAGAGGCACTAAAGAGAATAGCAATGAACATGGGTCAGTGCTCTATGCATTACCCAATTAAATGCAAATAAGACAACCGCAGGACACATTGTGGTGAATGCCTAGCAAAATGCCAAAAATTCAAATAATTTTAAACATATCTGGTGGACTTATAAGTTGGTATAATCATTATGGAAAGAAATTGGGATGATTAAAATTTTGTTCACCTTTGAAATAGCAATTCTACTGCTAGTAATTAACCATGAGTAAATTATCATAACTTTATTAAAAATACCAACTTTATCCAAAACATTTTTTCTAATGGAAAAAATTCAAATATCCTCAGAATAAGGGACTCAATTATGGTATACCCATAAGATAAAACAAACAAAAGCTTGAAGAATACATTTTCAGAAAATACCTGATGTGAGATATACAAAATACAAGATATTTTGGTTTTACAAAAGCAATATGTAAAACTCTCCTTTTTTTGTTTGTTTAAAAGAAAATTCATGTGTAGAAATAAAGCAAGCAATATTCAAGTATCACGTAAGGATGACTACCTTCAGTAGTGGAATTAAAAAGTAATTAAGCCCCTGTGTTTGGCTTTTCTACTATGTTATATGGCATTTTCTTCAATTAACATATATTCTGTGGGAAAATATTTAAGTGGGGTTTAAAGGAGTTGGCACCCAGCATGAGCAGATAAAATAGGCTGTCCTCTTTGTAGAACTTGTCACCTCTTTACAAAGGAGGAAGATTATCTTGGCTGACATTCTTGAAGACCACTCAATCTCAGGTTGCAAATCTGCCCTTCATCAGAAGCAAGCCCAGACTGCAGAATTTCAAAACAAAAGTGAGTGAAGATTTTCTCTTCCGGGTTCAGAAGTACAAATACCATGTTTTGCGAGGGAGCGGGGAAAGAGGGGAGATAGAAAGAGGAAAAAAATAAACCCCAAGACACAAAGGCTACTGCCATATTTTAGTCTACAGATTCAGAGAGAAATATTCAGCCCAGGAAAGACACTCCCTTGGTCTTTCACTATGAATTTCTTATAGAACTTTAGGTTGCTAGAGGTGGTAGTTGGGGCAGAGGGTAAGATTGGAAACTGAAGGGGGTTGATAACGTTCCGTTTGGTTGGTTTTCACCTAAATAGCATGAAGCCAAAAGAAAAAAAAAAAAAAAAGAAAAGAAAAAAAATCCATAACGAATTGGCTCTGTTGGAAGGGGAAATGCTCTAGGGACTTTTTTTTTCTTTTCTTTCTTCTTTAAAGTGCAGAAGGCACTGAGACATGACTCTGTCCTGAAGGGCAGTATTTGTGTCCCAGCCAATTCTCTCTTGGACAGAGTTGCTGTGAGAATAGCTACTGAGATTAGCATGGAGTGACCAACACTATATTTGCATCTGAAAGTGGCTGAGGCAGCATTTCTACACCAGGAGATGGCCTTGAATCAGTGCAGTCTGAGGACTCCTGTCTCCAGAACAGAGAGACTTCTGATTTTTGTACTACTTATCCAAGAAATCACTCCTATCATGCATTAAAAAACCTATCCATCCAGGGATCAATCATGTTTATTCCTCAATTTCTTGCTGTTTACTTGAACATCTCTCTCTTACTGCATGTTTGATTTGTTCCACTTCATTCACCAGACAGGGAATGTGGTCTTATATTCTTCTATTTCATCATTTGAAAAATATGTGAAGGAAAATTTTTTAAAAAGAAAAGAAAATGTGTGAAAGAGAAGCAGTCCTTGAAGTTTTACAGATTACATCTCTCTAGCCCAGGGAATCTGATTGATTTGTTTTTTTTCTCCTTGAAGATATAAATGCAGAGCCTGACTGTGCTGTGAATCTTCTGCATTATTCTCATACAAGACTCTTTCGTTTGTGTGTGTATGTATGTGTGTGTGTGTGTGCGCGCGCGCACGCATATGTGTGTAGTAGGGGTAAAATAGGAGAGCAAAGGAATAGAATTCCACTTTTTTCTCAGGGAAGGAGGAAAGCTTGAAGGAGGAAAGTTTTCCCAGGCTTCTTGTGGGTCTCCAGGGAAGACTGAATTGCATAATCTCACAAATATGTGAGAACAACCCCCGTCTCTATAAGCTCTGATAATATATAGTCAGGGGATTAGAGACACCGAGAAACATATGTGCTGTTTCCTGACCCGAGCACAATTAAAGATCCTGATTGCAAAACCTAAGTGCTTTAAGACCAAAGAACTAGAGACAGGGGAAATTTAATTCACCACTACAGAATCCTCCCACCACCTGGCTTACATTTATAATAGCTACCAGGGGAACCCAGAGGCACATACTGTGTCTTCCATTGCTGTGTAAACTCAGAAGGTCCATATTAGAAATCTAGCCCTTTATTCTGATGGAGATTGAATCTGTAGGTAAAGACAACTTTTAACATGGCTGTTTAATAGATTTCCTTTGATGAGGCCTAAACCTAATTTCTGGATAGTTGATTCTTTTTTGTTGTTGTTTGGACTTAAAATGTGTTGGTTATCTGCTGTTGATCAGCAAGGCGGGGCTAAGAACAGAAGGATTGAGCTTGGGGCTCTTGGTAACTGCTCAGAAAGCCTAAACTACATAGTCCTAGTGGAGACCCAGCCCCACCAATAGGAAGGAGAATGGATGTCTGGCATAGCAACCTTGGAAGGAAGATCAAAGCAGAAGCAGGGTTATAATAAATCAAACACTTGTTTATTTGGGCTCTAGTGGTGTCATGTACTGTTTTAGAGCCATACACTGGGCATGAAATGATAAAAGAGGACTCAGTTCTTGCCTTTAAAAACATCACAATGTGTAAGCTGAGCATAGTAGTCCACACCTGTAATCCTAGCACTCTGGGGGATATGGCAGGAAGAAAACACAAATTCAAGGCCAGCCTGGTCTACATAGTAAATTCAAGGATAGCTTGTGCTACCAAGTGAAAAAAAAAAGTCAGAATCCAATGGTGGATATACATAATGATTAATACATACTATCTTATAGGGATGGAGAATGTCTTAAAAACTTCACCAGCAGAAGTCGTGATCCAAAAAGAAACTTTACCTGGAATTATTATAAAGGTCCCCTCTCCTCACCCCTAGCTGAGTGGTGTCTGAAATTGGTGTACCCTAGGAAAATCACAAAATAATTATGCAGATACAGAAATAAAACACTACAAAACTGTGTTTAGGTTTTTTAATGTATCCTTTAGAATTTTCCTTACATTTTTACATCAGCACCAATTCGTTGTACAAGGGGTTTCATTTGCACATGTCCATCTATACATACAATATAACCTTTATCAAACACCCCCCTGCCATCACCCCTCCAACAAGCTTTATTTTTCCATTTTCACACATGTCCATCAAGTATTTTGACCATCTTCATCCTCATCATCTCTGTTCACTCTCTCCCTTCCCATGAGTACCCATAACTGTGACAGGACCTGTTTTATATTCTCATCTCTTTTTTTGGTGAAATTTTTTGTATGTATTTTATAACTTAGAATGGTTCATTACCAACTGCTTATCATTTACAAAAATGATATTTGTTATTGGGCACGTATGGTGAAAGACTGACATTACAGTGTATGAACAAAAGTTTGAAAACTATTGGCTTCAATTCATTCCCATTTCCAGGCCCAGGTTCCCAGATGGTTTTCTTTAGGTTATTGGGTATAGTTTGGTTAGAAACCGCTGGGATCATCTCATTACTTCTCATCTGTCACTCATGCTCGGCCAAACTAGGAATCTCCCGTTCCCAGCCTCTTTCTTTCTTGGAACACAGTCTACAATTTTCTGATTTCTGTTTTTATATCACAGATGGGAGAGGAGACAGACACCCAAGTAGGTGAAACAACTTGTCCGCTATTACAGGACTAGAAATATTAGTGTGCTTTCTAACAGAAATTAAGGAATAAAACACAAATTGGGGATGTATCTCAGTGATAGAGCTACTGCTTTGCATACATAAGACCCTGGATTCAGTCCCTAGCACAGCAAAAATGAAAAAAAAACCCCACAACTTTGGTATTAGCTTATGTGTTGTACTACTAAGAAATTGACCTAAATCTTTAGCAGTAAAGCAAAAACAACAACAACAAAACCCCACCAACAACCCACAAAATCTATTGGTACAAAAAATGCTAAAAGTCATACAATGAACATCAGCAAGGCAAATGAATCTGTATAACTCATGGTTTTTCCATAAAATTTCAAAATCAGGTAAACTTGAGTTGAAATCCCCTTTTTAGCTTACTCCCTTTTTAGCTCTGAGATCTAAGTAGTTACTGGACCTATTTAAGTCTATTGGGTGCAGTTATTGGGTTGCAAGCAATAAAAATGAATGCTGGTTCGTAGAAGCACCTCCCAAAGAAATTTATTAGAAAGAAACAGGTCTTAAAAAATGAAAATAACAGCTGAAACCTTGACTATGTGAAGGACAAGGTCCAGTGAAGTTTCGGGAAGCTTGGAGTGATATTCACTGCTTGTATCTTTAGGGTACTTAGTTCTGACACCTTTATTCTTGCTGCTTCTGAATACTGGCTGCATCTGCATCTCTTCTCAGAATGGAAGTTCTCAGGATAGAGATCCTAGCTGACCTGTGTCCTATGATTGTACAGCACCGGTATTGTACAGAATAGAGGAAAAGTTGGTCCTCGAAAGAAGGAAAGCTAACTAGACAAAAATGCCTCATATCTGAATATAAGCCTTCAGCTACCTTATCAGGAAAATGGAAATGAAAACACAGATCTTGGGCTGGAGAGCTGGCTCAAGAAATAGAGCACTAGCCTAGCAGATGCAAGGCCCTGAGTTCAAATCCCAGCATGGAAGATAAACAAATAGATGACACATACACACACACATGATAAAAAGTAAAACCACAAATCTCATAGGGCTGTTTTAAAGATTAATTGAACAAGATAATGTTTGAGAAAGTGTGTGGCAGACTGAGGTGGTACAATGTCTGACTAGGGAGTTCAATCCCCAGTGCCATAATCAAAACAAAAAAAATATGTGACACAAGTCTTTCATAGTGGTAGTCATTCTTATAGTGAATTATATGACATATGATTGATATAAATCATGGCATTATTATTATTACTATTATTATTATTATTATTGTCAGTCATAGGGCTAGATCTCAGTGCCTGGGAATTGTCCCTGAGCTCTTTTGCTCAAGGATAGCATTTTACCACTTTGAGCACCATTTCTGGTTTTTGAGAGGTTCATTGAAGATGACTCTTACAGGGACTTTTCTGCCCAGGCTTACTTTGAACCGTGATCCTCAGATTTCAGCCTCCTGAGTAGCTAGGATTACAGGTGTGAGCCACCAGGGCCTGGCAAATCATTATTAAAAGATCAGCATCTGGGTTAGGTGTTATGTCCGATCATCAGCACTAAAAGGCGGTTAGGGAAGAGAAACCAGTCTGTTCTTATAGAGAAGTGGTGTTAAGTATGGAAATCTCATACAGGATCTATTTGACTTAATGTGAATGCTGGGAAGGGAATGTGATAACACACAATTTAATTTAATTGTCCCTGCTTTGTGCACGAGGTCTTGCTATTCTTTCCAGACATAAACACGACGACTTTAAGTGCAAAAGAAGAACGTGCAGAAGAAAATAGAAACATTAAAAAGAAAGTGTTTTTGTAGGTCACCTCTCTCCCACATTGTTCTTTCTAAAATTTCAAGGTTCTTTTCTTGACTTCCCTACATTCCCTAAGACAGTGGTGTTGCATTAGGGAAGAAGGAGCCAACCCTGTCTTTAAGGACAAGTCAACAGACAGCCAGTCAATGCTGTGGGAAAAAAAAAGTCAAACCCCAGACAGAAATTTCTATAGTGAATAGAATATTTTAAGTCCATGAACTGAATGGAATGGATGATAAGAACATTGTATCTATGCAACCTCAGATTTGGTATTGTTTTGTTCCAGGGTGAATAAACAGTCTTTGTAAATTACTACCAGCCAAACCTCTAGTCCTTCTAACCGTGGGTTCAAGGTCTGTCAATGATGCTGAGTATGTGTGAAACGGAAAGGCAGTGTGTGTGAGCTGGACCGGGTGAACAAGCAGACAAGTGCAGGTGGCAGAGGCCATGGCTCTACCTTTGTTCTACCAGCATTTTTATCTCTCTGGCATGGTGCTTATCTGTGCCCTAGGACAAGTTATTCCAGAACAGAAGTCTCGTGAGATGGGAGCAGTTAAGAGATGAGTTCAAGTTCAAGATGACCAGAAACATAGGCAGAGAAGGTCTCAGCCATCCTGAGTCCAATGCAAATAAAGCAGATGGCTTCTGCATGCAAATATGGGTGGTGCTGATAGCATGTGGGTAAAGTTCCTGCTGACAGAGCAAAATGGGAAACTGGAGCAATAAGCTGAGTAATTAAAGCAACCGGCTCACTGTTGTCTGGGGTAGCTGTGAATTTCAGAAAGATCTAGGGGCATAGCTTCTGCAAAACAGTTCTTTGATCTAGGGAGTTTCTTCCAGCTGAGTTTAGCAATCTCCTCCTCCCACTGACAGCCCACTGCCTGAACTCCCCTCCTCACTTCCTGAGTCCTAAACTGACAAACAATATTCTACACAAACACTTAGGGAAGAGTCCAGACAGTTGTTTGTCGCCTCCCTGTTATACCCCTAAACATAAAAAGCGCTTTTGTATGCAACCTTGATAATAACAATAAAAATCTATTTTTAAAAATCCAACACTTTCACCAGACTGTCAAAATCTTATTGACAGTAGCTTCATATTGAACATGAAGTAGATAACAGGTATCTTCCTGTCTGAAAATTAGGCAGATATTTAGATCCATGTTTTGTTTTTGTTTTTAGGCATTAGATTCTCAAAAGCGACAGCAAATCAAGTGTGTGGTAAATGGTATGAGTAGTAAGTGATAAAAACCACAATTGTATCCAGTTGGAAACCAAGGTAAATTGACTGTACACACTTATGACACACTAACACACACCCATACACAATATATGAGTGTGTGTTTCTGTGTGGTGGGGGGTAGTGTTCAGTGGATAAAATGGTTAGCAAGTGGTCTTTAAATAGCAAGGACCCTTAGTACCTTTAAGTATGATTTGATTTACAACATGCGGCTTGAACACAACCTTGGGGAAATGCATTCTTCGCATAAATCGTGGCAAAAGTACAAAGACAGTGTTTAAATGATAACAACTCTTTGGCTAAAGAGTATCTAGCTACATATATCATTATTTTTAAGAGGCTAAATTTCCAGATGTTGTTCAAAATTGGTTTTTAAAAAGGAAAAAAATGTTTCCCAAGTCTTTCCCTTGGCCTGTAACTGTGGGTGTTCATAATTTGGCCCAAGCATTAGCTCTTAAATCTTTCTCTTGGCTCTCCTTTATCAGTTTTCTATTTCTATTTCTTATAAGGTAAATGACTGGATGTTTCAATGTGTGTGTGACCTTTGTGAAGAGCACAAGGTCACTGGTTGAACTTGAGGTTCCTCTGAGTGGCTCAGGCTCTGGTTGTGAGGAACTGCAGAGTTGGGGCCCTGTGGAAGGCCATCATTTCTTCTCGTCATACACAAACATACCCCAGCAAAGATCTCCACACATTCACCAACATGTCAATATCACCAGGCACTGATATCAAGGAGAGAAACGATCCTGATGTTGAGGAGACAGATTGGATCTCGCAGGTGGAAACAACTTCAAAAGGTATTTTGGGCTGAGTGTGGTGGCTCCCTTCTGTAAAATCCCAGCTACTTGAGAGATAAAGATTGGAGGCCAGCCTTGAGGAAAAGTTGGTGAGGTCTGATCTTAAAAATATAATCCAAGCAGGGGTAAGAAGACTGTGGTGTGACATCAGGATAGACAAAAGACTAAGAGCCTATCTGAAAACTAAAAAAGCAAAATTAGCTATGGGAAGGGCTCAAGTAGGAGAGTGACTGGTTTAGGAAGTATAAAGCCTTGAGACTCTGAGTACTGCCAAGCAACAACAACAACAATAATCATAGAGCAGATTTACTGAGTTGATTTGAGTCATGGCGCAGAGAACAATGTATTTTCATCTTTGATTCTAAACACTACCCAGCCTTCAGTGTAGAAACCCCTTCCTTTGATGACCTTCAAAGTGTCTTGAGTATTGTGGCTTAAATTGACTATGACACAAATTCCCCAATTCCAGATAAATAATCGCTCACCTACTGACACAGCTTCACCTGATTTTTTTTTTCTTATTCAGATCTCAACTCTCAACCATCCTTCCCCACAACGGATACCTTTACCCAATCCCATAGCAATGAACATCCAAGCCTTGCACTGAAAGAGTCAAGGAGGTGGGAAAACAAAGGTGGCCAATAATTGAGTGGGGAAAAGTGTAAAATCCACTGCTATGATTGGTATAAGTGAATTAAATTTTTTTCTACAGGATCTTTCTATGTCGTTCATACTAGTCTTGAGCTATTAAATACTTCTGCTTCTGGCTCTGGAGTGCTGGGATTACAAGTATGTACCACCATACCTGGTTTTGAGGGTTTTTTTTTTAACCATATAAAAGGATGTTTATTGAAATGAATCCCAAGAAATGGAAACAAGAAGTTTTTTATTATACTGTCCCCTCCCTCCCTCCCTCCCTCTCTCCCTCCCTCCCTCCCTTCCTTCCTTCCTTCTTTCCTCCTTTTCCTTTTTTTAAAAATAATGTTGTGAAAATATTGTACAGAGGGGTTACAATCACATGAGCAAGGTAATGTGTACATTTCTTATCAAACATTGTTACCTTCTCCTTCGTTTTCCCCCTACAATCTCTTCCCTCCCACCTCCACAACTGCATCCCCCCGCCCCCCCCCCCGCCTAATTTTAATGTTCGTTTTTTGACATAGTGTCTTGTATATCTCATTGTTGCAATGGGTCAACCTGTATCCCTATTTAAACAATTTGTTTTTTTCCTTCCACTCCAACATCAAATACAGTGAAAACAGGGGTTATACCGTGGGGGAGGGACATACAAAGCAACAAAAAATAGCAAGAAAGAAAAAACCACATGTGTCCTTATCTTGGGGTTCATTTCACTTAACATCATCATATCTGTTGGTCTTGAGTTTTTAATCTTTTAATTTGAATGTGTTAAAAACCACACAGACAAATGGTCTGAGCTTCACGTGGGTTCATGTCTAATAAAGGAAGCAACTTTTGTCTTCTTTGATTCCTTCCTTTGTCTCTTGGCAAAGCATTTGGCTATGAGATGAGAGTCAGGAGGTCTGGGTATGAGATTAGAGTCAGGATCTCTGGGTATGAGATTAGAGTCAGGAGGTCTGAGTATGAGATTAGAGTCAGGAGCTCTGGGTATGGTTTAACACTCCGGCAACTTTGAGACCAGCACTATGTTAAATTCCATGACCTCCACTTTCCTTGTTAACTTGGGATAAGAAGGTTTTGAGGATGAAATGAGATTATTATTCATATGAACTTACTTTGGACACTATCACTGTCGCTGTGACCTTTTATTTTCTTTTTACTTTCTTCCGATTGATAATGTATGAGCATGAAGAAATTAAGTCTATGGACATTTGAAGGACCAATGGTTAGACTTCTTTTGTCAGTAAAACTAAAATCAGAGCATGCATGATGGTGGTTTGAGTATATGAAAGATTTCCAGAAATGGAAAATTTGGAAATACCTTTGGGAATATGTTCAAAGATTTAGTTACTTTGATGCTGTATTTTACATAGTTCATGCTAAAATTAGGTTCTATTACATCTACCAAAACATTTACCAGTTGACTCCTTAGGGGAGCAAGCCTCTCCCATTTCTATCACAAGAGTGTGTCTACCTGTTCCTTTGGAGGGGGTCATGGTGGTCATGTGGGAAGGACTGCGTGGGATCATAGACTATGGGTAGTCTGACCTGTAGTTACTATGGAGACAGTATCCATGGAACAGTGAGAGGAAACATCACACTTCCCAAACTTCCCTGGGGCTTCCCCTATTCAATCTCAATAAAGACACAAGACATTCCATTTTATTTTATTTTATTTACTTATTTATTTTGCCAGTCCTGGGGCTTGAACTCAGGCTCTAAGCACTGGCCCTGAGCTTCTTTTGCTCAAGGCTAGCACTTTACCACTCACCATTCTATCACTTGAGTCACATTCCCAGCCCAAGACATTTCAAGTGAAAAACGTCAAGGGGTCATTCTAGATTTGCATAGGACAGGGAAGAGGATGGAAGGAGAAGTTTGCCATTTTCCTCTGGGTCTTTTCTTTTTCTTTTTAACTTTTCTTCTTTTCTTTTCTCTCTTCCTTCTTTGCCTCCCTCCCTCCCTCCCTCCCTTCCTCCCTCCCTTCCACTCTCCCTTTCTTCCTTCCTTCCTTCCTTCCTTCCTTCCTTCCTTCCTTCCTTCCTTCCTTCCTTCCTTCCTTCCTTCCTTCCTTCCTTTCTTCCTTCTTTTTATTTTCTGTACCAGTCCTGGGAATTTAATTCAGGGCCTGGATGCTGTCCTTGAGCTTTTTTGCTCAAGGCTAGTGCTCTACCACTCAAGACACAGCTTTACTTACAGTTCTTTCCGTAGTTAACTTGAGATAAGTGTCTCCCAGACTTTCTTGCCTAGGCTAGCTTTGAACCTCAATCTTCAGATCTCAGCCTTCTGAGTAGCTAGGGTTATAGCTATGAGACACTGGTGCCCAGCTCTTGTTTCTCTCCTCTTATTTCTCTTCTTTTTTCTTTTCTTTTCTTTTTTTTTAACTATGAACAGTCTGAGCTTGCAATTTTATTTATTTTAATTTTTTTCTTTCTTTCTTTTTTTTATTGTGAGAATACCGTACAGAGGAGTTACAATTACATGGGCAAGATAACAAGTACATTTCTTATCAAGCATTGTTGCTCTTTCATTATATTCTTTCCTTCCTTTCTTTTCTTTCTTTCCTTCTTTCTCCCCTTCCTCTCTCCCCTGTCTCTCTCCCCCTACCTTCTCCTCTCTCTTTCTCTCTCTCTCTCTCTCTGTTCTCTCTTCCTCTGCTCTCTCTCCTCTCTCAGCAGTACCAGAGTATGAACTTAGAGACTCACACTCACTTGACTTGTTTGCTCAGGTAGAGCTATATCCCTTGTGCCATTCCTCCAGCACAGGTTTTTGCTAGTTATTTTGAAGATACAGCCACATGGACTTTTCTGCCTAGATTGGCTCCAAACCTTGATTCTCTTATCCCCTGACTCCTAGATCATTTCCTTCTAATCCCATAGGGTCAAGGTCTCCCGTCTTTGCCTTCCAGGAAACGGTTGCCTGAAGTTTCCCAGGCAACTTGAGAGTGGTTTGCACACTACTCTTGCTCCTAAACTCTCTACTTACCTTCTTCTTCTAAAAATCATTTCCCATTCACTCCTCTACTTCCAATGCTTGCTACCCCACTCTTCAGAAATCAAGTTCCAAGTCTTCTCTCAAATTTCCTAATACATTTCACGATCTTCATTACTGAAAATCAGTGGTGGAGGAGAGGAGAGCTGTGTTTGTGTTCTACCTGTCCCTCAGAATCTAGTCCCTTGTATGGAAGGTAGAAACCCTGGAGGGCCTTTTTTTTTCCGGTCCTGGGGCCTGAACTCTGGGCCTGGGCGCTGTCCCTCAGCTCTTCAGCTCAAGGCTAGCGCTCTACCACTTGAGCCACAGCGCCACTTCTGGCTTTTTTCTTTTTTCTTATGTGGTGCTGAGGAATTGAATCCAGGACCTCAGGCATGCAAGGCAAGCGCTCTACCACTGAGCCACCTTCCCAGCCCCTGGAGGGCCTTCTCTTCAGATTGGGCCTAGTTCCCTTGATGTGTTGGAAATCAAAGACCACCATGGGAACTAAGTTCTTTCCAAACATTTCTCCTTTTGGTCTTGTAGAGAATCTGTTAGTCTTCCTATTGATGTAATTGTAACTCTCTTCTTTCTATCTGCTTCATGATGCTGCTGAAAGAAAACTGACACTCTTGTCTCCTCAGTTACTTCAAACACTGTCTTCTGTAAATTTGAGACAAAAGAGAATCGTCTAATTGCCTTAAATCTTCAGAGGTAGTAGCGATGGTGGTGGAAATGGTAGGTTGTAAGAATAATCTCAGTTGACCTTATCATACTCACCCTCATCATGTATTGAGCTTTGGCTCAATTTATGTCAGATATAATAAGACTAATAACTCTACCAGTAGACACTTTTTGATTGGTTGTTATATGCCAGGCAATGACCTGAGAGCTTTACTTATATCATGATATTACAATTCATCATAAACCTATATGACAGGTACTATTTCATGAAGCAGAGACTTGAAGACTAATTTAGAGTACAAGGATTAATGAGTTGTATTTATGATCATAGCCAGTAAGAGTTAAAATGTTCTTTAAACCAATGTCCAACTAACTCCAGTGGTTTATATATTGGTCTGATTATAGTCAGCAAATGTCGTCAATTGGTTTCCAAAGGAACTTTCATGACTTTGATGTTGAGAATGCGAGGTGTAGTCACATATTATTTACTGTTAGTATCTGCGCAAACCCAGCTGTTTACAATAAGGAACTGCAGTATTGTCAACTGAAGTTTACTCTAACTAAAATGGTGTTTGTTTGTTTTTTCTTAAACCTTCCCTTCTGACTTGCTAAGTGAATTTAATGCTCCAAGTAGGTGCCAAATTGGCAGCCCGCAGGAAAAAATTCCACTATTTATGCAAGAAATGGACCTAAGGGCCATGTGCTTCAACCCTAACCTTGAAAGACCTCCTTTGTAGAACATAAGGTTAATACGCCCTCTCCATCTTACTCCACTGTGGGCCCCACCAACCCTGTTGATGTAGATATGGGTCCTACAGTTGTGATTGTGTTCAGATCCTTTGGGCTATGATTGTCCAAGCCTACTTACATATTAAAATCACCTAGGGACTTAAAAAATAATTCCTGGGCAGTCTAACAAACGAATAGAATTTTTAAAAAATGTAGAATCAGAACGTAAATGCTGCTGTGGGCTTGGGAATCACCACACTGGGGGAAAGTTCTATCCTCTGCTGACATGTCTCCACTTTCCTTTGCACAACAGTGAGCAGCCATCTGCCTACTTATTTATCCTTCCACCTCCGTGTATGTATTATGAAGCAAGTGTTTTACTAGTTCCAAAAAACTGGAGGAAATGGCAAGCTTTGTCAATTGAAATCAATATTTACTTGAGAAGTCTTTTGGCACCTCTGTGCCACTAGCAAATGTTTGGTCCAAATTGCTCAAAAAAATTAAACTTTGGTCCATCGTCTATATTTAAATACAGCTTCTAAGATACATTCACATTTTTGTTCACATATTTTCCTCATTATTTCTTCTCCATGTGTTCCATTGTTTGCGTATTTATTTCTCAAGAATTGTTTCCAGAGCCTAGAAGAGAAACAAAGTAAAGCAGGGTTAGAAACAGGGGGAAAAAATCCCAGTCTCTTTGATAGAGACTAAAATAATAAGCTCACTGGCCTGGTTTAAAAGAAATATTATTAGTATGATAACCTTGTAGAGGTACAGTATGATTAGTGCAGAATTGGCAATGTTGCAAATTCATGAAAATTACAGGCAAGAAGGACGATCTAAGTGCCACAAGTCCTTTTGCCTAAGATAGAGGTTAGGAAGGAAAAGGATGGACAGATAAAAAGTGTGCACCATGATCTTGATTTTAGATGCACTTAAAATGATCTCTTTTTCTCATCACTGTGTGTTTTAATCAATTATGTATAAAGTGCCTTGAAAAATTCCCCTAGTGATATTATCCCAGCAGCTAGGATCAGAAATCTGGAAAAATACACTCTACAGAACGACTGAATATTTCTCTAGAGTAAGGACTTTTAACATAACTTTAGAGAAAGTGGTTTAATGAATAGAAAATTGAAGTTGACCTGAGATTACAATATACCTCTATTTTTCACAGACACTCAGAGAAATATTTACCTTGACCTTATGGATCTTTGAACATTTCTTTTAACAAACTGCAATGAATTTTATTCAGATCCTCAATCCATGACAGATAGAAGCTGTGTTTTTCTCAGGTACAAGTTGATAGCTAGAACACCTGCCATTCTCCTCCCCCTAAGACACCACTAGGAATTTGGGGACCATACCCAACATGGTGGTTTTTGAGTCAAAGGATGAGTGGGTGTGAGTGCTCCTACTCTATGGTGGGCCCACAAGGCTCTCTCCTGACTGCTGTAGTTCTTGATTCCTCTATTTTTCTTGGTTAGGTCAGGTCAGTTCATTATTCTCCATGAAGGGCCTTTATAAGGTGCTCATTATGAGGATGTTATCTGTTGTAGCTATCCTCCATATTTTCTAGGTTGTGATCTGTCCTTCCTTATCAGGCTCATTTTTTTCCCTGGTTACTCCTCTCTGGCTGCCCTACCTTCCACCCTACTCATCCAGGACTCTGACCAAACATCCTGGATCCAATTTCTATCATACAAGGCAAGGAGCTCCCTCTCTAAGAGAAGTCTTTTTTTTCTTTTTACTGTACAGCACAATACTTAAGAATGGATATGTACAAGACAAAGGGTACAAAAATCAAATACAGAGACTAAAGGGAATAAACCAAAGAAAAAGCAAAGGAAAAAAAAGAACCACAAACATTGCAATAAGGAAACCTACCTCATTTCCATTTCTTTTCTTTTTTTTTTATAATATTATTTTATTTTATTTGAGAACATACTGTACAGAGGGGCTACAATTACATGGGCAGGATAATGCATACATTTCTTACCAAGCATTGCAGCCTCCTCCTTTGCTCATTTCCATTTCTTGGAGTTTATTTTAATAAGCATCATTTTATATGGTCAGATGCACAAAGTCATTGAGCCCTTGTGATCCTCTCCTAAGAATATAGTCCTTTGGTCTCACTGTGTAAATGTTTAGCATGCTGTTTAATTAATGGTGTCCAAGAGTATTTTGTCTTACTATCCATTGGGTTTACCTATTGATTTATAGGCACATTGTAATGATTACAAATGAGGTAAACCATGTAGCCTATGTTTCTTTTGTCTTGTATATGTCTATCTGAATTGGGGAGGGGAAGTGGGAGCATAGAAATTGTAGACAAAAGGTGAACCAATTCAGCAGTGATACTCACTAGACACTGTGTTGGAAATGAACTATACAACTTGGGGGAAGGGGGAAAACTGGGAGAGTACAAGGGAGTGGATGACCCTGTTCAAAAGGAAATGTACTCATTACCAAACTTATGTAACCATAATCCCTTACAATACAATGTTAAAAAAAATTGTATTGGTGAAAAGGACTTGAGAGGGGACTAAAATTTCTAACAGAGGTTCAGGAAGGATTTGTTGCCAAGACAAAGGATATAATAATTTGCTAAGGTGCTTCCCAGAAACTTGAAAGTGACAAGTAGAAGTGAGAGATCCCCCCCCCCAAAAAAATTCAAGTTTAATTCGCTTCACAATCCACCTACTCTGACAGTACCCAGGTAACCCTACCTACCTACTTTCTTTGCCACTCATTCCCACTTTTGCTCACAAGACATGCACGACAAAGACTCATCCCATTCCTCTTCCTACAAAATCTTACCTGTAGACCCAGTATGAATGAGGCAGGAGAGAGGATAGGTAAGGCAACTGGGAAATCAGAAAATGATCTGAAATCAAACCAGTCAAGTGCTTAGATTAAAAAGAAATCACTGGAGCAGCGAAAGTTGGATTCATCATGTAAGCACTCACCCACAGGTATTCCTTCTATTACATTCCCCTTCCTTTAGATGATAAATGAGTTACAATATCCTTAATGGAGTAATTTGGCCTGAGAATAAAATGTAATTCTTTGACCATAAAGGAATGCTTAAGGTCACAGAAGTAAGATGCCCATGACAGAAGATCCTTTGATAGTAAAGCAGTCTAGACTGGTTGTTTCCATATTTAAGTAATAACATCAAAACAAGAACTTAGTGAGAAGTTTGAAGGTCACTGGGTTAAGAGGTATCCAGATAAAAGTCCAAACGATAAAAGTCCAAACTGGGATCTCCCACCTTAGAGGTTATAAATAGCCTGGGCAAAGGACTGTCTGTTGAGCCTCTTAGTTCCCACCCTATATGCGTGTGACATACAGAATCAGAGCTCTGTATATCATAGGATACTCCTTTCTACCTTCCTATTTCTCCTACTCTACTTAGCTGTATTAAATACATCTTTGCTGCCTTCTTACCTTGTGAATTGTTCAAATTGCCTCTGAATTCTTTCCATCATTGAAATCCAGAATCTAGGAACCGGAAGCAAATTGAGAACTTGGATTGAGGATGCCTCCCTCCTTTTATTGGAGAATCCTTTTTACCCCAAACCTTTCCCCAATGATACAAGGAACAAGAAAATGAAAAATTCCAAACTCCTACACATAAATCGAATGGTGCCCATCCATGGGAAAATGAGAAAAATGTCTTAATGCTGAGGAAATCACAAAAGGAAGGAGTTTCTACAGAATGAAAACAGTAGAATTTTGGTCTTTAAGGTTAAAGGAAGAAAAAAGAAAGGTTAGATAAATGCAGCATAAAAAAAAACAAGAAAGACCTTTTAATATATAACTTGCATTAGACTAAACTCATCAGGCCCTTTCTAAAATACTTCCAAAATGGGAATTTTGGAGGGTTGGGCTATCTCCAAAGAAAATAATAGCAAGCAACAATGTCATGAAGAAGAGTAGTAATTAGTCATAAACTCCCCATGAGGCAGAGAATGGCATTAGTTTTCCCTCGTGAATGAGATGACTATGCCAATCAGGATGTTGAAACTATCAGACCATTTTTATCTATCTCTATCTATCTATCTATCTATCTATCTATCTATCTATCTATCTATCTATCTATCTATCTCTGTCTGTCTGTCTATCTATCTACCTATCTTTCTGTCTGTCTTTTTTATTTATTTTGCCAGTCCTGGGGCTTGAACTCAGCCTGGGCTCTGTCCCTGAGCTTCTTTTGTTCAAGGCAAGCACTCTACCACTTGAGCTATAATGCCACTTCCAGCTTTTTTTCTGGATAGTTTATTGGAGATAAGAGTCTCAGGGAGTTTCCTTCCTGGGTTGGCTTCGAACCACAATCCTCAGATCTCAGCCTCCAGAGTAGCTAGGATTACAGGCATGAGCCATTGGTGCCCAGCTGTATCATAGCATTTTCATTGACCCCAGATGTACAGAGAACTATTGGTTCATTTTGTACTTCCCAGATCTATACTTGGCAGAGGTCAGAACACACAAAACAATTTATTTATCACATCATAATGATTCTTCTATAATACCAATGCTTAGTGAAGTCACCTGTTGTGAAGGAAATGCTTTGGAGATGCACTTCAAATGCAAATTTTAACAATTAATGATAAAATGACTTTAAAGAAAGAAAAAAGTTTGGAGTTCAAATTCTAAAATAAATACCAGAGGGTACTGGAACATAAAACAACAGCAATTTTTCAGAGAATGTTGGAGGACATCAAGTTGTATTCAGGATTGAAAATGAATTATTATATCTTTCTAAATTGTTCATTTTGTGATATTCTATTATAGCAAGATGAAATGACTGAGACAATAGCCTTCCTTCATAATGTTTCAGATGACTTCATGGTGGCCACCATTGAGAGAGAGAGAGAGAGAGAGAGAGAGAGAGAATAATAGAACCAAAGAAGAAAGCAATCAAACTTGAGAATTACATCTAGAAAGAACTTTGTGTGTGGCTACTGGCACAGGGGACTAACAGACAGCAGGGACACCACAAGCATATGAACTGTTTGGGATAAATCATTTGCAAAGAAAGCATGAGTCCAAATTTTCCAAGACACAAAACAACCACTGGCTTCCAAACTTGCTTTACTTCTATAAAACCTCCAAGGAAGACAAACACCAATGCTCTTTCAGTTGTGAACAGAGAGATTACTGACTAGAAAATTACTTTTTAAAAAAAATTTAAAAAAAGTGAAACCAAAAATGTCACCACAAAGGGAAGAACCAGGGGCCATGGAGAATAAAAAACAAAAGAGGGGATGTTTCCACCCTCCTTCATCACTGAGAGCAGGATTATGGCCTAAAGTACTTCTATTTCAGAGAGAAAGCCTTCTAAAGGATTCTTCTGCAATGGCCAAAGTTGCTTCTGTATCCCTCCAAATGGTAGTTTCTATTAACACCCTTTCCCTAAACCATGGTTGTTTATGGGTTATATATGGGTAATGAGTAGGGTAAATCAGTAATCCAAAGTAACAGATCTCTAAACTAGAAATGACCATGTCAGATCTTGTTGGTAAGTATCTTACATCCCTTGGGGACCCTAGAGTTATTCTGGGTGTGGAGACTGGGATGGATGTCTGGGGTCTTGAGAGGCCTCAAGCTGCGGGGGAGGGTGTGGTAAACAAATAATAGATGATGGCAGCGAATGAACAATTGTTCAACCCTTTCTTTCCCCCTAGCATATAGCAGAACCAGGCCATTGAGTTTTGTCCAGTGGACTATAATTGGATATCATGTTCACTGCTCTAGGCATGACTGGTCAAATCTTCCATAACCCTCCTCATGGGTTCTTTTCCTTCACTTTTCATCTTGGCTTAGGGGGGCCAGCAGAGAACTCTGAGGGGATGATGGAGGCAGATGGGAGGAATCTAGATGCGGAACCCTTCAACCTGTATCAGCCTACATTGGATTTAGGCCAGGAGATTTTCAGCATGCTTTTCACAGCAGTTTGCCTCCTCTTACAGAGGGAAACAGATTCAGAGTGATTAAATAATCTGCTTCCACAGTTATGCAGCTATCAAGAAGTGTAGCAGAAACATAATAAAAGCCCCCCCGACCCCCCAACTTGGGTCTATGGAAAAACATGACTAGGATCATATGGAAATGTTCTCAAAAATACAGATTTAAAAAATCTTCTCCCCTTCCCCCAGGCTGTTGCTCTAGTTGTTTCTCTTTTTATTTTGATTTTTGGAGTGAGGGAGGAGAGGAGTAAGGGGGGATCTGAATCTATTTTTACAAAGCTCCCTGGATAGTCCTGCTGCCTAGCCAATGTTGAGAAGCACGAAGTGCCAACAGTTATTCTCCAACACATCAGCTGAGCTCCTGGGAGAGATGTCAAGTGAATAGGATGGTCACCTAACCACTGTCCAATTGGAGGCGCTTCTGAAAGTGAAAGGGAAGCTATTAATACTTACACTGATCAACTAGACATAAAATATGACTTTCCCAGGCAAGCTGGCACATGAGACCACAAGATGGGACTGCTGTGAGCTCTTCTTTAAAAAAAAAAAAAAGCTGTTTCCTGTTGAAAGAATTTCTGATTTTCTCCAGAGTACTGTCTGCCATCTGGGTAATGCAAAAATGGCCTTCAGCCGAGGGGCAAAGCTGAAGTCTAAATGGGGATTTAAAGGAAAGACTCGGATGCTCGGAGAAATGTAACTGGAATGTCTTAGAGAGTTAGAGACGTGAGACTGTAATCTTTGCAATGCACACGAAGACCTGAGAACCACCAAAGGATTAAAGAGCCAATGTAAGCAGTAGAAAGTGGTGGGAACATCCTGACTGAAGCTATTAGGAGCTTAGAAGCAGGCAAAGAGCAAAGCTAAGGTTCAGGCTAGGGTGAGAGAGAAGTGCTCCGCATTACTCTGCCAAGCTTTGTTGTGGCTCTGTGCCACAGCCTTTGGGAACTGGTAACATCTGCAGGGTGCAATTGAAGCTAAGGATAAGCCTGGAAAGGAAATAGCAGAGCTCAACTCATATTCACTGTGGGGGCCACACAACAGTAATCTGGGTGTTCTCAAATGACTTGTTGTCCTACAGCCACTTACTAGCCGAACATTCTCATTGACTGCAGTCTCTCTAAATCTCTGCTTCTCAGCCTAGTGGGAGTATTGGAGCTCTAGCCACCATACAGGGTAACTACAAGATTCATTCAAAATCTCATGTAAATAGTAGTGTTTCAGAAACAGTAAAGCTTATTGAAATGAAAGATAATGTAGATAATGTCAGGTGGATTGTTAGAAGTATTAATAATAAAATAAAACAGAGTTAATTTCTTAGGCTATGTGAACATTTTCTTTGTGAATCAAGTTTATCCCCCAAAGAGATTAGCTAGCATTCCCTTTTAGGTTTTATTTATTTGTTTGTTTGTTTATTTATTTATTTATTGTTGGTCATGGGCTTGAACTCAGGGCCTAGGCACTATGCCTGAGCTCTTTGGCTCAAGGCTAATACTCTATCACGTTGAGTCACAGAGCCACTTCTGATTTTCTGGTGGTTCATTGAAAAAAAAGGAGTCGCACAGACTTTCCTGCCCAGCCTGGCTTCAAACCTTGATCCTCAGATCTCAGCCTCCTGAGTAGCTAGGATTACAGGTGAGAGCCACCAGCACCTGACTAGTTTTCCCTTTTTATATCAAGGTGTGTGTGCACATGTGTGTGTATGTGAATTCTCTAAACTTCATACATCACCATCACCATCTCCTAGGGCTGCTTGGTAAAAACATATTTATTCCACATTCACTGTCTACTAGACTACTGTCTACTACTAATAAAAGTCTTTAACAGATGCCCCAGGTGATTCTTTTATTATTACTATTATTTTCTTCTTCTAAAATTTTACTGTAAAGGTGATCAGTTGCATACGTTAGGTAATGAGTGCATTTCTTTTTGAAGAGTGCTTCCCCCTCCCTCATTTTCTCCCAGTTTGACCGCCCCCCCAACCCTACCACAGGTGATTCTGAAGCACCATGTTCCCAGACAAACTTCTTTAAACAATCAATCTCTAAGAATCTACTCTCTGTTGTTAGGAGATTAATTTAGTTAACAAATACTGTTTGATTTTGGAGGAGAAACTAGTGAATGTATCAATACCTCTCTAAGGCTAACAGAGTTCTCCAGTAGAATCAAGTCATTTGCGTCCATGGCATGATATGTTTAAGAATCTTAGGCTATTACCCAATGAAGCCCAGATGTGGATCCTGACACCAGATTTGATTGGTTACAAAGGCATAGAATAACTTAAAACAAACCACTGAGATATTTCTTTCTTAATGTTTTACTAGAGCTTATGGGGATATGAGTAGATTCCAGATCCACAGACTGGTGAGCCTTTGAACAGGGTCTCATTCAACTACAGAGAAGCATTGGAAATATTAGTGGGTACTAGTGGCTCATGCCTGTACTCCTACCTACTCAGGAGGCTGAGATCTGAGGATCATGGTTTGAAGCTATCCCAAGCAGTTTATTTCCAATAGACTACCAAAAAAGCTGGAAATGGAGCTGTGGCTCAAGAGATAGAGTGCTAGTCTTGAGAAAAACAGGCTTAGGGACAGTGCACAAGCCCTGAGTTCAAGCTCCAGGACCAGCACACACACACACACACACACACACACACACACACACACACACACACACACACCAAAAAAAACAAAATAAAACAAAACAAAAAATTCATATTTTAAATCCACCCCCCTTAGATGCTAGGAAGGCTTCCTTCTTTTTGGACTAATATTTATTTTATTATTTCAACCAATGTGTCTTGTTTAGTATTCCATTACGTATTTTTCCTTTCTAGAAAACAAGGAAAAATACTGAACAAGACAAATACAGCCCTTCAAGGTAAGGCAGCTATAACCATAAATCCTACATGTCAGACTTGCTTTCCCTATTCCAGACTGTTTTTGGATATTTCTGTGATGGTTGATTTACAAGTCAACTTGGCTTGGCCATGCTTGAGAGTCACACATTGTTCTGGGGTGTTTTGGATGAGATGAATTTGAATAGTTTCAATAACACAGACCATTCTCTGTAATGTAATGGGCTTCAGTCAACAAAAGCTCTGAAATAACAGAAAGAGTAACTTTCCCCAAGCAAGAGAACGCTCACCAGCACCTTACTTTTGAGCATCACCTGTAACACCAGCTCTTTCTGGCTCAATAGCAGTATGCCCTGGACTGAAACTGGAACATGGCTTTTCTTAGGTCTCCAGTCTGCCAGCCAACATGACCATGTGAGCTGATTCCTTATAATCTCTGTCTTTGTCTGTCTGTCTCTCTCTACCAATATGCTTATATATGCAGTAAATATATGTATGAAGTATTAATATTCTATTAATATTCTATCTGTTTCTCTGGTGAACCCTTCATACACAGTTTCCTAACCCAACCAGTAGGCACCTATAACTTGTCTTCTAGATTCTCCATAGCAGTTCTCTGATCTACTGGAAGGATGGATGTAAAGATAAGTAAAGATAAGTATGGACCTAAGACAGAATAAAAAAAATCAGGAAACAATGGAGAAATAAAAGCATCTTCCCTTCCCTTGAGACCTCTCACACAAGCACCCAGAGAACTTTAAAGATGAAGCAGTGGGAGGCAGAAGCCTCCTTCTGTAATCTGGTGAGGTTACTGCAGGTAGCCCAAGGGCTCTGGAAGCACAATGATCCCTGGTGAGCAATGACAGGGTGGGGGAGGGGAAAGGGCCCTTCCTCCTCCATGTGCTCAGCCCTCAAACATTTATTGGAAAGTATGATTACTGTGGGAACGGAGACAAAAGTGAGGAGTGAGGCACTCCTGGGTCTTGTTTTGCCGAAAAGCTGTTCGAAGACAGACCAAACTCCCCATATATCAGAAGTGATGAGCAATTACTTCCAAAGCAACATGTACCAACATGGATCATAAGCTTTGAAATCAAATGGTTTCTTCAATCCAGCACTTCCCAGCTGTGAGATCTTCAAGAAAGCCACTCCACCTTTCTGAATCTGTCCTCTTCTGAATGAAAAAGTACCTACCTGGTTGAGAACTAAGCATGAGACATGTGAAGTCCTTAGTGAAGAGCTTATTGAGTCCTCATTGCTAGATCTCCCTGCTAATATTATTGCTATCCTAAATGAGGAAGGAAATAATGAGACTAGAATCTTAGTTCTATCTCAGATGTTTGTTGTCTTAAAAGATTTGGCATGTGGTTTGATTGTTTCTTTTCTTTTTTTCCTTTTTTTTTGAGCTAGAAGAAAAGAAGAAAGGAATTCCCTATAGAAAGTAGCAACAAAGAGGAAAGAACATCTTCAGGCCTTGAAGAAATGGTCAGCTTTGAATGGCAGGAGAAGCTTCTGGAAGATATGAAATACATTTCTGTAAGCTGAGAAGTATTCTATAATTTATTGCCTGTTTTTACACACAGAAATCGTTGTAACTTTTCTTTAAACTTAAGCCACTAGCATTAAGAGTTTCTATATGGGCATTTCATGTTTAGGCTGTGATTTACAAACTTAAGTGTTTATTGGAATCTCCTGGAGAGTTTGTTAAAAATGCAGGCAGTTGGATTCTCTTCCCACAGCTTTAATTGTGCAGGTCTGAGGTTAGGACCACAGCATTTGCATTTCTAACAACTTCTAAGGAGGACATGCTGCTGCGACTGCTGCAGGAGCCACAGTTTGAGAACTACTAGGATGATTCAAGTGACAAGAGACAAGTGAGCACTGATGGAGAAAAAAGGAATAGTTCATTAGCATGCCCACTTGCTGTCTTCTCTGACCTCCTAAGGCAATTATTGTCTGCACAATACATCCAGCAATTAATCATGCCTGTCTTTTGACATTTCTTCTTTTTGTGTGAATGCTATTTACATCTTTTTGTTGGGTCTATGCTTAAAGAAGCAGGTAGGAGAGATGATGCCAACAATGGGAAAACCAGTGGGAAAAAGAGGAGAGGATTCAGCTCCGGGCGGAGGCAGGAGAAAAGTAATGGAGCAGGCCAGAGATTATTCCTATGGAAAGACGAAGTTGAGGCTGAACTCAAGGTACATCTTAAGATACAGGAAGAAGAAGGCAAGGGGAAAGTCACACAGTGTCTGGAAGATGCAGTGCGGGCAAGACAGGGCCTAGACGAACCATAGAGTAACATTGCAGTTACATGGCCCAGTGCTAAGGTGGTTCATAGGACCAGGACACACTCCCCCAAAGCAACCAAGACATTGTTTGGTGTTTTCTTTTATCCTCAGCAGAAGGGAAACTGTAGTTCGGAGGAAGATCCTAGGGTGCTGAAGCTGGGAAGGGTTGAGTATGATTATTTACCACCAAAAGACTCAAATTCATAGAGTGTGTAAATTCCAAGAAAATGAATCAGAATCAAATGCTTGAAAAAAAATGCCATTTGAAAGATGCCAAACGAAAGAGGAGAAAAAGTTAGAATTTTAATAAAAAGAAAAGCCAGGCTATGGCTGGCTCTGAACAAAACAGAATTGGGTTCTTAAGATGGGAGGTCAGTGTATTCTTGTGTATTCTTCCCTTTTGCTAGGCCATTCCACACCCATTGGCAAAGGCAGCCTTCCTGCTCCATCTCTGACAGGGAATTAATTTGGAGGGGTAAAGGCCTCATAGAATTTCTGAGAAGGGTCAGCGGCCAGAGATACCTTAAATGAAGAGCCAGGATGCTAGGTGGAGAATAGAACTCCTTTTTTCACATCTGAATACAGAACAAAAGAACTTCTGGTGAAAAGCGGGACACTGATCCTCTTCTCCTACCCTCCCCAGCCTCCATCCCACTTCCCAGAAGCAAGCTCTTTGAAGTATTTCTGCTTTTAGTTCTTTGGGCACACCCAGATAGCTAAATAATGTGTTTATATAGCCATGCAATGCATAATGACATTTTGCTCAACAATAGACCTCATACATGACAGTGGTCCCATGAGACTATAATGGAGCTGTGACGTGGTAGCCATGGCAACGTCATTGTGGGACACATTAGTCATATGTTTGTGGTGAGGCTGGTGGAAACTTCCTGTGTTGCTTCTGATGTATAAGTTTAACACCTATACTCTGTGTGTGTGTGTCTGTGTGTGTGTGTCTGTGTGTGTGTGTGTCTGTGTGTGTGTGCCAATTCTGGGGTTTGAACTTAGGGTCTGAGTGCTGTCTCTTAGATCTTTGGCTCAAGACTAGCACTTTATCATTTGAGCCACAGTTCCACTTTTAGCTCTTGAGTGGTTAATTGGAAATAAGTCTCACAGACTGTCCTGCTGGGGTTGGCTTCAAAAAACCATCCTCAGATCTCAGCCTCCTGAATAGCCACTGGCACCTGGATAGTACATATACTTTTATGTACAGTGCATAGCATAAAGTAATGAGAAGAAATGCCTTACTAGTGTATGTATATACTATACTCTTTAATGTTGCTTAAGAGTGTACTTCCGCTTATAAATTATAAAAGTTTACAGTAAAAGGGCATATTTGCCCTTGTTACACAGGTAGCAGCCTAATCCATCTCATGTTATTTTATCTTCAAATTACATCGTTTTCTTTTACACTTAATTTTGTGTTATTTTGTTGATCATGGCCTTATGAGCCATGGCTTATGCTCTACAGCCTAGGTGTATGTGAACTGTGCTATTAAAGCGTGCTCTATGATGTTTGTACAGAGATGAACTTACCTAATGTCTTTTATAATGTACCCCACCATTAAGCAATGTGTGACTATATGTACAACTCTACTCGTTTTGAGAAAGAGTCTTGCTATGTTTCCCAAGTTAGCCTTGAATTTACAACCTTCCTGTCTCAACTTCCTAAGTACTGGAATTACAGCTACTATATATATATATATTTTTTTGTGTATGTATACACATAGTACGTATATACATATATACATGTATATATGTACATATTTTTGCTTATGTACATTTTATACTTTCTGACTCCTTGAATTGAACACCGAAAACTTACATTATACTATTATCTTTCTGTCTTCTTTCTAATGTTTATTTTAACTTTAGCTATTTTACTACTCACTTGAATATTCTAAGATCTCTTTCTTTCTCTGTCCACCCTGTATAGGATCATTTGATGCGACATTTCAGAAAATGAAGATATTTTCTTTACCTTTGCTATTTTTCTCTCTCTCTCCTCTATTTCGCCCCACATACTGGGAAAATCTTTCTACTTTCACATTGTGCTGAAATTAACATTTACATTTGCTTCAGCAACAACAAACTCTTCTGTACTGAGCTCATTGCTGACGCTGAAAGTGAAAAAAAAAACACCACTCATGCTGTACATTATTTTGATTGGTTTATGCTATTTTGAGGGCTAGAATGACTTTCTCTTCTGGGAGTCCAGTGGAAAGATCCATGGCTAATTAAAATAAAATGTTCCTAGCTTCAAGGTCAATGGATGTTCTTTTTTTGTGTGTTGCATCAGTTACTTAAAATCTCAAGATGTTTTTGTTTGCTTAATATTTGATCTATGTCTTTCTTGGATAGTTTTCTGTTTTTCCTGGAGCTGCTAATTTTTTCTGTCCTGTATTTTCATAATGTATCATATCTTCTCGTTTCTTCAGCCTTCATTTCACCAGAGCCAATTGATAGTATCTTTTCCAGAGACCAGCTTCCTCCTCTAGTCATCCTGGGTCTAGTTTAGCGTATAGCTTCATAGCTGATAGGGGATGACTTTCCTCTGCTTTCCTGAGTCTCATCCATTGGATTTTGTGTGTAGTCTTTCTTGGTTTGCCCTCTAATTTCTGTAGTTTCTGTTAAATAAAGTTGTAAGAGGCCATTGATTTGGAGTCACTTCCTGTACTGGGCCCAACAGACTGAAAAAAATATGGAATTTAATCCCCATAACAGGTTTGGTTGCAGGAGGTCCTTGGCCAATGAACTTAGCTATAACAAATCAACTGGTGATGAACTAAGCTGCAGCCAATGAGATTGTTCTCAATGTCTCTTCTCTCCTTTTTCTTTTTTTAAATTTAGTGTAGAAGTGATGTACAGAGAGGTTACAATTACATAAGTCGGGTAATGAGTCCATTTCTTTCTGAACAATGTCACCTCCTACCTTATTTTCTCCTTTCCCCCTTTTCCCCAAGTTGAATAGTTCATTTCTAACATAGTGTCTAGTGAGTTTCACTGCTGAATTAGTTCACCCTTTGCCCCACCATTGGTTATAAATACTGTCTGATCACGTTGCTGGATAGCTTTTAGAACATGCTCTGCTACGGACAGCTGCCTAGTAAGCAAATAGTGCTGTTGTTTTTTGTTTTACTTCTCTTTGCTAAATAAACTCTACTAAATGGAATTAGTCTAAGTAATTCTCCTTTTAAACTTTCTTAAGAAGAGATGAAGTGTTGAAGCTTTGAGAACACTTTACGCTGCCAAACTACTTACCCATGACATGCTGTGTTTAGAACTCTAGGTTAAAAATGATATTTTAAAAGACAATTATTTGAAAATCCCTTGTTATTAAAGAAACAGGATGGCAGTTTGATTTTTATTGTATTCCTATATTTTCTTCTGTTTCATTTTCTCTGTAACTTTCCATGTCTTTCATCTTTGCTGTCCTGAAATTTCATGTGAAAGTATTGAGGTATAAGGACTTGCATCATTTCTACTAAGCTGGCACTCAGTGGTCTCATTCCTTCTAAAGAATCATGGCTTTCTTCACTTTTCAAAGTTTAAATTTATTGATCCTTTAAAGATTTTCTTCCTTTCCTTTGCTCTGTATGTTTTTTTTCCCTAAGACTCATAAATGTCTGACTAGATCTCTCAGATTGTCCTTTTACTTGTTCTGAGAGATTTTCTTAATTTTGATTCCCAGTTCTTATACTGAAAAAATTACATTCTCCTTTGCCACAGTGCTTCATTATTTCATAGATGCTTTGTGACAGCTTTTCAACACTCTCTGCCCATATTAAGTGGAAAGTTGTGGTAGTGGTAATTCTTTTTTGTTCCATGAATCATCTATGTCATTGCTAGAGTCTCTGTTGATTCTATTTTTGTGTGCAAGCTGTTGCTTCACAGCACAGCCCTAAGGTCAAGCCAGTTGTGTCCATTGTTCTTGCAGTTTAAGAAGACGATAGAGGTTCCTCTGTGCCAATATGAATTCTAGACACTTCTAAAGGAAGACTTCATGGGAGTTATATCTCTAAAATAATTGCATGACTAAAAATGGCTATTCTACATTCATCTCTGAATGATTATTTGATTTGAATCATAAAATATTTTTCATCATCATTTGCTTTTAGAAATTTGAAGAAATTTTCTTTCTTTTTAAAGGTGTTCTTATTGTAGAAAATTATACATATCACAAAATTTACTATTTTAGCCATTTTCGGCATAGGTTTGAATAGTATATTCAGATTGCTGGGCAACTATCTGTTCTGTCCATTTTCAGAATATTTTTCCATCAACCTGATGAATACCCTGGTCCTTTTTTGGGGGGGCAGGGGGAAGGGTCTGTCATGGGGCCTGAACTCTGGGCCTGGGCTCAGTCCCTCAGCTTTTCAGCTCAAGGCTAGTGCTCTACCACTTGAGCCATAGCCCTACTTCCGTTCTTTTCTGCTTATGTGGCGCTGAGGAATCAAACCTAAGGCCTCATGCATGCAAGGCAAGCATTCTACCACTGAGCCACCTTGCCAACCCACCCTGATCCTTTTATACAATAATTCCCACCTTTCACCCATTCTCTCAACCTCTATGAATTTGCCTATTCTAGATACCTCTGGAACCATACATTATTTGTCCTTCACCTAGCTAATATTTTCATGGTTCTTTGGTATTGTAAAGTACATCAGGCTTTCAATCCTTTCTACACAGCAAAGCTGAGTAAGATTCCACTGTATTTTAGCTATCCATCTATATCTGTTGATAGACACTTGGATTGCTTCCTTATTTTGATTATGTGACTAATACTGCTAGGGACATTGGTCTATATGTTTCTGAGTTTCTGCTTTTAATTCTTTTGGGACCATATGTAAAAGTGGAATTGTTGAGTCATATGGTAATTCAATGTTCAACTTTTTGGAATAACTGCCAAACTGTTTCCTACAATGGCTGTTTGGTTTTACTTTCCCACTAGCAATGCACTAAGATTTCGTTTCCCTACAGCCTCATAAACATTTGTTTTCTTTTCTTAAGAGGAATGATTCTCATTTGAATGGGTCCAAAGTACTACCTCCTGATGGTTTGGATTTTGCATGTCTCCAAAGAAAAGTGATTCTGAGACTTCTTCATGTGCTTGCTGGCCATCTGTATCTTCTTTGAAGATCTGTCTTTTAAGCCTAATGCCTGTTTTTAAACTATACATACATGCATATATAAATGCTCTCTTTATGAGAGATTTATTTATATCATAAATAGATATCATACAGTATCCTCACATTAGACCTAAAAACATTTAGACTGATGGTTTACTTTTCAAGAATCATTGATGGCCAGGTACCAGTGGCTTACACGAAAAAGTCAGAAATGGAGGTCTAGCTCAAGTAATGAGAGTACCAGCCTTGAGGAGACAAAGCTAAGCACATAGTTCTATGACCTTGAGTTCAAGCCCAGTAGCAGTGTGCCTGTGTGTGTGTGTGCGTGTGTGTGCATGCACACGCACACGCACACACACACAAACACACACACAATTTGATGAGGGCTAGTGGTGTGGCTCAACAAGTGAGGTCCTGAATTCAAATCACAGTACTGCCAAAAGAAAATAATCCTTGATGGCGTTCTGTTTGTTTCTTTTTATAACATCATGTTCTTTTTTTGGAAAGAAGTCTGTTTTGTTTCAAAAGTTTTGACATGGCCCTCTGTTCTCTTCACAGTTTACATTTTTTAGTTTCTTTCTCTTCAAAAAAAAAAATCTCTCTTCCACACTGGAAGTTTTCCTCAAATGAATGGTGGTGTTTGGTGTTTACAAGTACAGTATTAAAGTATTGATTGAAAACCTATGGGAGCAGGAGTTCTCCTTTTGTGGATTCATAACAGGAAGATCAAATGGTCAACTGGCTTTTTCATTGTGGGAACTCAGGAGATAGAATTAGATTATTTATTTATGTATTTTTGTTTCATTTAGACCACAATCTCTTAGAGTCTAGAGACATTCTTGTATAAATTTCAAAGTCTATCATTACATTTCAATAACAGATTAATCGATGTTTGTTGGTTTGATGATGTTACAATAACAAAGGAGGAGGAGAAGGAAGAGGAGGAGGAGGAGGAGGAGGAGGAGGAATTGTTTTTGCTTTATTAAAACAGAAAGTCCAGAAGTCTTTCACTTACCTGAATTGACTGACCATTTTTAAGGTACAGAATTGGCATATATACCTTTTGTTTTGCATTAGAGATCCACATATGCATTGTGTATTTCCAAACTCTACCTTCAGAAGGGTGAGATAAACTGGAGAGGAAAGGAGAGTGACTAAACAGGGACCAAATCCACACAGGGACACGAAAAGCTACTGGTCTAGGAAGTTCTAGGAATTCCCAGGAGTACCAGAGAATGCAGTGGGACATGGGTGAGAAATGAAATTGGTGAGAAATTGGTCAGAGAATGAAGCTGAGCTGTTAAATGCATAAGGCAGAACAGTTTGGTATTAGGAATATGATTCAGTGTGTGTGTGTGTGTGTGTGTGTGTGTGTGTGTGTGTGTGTGTGTGTGTGTGTGTGTGTGTGTGTGTGTGTGTGTGTATTTCTATCTATATATGTGCTCAGAAATAAGATTTGAACACCATGAAGCAGATGACAGAGACTCACTTTTTCCTGGAGCATTGGGATTGAGGTTATTATTAGAACACTGTGAAAGCACTATTAAATACTGATAAGATTTTGTTGGAAGCACCCTTTGAACGTTTTTTTCCTTGTAAATTTGATGAGAAGTTGATAGAGACTTAAATCCCTATAGACATCTACCAGATCCTTTCTCAGGCCCTACCAGCCTTGAGTGAAGGACTGCCAACCAGATGGCCCAAGTGCCTCCATGCCAGCAATGGCTACTTTGAACTCAATGCCTGACTTCTGGTCCAGAAGGCACTGCCCCAGCAAGAAGCTCACACTGGACATTTGCCACCACAGCAACCCCTTCCACCCAGGTCAGAGGGAGTGCACTTCTTCCTCTGCTGGTCCAGCAGAAGACTTGGGATTAGTGACAAGGACGATCAAATACAATTCTTAGACAGGGATTGGTGCAAGCATAATCCTTTATTTCATGAAAAGACTGTGATAATTGGTGCTGACACCTTAGTCACCACCAGCTTCTGGTTTAAGTAAACTGTTTAGCTCATTTTGTGAGCGACCAAGAGACACCTTCTTTTTTTAATTTAATTTAATTTTTTTTTGGTCCGGTCGTGGGGCCTGAACTCTGGGCCTGGGTGCTGTCCCTCAGCTCTTCAGCTCAAGGCTAGCGCTCTACCACTTGAGCCACAGCACCACTTCCGGCTTTTTTCCTTTTTTGCTTATGTGGTGCTGAGGAATCGAACCCAGGGCCTCAAGCATGCAAGGCAAGCGCTCTACCACTGAGCCACCTTCCCAGCCCCCCAAGAGACACCTTCTATGTTGACCCTTGGTGACCCAAGAGCAGATCCTATAAAGACTTCTCTGCAATAGTCTTGCCTACTTCTGATTGTTATCATTAGTGGAACGGCTGAGTTGGTAATAGAGAAGAGGAATAGCCATGAAGGTGATCATAGAAGCAAGGCAGTGCAAGGTGGGTGAGCTGAAGTCACTGAGGTGAACTTATAAGAAGTGACAAAGGAAAGCAGAGCAAGAGTAAAAAATAAAAATAATCTTGGTTCTAGAGGTTAATGACAAAGAATTCCCTCTCAGTGGGTGAGTCGGAGGGTATCTGTTTAAAGCACAAAGGATCAGTCACAGTTCTGGCTTTGGGCCTGAGCCCTAAGGCCTAGAGCCCCATGCTGCCTTAGCCATCAAAGACCCAGAGCTGATGTCCCTGCCTGCTGCCATCCACTGCTGCTACTTGTGAATACCAGCTGTGGTCCTAGTGTAACTGAAGGGATTCTCCTGGTCTATCCATGATTTCTATCTCAGCAGAGCAGTGCAGAAAGACCTTAGCCAGTTAGCTAGCAACATCTGGAAAAATGGAGGGTAGAAAGCAAGACTCATAAAGCAATTATTTACCATGGTATCTACCTAATTAAGTTCTAGGCAACATCACTCTCAAGAGATGGTCTATTGGAAAATATAGACTATAGATAAAAAGGTTCTTGGGCATGTAGTATCCTTCTTTGGAATTTATGAAGTTTAATAGTGCTTTTAGACCATACCAACCTTTCTTATTTTGTCTTTTGTTTTTTGGTACTTGGGGTCCAACCCAGGATGTTGCACTTGCTAGGTAAACGCTTTGCCACTGAGCTACATCCAAGCCCAACCTTTCTTATTTTATGTAATCCATATTTTCTTGAGAATTTTTATGTCTCTTTATTCCTGGTTCAGCTTAAGATAGGCCAAAGCTGTTCAATCTGTCATGACTTCTTTCCTCCTCTCCAAAGTGCTTTTAGTTCTAGGGAAGAATGATTTATATTAGATAAACCACTAAAGAAATCAAAAGCCTCTGGACAGTCTAAGTTCCTCTGTTACCTGGTCTTACTTTTTATGGACCACTCCCTTGAAAGTGGGATGAGCATTGGACTAGGCTTTGGCCAATGAGATACCACAGAAACGCAACCTCTAGGTTATGTCATTAAATGAAGGGACTGTGCGCTCCTTTGTTCCTTCCCATCTTCCTGCAGTTGGAATGTGAATTCACTGCAAAGGAGCTAGTGCAGAAGCTAAGAAGAATAACATGGATGGATACAGCCCAGGTCTCCTACCATCTTGAAACTTCCATGACAGATCTGGGCATGTCAGGCAGACATAAACCTCTCTTATTTTAACCTCTATTATTTTATCCTTTGATGCGGCTGGCGAACTGATATTCTGTGCTATCTCAAGACTTTTCTCCTCATACAATTAAATCAGCATTGAGAGGAAAGTAGCCTAAGTTGGTCTCCAACTGTGCAGACAGCAGAGCAGAAAGTGCGGATATACTGCTTGTCCGTCCTTAAGTTCCATGAAGGAGAATAGGAGTCTGAAGATGATTTCGTTCTGAAATCAATAGCAGTGTGAAGAGGATTTAAGCCCTCCCTCTTAACCATACATTAAACATCCCAAATGAGGAGATATTCAGCACACAGTTGTGGTTCTGACATTAATTTTTAACTATTTTCTTCAGCCAGGTCTTGTAATTTCACTGGCTCCTGCTTCTAACCTTCGTCCTGCTGTCAACCACACAATTTCCCTCTTTCCTCCTCTTGTGTGTTTGTAACTCACACTGAGATCCACTTCTAGTCTATGTTCTTGGTTCGCTTATAAAGTGATTGGGTTAATTCATCTAGGTACTTCTGCCACCCTAGGTCTGCCTCTTGGAAGGTAACTACTGAATGCTGGGTACCAGTGGCTCATGCCTATAATCCTAGCTACTCAGGAGGCTGAGATCTGAGGATCACAGTTCAAAGCCAGCTGGGGCAGAAAAGTCCGTGAGACTCTTATTTCCAATTAACCACCAGAAAACAGGAAGTGACACTGTGGTGGTAGAGTGCTTGCCTTAAGCGAAAGAGCTCAGGAACAGTGCCCAAGCCCAGAGTTGAAGCCCTATGACTGACAAAAGAAAAAAAAAAAAAGGTAGCTACTACTTAAGAGAAGTTGAAACTTTTTTTTAATGCAGAGGTCTATACAGAGTGTGATTATGTACTTTGATTATATATTATTAAAGAGAAAGAAAGAATAATGAAAAGGATGAAATGTTAGAGATTTATTGGTGGTAGCTCACGCCTGTAATTCTAGCTACTAAGAAAGGTGAGATCTGAGAATCAAGATTGTGGCTTGAGGCCAGCTCAGGCAAGAAAGTACATGAGACTCATCTCCAATTAACTACCAGAAAAACTGGAAGTGATACTATGGCTCGAAGTGCTAGAGCGCCTTGAGCAAAAAGAGCTCAGAAGTAGTACCCAAATCCTGAATTCAAGTCCCATGACTGACAAAAAAATTATTGTATTCATGAACTACTTTCTTGAATGGCAACTCCTTTGTACAACTAACTAAAGAGAATACAAATTACTTAATTAATGGAAGAGAGCTAGGCACTGGTGATTCACACTTTTAATCCTAAACACTGAGTGGAGCTGAGATCTGAGGATGATCGTTTGAAGCCAGCCCAGGAAGGAAAGTCACAGAGTCTCTTATCTCCAATTAATCATCACCCCCCCAAAAAAAGCTAGAAGTGGGTCTTTGGCTCAAATGGTAAAATGTGTGTGAGTGCATGTGCACACACACACACACACACACACACACACACACACACACACACACACAAAGGAAGAGCATCCATCAGATTCTTGGTGAATGAAGGGAAGAAATCTCAAAACACTGGTATAATAGACTCCCTCTACTTGATAAGTCTTAGTAATTTACATTGCTATTTTTTATTTTAATTCTGACTATTCACTTGTTGCATTCTGGCTATTAAATAGCTCCTGTTTATAGCCTGTTATAGCAAAGGCAGAGGTCAGTAAGGTCTGGAGGGATACTGGTGAGCCGAGTTTTGCAGACTGCTCAGAATCCTTTCATATCTTCTTATTACGGTGATGACATGGTAGAAGCTTTCCCGTTTGACCTAGCCTCAAATCTCTCTTCAGTTTGTTTTTCCCCTTGCATGGTGATTTTTTTTTAAAATTGTGATGCTGAGGATTGAAGGCCAGCATAGGCTTGGCAAGTGCTCTGCCGTAAGCTATAATATCAGCCCCAAGGAAAGGAATTTTGAGCTCCCAAATTCCAAATTTCTTGCCTTTTAATGCCACCCTGAGCAAATTACATCTCTCTTTATTAAAAAGCTATTGTATTTGCCTCTATAACTCATCCTGAGCAGTTTTGATCCCCTGTGTTATTCGTATACACAACATCCTAGCAGAGTGTGTTGTAACACTGTGGGCACGAAAGAAATGCAAAATTACAGGCTTTACTCTCTTTTCTGCTCCAGCCAATGGGGAGCACCAACCCTTCTGGAAATTTATAAGCATTCAAGATCAGTAAGTTCAAAATGCTCTCAGCCAATGGGGAGCACCAACCCTTCTGGAAATTTATAAGCATTCAAGATCAGTAAGTTCAAAATGCTCTTGAGAGTCAGGACAGAGTTTTTCTTTAGATGTAGCATAAGGAAAAGAAAGAGTCAGAATAGTTTCCTTCCAAAACCACAGGTAAGAGAGGGTGGCACATCCATAAGCTGGGATCTGCTCAGTGGATAAGACACTCATTAGAATACTAGACTTAATTTAGTATTCCTTTCTAGCCAGCATCCTGTCATTTGAAATCAATTGGCTTTTTCCCACATTTAGGCTTAGTGTTTGGGTTTTCTCCTTTTGCACAAAGGGGGTTATTTATGCTCCAGTTTCCAATCGCTTTCCATCATGCACAAAACTTGTCCCATTGGGCAGACATCCCATGGACATCATCAACATCATGAAAATGTTTACAGGGTATTGCATATCTGTTGGGCTTAGCCATCATCCTGTATGAATTCACAGTAGGGTATGATCCTAGGACAGTGTCCATGAAGGAGTATTTCTCTGAGCTATCACCATTAGCTATTGTTTGTACATGAAAGTATTCGTACTTCCTTACTTGAACAGGAAGGAATAACAAAACAGTAACCTAGTATGGATGAATTAACATCACCTTTTCTTTCCCTTTGAATTTTGTCTGTTCCTCTTTCTCCCCATTGTCCTTTCTGTCCTTCATACAAAGCTGTGGTTGTTCCTGCCTCTTCAGGGAACTGAGAATGCCAAAGAATGTTTCTTCCATGAGACACAAAAAAGGTCAGATCCATCTTCTCTCCTCTGCTGCCCATGGAATAGTGTGTTCCCAGGGTCTTTGAATACTCCAGTGAAATGTGAATTTAAAAACTCGAATCCTTCTTAGTTTGTTGTAAATTCTTTGTATTTCTAAACTGTTAGAAAATACACATAACATTCACCATTTCAACTATTGTTAAGTATACAGTTCAGCAGTATAAAGTATGATCAGGTCACTGTGCAGCCAGCACCACCGTATCTAACTCTGGTACTCTTTTTATTCCATAAAACCAAAGTCATATTAACAATAACCATTCATCCCAGCCTCTGGCATACGAGGATGGAGATTTTCAGGCAGGAAGTTTACTGGGAAGCAGTCTTTAAGGATCTGAGGCATGTACAGTTCAGCCTAGGAAAAGGTAAAATTTTAATGTCATTATTAGAGAGATTGTGTGTGTGTGTGTATGTATATGAACATGTAAGTACACCTCCTTTCCAGTCTCACAGGGAGCTTTGAGATTTGAATGTCCATCCAAAGATGTCCAAATGAAGCAAGGGAACATAAGGTTCTTCCCCCTCTTCCCCACTGACCCCGTGGATCAGCTCTTGAAAAGGGGTTACCCTAGAAGAAGGCTTGTCACCTGGGTCAAAGCAGCTCCCTTTGGTTGAGAGAAATTCCTAAAGGGAGAGAGCCTGGATGGCATACCATAGCATCTTCTATAGACAAGATAGAAACTCGGCCACATGAACTAAGCAGACGATATCTTGGTGAACATATAGATACCTTAAGTACCCTGATTATGTCACATAAAGCATCCAGACCAATTCCATTCACTCCATTTCGTCCTGCTTCAAAACACAAGCATACATGGGCAGCTTGTAACTAGGTAGGGTTAAATGGCTGAGGAAGAAAATCTCTCATAACCAAGCAGGAGACAAGGACAGGCACAGACTCCTAGGAAGGGAAAAACTCGCCTTAAAAAACAGATTTAAAGAGCTGCCATGCAACATCACATCACATCACATGCAATGGCCACATCACTTATGTATTACTGTTTAAACAAGGACATCTAGGTCATCAGCCCCATCAATTCTATCATCTATAGCAAGGAATACAACTCCAACCACATTGTAGAACATTTGCTTATTCATATTTTTAAGTATTTTCAAATTGATCGTTACATGATAGTACCTAAGCTAGACCCTATGAATTCAAAATTAAAATGCAATGTCTTCCTTCAAGGGGTCACAGCTCATGGAGGCTGTGGATAAGTTAGGACCATTCTAGAGACAAAGAAGGTACTTTATGCACTGCTAAGATGTAAAAAGGGGACTTTCTGTATTTCTGTCAACATTGCATTCAGCAAGTTTTGAGTCTTGGCAGAGAATTTGAACTTAAGATCTGTTTAGAGGAAAAACAAAATGATAACTTGTTATAAAAGTAATCCTTGTCAATGATCAAGCAATGCCCTGTTCAGATTATCCAAAGGGCAGTTTGAGTGTGTTGTTAAAATGTTTTTGAAACTCTGAAAGTTACTAAAACAAAATAGGTCTTCCCAAGTTTCTCTATATATCGATACTACTCTTATCTTATGTCTGTTTTCTCTAAAGTTCAGAAAAGAACTGACTTTTAAAATGTAGCCAGTTCCATGGTTCCAGGTGAAAGGAAAGTTTCCTGGCTCTCTAGTATTCTCATTTTAGAGTTTGCATTTATTTGCATCTTATTTGTGAAGCACTCTATCAGGTTTTCCATAGCAGTCATTTTTAAATATATGTGTGTGTGTGTGTGTGTGTGCATGCGTGCGCGTGCGTGTGTGCATACACCTATATACATTATATATTACTTGATTTGTTGCATTATTTATTACCTGTCCAACTCTACTGGACTAAGGGAACTTCTTAAGAACAAGATCATTATCTTGGTCAATATTGTAAATGTTCTCTCTAGAAAAGCATCTGTCCTGTAATTTGTATTTTATAAAGACTGGCTAATAAATAAAAATAAAATAGAAAGGGAAAAGACCATTGGTAATAATGTGTTATGAACTAAAGAGTATGAATAATTCAATCATTTGCCTCCCCAGTAAATTACAATATATTGGGATTCTTGCCATGGGTTGATACCGAATGACTAATCCACCTGTAGGTTCTGAGCTTCCAAGGTATGTTTTATTATCTATTCAGACTCCCCTGATCAGACCCATTTCACCAGCCTTCTCTTAGGCCTATCATGATGTGGTTTATGGGGTTATTATAACTCATTTGAGACTATCAGGTGTGTGTTTAGAAAAAGAAATCAGTGTAAAGGCAAAAAGAGACTTCTTATATTTTCATATTCAATACCACAGAGAAACAACAAAACTCTCCTAAAGAATGCAAAATCAGCAAATGGAAATAATTCTATTATTTTTCCATTTTGCTGCTACAATTGAGTAAGTTTATCTTGCCTTCAGTCAGAATGCCAGAGGCAAGTTATTCTGAAAATACCTTTCTCTCAAAAGAACTGCCTTGAATTTTGACCTCTGAGATGCAGTATTATGGTATCTTTTCCTGTAATTCAATGTTCTTTCTGTAACATTCAGTGTGGTTGAATGAAAGTGAGGATAGAATGACTTTTCCTCCTTGCTGTCCAAACAATATAAGACATCCAGCAAAAATAAGCAGATTTGCAGAAGTAGAATGTACTTGAGAATGAAATAATCCTTTTGTACTTGGAGAGTGAGACTGTTCCAATGTGGATATCTGACTTGCTTCAGAGCTAAAATTCAATAGATTGAACCAATACAAAAAGAAAGTAAGGTGCTATTATGAGTATAATTGTGTTGGCTTTTCATTGCTATATCAAAAAGCCTGAGATAATCACCTTAAAAAGAGGAAAGGTTAATTTGGAGACAATTGAGATTCAAATGATAGCAGTAGAGAATTCTAAAGCCTTGAAAACAGCTTTTATAAATTACAAATACAAGCAAGTTTGCTTATTAACCTCAAAGAATTTGTCATGGTAAAAGTATGTGTTTGTTTAACTTAAATGGTTTTTAAGCTGACGTCAAGCCAGGATGCAGTCATTAGAAAAGAGGATTGTTGTCAAGGAGTGGCATATCAGGCTTTACTGCGGAGGGGACACTTTTAGAGTCTACAGCTGAAAACTGGGAAATGAGTAGGCATGCAAATTTGGTTGGCAGTGGCACTGTGTGCACTCTGTGCACTGTGTTACATCTGGTTGCCATTCTAAATGCTCCCATTTCAGGCTGGGCAGAGGCCCTATTGGTAGAGCCTCAGCCATTGTAATTGGAGTGGCAGGAGGACATGTTGAGCCTGCTAACATAAGAAAGATGCTTCTTGAGTCTGTGTTTCTCTTTGTGGACATGATTACTGTTCTCCAAGCCACCCCAGGATGTTAAAAATAAGTGACGGGGATATGAAGCCCAGCTTTTCTTGAATCAATGAAGAAGATTGTGGAGAACCTAGAGTCCCATGGGAGCTATGACTGGGGTGCAGGAAATTTGCTTGGATAGCATAGGTGTAGTAAGTCTGATGCCTGTGGAAAACTGTTGGTGTGTATTTGCCCTGTCTTGTGTCTGACACAAGAGCTGAGTGCTGGTAGCTCATGCCTGTCATCCTAGCTACTCAAGAAGCTGAAATCTGAAGATCTCTGTTTGAAACCAGCCTGGAAAGTCCCTGAGACTCTTATCTCCCGTGAATCATAGAAAAAGCCAGAAGTGGTGCTATGGCTCAAGTGATAGAGTGCTAGCTTTGAACAAATGGAGCCCAGGGACAGTGCCCAAGCTGTGAATTCAAGGCCCAGAACCAGAAAAACAAACAAAAAAAGGGGCAGGATTCTGAGTGCTTGACATTCCACCATGATCCTGTACAACAGGACAAGTGCCTTCTCCTTTGTGATGCTCCTCTTTCCCCCTGCCTTTTGTCCTGTTACCTGCTTCTTGGAATGTGCCTTTTGATCTGTAATCAAAATGGCCCCATTAAAAGTGGAAAATGGAGGACATTCAGCAGCTTGGTTGTGTCTATCCTCAAGCTCTTCTTCGTGTCTCATAGCAATATGAATATATGTCCTGGCTTTACGAATATTATGCGTGAGTAATACTTTATTCTGCTAGAATGATGTCCATTGGATGAAATCAGCAGACAACTTCTTCAACCTCTTGCATATGTTCTGAGACAATCCCTTAGATTCCAAGTAAATTCATCAGTATGTATCTAGGCTGGTTCTTTTCTGTAGCTAGAATGCAATGGCTGTAGTACACACATTTTTATATAAGCTCTAAATGCTCCCTCACCTGAATTCACAACAGCTTCGTGCAGCAGTTGCAGGCTGAGGTGGTTGTGGACGGGGTCTAAACATCTTATTTTAAATTGCCTGAAATCATTCACCATTAACAACCACAGCAGACCAACGTGATCCTAATAGCTGATGTGGTGACCCAGAAGTTTGAGATAATGCATATTTTTACTTACACGGTGTATGTGTGGGGCGGGGTGGGGGGGATGAGAAAGTGTCACCACTTAGCACTTCCAACAGAATTATAATTGGTTCCATCGTCAACAGATGGCTGGGGAATAAATTAACATGGGCCTTTATGTATATATGTGTGTGTGATACAGTCAAGAAGGTTTTAAATATGTTTGTTTCTTTTTAAAGGACATGATCTATGTTACAAAGTATTTCCCTGAAATGTGGAAATGTCTCCTGATTGGGGGAGATATAATCAGTCTTTTTTTTTTCTTTTTTGCTTATGTGGTGCTGGGGAATCGAACCCAGGACCTCAGCCATGCAAGGCAAGCGCTCTACCACTGAGCCACCTTCCCAGCCCCTGTAATCAGTCTTTATTGAACTTGCTATAGTGTTGTTGTTGTCGTCGTCGTCGTAGTCATTGTGTGTGTGTGTGTGTGTGTGTGTGTGTGTGTGTGTGTGTGTGTGTGTGTGTGTCTGTGTCTGTGTCTGTGTGTGTATTTATAAAGATGGACATTTATATTTTCTGGTTGTCTTTTTCTGTGGCGCTGGAAATTGAACTCAGGGCTTTGTCCTTGCTAGGCACCCATTTGACCAGTTAAGCCATGACCCAGTCCCTTCGCTGTTAGTTGGTTTTTTCAGCTAGGGTCTCATGTATGCTAACTGCCCAACTGACTTGAGCTATGGGTCCTCCAATCTTTACCTCCCAAGTATCTGGGTTTATAGGCATATGCTTTCCTTTTGGTGTCTGGAAGAAGTTTGGGTCAGGGCAGGTTTATAACAGCAGTTGATTTTTTTTAAATTTTTGTTTTACATTTGTTATCTATAAAACTAATACCAACTATAAGAAACAGAGAGAGAGCAATATGAATATCTTTCTTCTTTCACTTTGCCTTATCTGTTTCTCAGGGAGAATATCCACATTTCAGCAAACTTCCCTGATTCTCTGTTTTTCTTACCTTCAAATCTGTATGTTGAAACCTAATCACCAAGTAGGTGGGGACCTTGGGAGATGACTAGTTGATGAGGGTTCTCTCATTATGTCTCATTTTCTTTATACATTCATTTGTTGATTAACACCTAGACTGGTTCCATGTCTTCACTATTGTAAATAATTCTATTCAAAACATGTATATGAAGAGGTCTCTATAGCATGCTCTTTCATTCCTTTAGATATATACCCAAGACTGGTAAAGCTGGATCATATGGGAGTGTTTTTGAGGAACCTCAATATTAATTTCCACAGCTACATAAGTTTGCATTCACTTTAACAGCATACAAGAGTCCCTTCCCTCCATTTCCCTGCCTTACATCCTAGCCAGCATTCGTCCTTTGTTTTCCTGATGATTTCTACTTCAACTGGAATGAAATGGAATCCCAGTGTAGTTTTGCTTTGCATTTCCCAGATTGCTAAAGATGTTGGACATTTTTTTCATGTACTTATTAATCATTTGTACTTCTTTTTTTTTCTTTTTCTTTTTTTTTAATTTAATTTTATTTTATTTGAGAAGATACTGTACAGAGGGGTTACAATTACATTGGCAGGATAATGCATACATTTCTTACCAAGCATTGCAGCCTCCTCCTTTGTTTACCCTTCACTTCCCTTCCCAGCCTCCCCCCTCCCCCCCACCCAATCATACCCCCCTCCCCCCCCCCCACACCGACATTGTAAAGCTTGCTTTGACATCACATTTTGTAATTCTCCTTGTTGCAACAGGTCTACCTGAATCCTTAAACGACTTGTTTGTCCCCATCTCCTCCACATGTTATACTGACATCAAATAAAGTGAAAGTGGGGGTTACACTGTGGGGGAGGGACATACAAAGCAACAAAGAAATAATCTTATAAATGCATTAGAAACACATGCATGAAAGAAACGTCATTTGTACTTCTTACCATCTGTTGAGTGGATTATTTGTGTTTTATTATTTGGGTTCTTTATATATCCTGAATACTAGTTCCCTGTCAGATGAAAAACTGGCAAGGGATTTTTCCTCATTGCACAAGCTGTCTTCATTCTCTTGTTTCCTTTTCTGTACAGAAGCTTTTTTAATCCCATTCAGTCTCACTGATTAACTAATTTATTTTTATTATCCTTACATAGTGGTACATTGGTGTTTTAATTCAATAAGTCTATGTATACGTCTCCACTGATCAGTTTTGGGCATTATTTCCTGAGCTATTGGAGTTTTATTCAGAAACACATTGCCTATGTCTATGTCTTAAAGTGTTTTCCTCTGTAAGTTTCAAAGTATCAGGCCTCACATTACAGTCACTGATATATTTTGAAATGTTATTTGTACAGGGAAAGAGACAGGGATCTAATTTCCATCTTTTACATATAGATATCTAATTTTCCCAACACCATTTGCTGAAGAAGCTGTCTTTTCTCCATTGTATGTTTTTGGCACCTTTGTCAAGAGCCAGATGGCTGTAGCTCAGTGGGTTTATTTCTGGATCTTCTATTCCATTCCATTGGTCTGCATGTCTGCTTTTGTGTCGGTACCATGCTGTTTTTACTATGGCTCTATAGTATAATTTGAGGTCAAGTATTATGACATGTATTTTTTGTTTTTGTTTGGGTTTTTTTTTTCTCCCTATCGAGATAAAACCTAGCTATGTAGCCTAGGTTGGCTTGAAACCTGACACCCTCCTTCCTCAGCTTCTACTTTTTAAGATTACAGGTATGAACTACCCTGCTTGACTCATGCTTATTTTATTTTATTTTTTGTGTCAATCCTGGAGCTTGAATTCAGGGCCTGAGGGGTTTTTTTTTTGGTTTTTTTTTTTTTTTCTCAATGCTAGTACTCTATCAGTTGAGCCACACACAGCTCTATTTCCAGCTTGTGTGTGTGTGTGTGTGTGTGTGTGTGTGTGTGTGTGTGTGTGTGTGTGTGTGTGTGTGTGTGTGTGTGTGTGTGTGGTTAATTGGAGATAAATTGGAGATAAAGCCTGGGCTGGGGGCTGGGAAGGTGGCTCAGTGGTAGAGTGTTTGCCTTGCATGCATGAGGCCCTGGGTTCGGTTCCTCAGCATCACATAAGCAAAAAGAAAAAAGCTGGAAGTAGCGCTGTGGTTCAAGTGGTAGAGCGCTAGCCTTGAGCTGAAGAGCTGAGGGATGGTCCCCAGGACAAGAGTTCAGGCCAAAACAGGACAAAACAAAAACAAAACAAAACAAAAAAGCCTGGGCTGGCTTCAAACTGTGAGACTTCATATCTCAGCCTTCTGAGTAGTTAGGATTACACGCCTGAGCCACCAGTATGTGGCTTGGCTCATGTTTTTGTGGGGTTTTTGTTTTTGTTTTTTGCTAGTCATGGGGCTTGAACTCAGGGCCTGGGCACTGTCCCTGAGCCACTTTAGGCTCAAAACTAATACTCTACAACTTGAGCCACAGAACCACTTCTGGATTTTTCTGGAGTACTTTATTGGAGATAAGAGTCTCACAGATTTTCCTGTCCAGAATGGCTTCAAACTGTGATCATCAGATCTCAGCCTCATGTGTAACTAGGATTACAGGCATGAGCCACTGGTGCCTGGCATTATATTTTGTTTTAAAGTGGAGAAAGCACGTCTACAAAACAAAAAATTATAATGGAGATATCACAACATTAAAAATAATCAAAGATCTCTGTGGGAAGCTGTAGGTTTAATATGTAACTCATTTGGAAGCCTAGATAGAAATGGAACAACTTTCTAGAAAAGTGTCCAATATGTTCTAAATTAGTCCCCAGGAGTTAGAAAAGATTGTTCTATAAACTGCTTAGACTTATCCCAGATACATAACACTTGTGTTAATTTACTATTTTTATTGACAAAAGGCCTCATTAAACAACACTTCTTTAACTGAGTATTGAACTAAATGAGAGATATTCAAGAGCAAAAAGATATAGAGATAACATACCACTTTTGTTACTAATTATATGCTTAGTGGTATGTCAGTTATATCTCTGGATAAGTGACTTCCAGAGATAGAAGAACCCAGAAGTGGATGGACTTGGCCTAGGCACCAGTGATAATGAACTGTGAAATTTTTAGTAAGGGGGCACTGAACAGATGCTCTGGGTACCGATTCTTTCTCTGATCTGTGATTGCAGTGATAATTGCAATTAATTGGAATTAACTTGGCAATCAATCTCATCCAACCAAAGCAGAGGTGGTCAAATGCTAGCCATGCTCCACTTGGTCCTATCTAGGCACATTGATCAGACAGAGGTGCACATTTGCGTTATCCTCTCCTAAGAGCCTACACATCTCTGTTGGCAGGCTTGGCACTCTCTCTAAGTTGCCCTCTGCTGTTTTGCCCTCCTGGCCCTACTTTTCCAATCCTCAAAATACTCTCACCTAAAATTCTCTCATTTGGGGAGCCCAAGCTAATGCAAAAAACCATTCTGTTATTGCCTAGTGCTATTTATATTCTTTCTTATTTTCAGTTATTTTTCTATCCATGCTCAGTGGTTTTAGTTAAGGTTTCCATGGGAACGTAAGCAGAGTACTGACATGGACCAGTCCTTGTGTCTTTATGTTCTTCATGGTATAGTCTCACACATGGGAGAGACTAGGCTTTTCTTTAAAAAATTATTTTTTCTAATGGTTTTTAAAAATCTGACAGCAGATAGTGAAAAAAAATCACACAGGGGTTTGGAAGATATGCATATTTATCATGCAGAGGATGTTATATATAACCATGGAATTTTTAAGGTTATTTTCTGAATATAAAATATGCTATATACATTTACAAAGATCTTGGAGAAAATTTAGACTGATATGAATAGTGTATGAAATTATTATATGGGATTGAAGAGCTCTGTACCTGCTCTTAGAGACATTTTAATGTTGAACTTGCTCTGGAGAATTATTAACTAGCAAATAATTAAAATGCTGTGAAAATGAATTCAAGGCCAATTAGTTTAGTTGTAGATTTTTAAAAAATCATAAGAAATCCATGACTGCCAACAAGAGCAACTAATATGGTTTTATTTGCATGCTAAAACAATTTAGTATGGATCCCAAAACGTACATTTTCTAGAATACAGTAATTTAGCCTTCAGACTCAAACTGCAAGTGTAATTCTAACAATAAATGAATCCAATAATGGAGATGCAAGTAAATAAATAGCAAGTTAATAATATCTGACATTTGTATATGCTTTATTACTTTTCCAATAAGGTGGGGGTTTTTTTGGTTGTTGTTTTAGTTGTGGGGCTTGAACTAGCACCTGGGCACTGTCCTTGAGCTCTTTTGCTCAAGGCTAGTGTTCTACCACTTTTAGCCACAGCTCCACTTCTGGTTTTGGAGTGGTTAATTGAAGATAAGAATCTCACAGGGACTTTGCTGCCCCAGCTGGCCTCAAACCACAATCCTCAGATCTGTCTCTTCAGTAGCTAGGATTACAGGCATGAGCCACTGGTCTCTGGCTTCTTTTAAGTGTCAAAAAATGCTTTTATTGGGGGTGGGACGGTGGCTCAGTGGTAGAGTGCTTGCCTTGCATGCATGAGGCCCTGGGTTCAATTCCTCAGCACCGCATAAGCAGAAAAAAGCCAGAAGTGGTGCTGTGGGTTAAGTGGTAGAGCACTAGCCTTGAGCTGAAGAGCTGAGGGACAGCGCCCAGGCCCAGAGTTCAGGCCCATGACCGGACCCACAAAAAAAAAAAAAAAAAAAGCTTTTATTTTCTTTTATTTTTTTTTCTCCAAGTATCAAGATTTGAACTCAGGACTCACAGCTTGCTTTACTACTTGAACCATATCTCCAGCTTGGCTATTTTCTTGTTATTTTGGAGGCAGAGTCCCTGGACTTGACTGCCCAAGCTGGCTTCAAACCTCCATCTTCCAGACCTTAGCCTCCTGAATGCCTAGGATTACAGGCTTTAGCTAGCCATTGGTACCTGGCTCTAAATATGTATTTGATGAAATCCAATACATTTGGTTACATCCAAATTTGGTTACATCCAAATTATCTTAGTAGTCTAGAATAACATAGCCATTACCATAGTAAATGGTATCTATATGTAACCTGAATAATGCATCATACATAAATGATAAATAGTATCAGTTCTCTTTCAATTTAACCCAAGACAGGCATGTGACCATCTTTAAATCATGAACTTTCCAGTCTATTTTTGGTGATGTAAATTCCTTTTCCTTTTTTCTTTTTTAAAAATTTACTTTATTGCTATTTTAAAGATGATGTACAGAGGAGTTACAATTATATGCTTCAGGTAAGGAGTACATTTCAAATAAGTTTTATAGTTCTTTTACTATGGTTGCTAAGCCTAAAATATATTTACAACTGTTTATATAGCCTACAGTTCCCTTTACTGTATAAGCTATAGTTTCCTTTACTATCAAGTTAACCAGTTATCTGGTCAAGATAACTCAATTAACCTACTGTCCCAGTAATGAGCAACTACTTCTCCGGATGGTATCTATTAACTTGTGCCTTACTTCATCTATACCCAACCATGGGGTCTCCAGAGTCCAGATCTGGTACATATCCCACCTATATTTGTTGGGATGAGGTACTAAGGCAGACTGGCATCTGCCTAGGAAGCTCTCCTAACCCTGTGAGTAGGCGTTCATCTTTCTTTACTTCTACTAATAGTGCTCTTGATTGCTCTGTGTCTATTTCACACTCTTTATATTTCCAGATGGTTCTCTCAGCCTTAGTCTGGTCATATCCTTCTCAATACCATCCATCACTATTGCTACAATATGGATCAAAGAATCCCCAGAGGTCTGCATAGTAAAAGGACAACCACGTGGTCCCCAGCTTGGTGCTATTTGGAGGTGGTGGAACTTTCAAGAGGTGGAGCCTAGTGGGAGGTTTTGAAGTCTTTGGGGGTGTGTCATAAGGTGACCATGAGACTTCTGTCTCTTCTTATTTGTTCCTGGTCATAGAATGAGAGATTATACTTTGCCATATACTTCTGCCATGATGTATAGGCACCATGTACCATAGGCACAAAACAATGGAGCCAACTTAGGATGGATTGAGCCCAAACTAACTTGTTCTCTTGATAAGTCATTTGTTATAGTAATATGACTAACACAGTGATGAACTCTGTTTATGCTTTACAATAGGATCACACCACATAGAAAACATCCAGTTACTGTTTAAGATGAACATTTTACTCCCTTTTAATTTGGTTAAATAAATGTGCGTTTTCTACTAGTAACATTATTACTAATAGTACTAATATTAATCATTGTAATTACAATCAGAGGCATTGTAGTTAAACTATAGCCCAAAAGCATCTATGCACACATTTAATAATATCTGTAGGTGGCTTTCGATTATTAAATTAATCCCAAGTTCCCTAGGGCTATTTAAATTTATGAACACAAAAGCAAGTTGTAGAGAAATACTTAAGAAGAATAGGAAGAGGGAAGGCAGGGAGAGAAGAGAAGGCAGAAGGAAATAGGAGGAAAAAAGTTAAGAAGCATCATACATTTTAAAACTAGGCTCTCTCTTAGCAAGTCAGAAGTGCTAACTGAAGATACTTTATAGATAACATAGACTTTGAAATATTTTGAACAGAAATATTCAAGTACTAAAAGAAATGTATATGTTTTGCTGAAACTGAAAGGTAGTTATAATTTTTGATGTATACAATAGCAGGTACATGATCAGTGGTTGGCTTTACAATTTTTCTACTGGACATTTAGTCTACCAGTCTCCCACTAAGATAGTGATTATCATAACTTCTTGGGGGAGATTCATTCATTGCTGAGACCTAAAGAATTAAAAGTTCTGTTTCCCATAGATAGATGTAGAACAAAATGCTGAAACAAGGATACAGGATGACCCATTGTAACAATGAGATGTACAAGATAGTATGTTACAACTTGAGGGGGGGGTGAGAAGGGAAGGAAGAGTTGGGAAGGTGGGGAGGAAAGGGATGGTAGGGGGAAAATAAAGGAGGGTGTAACAAAAACAAACAAACAAATCCTGTTAAGTGAGGTAAGCCAACCACAGAGAGACAAGTGATACATCTTCTCTCCTATGTAGAAACTAAATCTAAAATACTCCAGGACATGATATATAGCACTCTAAGCAATCACACACAGAGAGCAAAGGAGGATACTCTTAGGAGAGGAACACAAAGGCACAATGTGTCCATGTGTCTCTGATCAATAAAATAACATTTAGTGAAATGAACTACAGGAAATGGAAACAAGAGTTTTTTCCCCCTTTGTTGCTGTTTTTGTTTTCTTTTCTTTTTATCTTCTTTGTTCATTTATCTGTCTTTAGAAGAATAAAGGGGGCAGAGAAATGGAGGGACAAAGTGTGAACAAATGTAGCAATGGCATTCACTGGACACTATGTTAAAAATGAACTATACAAGTTGTGGGGGTGAGGATGAGAGGGAAAATCTGGGAGAGAGCCAGGGAAGGGGTGACAGTGTCCAAAAGAAATGTATTCTTTACCTGACTTATGTAAACCCCTATGTATATCACCTTTATAATAACAATTGTACATTTTAAATTCCATTTTCCTTCTTTACAAAGGCATTGGGCAGCTATCTCTTCTTCCTAATATCTATCAATACCCTTTCTAAGTTTCATGAGAACATGTTGGTTAGCTAGCTGCCCACACTGATTTCCAGGAGGAAAGGGGTCTGTCTCAGAGCCATGTGAGGGTTTATGTCCAGAACTCAAAGGTTCAAGGCGAGAGAGCTCAAGAGATTGGCTTCCATTCTTTGTAGCAGGTGAACATCAAAGTTATTATTTGGAACCCAGGATGTGACCTTGAGGGGAAAAAAGGGCATTTCCTTAATAGCATCCATCTATTTCTTTGCCCTGAGAACACCATGCTGTTGCCAAAGTACATGTGAAAAGACCCAGGCAGTCTCACAGTTTATATCCTGTCCCACTTGTAGCTACTATGAAGTCTCTTAGGATTCATTGGTTGCTTTGTATTTCATTTTGACAAATCACTCAGAAGGCTGCCAGAGATAACAATCCCTCTTGGGGAAACAAATATTTCATTCCATTGGTTTCTTCTCAAGCTCAAAGTCTGGATCATTACAGTTTGGTACAATGTCTTTTTTCAACTTCACCTCTAAAAGTTAACCTCATATATTAAAATAGACAAAGTTTTAGCAGTTGTTTTCATGTTGGTATAGAGTTCCTTCATCAATACTTGGTTTATTCCTTTTCTTTCTTTCTTTCTTTCTTTCCTTCCTTCCTTCCTTCTTTCTTTCCTTCCTTCCTTCCTTCTTTCTTTCCTTCCTTCCTTCTTTCTTTCTCCTTCCTTCCTTTCTTCCTCCCTTTCTTCCTTTTTTCTTTCTTTCTTTCTTTCTTTCTTTCTTTCTTTCTTTCTTTCTTTCTTTCTTTCCTTCTTTCTTTTTTTCTTTCTTTCCTTCCTTCCTTTCTTCCCTCCTTTCTTCCTTCCTTCCTTCCTTCCTTCCTTTCTTCCTTCCTTTCTTTCTTTCTTTCTTTCTTTCTTTCTTTCTTTTTTCTTTCTCTCTCTTCCTTGCTTCCTTGCTTGCTTGCTTCCTTCCTTCCTTTCCTCCTTCCCTCCCTCCCTTCTCTCTTCTCCTCTCCACTCTCCTCCCTACCTTCCCATTCCCCTTTCTTCTTCTTCCCTTTCTTTCTTCTCTTCTTCTGTGACAGATATCCTCTGTGTTTCCTGGTATCGCCTGGAACTAGCTGAGACTACATGTGCATGACACTACATCCAGATCTTTTACTCCTTTTGAAGTGCCATGATTCTGGTTCTGTCCCATGCTAAGATGTCACCTACTCATAATTCAGGTGTTGCCAGAGCAATAATATCCACCAAGGTATATTCAGTGTTCATCCATTTACCTGGAAGACCAGGAATTTAGTAATCTGATGAACTATAGGATACTTTGATTCATTTTTTTTTAGGACAAGGTCTTGCTATGTAGTGCCTGTTGGCCTGGAATTCACTATCCTTCTCTCTCAGCCTCTCAAATGATGGGATTATAATAAGGCAACACACAATGATCTCTGACTTAGAGCTATTTATGCTACTCCAATTGTGTGAGCAGCATTCTTGTTACCTTTGCTGGTAGATCATTTGATTTTCCACTCAGGGCGGTACTTGACTATTATTGAATGGCTCAGAGCAATTTAATCCTTGGAGAATCAGTTTCCTTATGTATATAACTGTATGGAATGCAGACATTTTATGTTTAGCAAAACAACACAAAACAAAACACCAGACTATCAGTTGACAGACATCTAATCCCTTTAAATAAGTTTTTGGGTAGACATAGCATTCTGTAGTTGATTGGTCATACAGAAGCTCAGCAATTGTCAGTCCCTCATCATAAGAATGGAAATTCATGTTTGTTAATAGGATTTCTTTTTATATATTAATATTATTGTAAAGATACTTTACTGAGGGGTTACAGTTACATGAGTAAGGTAATGAGTACATTTCCTTTCAAGCATTTTTACCCCCTACGATCCCTTTTCTCCCCACCTCCCCAACTCCTCCCACCCCTCCCCAAGTTGTGAAGTTGGTTTTCAACGTAGTGTCTTCTTGAAATTCCTAGCTTTGATCATTGTAATCAAAACAGCTTTATTTAGGAAATTTGCACTCTTCATATAGCATTTTTTGTGTATCTATTTGTGAGATCATTTCATTTTGTTTTAAATTCGGTTTGTGGGGCTTGAACTCAGGGCGCCAAACTCATATTCAGCTTGTTCACTCATAGGTGGCACTTGACCCTGGAGCGACACCTCCAATTCCACTATTTGTGTTTTCAATAGCAATAACATCTCTGAAATATCTTAGCTCTGTCTCCTTCACTAGAACCTAACCACTATAAGGCCAACAGATCTTGTTTATTGGTTTGTCAATGTATCCCAAACATCCAGCACCTAGGTGCTGAAGAATTGTTTGTTGCATAAATGAATTTGTAGATTCAGATATTAGAGAAAATTCAACAATTTGGAGTTACAAAATGGGATTAGGATTCCAGCCCAGATTCTTCATTGTGTGACCTCAGGCAAATTCTTGACCTCTTTGAAATGTAATTTTTTCCCTCAAAAATTGACTTTGCTATGTAAGTCACTAAGTAAGGGGATTTGTAAGTCCTGTGGCCAGAGGCCAGTGTGACAAACTAGCAAAGACTGGCCTATAGAAGGGTGCCTGAGTGTCTTCATCCCTGCCCATTTGTGGATCTCCAAGCTCTTTTCAAATCTTACTTAGGTATAACATTCAAAAAAAGTATTCCCATCTTGCCAGTGTGTGTTAGGGGATGGGGGTTGTAAATGACTGGTTCAAAGCCATTTAGCTATCTAGCTATGATCATAGCTTGCTTTGCTCCTGCTCTAGACTGGACTGGGAATCTAGAGGAGACTCTGGATGTTGGAAAGATTATGTGAATCTTCTTTCACAGTTTGTATGGCTTTGTTATAACCTTCCGCAGTAAGGAAGCAAAACATCATTTATCAGTCGAGGATTCAAGATTTTACCCATTTGGCAGAGAATGGGAATATGGGGTTCCAAAGAAAGGCTATGAGAGCGGGTGACGACATGTTGGATGATGTTTCAATGTTATTTATAGCTCACTGTGTTGGTCATAGCAATTTCCATTGCAACTTTCCTTTGGAATTCTTCGCATTGGGAAACAGCAGCTTTCAAAGTCTCCTTTCTTAAAGAAAACAGAGCCTGACCTCTTGCTGGCAGTGTGTCTGGTGGATTAGGATGGAGGCTGGGCCAATGTTGGAGAAACATCTCCATATTGTGATGTGGACTTGTGTTGACATCCCTCTCCATGCTATAGGGGATTCTTGGTTTGGAGGAAGCTGGAGAAGGAAATCTTGCCCATATGTTTGCAAGGCAACCTTACAGATTCCAGGGCAAATTCTCAGCCAAAGGGAAGCAAGCATGTGCTGTATATTAAACTTATTCGGGGTTGGGTTGGGCTGGGATTGGATTTGAGGAAAAAGCAAAGAGACAAATAACAACCTTTGGCTGGGTGTTTCCAAGGAAAGCTGGCTTTGTCTGTCACTAGCATCATCCTTGTACTGGCAGTACAATTGCAGAGAAACAGCAAATTCATAGGTCTTGGCAGAACTCTTCCCATTACTCTTTAAAAAGAAAAAACGCAAAACAATGGCTCTAGATGCTGTGTTTGACAGGAGACTCTTAGTTCTTACTTCAGTGCCATTAATGCCCCATGACTATATTAACCATATACCCATCTGTTCCAAAGCATCTTATTGTTGATTGCAACATATCTCAAGTCTCAAGAAGATGCTTTAAGACCATATTGAATAAGAATGGTCCTGATTATGAATGGTTAGTGATTGGATTCTTCCATCCTGTTGTTACTCAGCAAGATCTGGCTACACATAACATTTTAAGAATGGTGTGGTATGTCATTAGAGGGAGCCAAGACCAGACAGAACCTTGGGTAAGGAGAGGTTTGTTGGCGACATTGAGATAGGGAGGCCCATGCAGAGGGAAGGGAAAGAAAAGGAAGGGAAGGGAAGGGAAAAAGGAAAGGGAAAGGAGAAGAAGGTAGTATACTAGTATGCGATATGGACAGGTAAACTATATTGGCATAAGGATTCAATTCAGAGATGAGGCAGCCACAGCTATGGCCATAAGATTCTTCCTTCACAGAAGAATTCTAACCAACAAGGATGGGTCTGAAGACAGACTCAAAAGCCAGCGCCAAGCAGAGCTAGTCTGTGGGCTCTGTGAGGCAGGCCTGCTCTTACGGCTTTGTCTGTAGCTGGCTGCCAAGGACAGTGCTTGATGGAACATATACCTAATATTTACTGAATACCAAGTCAAGCTATCTAGACAGAGATCAACCTGGGCCAGATAGGCAGGCTATGTTCAGGTAAGTGCATAAGCACACAGAATAATGATAGCTCATGGATCTGAGGCAGGAGAAGCAATGAAGTTCAAACCCCAGCAGCAGAAGACCCCATGCTGTCTATATTCTGACTGACTCAAGTCACAAGGGCAAAGCGTTCAGTTAAAGAGCACCTGGGAGGACCCCATCACGAGAGAGTTGGCAGAGGTTGGCACTGACAAGTCAGTTTCAGAGAGGGTTTCATTTGTCATCACAGAGAACATAGGTGCTTGGGTCATACACGTTCAGCATGCAGGGCTGAAGAGAGTTTGATAGCTGGAAGGGGTTTGGAAGACCTTCCTAGCATATAGATAGGAACATTGTGACAAAAAGGAGATAAATAACTTTGGGTAGGGGGCTAGAGGATTTTCTCTCTTCTCCTGCTTATTTCTTCATCTTGGAAAGCTTTCTGTCTTGTTGTGTGCCTCTCGAGTTCCCCTAAGAAAGCTGTTTTTGTAATACCTTTATCTCCGATCCACATGGCATAATTTCATGAACAAACAGTCTCCAATATGGCTGTTGGCTGACATGATGGAATGAGTGAGAAAATGAATACAAGAAGACATTTTTGAAAGGACGAGTTGTTTTTGAAATAGCCAATCCTTCCATAATGAAAATGTTTCAAAAGAGCACATGAAGTTGTTTGTTCCACTCATGTGTGTCTAATCTCCCAGATTCAGGAACTGTTCTGAGTAGAGGTTGTACTTCAGGTTTACACTGCCTTTGCTACAGGGCCTGTTGATGGAAATTTAGAGAAGTTAGCCCTAAGGTTATTATCTCTCAAGACAAGGGGAAGTAGGGACCTTTTCACCTTTACTTACAGTTGACAAACTATCTTGTTCTTTTAAAAAGGGAACTCCATATTTAAATCTTTGTACACTGGCTGATACACCATTATAGTCACCAGACCCAATTACAACACATTTCAGTCATGAGGGCTTAGCATATTATGTTGAAAAATCTCCCCAGATTCTGATATGCTCTAATAAAGTAACCAATGTGTCAGAAAAATTAACTAATATGCTCTAATTGAATTAACTAATGTATTAGAAGAGCAATGACAAGATCTGTCCCAGCAAAGGTGAAACTTCTTGTGTCACTTCCATGTTGAGTTATCATCATCCATTCTCACACCTTGCCCTCCCCCACCAAATGGTCCACTTCTGCCTATGAAATACACTTTCATAAAAGCATCAGCTAAAACATTAAATCTTAACACTTTTATTTAATTGGTTTTTAAAAACAATATCAACGTAGCTGAAAATGTAGAGGTGAGATCCATTGACAAGAGCAGAGTTTCTTAATCTTGGCACTGCTATGTTATGTTGGAGAATATCCTGGTTTCCACCTACTATAACCCATTTGCATTTTCCCAAATTGTGACCACCAAAATTGTCTATGTCTCCATTGAAAAATATCCCTTGGGAGACACAATTGCCCCAAGTAGAGAATCACTGGACTGGAGAATAATGCAATATGGTGCATTGTATGTATTGTACTCCCACCCAAGGTGCTTAGTGCACAAGTACAGACATGACAGTGATTCAAAGGCAGGGAGAACATAGTGGGCTACACAATCTGGGGAAATTACTTGCAGAAGAAAGAATCTGTAGACTCTGTATTGAGATAAGGAGGGCATTATTGCCTTCATCTACCTCTTCATACTCTAATGGTAGGTAGTCCATTGGATTTTAATCATGACTAAAGGATAAAAATGACTTGAACTTGAATTTAAGGACTGAGTCTTCAGGACAGGGACCTTTAAAATGTTGGAACATTGAGCTGGGCGCCAGTGGCTCACACCTGTAATCCTAGCTACTCAGGAGGCTGAGATCTAAGGATCGCAGTTCAAAGCCAGCCTGGGCACGAAAGTCCATGAGACTCTTTATCTCCAATAAACTGCTCAGAAAACCAGGAGTGGCCCTGTGTGGCTCAAGCAGTAGCTAGCCTTGAGCTGATGAGCTGAGGTGACAGAGCCCAGGGCCAGAGTTCAAGCCCCATGACTAAAAAAAAAAAAAAAAATGTTGGAAAGTTGGAAATCTTAATGTTCCCAAATCTACACAGATGCAGTTTTCATCCCATGGTGGAAAATTGGCATGGGAAAGCAAACCCTGATCAGAAGAGGCTCAGGGAAATTGGAGAGCAGGCAAGGCAAATTTTAATTGTCCAGTGACCAAAAGGCTCCCTTTCCAGGGCATCATAACACAGCTGATTCCTAAACCATGGAGCACAAGACAACATTGACACCCCCACGGGGTTATTTCTGTAGAAATAGTTACAGTTCAGTAGTACTGTTGTTTTCTATGAAGTAATACAAAACGATCACAAAGGGTGCAGTGCCAGCAGACCAAAGAGGCCTTCTGAGAAGAGACATTTCTAAAAGTCTGAAGGTTGTATGGGGTAGTACAAATTGCCAGGGTTAACTTTTAACTTCCCCATTGGTGGGTACTGAATTAGAAGACAATGTTTCTATGGTGTCAGGTGATATTCCTGTTCAGGATTGGTGTCACCTGATGGGCACAGGTGGGTAAGTCCCTGGGCAGTGGCACCATTGTAACCCTCTGCCATGTCTCCCTTGAGCCCAGTTTTAATTACACCAGGAGCCAGAATTTCACACTTGGCCTGGATGGCATCATTCCTTCCTGTTACCTTTCCATTATCTTACCCACCTCCTAGCTGCAGCATTCAAATGACTCCGGTTTCACATTAGTAGCTCATTGCCATGGTTTCCATTTGGTGTGCGATGATGTCAGAGCAAAGGAGGAATAGAGCTTTCTTTTTAACTCTGATTACAGCCTGCAATACTCTTTTCACTCTCTCTAATACAGTGAGAGCTCCTGGCAACTAGTTCTTTCTCGCATGGGTGCTGCCTTTCACTTGACATGTGATTTCACTCTGATCATGGAGCAGGGGGTGAGCAGACGTGAAAAGTGGGGTGTGCAGGATGAAGAGCTGGTCTTGGATGAGTTCACGTTGTTGTCACTGAGACAACGTGAGGGCAACTAAGAAGAGATGAAAAGTTTTTCATCTTTCAAAAGTTTTGCTTTTACACAAATGGAAAGGTTCTAAAATAAAGCTCAGAGGCACAAAAGCCATTTGTCCTCTCACTATACAGAAATAATCACAACAGCATTTGCATGTAGGTCCTAGCGTTTCTCCCACATCTAGTGGAAGCAAGGCCGAGAAGTCCCTAGCAGGAGACTGGGTGTGTGGACACCTTCTCACCCTCAGCCTGCACGTGGATTGGTGTTTGGTTGTCTGTAGGCACAGGGACTTGGGCATTCTGGAAGAAGGAGGGAAGGAAGTTTTCACGGCTGCTTCAGGAAAGAAATAGGATCAGAGCGGGCCTGGCTGGGGCTATGCACTTCTGGATCCCACTAGCTCTGAGCTAGTATGGAAAAAGGGGGACTAGAAAAAATCAGATACAGAAGGAGCTAACACTCATAAATATGTTAAAACTCAGAGCAGAATCAGCTTTGTTCTAATGGCCTTAGGGACCAATTCTGAGGGCAGAGGGGAGGCCCTTTGTTCTCAATCTATGGCAGACTGGGCAGGCTGAGGTCATGAGAGACCTGTACTTTCCAATGCATGCCTCCAGTGTTTCCTCTTCCTAGACAGATTCCTCTTGCTGTGTTCCTAATGGGTGACTGTCAGTGTCATGTACTACTTAAATAGTAAAAGGTTCATGGATTGACAGTTCAGCCCATGGATTATCCTATTTCTGGTGGATTCTATATGCTCATCAGTTGTGTCCTGGCCAGTGCTTTTGCTGACAGATTTCCAGATGGACAAAAGCAACAGATTTACTTAATTGTAGCATTACCTTAAGGTAAACTATCAAGTAATGTAGTATAAGGTTTTCAATTTAAATGAGAAAGTATTTTTAAGCCTGAAGTCTCTTTTATTTAAAAAAATCCACATTGTAAAGTGTGTTAGTGAAATATATATAATATGTTCACTTTAATATATATAATTTATATAATATTATATATATATATATAATTTAATACTTTCAAAACACTTCCTTGGCTTCTCCCCCTATTGCTGAAAGTGCATCTCAGACATGGACTACATGTCAATCAAACCCTAATCAGTGCTTATATTTCTGTGTGTGTGTGTGTGTGTGTGTGTGTGTGTGTGTGTGTGTGTGTGTGTGTTTGTGGTATTTCCTGGGCACTGTCCTTGAGCTTTTTTAGCTCAAAGCTAGAGCTCTATCACTTGAGCTATGCTTCTAGCTTTTTAGTAGTTAATTGGAGATAAGAGTCTCACAGACTTTCCTATTTGGGCTGGCTTCAAACCACAATCCTCAGATCTCAGCCTCCTGTGTAGCTAAGAACCATAAGTGCCTGTCATTCTGTTTCTAATAGAATCTTTCAAGCACCCATTTGTTTCCTGCAAGTAAGGAAATAGAGAGTTTTTCCTGCTTTAATATATTCCTGTCTTCAACTCACTGAGGGTTCTCTTAATTTGATAGACTGTGGTGATAATATGTATAAAAAGTGAAGAACTCTCTTATCTTAGCAATTATCCAATAATTTGAATATTTTAGAAGTTTGGGTTTTAGCACTTAATTTTTTTACAGTTCATATGCTGTTGAGATTATCTATAATGTGCTTAATTCTTTCCAGTTTGGAAAAAAAATGACACTTGAACCAATTCGTATTAGAACTTCAGTTAATTTTGTAATCGAGTTTGAATTCAGAATCTCATAATTGGTTGGCTTGCTTGCTCAGCTAATTTTCCACCACTTGAGCCACACCTCCAGGCACGCTTTTTTTGTTGGTCATTTTGGAGATGGTATCATATGGATTTGTTTTTTTTCTCAAGGTTGCCTTGAAACTTGATTCTCCAGATCTCAGCCTTCTGAGTAGCTAGGATTACCCATGTGAACCATCACTGGTGGCTGGCATGAGATTTTGTGTGTGTGTGAGAGAGAGAGGGCGGGAGTGTATCCTGGGACTTGAACTCAGGGCTTGGGTGCTGTCTCTGAGCTGTTTCGTTCAAGGCTTGATAACACTTAAGCAATAGCTCCACTTCCAGTGTTTTGGTGGTTAATTGGAGATAAGAGTATCTTGGACTACTTTGCCTGGTCTAGCTTCAAAATTTGATCAGATCTCAACCTCCTGATTAACTAGGATTATAGGCATGAGTCAGTGGTGCTGAGCTGAAATTAATATTTTAATTAAGCAAAAATTTTATTCACTTAGTGAAGTAAGCCAGGCCCAGAGAAACATATGTCCCATAGTTTCCCTCATTTTCAATAACTAGTATATGTCTGAAACAAGCAGAAAAGGTCAGATAAGATGATGTTAGGTGAAATGAACCCCAAGATAAGGACACAAGTGGTTTTTTTCTTTCTTGCTATTGTTTCTAACATATTTATAAGGTGATTTTTTTTTGTTGCTTTGTATGTCCCTCCTCCACGGTATAACCCTGTTTTCACTGTAGTTGATATTGGTATAATTTGATTGTTTAAATAGGGATACAGGTGGACCCATTGCAACAATGAGATGTACAAGATACTATGTCAAAAAATGAACTTTACAACTTTGTGGGGGGGAGTGTAGTCATGGAGATGGGAGGGCAGGGATGGTAGGGGAAAAACAAAGGAGGAGGCAACAATGCTTGATAAGAAATGTACTCATTACCTTGCTCATGTAATTGTAACCCCCTCTGTACGGTATTTTCACAATAAAAAACTTATTAAAAAATAAAAAAAATTCACTTAAAATTGGCAATTAGATCTGCTAGAACTATAAAGAGAATGTCATAGATGGAGCAAATAAACATCTGTTGTATATCTGAAAGTAGAAAATTAAACATTTCACTCTTATTTCCTCTTGCCTACTTGTGGTAGAATCTGCTAATTGTTCCTTATTTTTATTCCTTCATCTTGGTTTGCAAGACTATCAAAAATTATATCATTAGAGAGAATGATGACACTCTAAACTGGACACCAAACTTAGCTGGATCTTCCTCATCCTGTCTGATCATGTGTTTTGCTCCCTTGCTAGCACAGAACATGCATTTGGCACATTACACATCAGTTAACACATGATTAATGAGTAGCTATTACATGTCAGGTGTTGTGTGAAGTGTTAAGAGTTCTGAATGGCAGAGCTAATCCCTGATATTTGAAATGACTATTATTGTCATGACCATACTTGGCTGTGTCCATGATTAAATTGACCTTATCACTGGTATTTTGGATCCTAAGTATACAGACTGTAGTAGAGGTCTTGTATATTTTTGTTGTACAAATGAGCAAATAAATTTTAAAAAGATGGATGCTACTGATAATTAAGATAGATACTATTGATAAATAAGACTACCTGCAATATGGGGATTTTTCTGTTTGACACTCCAAGGCAGATCTGTTGGGGACTGACTATAAGATACATAAGTAAAAAAATTTACATATGTATATGCATATATGGGTATATAGATACATATATACCTATATTTGTATATATAGGTATATATGTATATACATACATGTATGTGCATGTATATACATGTAAATACACGTATACATATAAATGTATATATGTACATAATGCTTGACTCTACTTCACAACCTCAAATGTTTATTGATCATTTCCATTAGGCTTCCAAGTTTAAAAATAATCAGCAGAGAACTTTAGGGCATAGGATGTTTCTGAGGGTACCTCTGCCTCTTATAACTTATGTGGACTTCCTTTCTATGTATCTAAGTTCCAAACATCCTGATTTCTACTTCCGTGTCTTCCTGTGGGTCTTTCTCATTAGCTCCTCTGTTTGCTAACCATGAATTCCTAGGACAGGGTGGGGAGTGCTGGGACATACAGGAACATCAAGTTGACTACTGATTAGAGGTCTCCATAGACAGGCTAACAGATCAAGGGGGGAAGGCATGAAAATGAGGAAAAGCTTAAGCACATTCTCTTCCTTTGAACTTGAGCCTTCTATGCTTAGCTTTTGCTAGTGAGTCTTTTAACCTAATTACTACATTGGTTTGGTAATTGGTCACACAGTCCCAGAAAGACTGGGTGAGTGGCAACAATCAGGCAATAGGGAAGAAGAGGGAAAGGGCAAATGTGAATACTTTCCCATGATGTGATCTATGACCTCCTCAATGAGCTTTACCCAGGCCCTTACTGTTTAATCCCGTGCCTCTGGGTCTGGGCTGTAATAGCATCTTTTATATCTCTCTTTATCATGGGACTGTATAGTGATTTTTTAAAAATGTTTTCTACACTTTTGTCACTCTGAAGACTTTTTTTAATGGAACCCCAGGACATGGCTATTACTATTTAATAAAATAATTAATTTAGCAAATTAATTTATCTATGATTGTTGTCTTCCCAATGTATAATAGAAAGGGATACCAGGAGCTGGAAATATGGTTTAGTAGTAGAGTGCTCGCCTCACATGCATGAAGCCCTGGATTCGATTCCTCAGTACCACACAAACAGAAAAAGCTGGAAGTGGGCACTGTGGCTCAAGTGGTAGAGTGCTAGCACTGAGCAAAAGAAGCTCAGGGACAGTGCCCAGGCCCTAAGTTCAGGCCTCAGGACCGCCTCAATTTGTAATATGTTTGCATATTGCTATTCTTTTGAAGGTTGGGCCAAGAAATTATAACACCTAAAACCTATATTTTGTTGAACTTTTTTTTTCTGATAGGCATCTCAACTAAGATGAGGGTCATCAAGTGACACGGCAGTGTGCTGGTGTGTCTCACTTTTAGAGTTAGGGTCAGGCATGGAGGGTGTCTTTGGGAGGCTGCAGAGCTGCTCCGGATGCAGGGACTCTGTGTTCATCCAGGGAGAAGGAGATACGGTCAAGGCACAAACTCAGATTGGGTTTAGGTTTCAGTTGAACTACTTAAGGAAACAAGGAGGACCCTAGATTCATCCCTGAAGGTTAGGAAGAAGAGAATTTGGGAGCCAAATATGGAACCTTCTTCTCCAGCCTCTCCCTGCCCTCCACTCCCACGCCCATGTGCCACACCAAGTTGAGCTTCTGCCTCCGCCTCCCTAGGACTGAGATTATGCTACCACAGCTCTTCTTGATACCTTTCATATTGCCCATCTTTCTTCCCCTCTCTTCCTTTCTTCCCTCTCCTCCTCCTTCTCCTCCTCCTCCTCCTCCTTCTCCTCCTCCTCCTCCTCCTTCCTCTCACCCTTCTTTTCTCCTCCTCTTCTTTCTTGCCTGCTTACTTGCTTTTTTTCTTATCTATCTATCTATCTATCTATCTATCTATCTATCTATCTATCTATCTATCTATCTATCTATCTATCTATCTATCTATCTATCTATCTATCTATCTATCTATCTATCTGTCTGTCTGTCTGTCTGTCCGTCCGTCCGTCCGTCCGTCCGTCCGTCCGTCCGTCCGTCCGCCTGCCTGCCTGCCTGCCTGCCTGCCTGCCTGCCTGTCTGTCTGTCTAGCTATCTACCTATCAACCTTGCTTGCTTGCTCTTTTTTCTCATTCGCTTTCTTTTTTTCCTTGTTTCTTGCTTTCTTGCTTGCTTGATTCCTTCCTTGCTCACTGGCTTCTTTTTGAGGCAGTGTCTCCCTATATAGCCCGGGCTGGTCTTAAATCTCAACCCTCTTAATCAAAATATATTATCTGCATAAAGAAAACTATTACTTTGAATTTTTATTAGCATACATTAATTATTCAAAGAAGTTTCATTTTAACATTTACATACTTGCATATAATATACTTTGATCAGATTCACCCCATCTATATTACTCTTCCATAACCATCTTCTCTTGTTTTTTCAGTAGTTTTTTTCTTTGATTTCATTATGCTATTTTGATATATAGAGAGAGATAAAGGGAGAGATAGCTATCTCTCTCTATATATAATATACTTCTATAACAGTCTCCCCTCTCCATCACCCTTTTTATTTTCTCTCCCTCTCCTGCTGGTTCTCTCCCCCCCTGCTCAAATAGTTCCTCTTTTACACTCATGTCATATTATTATTATTTTTCCTAGATTATTCATATTAGTGAAAACAAATAATATTTGTCTTTCTAAGCTTGGTTCTGTTGTTCAACATTATGAGCTTCAGTTTTATCTATTACCCTGCAAAGGACATACTGTCATCTCTTCTTTATTGCTGAGTTATATTGCATTGTGTACATGTACCATATTTTCTTCATACATTCATTGGATAGAGCACCTAGCTTAATTACACAACTTGGCTATTGTAAATAGTGCTGTTATGAAAATGATATGCAAGTCAGTTGCTGGTGGCTCAAGCCTGTAATACTCAGAAGGCTGAGGATTACAGTTCAAAGCCATCTCAGGCAGCAATCTGTAGGACTATTATCTCCAATTATCCAGAAAAAAAAAGCAGAAAGCCCAGGTGTGGTTTAAGTGGTAGAGTAGCACCTTTAGGAAAATCCAGGCAAGAACACAAAGTGTCCAGTTCAAGCAGCACAAACTGGTGCATGCATGTGTGTGTGCATGTGTGCACACACATACACACCCATACACACACCACCACCACCACCACCATCATACATACAAACTCAATAGGTCTCGAGGTATTTTTATTGTATTTTGACTTATAGTTCTTTGGTTATATGCCCAAGAATAGTATAGCAGGAGCATATGGTAGTTCTATTTTTAGTTTCATGAGAATCTTCCATCCTAATTTCCATAGTGTTGCACTATTTTCTATTCATATCAGCGTTGTATTGGGGCTCCTCTTTCCTGTGTTCTGGTTTGACTTGGGTGAGATGGAATCTCAGTTTCACTTTGATTTGTATTTTCTTTATGGCTAGGCAGCTGAATCTTTCTTCATGTATTTGTTAGCCATTTGTACTTCCTTTGAGACTACCTGTTCAATTGTTCTATTTATTAATCAAATTATTTGTTCTTTTGATGTTTAATTTTCTGAACTTTTATGCATTCTGGGTATTAATCCTTTGTCTAATAAATAACTGATTAAGATTTTTTTTCCTGCTTTATGGGTTGTCTCTGGTAATTGTTTTAGAAACTTTTAAAATTGATCCTTATGCCAAGTGTCAGTTCTGACTCTTTTTCCTAACCAATTAAAATCCTATTCAGAAAGTCACTGTCTATGTCTATCATTATTTTGTATGATAAATATATTCTAATAAAAATATTGCTGGACGCTGGTGGCTCATGCCTATAAATCCTAGCTACTCTGGAGGCTAAGATCTGAGGATTGAGGTTTGAAAGCAGCCGAGGCAGGAAAGTGAGACTCTTATCTCCAATTAATCACAGAAAAAGCCAGAAGTGGCGTGATGGCTCAAGTGGTAGAGTGCTAGCCTTGAGCAAATAGGAGCTCAAAGATAGCACCCAAGCTCAGAGTTCGATCCCCAAGACTGGCCAAAAATAAAATAAATTATGTATCTATATCTATCTATATCTATCTATATGACCCTCCCACTCCTTCTCTAGTTATTCTAAATAATACTATTGTCTAATTCCAGTCTGTATTTCCTCTGTCTATAAAGCATATGATATTCTAGTTGGTCCTTTAACTGCTTGACTCACCCAGCAGACTACTGACTTCCTGAGGACAGAAACCTTATCCATTTCATTTCCTGTTGTAGTGTCAGTACCAGTTTGAATGTCTGGTTCACAGTAGGTGCACAGCAAACACTGGGTAGATAAATAACTTTAAGCCTCTCCACTTAACCAGAGCTTCCATTCTGAACTGACCATGTCACCCAACTTGTGCCTACAGCCACCTGTGTAACTCGGATTTAAGATGTCACTCCCAGCTGTGCAGCTTTCTGAAAAGTTTCCCAAACCATGTTGTCAGCGAAGCCTTTTCACAATTAGAATGCGCTGCTAAGGCATTGATAGGTGATCCAGAGAGATAATGGGGACTTATATTACTGGCATTCCTTAGATTCATGCCAGAGAAGTGACAGGCAAAACAACTGCTGTCATAAATGATTATAATGTGGTCAATTTTCTTATCTTATTGATGTGACAAGGCAATATATTTGTACATAGCCCCCATGGATGTCTAGAGAGTGTGCATACTTTGCCATATAGGGACCGGCAGGCTTGGATATAGTTAGGCAGGTCTAGAAAAGCTGGAGGACTGGAAGACATGTCAGCAGATGAAGGCAAGAAAGGGAGATGGAGAAATGGGCAAGCACACATGGCAGCTGGGAGACTAGAAGGGAATATGGGAAGCCAGGACAGGGAAATCTTTTTGCTTTTTTTGCTGGTCTTGGGGCTTGAACTCAGGTCCTGGGCGCTATCTCTGGGCCTCTTCGTGCCCAAGGCTACCGCTTTACCACTTGAGCCATAGCTCCACTTCCGGCTTCTTCTGAGTAGTTTATTGGCAATAAGATCTCACAGACTTTCCTGCCCTGGCTGGCTTCAAACCTTGATCCTCAGATCTCAGCCTCTTGAGTAGCTAAGATTATAGGCATGAACCACCAGCACCCTGCTGATCCTGAGAAACTTTGTAATGAAGTCATCCACGATGTGAAGGAGCCATCTCCTTGATCTCCATGAGGAAACTTTGCACATGAGCCTTTCAGGCTCATGCTCTGCAGAAAGGATTTCTTGTAGGAGTTGGAACTGTCAGAATTAGTGCAGGACACACACAGAGCAAAATGTACAGACAAGGAAACCTCCGAGTGTTCATGGGAAGGCCACTTCAACACAGCCACACATCTAAAAGAAATATAAATCTGGCTTCAGTAGCCTTGACGATCAGTCCTGATGATTCTGGAAACTTACCTTGAGGACACAGCAAAAGCAAGAGTGATACTGCAGAAAAGGAATAAACCCAAATCGTTGTTTTACCCTGCTCAATCCCAGACCACCTTGTTTACAAATGCTGCATCCAGTCTGCTTCTCTGGGTTTCCAAAATTCTGATAACTTCTTTTTCTGCCTCCAAGTTTCTTTTCTTTGTGATCTTTGATCTTTTTGAAGTTCAAATCCACCTTTTATAATCCCATCAACATTGAACATTTATGAACATGTACAACAACAGAAATATGTTAGGATATTTAATATTTATTGCCCTGTTCATAAAGTTTTGCTTCAGAAACAAAAACTATATAAATATCTTTAAAGAAAACATAAGATCTTATTTTTCACATTACTATAAAGTATGATATCAAAATTATAAACATTTTGGTAAAAATCAGCATTTTGTGTCTTCTTCATAGATGATGGTAATTCAGAGATTATTGAGTCAAAATCCAAATGTGAAGTTTAAGGTTAAACCTATTCTTAAACTTTTTTATTTCATTGCAAAACCATTTGAAAATTTTCCTGTCAGATTTGAGCCACTGTACCTAGTTTAAATCTTGATACTCTTAACTTAGATTGTTCCACAATAACTATTTCACGTTGGACAGTTAAGTCCCAGGCTTTTTATAAAGCAAAGCGTTTAACCTTCATGTTGATGAAAGTTATTTGATCAACTTTTGCTTATTGAAGACACAGTTTAAGAATATCAATATTTCTTTTTTTGGCAAACATTATTTTTTTGAGTCACAGATCTGTGGAGAATGAGTTTGTGTGGTATAAATATTTAATATAGAAGAAACAATACATTTTAATTCATGTTAACTTTATAAGACATGATACACAATATTCAGCGATGGTCATTGGATAAATCATTGCTGCTTCTGCATCATTTGAGAGGGTAAACATTTTGCATTCTTAAATCAAGTGATAGTTTTTCAAGGAAACTCTTCTTAGGTGTGAAGGATTGTCAGCTAATATATGGCTATGATATAAAATACATTTTATATATCCTTTTTTAAAAGAACAATTACTTGAGTTCCCCAGCAGATACTAACTCACTCATGGTTCTGGTTACTTTTTTGTTTGTCTTTACTAAGGAGTTGAACTGAGGGCCTCATGCTTGCTCGGTGTTCTGCTTCTTGAGCTATGCTCTCAACCCTTTTTATTTCTTTAGGAAAAATAAGAGCCAGCCTTGGACCCTAATCCCCCTACCTGCACTTTCTCCATAGCCTCCCGAATAGCGGCTTATACAGGTGCTGTGATGTCGTTTGTTTTTTTTGAAATAGGTTATCACGAATTCCTCACTTGAGCTGGACTCTGATTATCACCCTTGTACTCTTCCCCCTAAATAGCTTGGATTTACAAATTCTACCACAAGTGGTAAAACTTTACAAGTGGTCCTAGGCCACTTCCTACTCCAAAGACACTTGCAAACACACCTTCTTGGATGGTTAATTATTCTGGGGTATATATCATATTCCCCTAAGTTTTTCAAAATATCTCAAATCAAATCTATAAAGAGGCCCCAAAAAACTGTATTTTGAAATGTCTCTCCAGTTAAATAACCTCTTAACCAACAGATGTGAGAAACAGAATGGGAATCAAAAGTCCAAGTTAGTTTCCCTTCAAACTCATCAGCTGCAGTTTACCAGAGAAGAACCATTGTACCATGGCCTTTTCAAGTTGTACAGTGTATAGGAAAACTGTAATCTGTTGAGTGGTTGCAGCCATCTTGCCTGCTGTCAACACAGACTAATGCCAGCATGGAGACTTCTGTTAATTTGGAAGGAGGTCTTCTGGGCAAGTGCAGCTTGCCCTTCCTTTCCCTCCCCTCCCCTCCCCTCCCCTCCCCTCCCCTCCCCTCCCCTCCCCTCCCCTCCCCTCCCCTCCCCTCCCCTCCCCTCCCCTCCCCTCCCCTCCCTACTCCTTCCCTTCCCTTCCCTTCCTTTCCTTCCCTAAGTCTAATAAGGTAGTAGGTAGTAAAGGCATAGCACAGTTTGGATACCTGTCTTCTAAAGCTCTACCTGTTAAAGGCTTGTCCACAGTGTGGCATAGGAAGTGGTTTGACCTTTAAGAGGTAAGGCCTTATGAGAGGTCTATCATTGGGATGTATCATTGAGGGGGACTGCGATATCCTGGTCCCCTCCTTCTCTTCTCTTTTCTGTCTCTGGCTCGTGAAGTAAGTGGTTCTGACCTGCCATATATGCCCACTGTGCAGTGCTGTCCCACTACAGGCCTAAAACAACAGGCCAACTGATATTATCTCTGATATTTTGATATAGTAAGGGAAGACTGACTAATGCCAGGAGTAGAGTGGAGGAGTGCTTTTATTCTTTTCTCTTATCCATTCTGGCTTAATATAGACATGACCTAAATCCCACTCATTCATATTGCTGCCTTAGAAGTAATGTTAGGTAATTCATTTATTTGTCAATTTATCAGTGTCTCGCCATTCTTATTGAAAATCTCTTTCTTAAAATCATAGTATTAAGGAGGGCAAATCCAAGAAAAAGAAGTCTGTAAGAACTTCTCGGTCTGTAGAGGTGGTGGGTGGAGTTTGAACATATGAAATGGGAAAGTATTGACAGATTTAATTTTCTTGCTTTGTTCCCTAATTGATCATCTACATTTCCTGAAGGTAGATGTTCAGAATTACTGTCCGCAGTGGGAAGTCCATCCTCACGGAAGCAAGGAGCATATTTCCTTACAAAGCATGTGTGCCCTTGCATATAATGTACCTTTTATCTCATGTAGCATAACAGGAGGCACACAGGGAACATTGCCTAATGCGAATCCATTAATGTAGCACGTCGGGTAGCAACCAGCACGCTCTACATACAGCAGAGCGATTACCAAGGCAACTGATGCACTTCAAGTTCTGTTGCCGTTGCCTATGCCTTCCCTAAATCCTTTGCTTTGAACTCTTTGTATGACTCCCTGTCACGTCATGGAATGTTATGCCTCTCTCTTGTTTCCTCTAAAAATGGTATGAACAAGTCTTACTGAATACTAAAATGTACATTATTCTTTTAGGAAAAAATCTGCCTGTCTGTCTCTCTGCCTCTCTCTCTCTGTCTCTCTATCTCTGTACATCTCTCTGTGTCTCTGTGCATCTCTCTATCTCTTTCACTCCCTCTTTCTTTCTCTGCTCTCCCTTTCCCTGGACTACAGAGAGGATGAAGGATTCTTCTTTAGTTCTTCATCAGGAGCAACATCATTTTATTGAACACTTCGATAGATCCATTAAAACGCAAACGATGATGAGGATGAGGATGAGCAAAGAGAAGGTGGTAACAGTGTGTCAATGATAAAATGGATGTCCGGAGTTTCCACTGATCACTTGATGGCTCTAGGCCACACATTAGTCTTTAAAGAGGAACATCCTTTTCCATCTTTATGATCTGGTTCCTAGTTCACCTTTCGGTGAGGAAAGAGGAGGCTGATGCCCCAGGCTGGTACAGCCATGTTCAGGGGACACTTGAAGTTTCTTGGAGTTCTGAAAGTTACTGTTCTGTTATGAAGCAATTTGCCTTCCTGTGCTTTGATGTAAAATGTGGTTCTATATGATCATAAAATTGGTTTAAATGCAATTATTCCAAGACCAGTTAATGGACATTTATTATTTAACAGCATCTTTTAAGGTCATTTGCAGCCAGGAAAGAGACCTAATTTCCCTCTCCTCTTTCTACTCCACTGAGAAATATGTTCATTAATGAAAACATCTAGCATTGACTCTGGCTTATTTGTTAACTCAGAAGGTTTATTTCAGGAAAACAAAAATGGGAGTGCCATTATTTAACTACCTGCCATTATTTAACAAGTCTTCAGGCTTGAACTCAGGGTGCTGTCCCTAAGCCTTTTTATTCAAGGCTACTGCTCTACCATTTAAACCACAGCATAATTTCTGGAATTTTGGTGGTTAACTGGCAATAAGAGTATCACAGACTTTCCTACCCAGGCTGGCTTCACACTGTGATCCTCAGATCTCAGCCTCCTGAGTAACTAGGATTACAGGTATGAGCCACTAACACCCAGCTAGCAAAGAATCTTTTAAAGAATCCTAGTGCTTGCTTATGAAAGAGTATCCAATGTTCTTTAGAGGTGGCTCTTACTCTCTACCTGCTTCCCCATGTGAATTTATCTTTGAAGCTACCATCCTCATTGCCCTGCTCAGCCAGAGACTCTACAATAGAAAGCCAGAGAGCTTTCTGTACACACCAGTGAACCCTAAGACAGTGGCACCTTTCCATTCCAGTCTGTGGAAAAGCACTGCCGGGAAAATCTGTAAGGATTGTTTCAGCCTCTTCTACCCGTGATCCTTCATCCCAGGATAGCTGCTGACCACTTTGAGTCTTCCCAACCATTAAGAAGTCCCAGGGGGTGTTTATGATGGCATTGGGGTGGCTGCTCAGTTCAGGAAAACCTTATGTTCTCTAACGTTGGTGGCACTGAGGGAGGAGAGGGTTTTGTGCAGGAGGGAGAGAGCAAGGTGGCATTGAATGAAATGTCGTTTTAGATCTAGGCTGCTGACAGGACTCTTGGGATTTATTTAGGTTGGCTTTCTTTGTCCTAACATGGTAAAAAACCACACTAAAAGCTTTCTCCCTGCTGTCTGCAGCTGGGAAATGTGCAGATGTGTACCCCACTTCCTGGCCCCAAAACACAGGCCAAGACTTCAAAAGATATTCCCACCATCACCACTGCCATTAGGAGACACAGGGAGAGGAGAAACACAGGGGTCTCTTTCTGTGGCACAGTGCTCAGTCCTGGGAAATAGGGCATAGATGTAACTTTCCATAGCTCTCAGCCTGATAGAAAATAGACAAGTTCAACCAGAGCAGTAAGTACTACAACAAAGCATACATGGTTAATGAGAATGTGAAGGAAGGCACTGAATGGCTAAGGGAAACTAGTCATGGAAGGCTTCCCAGAAGGGGTATGGCCTGAGTTATTTACTTACTTACTTATTTATTCAGTTATACTGGTACTGGGGCTTGAATTCAAGGCCTGAGTTTAGTCCTTTAGCTTTTTCACTCAAGGCAGGCATTGAGCTAATTTTGAAGGCTGTGTTAGAATCCGTTGGTAGGAAAATCGCTGTGCTGGGAGCAGAGAAACTGAGTTCTCCACAGAGCAAAGTCACACTTGTGACCTTGAACTACAGTATCTGTCTTTTTTTTTTTTTCTTGAAATCTTTTTGTTTGTTTTTGTCAGTTGTGGGGTTTGAACTCTGGGCCTGGGCGTTGTCCCTCAGCTCTTCAGCTCAAGGCAAGTGCTCTACCACTTGAGCCACAGCACCACTTCCTTCTTTTTTTTTTTTTTTTTTTTTTTTTAAAGAAAAGCTCCATGGCAAGGAAACCTTATGCAAGAGCACAATGTAAAGCAAGGCCACACTCCCTCATCACCTTTTCTGAGGACCAGCCCCCCACTGCGCTGTCAACAGCAAGCTGCTCCTGGGAATCTAGTGCCACTTTTTTTTTTCTATTCACAGTGACAAGTGAGAACAATGTGTCTCTAAGGTCTTCTATCCTCAAAATCATAAGCGTTTGCAACTTGGGGATTTGTCTGGTCACCCTGGGCCCATACATAGGCTGTGTCTGTTCACACTTTGGAAATGTGCTGGGAGCTGTCTTCAGCCGGCAGCTCCCTGAAAACGAAGATGAGGGTTCTTCCTTCAGACTTAGAGGCTCTATGCTGTCATGACTTATTAATTTGATACAAGCAAATGTTAAGTGTCTTTTCAGTACTGTGAACCAGACTGTAAACTACAGAGATGGCATGCTCTTAATCCCAAAGGCACATGTACTTCGGTAGGGAAAACTGATAAGAAAGTCATGGTTTATAGGAGAGAGTAATGAATTCCATGAAAAAGGCAAGCACTTCATGGATATGGACAGACCCTGCTGGGTCAAAGAGGTCAGGAGAGAATCCTAGAGGAGCAGTCTTTGAGCAGAGGTGTGTGTGTGTGTGTGTATGTGTGTGTGTGTGTGTGTGTGTGTGTGTCTGTGTGTGTGTCTGTGTGTGTGTCTCTGTGTCTGTGTGTGTGTCTGTGTGTGTGTGTGTGTGTGTGTACCAGAGCTTGAACTCAGGGCCTTGCATTTCTGGCCGTTTAGCTCAAGCCTGGCATCCTACCCCATGCACCAGACGTACACTTCCCAGAGCAGCAATTTTAAAGGAGAAAATGAAATTTGCTGGATGAATATGTGCATATGAGTATTAGAGGTAGATGGGAAGGGATGCAGTTAAGACAGACTTCGGAACACATCAATTTGACAATGTGCTTTCATGAAATGCTTTGACTATAAATAACTCTAACTACTTAGTGACAGGATTTTCGCTATTGTTCTCTCCATGTTAAAGTTTGATTCTAAGGAAACCATCTCCTCAGGCAATAAGATTTGGGGATAATCTCATAGTTGATAGAAATATTAGATACTATGTATTCACAATCTCCTGCAGCATCCACTTTCTTACGCAGCTCCTTTAGAAAGAATTTTTGTAGTTATTCTCAGGTATTTTGCTGATGATAGAGTGTGCAGCTGGGTATGATTTTATATGCACCTGTAATTCAAGCACTTGGGAGACGCAGAGAGGATGATCTTCATTTTGAGGCTAGCATTAGCTATACAATGAGGTCCTGTCTCAGAAAGAAAGAAAGGAAGAAAGGAAGAAAGAAAGAAAGAAAGAAAGAAAGAAGGAAGGAAGGAAGGAAGGAAGGAAGGAAGGAAGGAAGGAAGGAAGGAAGGAAGGAAAGAAGGAAGGAAGGAAGGAAGGAAGGAAGGAAGGAAGGAAAGAAAGAAGGAATGAAGGAAGGAAGGAAGGAAGGAAAGAAGGAAGGAAGGAAGGAAAGAAAGAAAGAAAGAAAGAGGAAGGAAAGAGAGAAAGAAGGAAAGAGAGAAAGAAGGAAAGAAAGAGAAAGAAAACCTAAACAATGTCAAAATACAGTATTCTAGTCAGCTTTCTCTCATTGTCACAAATTCCTAAGGAAAATAAACTTTTAAAGAGGAAAAGATTATTTTGGCTCACAGTATTGGAGGTTTTAGCTCCTCACTGGTTGAGCTCATTGGTTTTGATCCTATGGTAAAGCAGCACATCATGGTAGCTGCACATGCCTGAAGTTCTCATCTCCAAAGAGAGGAGAAGAGAAAGAAACCAAGATTCATATCCCCTTAGAGTGGATATCCCCGTGACATAAAGACCTCCCACTTGGCTCCACCTTTTAAAGGTCCCACAGCCTAACAACAGTGTGACACTGGACTCAAGCCTTCAATAGATGGGCCTTTATTGGACATTCCAGATCCAAACTATAGCATGCAGAAAATGTTCATTCAGCTTGAAATCCTATCCAAAAGAACACTAAGCACAAATCCAGAGTACCTACTATCAAATTCTGACTTTAGTACTTTCTAGGTTTTGACCTTGTACAAATTAATGTCTATTATCCTCTATTAAAAATAGAGAGAAATAGTGTGTCTATCTTGTAGGCTAATCTTTGTAGTAGATTTAATATAGTACAGGGGAAAAGCAAGTACTTAACCATTTGTTTGATCTATCAACCAGCAGATATTTATCCTATGGATATAAATCCTTCCCCTCACCTCATTCTGAATAGGCAGTTGGACCATCTACAATTTCTCTGTCTACACTTGAATTTACATTTACTTTCACTGAAGAAATCGACAACGCCTCTGGGAAAGGATAAAATAAATTTCATTAGGCAAAAGATGTTACTGCTTGCATGTGTTATGGTAGCTTCTGCTGTGAGAAATGAGGATCTCCTGGGGGCTGGATTGTAAAACTGGGAACACTGAATCTTTGAGGCGGCTGCAGAATGGACATGCACAGATGCACTGCTCTGCCCGTATTATGTATCCTTTCTAGGGAATAGATGGCTTAGGACACATGGGCCTTTGACACTTCTAGTTACGTGGTGGCAGTGAAATGCATAGACAGGCTGATAGGGTTTGAGCAATGTCTTCTCGGGCTCTAGTGCCCACATAAAGCCATGCTGACATTTTAGCTGTCCTGTATTCTTGCTTGACTTCTCTCCATTATCAATCTGGATCTAAGCATGGAAGCACACTTATTTCAACCAAACTACACTTTGGTTCACACTGTGCCAGGACTAGGCAGGGATTAAATACAAATCCTAGTGAAATAACTCAATCACAAGCATGTATACAATTATAGATGAATTCTTTTTTTTGGAGGGGGGGATCTGGTCATGGGGCCTGAACTCTGGGCCTGGGCGCTGTCCCTCAGCTCTTCAGCTCAAGGCTAGCGCTCTACCACTTGAGCCACAGCGCCACTTCTGGCTTCTTTCTTTTTGCTTATGTGGTGCTGAGGAATCGAACCCAGGGCCTCATGCATGCAAGGCATGCGCTCTACCACTGAGCCACCTTCCCAGCCCTATAGATGAATTCTTACTGTGTTGATTTAGTAGGAGCACTATAGCCATGTGGAAAGAGGAAGAAAAAATTTAAGTTAGAATAGCCTGAGATGATATCAGGGACTGAAAAGATATTTAGGGGTAGTTAGGATAGGCAATCTGAAAAAAAGAAACTTACAAGTTGAGCAAGGATTAAGATGTAGAGTTTCAAATAAAATGTTCCTAAGACACACTCATCCTACTATGGAAGATTAAAATATTTATTCCAGCTTTTTTAAACTGATGAGGGACTCAACACAGATAATAATGTTTGATCTCTTAATATCATAGTTAATAAATTCAAGATAGATTTGAAGCTAAGGAGGAAATTGGGAGACAGGTAGAATTGTAAGATGAGTTTAGCATGGACAACAAAGCAAAAGAACTGCAGAATGAAACTTCTTTGGTCGGGAATGTGTTGTTTGCTAATATTGTTGGCATAGCGGTCTCTCCTTATCAGCAAAGGACACTTTCCAAAGCCCTTCAATGGTTGCTTGAAACTTCAGATAGTACAATCTTTACATTGACTATATTTATTCCTACTTATACACTCCCATGATAAAGTTCAACATACATATCAGACATTGTAAGACATGAGCAACAATAATGAATACTAAATTAAATCAATTTAGCAACATATTGGAATAGAAGTTATAGGAATATGGTCTCTCTGATCTTCTAACAAAATCTGATTGTACTGTATTTACCCTTCTATTTTGTGGTATTTATTTAGTGAGGGATCAAACTCAGGGCTTTGTGCGTGCTAAATACACACTCTACCCTGAGCTATGTGCTCAGCCCCACTATGAAATCAGATAGTGCCACAGACGACAATAGATCACTGAGACTGAACTGAAGAGAATAAGCCGCAAACAAGGGGACTACCTCATTCATAAATTGTTTTTGTAGGTCACTTCCCTAGGGCAGAAGGGAGGAAGCCCTGCTCTATAGGTCTTTGGAGGTTAGTCACCATCCTTTCCTCAGGAACCACTGGGTGTGTCTCCACGGAGAATATGCTCCACTTTTCCCAACAGATGACACTTTGGGGAATGCTTCTTTAATTATCTGTCCACCTCACTAGAAGGCAAAGTCTGGGATATCAGGGCCACAAGTGCCTTATCCACTATTGACTTCTCCTAGGTACGTCAGCAACTCTTATGGATAGCAACGATTCATTAAGTAGCTGTGTACTGAAATAAGCCTTTTCAATAATTCCCAGGGTGCAGTCAGCTTTTGGTCACTGTGACAAAAGACTTGAAGATTAAATGGCTTAAATGGAGGAAAGATTTCTTTGGGCTCACAGCTGCAGCAGTTTTAGTCCTTAAGCACTTGGTCCTGTCACTTTGGGCCTGTGGCAAGGCCCATTAGGATAGGGGAGCAAAGCTGCTCACCTCAGTGAGGGGAGGGGGCATGAAGCAAAGAGAGAAAGGAGGAGAATGGAGTTCCTGTATTTTTTTTGGGGGGGGGGGGGTCAGTCGTGGAGCTTGAACTCGGCTTGGACACTATTCCTCAGCTCTTCAGCTCAAGGCGAGTGCTCTACCACTTGAACCACAGTGCCACTTGTGGTTTCTGAGTGGTTTATTGGAGATACGAGTCTCACAGACTTTCCTGCCCTGACTGGCTTTGAACCATGATCCTCAGATTTCAGCCTCCTGAGTAGCTAGGACTACAGGTATGAGCCACCAGAGCTACCTGGCTTTCCTGTATCTTTTTAAGAACACATTTCTAAGCAACCTACTTTATCTAACTAGGCTCAGTTCCTAAAGATTCCCAGACTTTCAACAGTTCCACAGCAGGGAGATGGAATCTTTAACACGTGAGCTTTAAGGGAACATTTAAGATCCAAAACCTAACACCTAAATTACTTCCTCTCTTCGCTTGACTACTTCTGTGGTTGTGCTATTTCTTCTTGCAATCTCACATGTATGGATCACAGTAGTCTCCATCTCCCTGCACACTCCATAGTCCTCATCATCTCAAATCACCAAGTACAGATCATCCAGAACAAATGTCTATGCCCAACTATTCATTCCATGTCCCTAAAAAGAGTTTACAATCATTTTCCAGTGTATACCAGTACTTTTATCATTACAAAACTAATTTCCAAGCCGAACTAAATATGCATAATCTGCTACCTGATATTCCCCAATATAAACTTCTATCCCTAGACAGGTTGTTTTTCTTACTAATCCCCCTATCTGCTAAAGTCAGGCTCACCTGATTTACCACTTACTCTTTCTCCCAACTGTATTCCCTGTGACTCTTCTACCCATCCAACTCTTCTCATCCTCCAAAGCTGAAGCCAAGACCATCTTTATGAAGCCTTCTTTCTGTGATGGATGCATGTATTCATCTGATAACTGTAAAACTATCTCTGAAATTTATAGCCAGCTGGAGCACATTAATAATACTCTTTGATTTGTTCCTAATTTCATAAATGTCTTCTACTCCACTTTCAGATGCCTGAAGTAAAAAAAAATACCTTGTAATAAGAAGTAGGTCCAGGTATTAAACATTAAAAGGATATATAAGAATGATTTAAGGTACTTTTAAATTTAAGTGTTACCTTTTTACCCAGTGTAATTAGTAGAAAGTCCACTGTATCTCAAACCCTATCCAAGGCAAATATTTCCTTCCTTCCTTCCCTCCCTCCTTCCTTCCTTTTTTCCTTCTTTTCTCCTTCTCTCCCTCTCTCCATTCTTCTTTCCTACCTGCTTCCTTCCTTCCTTTCTCTCTTTCTCCCTCCTTTCCTCCCTCCCTTCTTTCTCCCTCTCCCTTCTTCCTTTCCTTCCCTCCCTGCCTCCCTCCCTCCCTCCTTTCTTTCCTTTTTTCCTTCCTTCCTTCCTTCCTTCCTTCCTTTTTTCCTTCCTTCCTTCTTTCCTTTCTTCTTTCCTTCCCTCCCTCCTTCTTCCTTTTCTTTCTTTCTTTTCTGTGCTAGGGATTGAATCCAGAGCCTCTAACCTGCTAAATAGGTATTCTACACTGAGCTGCATCCCTATTTTCTAATGGGAACCCAAACGTTAAGTGTCAGAGGACATTTGCTATTGCAGTCATCCTATGATTGGAGCTCACTTGACAACCTATGCATACACCAAGAAACAATCTGAGGGAAATTTGTGCTAATGTCAAAATAGACTAAGAGTAGGCTATCGGCCTCTTCCCCTCTCTAAACGATGCCAAGTCTATTTGCTGACAGGATATACATCAAAGAATGAATCACAGTTCCTGCCTGCTGGACACTTGATCTGGTAGGAACAATAGAAGAGCATGCAAATACAAAACAGTGCATGCTATGCATGATAGATTTATGTATGTAAGGATATAAATGCCAGAAAATTTGAAGGTGTTGATTTGAGATACGGCTACAAAGTAAAATGTAAAGAAGAAAAGGGACATAGATACACTTTAGTTTTGAGCCCACTTGAGTTTCTTAATTTCATGGAGCATGGATAACAATGAGTAGACCTGGTTGGATTATACTTCAGAGAGTTGGGGAGAGGCAACAACTGAGGTATATAGATTAACTGGCCTGGAGATGGTGAGTTTTCCTACAAGCTGCTTTTCATCTCTGCACCAATGTTAATAATATGTGATTTCCATTTCACATGGAGTTCAGAGCATTATTCTCAGGTCTTGCTAATGCTTTATTTAAGTTGTACTGATTGAGAAAGAGGGTTGGCTTTCAATAGACTGCTGAGAAGTTCCCAAGAGACTCTAGTAGAGGAGAGGAGGGTAGCTCCGAGGAAAGAGGGTGTGGCTTGGCCCTGTGAGCCCCACTGAAGGGTTTGGGTGGAACTGGCCAGCCGTGGACATGCCAGAAACAACTCAGTGCACTTCTTTCAAACAACCAATTGTATGATACAGCATCCCTGATCCTAATTAAGAAAGCTCAGCTCAGCATCATGAGATAGCTCAACCTAATATGTTTTTATAGTTGAGTGCTTCTGTTTAAAATGTTTTACCTTGGGCTGGAAAGGTGGCTCAGTGGTAGAGCACTTGCCTTGCATGCATGAGGCCCTGGGTTCAATTCCTCAGCACCACATAAGCAAAAAGAAAAAAGCCGGAAGTGGCACTGTGGCTCAAAGTGGTAGAGCGCTATCCTTGAGCTGAAGAGCTGAGGGACAGCACCCAGGCCCAGAGTTCATGGCCACAACCGGACCCAAAAATAAATAAATAAATAAAATGTTTTACCTAGACTGCCTCATATTTGTACTTATCTATGCTCTAAGTAAGTAAAAGGCCTTTTCTTAAGCACATTTTTTGGAGTCTTTTTTTTTTACATGGGCAAGATAATGAGTACATTTCTTATCAAGCATTGTAGCCTCCTCCTTTGTTTCCCCTTCCCATGTCTTCCCATCCTACGCCTTGCCCCCCAACCCAACCCTCCACCTCCCCACCAACAAAGTTGTAAAATTCGTTTTTCCACTTAACGACTTGTACATCTCATTGTTGCAATGGATCCACCTGTATCTCTAGTTAAACGATTTGTTTTTTCCCTTCCCCTCCACAAATTATACCAACATCAAATACAGTGAAATACAGTGAAAGCAGGGGTTATACCATGAGGGAGGGACATACAAAGCACCAAAGAAATAATCTTATAAATGTGTTAGAAACAATCACCTGAAAGAAAAAAAAACATTTGAATACATATCTTAGGGTTCATTTCCCTAACATCAACTTATCTGACCTTTTCTGCTTGACTCAGACATATACTAGTTATTGCAAATAAGGAAAACCATGGGACCTAAGTTTTTTTGGGCCTGGCTTACTTCACTTAATATAATTTTTCCAAGTCTTTCCATTTCCTAACAAATGGGGCAATGTCATTCTTTCTGATGGAGGCATAGAATTCCATTGTGTATATATACCACATTTTCTTGATCCATTCATCTACTGAGGGGCATCTGGGTTGGTTCCATATCTTAGCTATGGTAAATAATGCTGCAATAAACACAGTCGTGCTACACATTTTATGTATTAAGCACTGAGTCAGTGCTTTCCACTCACTGTCTTTACGGTTGTGCACCTGGGTCGGTGCACAGGATGCTTGGCTCTGAAGGGCTCCACTGCCACCATCTTGAAATTCAGAGTAAGTTTTGAACAAGTCTCTCCCCTCCCCCACCAACCATTTTCACTTTGTACTGTGTCCCACAAGTTATGAAGCTGGTTCTGCTCACAGCCTATTTTCTCTTACAACTACTCTATACGGTAAGACTGGCAATGCCATTTGCAGATAAGGAAACTGAGGCTCATGAGAGTAGTCTGGCAACATCATAGATGCCCCTGAATTGATCCTTCCAGTCTGCTCTGTGTAATTCCCAGTCTGTGCTTGCAAATGGATGTTTACCACCATGTGATTCAGCCTAGCTACATTGCATTCAGGAGCATGTGTAGGAACTGTTAAGTATATTTTGATTCGCTGCTCAAATGATATTGTGGGGAGGGGGTACTGGGCTTTGAACTAAGGGCCTTATAATTGCTATGCATGTGTTCTATCACTAAGCCATTCCTTTAGCCCTTTTTTGAGTTTGTTAAATTGAGATAGAGTATGCACCTGGTCTACCATTTTTAGGCTTTCCATGGTGGCTTGGATCAAAAGTATACCTGTTTATGTCCAGCATCTTTGGAATCTTGTGAGGATGGAGTCTTGTGAACTCTGCTCTTATTGGCCTAGAACTATGATCTCACCAGTCTCAGGCTCCCACATAGGATGACAGCTTCATGCCACTGTGCCATCTATAGGTTATAATGTGTGTGGTGGGGGGTCTCACAAACTTTTTGGGTGTGTGGGCATTGAACTTTGATCCTCCTATTCTCACCCTCCCAAGAACCTAGGATTATAGGCCTGAGTCACTATTGTTAAGCCCAGATGATTTTTGTCCACAAAACCCTGCAAACTAAAGCTCTAGATTAAGACCCAATATATACACAAAGTAAGTGTTAGGAAATAATAGCTACCCTTACAGTCATGAAACACTAGTAGTGATTTCATTCTATTTGAATTCAGTTTTTAAAAAGTATGTAGTGACTTATGATGTGGATCACAAATGTAATTTGACACAGTGTTCATATTAAAAAATAAGATTCAAACCTACATAGCAGAGAACTAAGGCTTGAACTATAGAAAGAGAGCTACTTCTGCACAAGAGGGGTTCCATTTAACACTCATTTATTCATACATCTCTAACAGTCACTACCCTATCATTCTCCCCTCCTCATCCCTTCCTGCACCCATCTCATTGATTCTAAGTTCAAAAGTAGCAGGTTTTAAGAACTTTCACAAAATGGAGCCTTTTTGAAAATCTGACTATCACTAGGGCCCCATTTTATAGAGAAATTCACATATATCCATTGTTTCTTGTACCTCTTCAGAAAGCCTCTGATTGACTTCTTTCTCAGATTCCAGATAAATAATCCTGAATCTAACAATAGCTCTATGTAGGAGCAGAAATCACGAGTGGGTGGGTGGTCTCATTATATCATTACCTCATGGACAGGAATTGAGAGGAAGAGGATAAGTAGATTTTATTGAAGTTTCAGGAAATTATTTCTTTCTAGACTTAAAACCAAAAAGACTGACACCCATTATTAGTTGGTCATCTCTCTTTTCTATTTATCTGAAATCATGGGAATGTAGTCATTAGAGAAAAATCTTTCCAGATGGTAAAGAAGGATGGCTGCTTGGAAGTCGTTTTTCAAGAGGCAAATATCACTTTAGAGATGGCAGAGGTCACTAAAAACAAAGGCTTGGAAGGAAGATAAATGCCCTTCTCTAGTCCCTGACTCTTCAGGTCCCACAGTCCCTGGAGCAGGAATTGCTGACGACTTGGCATTCTATTTGGATGTGTCTGAGTTAGAGTCAGCAAGCCACTATAACAGGCACCTGGCATTCCCCCTCTGGCCCCCTCCCCACAATAAAAAGCTCCAAGAGTAGAGTGCAAGTTTGGACTTGCTTGAGCAAGCCTAAAATAGAGACGCTCCTTCACTTACCATTACAACCTGACAAACTTGTTATATATTAAAAATAATTCCAGTCAACACTGCATTTAATACACCTAATCTACCGACCATCTTAGCCTAGTCTGCTTTAAACATGCTCAGAGTACTTATACTTGCCTGAAGTTGGACAAAGTCATCAAAACTGTCTATCTCATACTAACGTGTCGACTGTCTCATGGAATTTACTGCATCCTGTACTGAAAGTGAACAGCAGAACGGCTGTATCAACACTAACCATTGCTGAACTGTCAGTGTCTGAAGGCATGGATGCCACCAAATGCACATCACTTTTGTGCTATCTTAAAGTTGTAAGATCCTGTCTAATTATCATTAAGGGGTGGGTGCACCATCGGTCTCCATTTAGCCCTCTTTACAGGAAGGCTGTACCCGTCCCCAGTGATTTAAGGGGCAACTAAGAGTGGTCTCAACTAGAAATGGAAGTACAAAATTGGGAAGATGTTCCAGATTCCTAGAAACAAGAATATAGTTCTCATCTTATATGGTCATATGCACATAGTGTTTGACATTTTCTGTACATATTATCATATAAGATCATGCTAAGCAAAATGAACCCCAAGATAAGGACACAGAAGGTTTTTTTTCTTTGTTGTTGTTGCTTTTCATGTATTATGTGATTTTTTAAAATTTCATTTGTATGTTCTTCCCCCATGGTATAACCCTTGTTTTCACTGTATTTGATTCTAGTGTACTGCATCTTGTATATACATTTTTCTAATTTGGGGAGGGGAAGGGGAATAACAAAATGCTGGAACAAGACTACAGGTTGACCAGACACTATGTTGAAAATGAACTTTACAACTTGAGGGGGTGGAGGAGTCAGGGAGGTGGGGAGGGAAGGGATAGTAGGGGAAAACAAAGGAGGGGGTAACAATGTTCAATAGGAAATGTACTCATTACCTTACTCGTGTAGCTGTAACCCCTTTCTACAGTATCTTTACAATAAAAAACTTTTAAAAAGAATATCCCAGCATTTGCTTGTTCCAGCCCCAAAGACTCCTGTAGAGTCATGTAATCAATCAGTGGGAGGACACACACACACACACACACACACACACACACACACACACACATAAAAATGGTAGACAAAAGCAAAGGGCAGTTGCTTAGAACAGTGCTACTCAAAGCACAGCGGGTTCACAGTGAGAACCAAACACAAATCATTTGTTGTTATTTAGTGATGGGCTGAGAACACATTGGAATTTGAAATAATATTTTTCTGCCTTTTGAATCTTTTTTTTTTTCAGTGCTGAAGATGGAACTTAGGGACTTGCATGCTAGGTAAGCATGGTACTGATAAGTTACTCCGCCCACCCCACCCCCAGCTTGTGTCTTTTGAATCTAATAATAAATTTAATTGTATATAATTACCTTAATTTTTTCTATGAGTTCATTGCTCGTGTGCTGTACAAAATTATTGGCCTTTGATAGATTTGAAACTTGGGGGGGGGCCTAAAGTGGGGACAGAGAGCTAAATGCTTCAGCATATTTGCAAAGCACTATTCTAGAGCAATATATGTATGCTGAGAAGCCTAAGAAAGTTATTCAAAGACCAAAGCTATGAGCCTCTCCCTCAGAACTGGTCCACATATAAATGAACACACTATTTCTATGACACTAAAGGCAACATCTGAGAGGAATGAAAGTGAATGACCCATTCTGGCAACTTTCATTTCACATAAAATCTTATTTCTCTCATCAATAGGAGGAGGCAATACTTTGTAGTTACGTTTATACTTCCTTGAGGATTTGAGCATATTTTACCTTATTTTACTCTATCCCACCTTATTATTATAGGGATTTCACTTTGACATACAATGTACTTGATTAGACTCTCCCACCCACTTTCCTTCCTCTCTTTTGAAACCAACTCCACCAAGCTTTACTGTTCCATGCATGCACACGTGCATGCATGCACACGTGCACACTTGAATTCAGGGTCTGGACACTGTCCCTGAGCTTTTTTGTCCAAAGTTACTATTCTACCACTTGAGTGATAGCTCTACGTCCAGCTCTTTTGAGCGGTAGCTTATTAGAGATAAGAGTCTCACAGACTTTCCTACTCATGCTGACTTTGAACTTCGATCCTCAGATCTCAGCCTCCTAAGTAGTTAGGATTACAGGGGTGAGCCAGTGGCATCTGGCCTTTCTTATTCAACAGCTTTTTGAGTGTTCCATTTTGCTATCTTTATTCACAGCTTCGTGTATTTTGGCATTGATCACCCTCCAACATTTGATTTGAGCATCTTTTAAAAGCAGTGTACTGTGAAGTAAGAATGGCCATCTCCATTTAATAGAGAAACTGAGGCACAGTGAATGATATAACCCAGACATACGGAAACCATGAGTGAGACCGACAGTTCCCAGCATTCCTTCATCTGGTTCAGTTTAACATGCAACCCTGCTTCCTCCCCGGGGGAGATGCTGGAGGCTGAGACTGTGTTAGTTTATTGTTTAAAGCTCTTCGTCCCACAAATAAATGGTCTACAAAAATAACAGACAGCAAAGCAAAGCAAACATATTTCTTTTGTAATGTATTTAAAAGTATCTTACAAAAACAAGTTTCGACATGGTGAACTGTAACATATTCTTTCACTACAAATAGTTGTGGTCTTATGTTGGGAAAGAATGTCAGAAAATGCACAATAATGCATTTTAACCATAAATAAAGATTATATTCTGCACTTAAGGAAATAGAAAATTTGTGATTATATATATAAGCTTTACATATATATGTAAATATTTCTTAAAATAAATATATGTTAGAAACTGGTATCTATAGACCCAAGAAAATGGGCGTGGCAGAGAATTCAGACACCTGGGACAAGAAGAATTGAATGATCCCAGGGAGCAAAAATGAGGAAAGAAATAGAAAGTAATGGTTCTGAGCATCATTTTATTGTAATTAATTATTTAGCTAATTTGTAGGATTCTGGGATTAAACTCAGACTCTTGCCCAAACTAAACAAGTTCTCTACCGCTGAGCTATGTCTCACCCTACCCTTCACACCAGCATCATTTAAAGAGTAGCTCCGTGAAGGCTAATGGTTCTACAGACAATAGTGATGGTTCGCTTAAGGAAAACAATGTTCCTACATAAACCCACATACTTGACTCAATTTATTTTTGCACAAATGATCCTTCTGACCTGTACAAAACTCTGTTCCAGTTCAATAGAGCTACTTGTTATCCCCTGCCCATGATGTATTCATTTGTGCCTTCACATATATACCCTCTGCATTCGCCTTAGAGAATACCTGATTGTCTCTGCTCTTCCAGTTCATCTTTTCCAATCAACTCCACATATAATCTCCTTTCCACTGTAATCTGTGTATTTTAATTCTGCATTTCTAGATCTTTATTTTGTTTTGTTGGAACTTTTGGCTCTGTGGAGTGTAGGTGTGAGTTTGTAAAGCATCATTTGTGGGAGTCAGGTCTCATTAGGATCTAAGCTCTTTGAGAGCAGGGATGATTTCCTCTAGTGACATCAAGAACATGTTCCATAAGTATATGTGACTGTGAACAACAGCTTTAGGATGGTTGAAGGGATTAAAAAAGATGACCACAAGCTGTTACAGGGCATCCAGGAAGTATTCAAGAATAGGAGCCTTCTATTTTTTTAGTATGTGATTCTTTTTTGTTTGCTTGCTTTATTTATTTATTTATTGTCATCTCTGGGACATGAACTTGGGGCTCCACTTTGAGCCACAGCACCACTTCCTATTTTTTAATTATATATATATATACATATATATATACACACATATATATATATATGATACTGTGCAGAGGGGTTACAGCTACATGATTAAGGTAATGAGTACATTTCTTATTGAGCATTGTTACCCCCTCCTTTGTTTTTCCCCTACTATCCCTTCCCTCCATACCTCCCCAACTCCTTCCACCCCCTCAAGTTGTAAAGTTTGTTTCCAACATAGTGTCTTGTAAGTCTCATTGTTACAATGGATCAACCTGTATCCTTGTTTCAGCATTTTGTTATTCCTTTCCCCTCCCCAAATTAGAAAAATGTCTATACAAGATGCAGGGCACCAGAATCAAATACAGTGAAAACAGGGGTTATACCATGTGGGAAGAACATACAAAAGAAACAAAAAAATCACTTAGTACATTATAAGTACCTTAAAAACAACAACAACAAAGATAAAACTTCTTGTGTCCATATCTTGGGGCTCATTTCACTTAGCATCATCTTATATGGTCATATGTACATAGCTTTTGACCTTTTCTGCTTGTCTGTTAAGATTATCCTAGACGTATACTAGTTATTGCAAATAAGGGAAACTATGGGAACTATTTTCTTTGGGCTTTCCTTACTTCACTTAATATGATTTTTTTCCAGGTATTTCCATTTCCTAACAATTGGGGCAATGTCGTTCTTTCTGATGGAGGCATAGAATTCCATTGTTTATATATGCATATATATATATATATATATATATATATCACATTTTCTTGATCTATTCATCTACTGAGGGGCATCTGGGTTGGTTCCATATCTTAGCTATGGTGACTAAAGCTGCAATAAACATAGTTGTGCTGGTAGCTTTAGTATGATCATTCGCGTAAATACCCAAAAGTGGGATTGCTGGGTCACAGGGGAGCTCTATGTGGAGTCTTTTGAGGAACCTCCATGCTGCATTGTTGGTGGGAGTGTAAACTTGTTCAGCCACTTCCTATTTATTTATTGGTGGTGCTGGCGATTGAAGTTAGGGCCTCACTCATGGTAGGCAATTGTGTGTGATTCTAGCTCAAAGCTTAGGACTTGCTTGTTGCTTTTGTTGCCACACTGTTATGGTGTCTTAGTAGAAATAACCCACATTTATTTTTCTGAGATAGACAGATGGTCATTCAAACTGGTGCTGTCTTTGAGCCAGTGGCTATGAGACTAGGGAGGCTTGTATGGTCATTATCTGCTTGCCTATACTCTGTTAAGTCACTGGGTATGGATAAGAATAACAATAAGCAACAATAATAACAAACGCCATCGAGAGCTAAATATGGTATCTGGAAATACTTTATGCATTCTATATGAATTCACCTAACCCTTGGAACAACCCTACAAGTAAGATTAGTTACATAAATTTGGAGGCCCAAGGCAGGATTTCATCTTCAAAAACCATTCAGAAATTCAAAATAGCTAAAGCAGACCAGGAAACCAAGTTTAGGGTCCTTGTGTGTGTAGAGCACTATGTGACTGCACCGATTATGAGCTCATGAAGCTAGCCCTACCTCCCTACTTACACAAACAACCTGATTATTATAATTATAATAATTATTTTTATTATTATTTCTTTGGATAATTCCTTCTTTCCTCCCTCCTTCCCTTCCTCCCTCCCTTCTTTCCTTTTTCCTTCTTTTGTTCCTTTCCTTCCTTTGTTCCTTTCTTCCTTTGTTCCTGTCCTTCCTTCTTTCCTTTCATCCTTTCTTCCTTCCTTCTTTCCTTCCTTCTTTCTGTCCTTCCTTTCTTTCTTCCTTCCCTCCCTCCTTTTTCTCTTTCTTTCCTTTCTTTCTTTCTTTCTTTCTTTCTTTCTTTCTTTCTTTCTTTCTTTCTTTCTTTCTTTCTTTCTTTCTTCATCTCTCTTTCTCTTTCTGTCTCTCCCCCTCCCTCCTTTTCCCACTCCTTCCCTCTCTCCCTTTCCCCCTTTCTCTCTTTCTTCCTTTCTTGAGTTTGATTCCAAAGCCAGATACTGCTAGGCAGATACTCACACTAGTTTCACATACCCAGCCCAATCTTGCTTTTGTTATTTTTCAGAGAGTCTCATACTTTTTGCCAAGACCAATCCATGAACTGAAATCCCTCTATCTTCACCTCCTTCATGGGTGGGATTACAGGCATGTGCTTCCACACTCAAATCAGAAATTTACTTCTTTCTCACAAATTTCAACAAAGAGGATACAATGGTTCTTGAATCTTCTGAGTATTTGCATACTCTTCTCACCATTCCTTTCACTTTTCTGATTCTTCTACTTTCTCAAATTACCACCACTTTAACTGTGAAGCAACTCTAGGTGGGATAGCTTATTATTCTTAAATGTACTGGTTTTACTTAGAATAGACATATTTGTAGCACAATAGTTGTGTACAAAATGTTACCTCCCTTAACCAAAGGAAAGACCAAGTACCTTTAGCAACATGGCTAATCGAGACTCTTTTCCAGCTATCTGACTGAGTTTCTCTAAGCTGCTAAGTACAAATATCACTATTTCTCTCCTAAGTCTACTTTGCTTCTAGGCTCATTCTTAATCTGAGTTCACCTATATAACAATGTCAGGGAAGCTACATAATACAGTTTGGTCTGGATCCTGCCTCTAAGGCCAGACCTGATTTTATTTCTCATTTATAGCAGAATGAATTCACAACACTTATTCATCTGTTTTTATACCCTTAGAACTCTCGGTTGTACTTAAGTTTTCATATTAAGAAGGCTGATAGGGAATAATAATAAAAAGGAAGAAATGAGGGATGTAGATGTAGGAGTCATGCAGGAGGTACCTGTGTGAACCTGTGAGAAATTTAGAAATGAATGGAAAGAGACCTAGGATTGGCCTTGGGGACTTGGCTTTCTAGATCAATTTGTAATGAAAAGTATGCTACTCCATAAACCATGTTACATTTGGGGGCTTTATTTCTTCTTTGGGGAAGGGACTAAGAATATCTGTCTATTCACAAGAGTTTTCCTGGGTTACTGGAGGTAATGTAATAAAAGCTTTACAAACCTACATAAAAATTAGCTGTCAATGAAGAGGATGATGTTCTTGGATATTCCTGTCTTTATTTTCCTCTGTGGTTACATACACATAGAGACATGGCAATTCACATTGTATTTTGTTCTATAACATTTTATGTCACTCTATTAAAATTGCACATTCCTTAAATGTATAAACCATAAAACCCCATGTAAAAGTGAATGTAAATAATATGCCTGTAATCCTAGCTACTCTGGAAGCTGAGATCTGAGGATCGTGGTTCAAAGCCAGCTTGGGCAGGAAAGTCCATGAGACTCTTATCTCCAATAAACTACTCAGAAAAATCCAGAAGTGGCGCCATGGCTCAAGTGGTAGAGTGTTAACCTTGAGTACAAAGAGGCTCAGGGACAGAGCCCAGGCCCAGAGTTCAAGCCCCAAGACTGGCAAAAAATAAAAAGAACAACAACAAAGAAAACAATACATTTCTTACAATAGTCACTTTAAACTTGAAAAGACATCATCTTTTGATGTCTTAAATGTATCTTTAAAGAATCATCCAGTTGGATAAATAAAAGAAAATACTGTTTGCACTATTATTATTTTGCTCTGGCTTGATTGAATGTGATGTTATGCAATCTAATCATTTATTCTACTCACAAGAGATGTGTCCACATGACTCTTCCTTAGAAGTAAGCCTTGTCAAGAGACAAATATTTTTCTATACTGAGAATCCTAAGAGATTGTGCTATCAGTCAAGAGTATCCCATTGCTGGGATGTAATAGAAACAAACACTTCCTCTGAGTGATCACCTTAAAACTTAAGCTCAACCTGTGCCATGTTTTACTATATTTATGTAAAAAGTAATTGTGACATGTTAGCATAATATATCTAGCTCCTCTTAGAATAGACCTTAGCACATAGTATATAACTAATTGTAGCTTACTGTTAAGCATTTGATATAACTAGGAAAAAATGATTTAAAATATTACAAAGAAAGTTCACTTTTTCCATGTGAGTAAATCTGGACTCTTCTGTGGCAATCCTCTAGGTGCACATCCCACAATTTTAATGTTTTCAAAATGAGACATCCATAGTTTCCTGACTTCAAATACTTGTTTTCAAGCTATCAAAGGAAGGCATTGGCAAATAATAGGAAAAGTTATCCTGTGAGCTTTAGCCATTGACCTCTCAAGCATTGGTTGTCAAACACCCAGCAGGTGACTATGGAGAACTACTTTGGATAGATTAAGAGTTCTTTGTCTATGTGCTAATATATTAAGGTGATCTGAAAGAAGTTTGAGATCTGAAAATATATGCGTAACTTGATAAGATTGATTAAATCTACTGTTCTTTCCTCTAGTAAGGGAATTGGAGAACTCCCCTATGTGAAGTTTTGTGCTGGGCACTAGCGATCCAAGATGGACAGAACGATTCACTATTTCCCTCTTAGTCATTGTTATAAGAACTATGAAAGAGAAGTAGAATCAACTTCCTTCAAACTAAAGTGAATAATGAGAGGCTTAACTTTTGCAAAATGAATAGGGAAGAACTTTCTGAAACTGTTCCTTCAGCTGGAAAGAAAAAAAGTACTGTTACAATGGTTATAAGCATCAGTGCTTATGTACTAGATGATTCCTGCCAAACTATTAAACTATTAAGAGTGTGTCTGGAACTGACAGAAATGAGAAGATGCAAACTATCAGTGATTGAAGATAAACCAGTTCATAATGAAACAATGTAGAAAGTGTACTAGGGTAATATTACTAAATGTAGATCAAATACAAGTCACTGGCTCAGGAAGGCATCTTTATTATGGTTTTAAAGTACTCAGGCTACTGGTGGAACCAGTTAAAGCTGTTTATACCAAAGCTTATTGGAAAAATGCCAAAATATTAAGGGAGAAAGCATTACAGGTACATCTGAATCAGAGAAAAAATATCTAGCTATGTCAATTCATTAACTTAAATTTTTAACCTTCATGTTTGTATTTGTTAGAAGAGAAAAATGAATGCATAGCGTGACAAGATGTTATTTACATTATTGTAGCCTCAGATTTTAAACTGTCTAGACAATGAAAACAGTGTGGGTGGAGATTTTATTTTTTGGTCTGTTTCCACTTCTGCTTTTCCCAAGAGGTTAGAATAGTACCTAGCATTAGCAGAGCTTAGTATATTTAAACAAATGAATGACAAGCACACTAACAAATGGCCAATATTTATATGGGAAAGGAACAAGTCCATCAAAATGTGATACAATACTTAATTCATAAAAATAATTTAAATATAATAATTAAGTTTAAGGAAGGAAACTACAAACCTAATGTTTGATAGTAATAAACTTAGTATAAAAATGTAAAAGATGGCTGGGAATGTGGCTTAGCGATAGAGTGCTTACCTACCATGCTTGAAGCCCTGGGTTTGATCCCTCAGTACCACATAAATAGAAAAAGCTGGAAGTGATGCTGTGGTTCAAGTAGTAGAGTGCTAGCCTTGACCAAAAGAAGCTCAGGGACAGTGCCCAGGTCCTGAGTTCAATCCCTCAGGACTGGCAAAAAAAATGTAAAAGAACAGTTCATCCAAACAGTTTATCCATGAAATCAAATATACAAATTGCAAGGCTGTTTAAAAGGGTGTTGTATTATATTATGTTCCATTTGTAGCACAAATACCAAAAGAAAGATAACCAAACTCCTACTTTAGGGTGGCTATGATAAGACTTTCAAAGGATTGTTTTGCTTTCTTCATGACATTACAAAACTAGAGTTTGGAAGCTATAATAATATAGGTGTATCCACACCTATAAACTTATGACGGTATATGTAACCATTGTTCTCTTACTTGAAGATGATGCTATTGATGTTGAATTTTACCTACATTTTTCTGCAATGTTGCCAAGTGTCATTATACAACTCATCACCAAATGTCACTTCCATATGCCTTAAAATTCTGTCAATGTTTGCATTACTGTGTGATTCTGTGATAGTCTGTTGAGAAGTTTTTGCTGAGAAAGAGTATTTCAATTTTTTTTCTTTTTCTTACTCTCTTTTTTCTCTCTTATTTCCTTCCTCCTATTTTTTCTCTTTCTTCTTTCTTTCTCCCTTCCTTGGTTTGCTTGTACCAATTTGCCAGTTCTATTGCTTCTAACATATCTTTGTGAAGTTACTACATTTGTAATTTTCAACCTACTCTTAAAGGGCTATTACCTAATCAGTTGCTTGGTATTAGCACACCTTCATTTATGTACATACTTGCTTAAAAGACTATTCTGGATGGGCTCTGGTGGTTCACACCTGCAACCCTAGCTACTCAGGAGGCTGAGATCTGAGGAAAGTTCAAAACCAGCCTGGGCAGACTTTTTTTTTTTTCTGGTTGTGGTAGTTGAACTCAGGACCTGGGCGCCATCCCTGAACTCTTTTGCTCAAGGCTAGCACTCTAGCAGGTTGAGCCACAGCACCACTCCTGTTTTTGAGCAGGTTAACTAGAGATAAGAGTCTCACAAGGACTTTTCTGCCTGGACTGGCTTTGAACTGTGATCCTCGATCAGCCTCCTGAGGAGCTAGGATTACAGGCATGAACCACCCCACTGGTGCCTGGCTGTGTGGGAGGCTTGGGAAATTCTAAGCAATCCAATGAAGATGAACCTGAAGAGCTTGTAGGGAATGAAGGGGCAGTGAATGTAACTTAAACAGAGATTGTGTTTTATAGAGTGTGTTATAAAGCCCGTTGAGCTGACCCATCTGCGTGTCTACTGATGGCTATGAAGGTGTCATTTAAATAATCTATTCTTTTAGGAATATATATCACAAGAGGTGGAAATGGCATTACAGCTTTCAAAATATATCTTTCTCTTGGAGCCCTTGCCCATTTCAGTGATTCCACATTTTGAGTGGTGAGTGTTGACACATAATAAAAATGTGTCCTTGCTAACCATAGGAATGCAATTGGAGTCTAGTTTGTTTATGAAAGTATATGATTCTTTCCCAATGAGCACTAGCCATGTTTCTCTTAAGCTGGGATAGCTCTTTGTTACCATACAGAGCTATTCATCCTATAGTTTCCTTGGGTGGTTCAGTGGAAAATTAGAATAGCGTCTAGTGCCAGGCATGGTTGTGAATGCCTATAATCCCAGCCATGAGAGAGGCAGAGATTGGGAGATCAAAGTTTCAATTCAGCCCAGTAAAAAGTTAGCAAGACCCTCAACAAATAAGCCCGTTGTAGGGTACATGCCTTTGGTCCTAGTTGTCAGGAGATCTGGGTAAGAGAATCACTGTCTGAGGCTAGACCTGTGCAAAAAGACCATATATGAAAAATAACTAACATAGAAAGAGGGCTGGTTTCAGCAGAGCACCTGCTCAGCAAGCTTGAGGCCCTGAGTTCAAAACCCACAATACTATTCCCTCCTCCAAAACAGAGCCTGCAACAGCAGAAACAAAGCCTCAGTAAATAAGTATTGACTGTCCAACCCTAGCAGACAATAAATACATTTAAAACATGTGGTATGATGACTGTGAGGGTTTATGAATTTACTATGAACTTTGTTGCATCTGTCACATTGATCACTTCTCTGTTTACAAGTGACTACAATCTGTTAATGCTCATTGTATAGTTTCAACATCTTTTCCACTGAGCCCTTTAAAAAGACTATAATGCTAACTGATGGTAACTATTTGGTGAAGGATATTCTCTTGGAACAGCTCAGCTTGGCATCTGATAGAATGGTATCCAATAAATGTTTCTTGGACACTACTTTACCAATAGCTTCTAAGCAAGGCCTTTGATACTTCAGAAATTAAATGTCATTATACTCAATTTTGACTTCACAGAAAAGTCTTATCCACTAGACACGTTATAAACCACACATGCAAGTTTCTATTTCTTCAGGATCTACATTAAAAAAATTTAAAACAAGAAGTTGAAATTAGATTTAATATTGTAGTTTATTTAGCTAAATATATGAAACTATTGACATTTTACTATGTCATCAGTATTTATGAATGAGATACCTTACATTCTTTTTTCTCCTTCTAAGTCTTTGAAAACATACTGTACTTTGTACTTACTATTCTAATTCATTGATAAATTTTCATCAGAAAGTTTGATCTTTATATGTATATATATATATGTATATAGTAAAAATGTTGTACAGTTACATGAGTAGGGTAATGAGTACATTTCATAGCGAGCATTATTACCTCCTCCTTTGTTTTCCCCCTATTATCACTTCCCTCCCCACCTCCCCAACTCCCCCTGGCCTCCCCCCAACCCTGACATTATAAAGTTCATTTTCAACATAGTGTCCTGTACATCTTGTCGTGATCTTTATTTCTTTTTAGAAAATGTATAAAAATATTTTTTCAAACGTATGTTAAACATTTCCAAACATGGAATCAAATTTGTATTTAAACAACATTTCAAGTGTTCAAGAGCCCCATGTAGCCTGTATGTCATGATATTGGACAATATGGTTTTTTAAAAAAAATTCTGCTTCTTAGGGCTGATTGTAGACAATGATCATTTACCATATTTTAGTGTTGGTCTGGCATCTTGTAGATGTTAATTTTGCTTTGTTTTGTTGGAACTTTAGTTTTCTTCTGGAGCTTTTATTGCTCTAATACTTAAAAGTCTCTAAATTGAACATGCCACATTTAGCTAAAAACCCTAAAGAAAATGACTCAAAGCCTTAATATATTCCCATTGCTATTTCTCCAGTCACAGCTGCAAGAAGCTCACAGTCATTTTTATGATTATTTTATTTTATGATTACGGACTAGGGCTAAACAGTTGACACTACCACAGCGCTGCCTTATGTCACTTTTAGAGTGAAGAGTTCACACAGGGGCACGCAATTTCTTTTTACAAAATGATTTTCTAACTTAGGCATACTTTCATTACATATGAAATTTAAATTGTATTAAAATAATTTGAATACCAATTTTTGTATAGAGTTGTTTTTTGCTTATTTTGTTCGAATTATGGATTTCAGTTATCCGTGATTCCATTTTTGAATGTGGTCTGTTGTTAAAAAAAAGTATTGGTTTAAAAGGTGTAGCTCTTATTCATCATATAATATTTGGCAAATTTCAATATGTGAGCAGAGTGTATCAAATACAGCTAAAAGAGTTGTGTGGCTAAAAGCCACTGTGTCTGAATTCTGGGCTCTCCTCTGAGCTCTGTCTCTAATTAACCTTTATGCCTTCCATGGGTGAACTTAGGGGTCTGTGACTGGTACACATTGAACACGGGCACATATTCCAGTTATCTTCTTCTGTATCTCATTAACCTGGTACATCGATGATCTCCAGTCAGTCCACTCAGTGGAATTTTGTCAAATGGGAATAAATATGCCTGTCAGGGTCACTACAAGGGTAAAGATACAGGACATGCTGACTGAAATCCAAGCTACCAGCAGAAGGAACAATCATATTCCAAAGAAGCTAGCCACTTTCTCAGAGCAATTTGTTTCCTTGCAGGTTAACATAGGTACTGTTATTAACACCAGACACTCAATAGTGTTGTACTGGACAGGGTACAAAGCAGCCCCTCTAGGCAGCAGTGGTACAAGTGCATGCCAGACAACTTCACCATGTCTTGATGATTCAGGATCTCTGAAGAAGCACTCTAACAGGGTGGTATTCCCACTTACATCTCATAAGTCTAGATACAGCCTAACAGCTTCAAAGCCCTAATGTTATGTGACCAGTGGCAATGGGATCTTGGGATTTTTATTTGCTTTGTGAAAACTGTGCAGTGTTTACAAGATGAAATGCTAGAGAAATAAACACACAGATGGTGTCCTAGAAGTGACTGCACACTGAGTGAGACTTTTTTTTTCTTCCTCTCAGACAATTTGTATTTTGCTATTTTTAGGTTCTTGGGGCCCATGTTTTTGTGTTTAAGGGTCAAGTGTTAACTCTTCAGAAAGAACCTTTAACGAGTCAGGATAAAAAACATCTGGTACAGCAAGTCTTCCTTGGAATGGATGAATCTGGAGAGAGAGGAAGAATTTGCCACCATCCTAAGATTCCCATTGGAGGCATGTATAAGTTGCTCAACAAAACATATCTATCCCTTCCTATCTACTGCTCCTTTTTATCTGAAAGAAGTGGAACAAAGAGATGTAAGTCCCACAGACTGTGCAAAATGCCAACTCGGGAACAAGACTGAGGACAGCAGCCTTGCTTACTCAGTGTGGTGGTGGGGATACCTGAAGGCCAGAATGAGTAGCAGCTGGTGGAAGGGCCAGGAAGGACCCAAACGGCATGGCCCAGATCAGAAACTGCTCTCTCCCCTCCCTCAATGACACTTCCTTATGTCCCAGGAAGTGACGATAAGCCCGTTGTGGGTGTCGTGACTCCTGGGTGTCACCCACTGCAGGGAGACCTGGTCCACCTGCCTCATTCCCAAGGAAGCCGGGGGTGGGGGCGGAGAGAGGACGCTGATCCCCGGGCCTGACCCGGTTCTCTTACCAGCCCTCTTACAGGCTGCTGAGGGGCAGACGGGGGAGGGGGAGGGGGGAGGGAGGGGGGTCTTTTGTACCCTTTGTCCAAGTATAAAGGTGACCCTGAACCCAGAGACTCCCTGGAAATGGGACTGAAAAAGAGCTCCAGCTCAGCCAGGCACGGAACAAGCCTGACCACGGGGAGGCGGAGGAGAATTTAAGAATGGGGGGCGGGGGGGGGGAGGGAAGGGTGCAGGATCCAGCGACGCACGGTCCCCTATTCTTCCACCAATGACAAGGACAATAAAGAAGGCGGGGTGGGGGGAAGGGGGACATACTAATTTGATTTTGCACCAGCTTCCCGGTCTCCCCCCCCAAAAACCGGACCTCCCCCCCCACACACACACCCCGATCGGAGGCTGGGAGAAGATCGCGCACCCCGCGGTTGGGGCGAGATGTGAAAATAAACCGGGCCGCGTTGGCTGCCGGGCGGGAGCCGGGCGGGTCGCGGGCGGAGGCGGCCCCGCATCCCCAAGCCGGGGATGAATGGAGAGGCCCCTCGGCTGGCGCGCGCCCGCCCACCCGCCGCCGGCCGCCAAGTGTGTCGGGGCGCCGCGCGCCGGGCCCGCCGCTCCACGCGCAGCCGGCTCGGGCGGAGGGAGGCGCGGCGGCGGCGGCGGCGGCCGCGCGGACCCAGTTGAGAGCCGCCGGGGTGGGCACGCCGCCGCCGCTGGGCCCGCGCGCGTGGCTGTGGCTGAGGCTACGGCGGGGGCCGGGCGGCGCCGCACACCTGAGGCGGAGGCGCGGCGCGGGGCGGCGCTGTCAAGGCCGCGCGCTCCGTCACCCGCCAGGCAGTGATTTGAGTCGCCGGCTTCACCTTCAGCCCGGACGGGGGAGAGCCTAGCGGGGTGTGGGGCGACCCTCCCGGGGGTGGCGGCCTCTCGGCCCCCAGCGTGCCCCCGCTGCGTCCGGCCCGGCCTCGCTCGTCCGGCCCGCCGTCCCCCCCCACTCCCGCTCCCCTCCCACCCTCCCTTCCCCACTCCCCCCCCCCGCGGCGCCGCCGCGGGGAGCGGCTCCCCCTCCTCTTCCTCCGCGTCCTCGGCCGCGGCTCCCCCGCCCCGGCGGCTTGTTGCACCGCCCCGCGGCCTGCGGGAGCCGCTCGGCCCCGGCCTGGGACTCGGCGTCGGCGCGCTTCCCGGTCTGCCGCACCCCCTCCCTCTCCAACCTCGGGGGGTCCCGCACCCCCCCCCCCCGCCTGACCGGCGAGACCCCGACCCTGCCGCCCGCACAAAATGTCGGCCCGGACGCCATTGCCGACGGTGAACGAGCGGGACACGGAGAATGTGAGTACCCGGAGCCCCCCCCCTCCCCGCACCTTGCCGCAGCGCCCGGGGCGCTGACCCTCCCCTGACACCCCCACCTCCTCCCGCGCCCGGGCCGCTCCCCCCCCCCCACGCGCGCGCGCACCCAGCGGCAGGGTCTCCCCACCTGGAGCGAGGCGGGACCTCCACCCCACCGCTCAGCCTCTATTCATCCCAGCCCCATTTCGCTGCCTTCCCCGCTAGGGTGCGGGTGGGGAGCGGTCAGTGGCGCCCTCTGCCCGGTGGTGGTCCTCCCGGAGAGCGCGGGGTGTGATGGAGGGCAGGGGGGCGAGGGGGGGGAGGTGGCAGAATGGGCATCCAGGAGGGCCTGACTCCTGCCACTGTATTGCCATTGCCACCCAAGTGAATGCAGCTACCTCTTTACACCTCGCTGTTCTAGATCCTTCAATCCCCGACAAACAGCTTGTCTCCAGCCCCCCCCCCCCCCCGCATTGCCCCATGACTTTGCTTTTTGTAGCATCTTGTCCACATTTGGGGTTAGTATAGGCACCAAAGGGAGAAGGATCAGGGTTGGAAGCCCGTGTGTGTGTGTGTGTGTGTGTGTGTATGTGTGTGTGTGTGTGTGTGTGTGTGTGTGATGTGTGTGTGTGATGTGTGTGAGTTTATACTGCCGTGATAGTGTAGGAGAGAGGAGTCGGGGAGAATTGCACCCACAGCCCCTGGGGCCCTGGGATTAAAGCAAAATGTTTTTCCAAAGCCTCATGCAGCCCACTGGCTTTGTATTCTCTCCCTCAAGGTAGTGGGAACAATTCCCCGGGAAGGTTTTATTGTAAATATCTCTCCTTTTCCTTGAAGTGTCACAAGGTGCATTTCTTCAAAGCCAAAGGTTCTCCAGGTCTGAACAAATTGCCCTCCGGAGTGGAATGTATTTATGCAGATGTCTGATGTTTGCACTCGTGAAAACTAAAAGAACATGAATAGAATCATTAGTTGTGTGTCTTCTGAAAAGTACAACTGGGTGTACGGGAGCAAGTGCAAGTTCGTTTGTGGAAAAGGGCTTTTTAAATTTTTAAATCCCCATGACCTGTAAAGGGACCCCAAGGTTCTATAGGGCCTTGACTGATTGACTAGTTTTAAGGAGCTAGAAGGATACTAAGTTTTGGTTGGCTGCCCAGAGCTCTCTGGTGTGTGTCTAGTTAACTCATCAGCCCTCCAGGGTTTGTTGTATGTACCAGTGATTTCATGGAGCTGGGAAAATAAAAATAAAGAAATGGTCTGACATTCTTAGACAAAAGATAAAAGAGAGAAAAGATACTAGCTCACTTCTCCCAGGGATAAAGGGGGTAGAAACACATTTTATCTTAGAGAGTAGGGGAATGCAGAAATTTAACAATTTTATTATGTGATAGGAGATGAAATTCCAGTAGGATACCATCGTTAGAAGACCTAGGAAGATGTTTGAGTTTGCTTTTGTCTTCTCCTTTGTCATGTGTTTAAAATGATACAGACACTGTTAGGATGCCACCATCAGACATTATAGCTTAATTTTGATCACAACTTGTTTTGTGTGTGTAATTGTGATTGAGAGATTGGAAAAAGTCAGAAAGACGGAAGCATTTTGTTACAGTTGAATGTTAAAGCCAAGCTGGTACAAGATTTTTTTTTTTTTGGACAAGAATTAAAAAAAAAATCTTGTCACTTGGGAGTGTGAATGATAACCTTTGTTTCTCTTAGCAACATTCCAAAAGACCTAGGGAATATTAAAGACAGCAGTTCACAGGAGTGGGAAGAATACATTGTTTTTATTTTGTCTTAGTTAACACTCTTTGCGTAGGTGACTTTATACTGACATGAGATAGTATTATAGAAACACACAAAAAAAGAATAGTACAAAATGTAGTATTGCATGTAAAGTCAAAACCACCACAATGAAAGAAGATTTTAAAGCTAACCTATAATAGTGTGGTAAGTTTTGTTGGGAGTACTTTCTGAAAATGACTATGCTGCTATATAAACTCATTTGCTGTCTCTGAACATGTTATTTCAAAGTCACTTTTACATTCTTGTTACTGTGTTATAAGTCTCCATTGAGCTCACTTTACCACATCCTAATTATCTTCTAATTGGAAAATATCTTCCATACTGTGGCTGTTAATCAATAAGGATGCACTCAGCTCTGCTTTTTGAGCTGGAATGGGATGCAGAAGTATTTAGACAAGGCTTCTCCTTTCATAGAGCTTAGAGAAGAGATAACTTAATCCCAAAAAAATACACAGTAGAAAAGTGTGTAAATAGAGATAAATTAGTTTATAAGTGTTCCAGGTGTTTATCAAAGGGGCTACTACTGGTGGCTGTAAAATCACCATTAGAGTTTCCCTTTATTGTCTAGTTAGTAGTAAATGGCCTTATCCATTCCTAATTCTCATCTGCGAAATAAAGTACCTAACTTGCCAGTTAGCCTATATCAGTGCCACATGACAGTCAAAAGCTGCATTTATGGTAGTCATTTTCAGTTAAGTGATCTAAAAAAATACTTGTGAAAAAGTTGTTTATATATTTATATATAAATATATGTAAATAAACAAATATTTACATAAATATAGTTATATTTATATAACTCAAAGACTTCTAGGTAATATCAAAATCAATAATTCACCTTATTACTCTTAGAAATTAAAGTCAACAAATACAATAATTTAAACAAAAACTTTGGAATCGAATAGTCACTTATAATTAATACAAATATTTTTATGCGTATAACATAATTGGATTTTGTGTCCTTGGGAATATGTATCTATTTTTTCCAGTGTCAGGATACACTTCAAAATGTTAAAAAAAAAAAAAAAAAAGAAAGAAAGAAAGAAATACTGATCTCTCTGTGTGAGAATTGCTTTTCTTTGAGAAAAGAAATCTGTTAGGTTATTCTGGGATAATTTCAGCACGGATACAGATAATATATTGCTATTTCTCTAAATATTTTTCAGTGAAACAAAATATACTTGAACGTTTTGGGAAAACTCTGATTATGCTCATTTCATGGGTCAAAAGTGCCATGGTGCTCTTTCTGTGTGGAAATTTGGTTCAATAGGAAGAAAGTTGATTTGAGTACTTCTTGGATTGTTTGAAAATTAAATTCGGCTTAAGTTTAAAAACCTTTAGTTAAAAAAAAATCCCTTAATTGTGAATCTTGGTAAATCTGAAATTCATGTTGATGTTGAAGTACTTGATGTAACGAAGGTAGCCATTGTGATTTGTCTGATGGAAGTCATTGTTAGTAAAATGAAAGAGCAAAAGAACAGCATACATTTACCACTGACTTTGGCAAACACCTCTAGCAACTACCATTATTACTTATTCTGCACTTTGTGTATCCCTGACTTTAGAGACCCCTTCACACTGCAATTCAGTTGCCTGACTTTATCTCCTTTATTCTGTACTGTCGGTGCCTACCTTTAGCTGAAGTGATTTCTGGGAGTTATGTAAGAGATCAGTGCCATAACACCCCCTTTTGAATTGTTTCATTTATCATCAAACTGTGTTACTGACATGTGCAGTGGTAAACATCACAAATTACAACTCAAAGCAGCAGCTTTCACAGAGCTGAGTGACCTGACCAAGGTGTAATGAATCTCACATCTTCCACTGTTCCCTTCATGCTTTTGCTTGCTTCTAGGAGGTGGTTTGTTTGTGTTTTTTTTTTTTTTTTTGCCTAGAGATTGTAAAAGAACATACACACCGATACCATGTACTTTATGAGGAAGAATGGAGTGTTTGCTTCACTGTGTTTCTGAAATGTTATTTTTTTCTGTCTGAGGGACAGAAGAAATACAAGGGACAGCTGTGTCCTTTCTCCTTTCTCCTAGACTTTACAAACCCATTGTGATTTGAATCATGTAAGTTCTGACAAGACTCCTGAAGTGATTGCAGCCAGTACTCTCTTACCTTGCTAAATAGTGGTATATGTATACAGTGTACTCCAGCGGTCTACAAAGTGGGTGTCCAGGACAATCCAGTGGGAGAAGAAATGCCTTTAATATCTATCCCTTCTCTCTGACCTGATGCCCATGAAGTGCTTAACTAGCTATTGATTTTCAAATAATAGTGATTATTAATAACTTTATAAATTATTATAATGAAATTTATTGTCATTCTTTTTTCATCTAACATTTTCCTTTGGAGGTCTTTACTTTCTTCCTGATGATCATCTTTAGAAAGTTCTTTTGGTGAAGCCAGACACAATGGCATATGCTTGTAATCTCAACTCTCAGGAATCTGGGGCCAGAGAATCATGCATGAGTTCAAGGCCAGCTTGGGCTACATTTTGAGACCTGTCTCAAAACAACAAATATTCCAAAAGGAAACTCAGAAGTCTCTTTGGTGAAGGATTGTTGTTGTCAGTCAAAAGCCTTTTTAGAGTCTGAAAACATGATTTCAGAAGGTAGTGTTACATTGTCTAAGAAGTCTATTGTTACTGTTCAGAAATCATGAGTGATCTGTTGCGTTTTTTTTTTCTCTAAAGTTCTCTTATTTTGTTGATGTAGTTTCATTGAAGTACATTTAAGTTTCTTTTCATCCTGCCCGCTTTCTGTATTTGTGAAGTCATGTCAACTTCTGGGCACCTGTTCAGTATTATCTTCTTATTACTATCTTGCATCTGATTCTTTAGTTTCCTTTTTTTGTACTTTGATTAGGTTATATTACACCTTAAACACTCCCAACAGCACTTTTCTTTTTCCCACAGGCTCATTGTCTTTCTAAATGATGAGTTATCTAGTTCAAATCATATAATTTGTTCAGATCTATCTTCTATAGATTCATTTCTTTTTGTCCCATAAATCCACAGTTGACTAAGCATGGCATTTTACTTATTTAAGTTCTGAACATTTATTATTTTATGTTATTTTATTTTCTTTCTTGTGCTGATACTGAGGCTTGAATTCAGGACCTCTTCCTTTCATTTTTCTTTACCAAGGTGAGCTCTCCACCATTTGAGCCATACCTTCCTTTCTTGCTATTTGCTGGTTAATTGTTGTTAAGAGTCTTATGAACCACAATTCTTAGTTATATTTAAATCTTAAAATTGTGGTAGAGAACATATCACATAAGATCTACCCCCGTAAATCTTTTGTCCAGTATTGTTAACTGAAGAAGACAGTTTTATACAGAAGATTCCTAGAAAATTTTCATGTCCCATGAATGAAACTTTATACTTGAATAGTAATTCTCTTTTTTCCCTTTCTCTTCATCTTGTGGCAGTCACCATGGTTATTTCTGTTCTGATTATTTTGATTACTTTAGATATTTCATATTAGTGGAGTCATGAAGTATTCTTCCTTCTGTCACTGGCTTACTTTATTTTAGCGTATTGTCTTCACAGTTCCTCTGTGATTTAATGTGTGACAGCCAAATCTTTTGATAGCCAAATAATATTCCATTTTTTTGTGTGTGTGTGATGTGTATGTATATTTCACAGTTTGTTTATCCAATCATGTGTTGATGGACATTTGGATTATTCCTACTGATTGGCTAGGTTAAAAATCCTGCAGTAAACACTGGAGTGCAAATTTCTCTTTGAGACCCTGGTTTCAATTTGTTTGGGTAGAAACCAAAAAGTTGGAGTTGCAAGTCATATATTGGTTCTACTAGTTTCTTGAGGAACTTGTATATATTTTTTTCATAGCAGCTGTGTCATTTCACAATTTCAACAACAGTGTACAGGGTTCGAATTTATCCTTGTTATTTTTGATGACAGCTTTTGTAAAATATATGAAATGACTACCTCATGTATTTTGATTTGCTTTTCTCTCATAGTGATGTTGATCACTTTTTTATATACCTATTGGCCTTTTGTATGTCATCTTTGAAAAAATGTCTATCAAGTCCCTTATGTATTCTTAAACCAGATTTATTTGCTCTTCAGATGTGGGTTCCTTGTATATTTTGGATATTAACTCCTTATCAGATACTGTTTGCAAATATTTTCTCCTGTAAGTTGTCCTTTCACTATTGTTTTCTTTACTGTGCAGAAACTTTTAATTTGGTATTGTCTTGCTCATTTATTTTCTCTTTTTTGCTTGAACTGTTGCCAAGACCAATGCCATGAGGCTTTTCTTCCATTTTCCTCTACTATAGGCCTTAAATCTTAATCTATTTTGAGTTGATTGTTGTGTGAGGGTCCAGTTTCATTCTGTTGTATGTTTGCATTCAGTTTTTTTCAGGATCCTTTGTTGAGACTGTTCTCTTGATAAAATTAATTTGACCATATTTGCATGGGTTTATTCTAGGCTCTTTATTCTGTTCAGTTAGTCTCTATGTCTCTCTTTATGTCAGTGCCATAATGTTTTGATTATCATAACTTCATAATGTTTTGAAGTCAGAAAGTATGAGGCTTTCAGCTTTGTTCTTTGTTATAATTGTTTAGGCTATTCAGGGTTCTTTGTACTTCCCAATGAATTATAGAATAGATTTTCCCCCTATTTCTGTAAAAAAAAAATACTATTGAATTTGATAGGGATTCAAGTACCATTGAATTTCGATTGAGTTGGTATGACTATTATCCTAATCCATGAACATAACTTTCCATTTCTTTGCTTTATCTTTAATTTCATTCAGCAGTATTTTGTGCAAATTTTGGAGTGTGAGTCTTTAACCTACTTGGTTAAATTTATTATTTTTTTCTTTTCTTTTTTTTTTTTTTTTTTTTTGTCGGTCATGGGGCTTAAACTCGGCTTGAGCACTATTCCTCAGCTCTTCAGCTCAGGGCAAGAACTCTACCACTGGAGCCACAGTGCCACTTCTGGTTTTCTAATGGTTAATTGGAGATAAGAGTCTCACAGAGTTTCCTTCCCTGGGCTGGCTCTGAACTGGGATCCTCAGATCTCAGCCTCCTGAGTAGCTAGGATTGCAGGTGTGAGCCACTGGCACCTGGCTTGTTTCCCACTCTTAAATATGCTGTTAGCTGTGAGCTTTCACATATGATCTTTATTATGTTGAGAGAATTTCCTCCTATGGTCATTTGTTGAGCAGTATTCTCATGAAAGAGTATTGGATCTTACCAAATTCTTTTTCTGTAACTATTGAGATCATCAAGGAATAGATGATACCTGCCAAATTGATAAGGACATATTCTTTGCTCACTCTGCTGATAGAAATGCTGAGCTTTTCCAGAAGTACTATCGTAGTCACATCCAGAAACAATGTTTTCCAGCAATCCAAGCCTAACTTCACAAAGTTTATGTTTCTAGTGTCTCCATTTCTTCTCTGCTGTCCAATTAATTGGCATTAATATAATTAATCATGAAGTGTCTCTTGTAATCCTTATTTATTTATTTTGTGGGTCGTGGAGCTTGAACTCTGGGCCTGGACTGAATTGCTTAGGGACAGACTGTCCCTCAAGACTAGTGCTCTACCACTTGAGCCACAGTGCCCACTTCCAGCTTTTCTGTTTATGTGGTGCTGAGGAATTGAACCCAGGGCCACATGCATGCGAGGCAAGCACTCTACCACTGAGCCACCTTCCCAGCCTCATATAATCCTTTTTAATCAACTGTTATTAATCTTTTCTTTGATTTCTGATTGTATTTATTGGTTTGCTCTTGTACATCTTAGTCTAGGTAAAGTCTTGTTAATTTTTACTGATCTTTTCCTATTGTTTTTTACTCATTCCGGATAGAATCATTATTATTTCCTTCCTTCTCTTTCTCTGGGATTAGTTTCTTTTTTTAAGTCCTTGAGGAATAGAGTTTGATTATTCATTTGAACTCTTCCTTATTATTGTAAATATTTTAAAATTAAGTAGTTATAAACCTCCCTCAGTACTACTTTTATTGTAGCTTTTAGATTTTGATATGCTATGTTTTTGTTTTTAATCTGTCCTAAGGTATTTTCTAATTTCCTCTTTGATTTCTTCCTTTGCTCATTGGTTGTTCAGAAGTGTTTGATGTCAATGTATTTGTGGATTTCCCAGCTTTCACTCTGCCATTTATTTCTCGTTTCATTCCATTATAGTTGGAAAAGATACTTGGTATGATTTCAGTCTTCTATTTGTTAATTTTTTTTGTGGTGTATGTGCCTTTGTGTTTTGTGTATGTGAGTATGTGTGTGAGATGGGGAAGGGAAAGGAGAAGAGGGGGGAGAGAGAGAGAAAGGGAAAGGAAGGGAGAGAATGAATGAATGAATGAATGGAGAATGAGAGTGAATATCCTGTTGTGGGTGCCTAAGTAGAACACATAACATGCTACCATTAGGTGGTATAAAGGATGTTTTCAGTATGTCTACTAGGTCTACTTGATCTGTAATGATGTTCAGTTCCTCTTATTTCCTTATTGATCTTCTATCTGGATGTTCTGTCTGTTATTGAATGAACAGTGTTGAAATTTGTTACAATTGTGTGGCTGTTTATTCCTGCCTTTGGTTTGTCAATGTTTGCTTTATATAATTAGTTCTTCTGTTAATTGCATATATGTTTATACTTGTTATATCTTCTTCATGGTTTGACTCTTCTTTCACTATGTGATGTTCTTTACTCTTCTGACAGGTTTGTGTGTGTGTAAGTGTGTGTGACAGGTTTTGTCTTAAACTATCTAACATAAATATGACCATTCCTGTTCTCTTCTAATTACTGATTGCATGGAAGATCTTTTTCTGTCCTTTGACTTCCAGCTTGCATGTGTCCTTAAATATAAAGTGATGGTTTCTTTTTTAGACATTTAGTTGGATTTTATTTTTTAAGCCATTCAACTCTATGTCTCTTGACATAGAGTTGTGGGGGGTACTTCATCCTTTATATTTTATGTAGTTGGTGTATGTGTTCTTGATGTATGCTTGCATTTTCCCAGTTTGTCTGTGTGAAACTTGATGGGGGGTGTCTATTTTGAGGATTATGTCTTTTCAGTTAGTTTTTCTTTTTCTCCAGTTGGGAACTTGTTGATTCAGGATAATTTAGTATCTACACATTTTAGTATCTTTTGGTAATTTTGGCTCCATGGATCTTAATTACCACAGAAAGAGTGAAATAAGCTTATACATTTTCAATAATTTCACATTAAATGAAATGTGAGTTTACCATACTAAACTGTGGCATTTCTGAGATTCTACATCTATATATGTAAAAACGTTCATAACTCTGTGTTTTGTTTTTCCTTTCAAAAACCTTAGCTGGTAACCAATAGCTCATGCCTATAACCCTACTCAGAAGGCGGAGATCTGAGGATTTTTGTTTCGAAGCCAATTTAGGCAGAAAAATCTGAGTGACCTAATCCCCAATTAGCTAACCAAAAGCTCAACTGGACATGTGGTTCAAGAAGTAGAGTATACTGTGAGCAAAAAAGCTGAGCATGACTCTGAGGCTTTGAGAACAAGCCCCAGTACTGATGCACACATGGCAGACAGACAGACAGACAGACACACACACACACACACACACACACGCACACACACGCACACGCACACACACACATTTAAACATACAGAAAATCAGTAGATTTTGGAAACTTTATTACAGTTTAAAATGATTAAATTGCTTTTTGTTGTACTGGAATTTGAACCCAAGTCCTTGGGTTCACTAGGGTGATGCTGTCTTACTTAATCTGTGCCTCTGGCCCTATTTTTCTTGCTGCTTATTTCAGAAATAAATCTAGTGGACTTTGTGAGTCTGGCCTTAAGCTGTGATCCTCTGGATCCCAGCCTCCTGGGTTTCAAGTGTGAGCCATCAGTGCTTGTATAAATGGTTAGTTTCCAAGAACACCTAATTGTCATCAGGGAAAGTAGAATGTTTTGTGTGTGTGTGTGTGTGTGTGTGTGTGTGTGTGTGTGTGTGTGTGTGTGTGTGTGTGTGTGTGTGTGTGTGTGTGTGTGTGTGTGTGTGTGTGTGTGTGTGTGTGTGTGTGTGTGCGCGCGCTGGTACTGGGGCTTGAACTTGGGGACTGGAGGTCTTGCTTAGCTTTTTTGCTCAAGGCCGGTGCACTCTACCATTTAAACTATACTCCACTCCCAGCTTTTTGGTGGTTAATTGGAGATAAGAGTGCCTTAGATTTGTCTATCCAGGCTGGCCTCAATCTAGGATCCTCAGATCTTAGCTTCTTGAGAGTAGCTAGGATTACAGGCATGAGGTATTGGCACCCAGCTTAAAGGTGGAACTTTTATAAAGAATATTTTACTAGCAGAACCTTTACGAAAGTTTTTTCTTAATAGATGGATTAAAATGTGTGCAACATATTTAAATAACTGTAGTTAAATAAGATGACCCACTGTCTCCTCTTGTGTGAGGGATACCTTATCCATGACAATCATTAAAGTCAAGTATCAATATAAACTGAGTTTACAAACAGTCCTTTCATTTTCTGCCTCGCACAATTTTTAAGATTTCAAACATTAAGAAACATTCATTTCAAAAATTGCATAAAATAATGTTTTATTAAATACTGAAAAGCTTATGCCATTAGTATTTAATATATTTAAAATGTTCTGCTTTTTTAATATTTTTATGCATATAATTTATTTGCAAGTTATATTATTTCCATCAGAATTCCTATAGGGAGTTCAGAATTTAAAATTTTAAATATAGAGGCCCTTGGGCTAAAGTTGAGGGACTGTTCGATACCTCAGAGTTTAGCATTTGTCTGTAGATGTTCATAGATAAACTCTTTCTTCCTCACTAAATTTGAAAATATTTTGAGGGCGCACATTCCTTCTAACCTTGCTTTTATATATCCTGTATTACTAGCCTAGTTTAGGATTTGCCATATATTTTGGTACTAATGATTTAACAACTCAAAATCTATTTTATTTATATATTCTCAATTGTTTCAAATACACTTCCCTAACCACTTCCATCATCACATTACATGTTCTTAACACAATTTCTCCAGTAAGCTCTAGATGTCTCCTTCCCTGAATCTTGTGATGCAAGTATCTTACTGACTAGGTGTGATAATGATTTAAGTGATGGTAATGATTGCATTTAGTCTCATCTTTCTCTTAAAAGGAAAGAAGAGTTATGGTTGATGGCTATAGGAAGTCAAAGGAGAGAAATGATGTGACAGTTCTTTCATAGCTTATGACAGCTATAGAATTTTCTGGTTTGGAAGTAATAAGGTGCATGTATGAGCCACATGTAGGTGGAAGATAGAAGCAGGTAACAATCCTAGGTTCTTCTCTTCCTTCTTCCAGCATTACATAGCTAATCATGTTAGAAGAGAGGAGATGGAGCAAAACGAGTTCACCACACAGTGCATTTGGTTACGGGCCGAATCTTTCTTCAGAGGCAGTATTACTTAATAGTATTTTGACCACCTTATCAGTGTAGTTCAGTGAGTAAACAAGCTGAGAAACAGTCCAAAAATTTGGTGACCTGCCGGTAAAGGATATAGTAACAAACTCAGTATGGCTCCCTTTCCTTCTGGGAGCCTAGTGCAGATTTCACAACTTGAAAAGAGGTTTACTTTTATTTCCTTTTCTATTCATTTCATCACAATTGAAGCTAATAGAAATACAAAGGCAAGTGAAACCTGTTCCCTGTTCTGGAGTGACTCAGAGTCTGAAGAGGGAGATAGACATAGAGACAAGAAGTTCAGTAGAAAGTTACAGTTCCCTGTCATCTGACTGATCAGAACACCAAACAAAGAAGGCTGGTGAGGCAGGCCTAGGTGCTCAAGACAGCCTGCAGGTTAAATCTGGAAAGAGATGTTTGCCAAACTGCTCTATGGGCTGAAGGAAGAAGTAATGATGCAGCTCGGAGGAGGGTACCATTTATTGGAGGGGACTCCATGGACTGCTGGAGAGTAGGTGGTACTCTGTGGGCCTTAGTAGGAATGTTCCTAGGGAACATGTAGCTCCTGGAAGGTTTCGTTAAAGGCACAACATGATTACATTTGTATTATCTGAATCTGTATGTTTTAGAAACTTTGCAGGTTTTCAATTCAGTGGGATACTTTGTCATGGAAGAGCTTTAAACATTTGTAAATACGTTCTTTGTCATACTGGAAAGTGTTTGGTAATGGGAAGTTGCCAGTTCTTGAAAAAAACGTTACCAGCTAGGCGCCCCCGTGGCTCAGGCCTGTAAACCTAACTACTCAGGAAGCTGAGATCTAAGGATCGCAGTTCAAAGCCAGCCCAGGCAGGGAAAGTCTGTGAGACTCTCATCTCCAGTAAACCACTAGAAAACCAGAAGTGGCGCTGTGACTCAAGTGGTAGAGCGCTCGCCTTGAGCTGAAGAGCGCAGGGACAGCGCCCAAGCTCAGAGTTCAAGCCCCACAACTGACCAAAACAAACAAAAAAAGTTACCAAACTATAGTTAGGCTACTCTGACTTTTCAGCTAGTTTTCAACCTCCATCTTTTGTATTCATTTCTCTCCTTGCTAGCCTAGTTTTAGCAAAGGGTCCTACTGAATCACTTTAGTAAGGTATTATACTTTATATCTGGTCAACCTGGATATACCACTAAGGTCTTTGTCTCTACCTTTGTTGTTTCCTCAAGAATTTTCCATCTGCCACCTCCCACTCTGCTCCTTGACTATAAATCTGCAACCATCTTTGCTGTATGAGAATTGAGGCTGGTATCTTACTCTTTTGATAACATCTCTATTACAGTAATAGTGAATAATGTCTTCCTGACTTTTAACAAGTGTGAAAATACATTTTTCTTTAACACTAGTTAAAATTATCACTTACTGAAATCCCGTGTATGTGTGCAGTGGTGTATATTGGGATTAAGATTAGAGAACTGTGAGCCACGAGTGCCCAGATTGTCTTTGAACTTTTTAATCACTACACCATGGGAAGAAGACTTATTTCATTGCTGTTTTTACTTATTATTGTCTCCTAACTTCAGGTTACTTTGAGAAGAACATTATTACTTTTTAGAGCTGATCTACAATCTACTTATTATACTGAAAAAGATCAAGAGTCTAGGAATCAAAGTAAAAAGCCTTGGTGCTAATGAGTTACTAAGCTAGGTTATCTTAGAAAAGTCCCTTACTCTTTCCTCTTTATGGCTGTTAGGGATGCATCTAATTTTGGTACTTATAAACTGCTTTGAATGTCTCACAGAAATTATCAACTGAATCACATTACTAAATCATGCCACGGATCCTCCTGCCACTTAAAATTCTTTTTGTTGACTGTTTAAATATCATAAATGAGAAGGAAAGAAAGTAGTAGCCAGAGGCTACCTGTTTAAACCTAGGGATTGGTGCTGGTGGTGGAATTCTGGGCATCTCACATGCTAGGCCAAACAGACTACCCTTGAGCACTCTAATGAATTCTTAAATACCATTGCCCAGAGGGAAAGTCTAGAACAGAGAAGGTTGATCCCTAATGCTTGATCTCTTAAACCTTTCCCTCATACCTTCCTCTTAAGGCAGGAAGAAAAACAAAGGCAAAGAAAGAGTTTGTCAAGGAGACTCTTCTCCTTCTTTTGGCCAGAAACCAGTATTTATCACTTTACATATTTTGCTTTGTGTATACTTGGTGACAGCATTTTCAAATGGTACTGCAATTTTCTTAAGTTTGTCCCACATGTGATGCTACCAACTCATTAAGACTAGGAACTCTATGAATTCACATATTATGCAGTGGTGTCTGGAGTTTGCAGAACTACTTGTGCCAAATTAAAAACAGCAAGAATACATGAGTACCATATATTCCTTTTCCTGCAGTATTTTAGCACAGTGCTATCTAGGCACATAGTAGTAATTTCATTTCATTCTGATATAGTACTAGGTACACACAGTATTTACCTTTTGGGGGGTGGGGGTCGGTTATGGGGCCTAAACTCTGGGCCTGGGCACTGTCCCTCAGCTCTTCAGCTCAAGGCTAGCACTCTACCATTTGAGCCACAGCACCTCTTCCAGTTTTTTATCCTGCTTATGCGGTGCTGAGGAATCCAACCCAGGGCCTCATGCATGCTAGGCAAGGACTCTACCACTGAGCCACCTTTCCAGCCCTTACTGTTTAAATTCTGATCATTAAATTCTAAACTTAAATCTTTTGTCCTATATTTTGTTTGTTGAAAATCATCAGCTAAAATTTCAATGTGCTAAAAATATTTATTTTGAAAGTGTTTTAACATTTAAATTGGTATGATTATTAGCTTAAACTACATTAGGAAATAATTACTAGATTCTGTTAGGTTTATTTAACTAAACTGAAGATCATAGAATTAAACTTTTACTACTAGAGTATTAAATCAAATGTAATGATTTAGAGAACAAATTATCTATTGTAACTTCTGGAATGAGTTTTCTGTAACACTTTTGTCCTTGTGGGAATGAAAGAATTAAGAAGCTTGGAAAAGAATTTAACACCATATTTTTAGCTTATAATTTAGGCAGATGTTTTCTTTAATTCTCTGGGGACTTGGTTGTGTTTGCGTGTAATGTTTTCTGGCAAGTTGTATTGAATGCCTTCCCAGAGGAGCTCTTGGGAGTATAGGGGAGGAGTGCCTCTAAAATAAATACCCACCCTCAGTGAGTCCCTGTCTGCTTCCTGTATCTCAACCCCCACAGTCCAGGGTGTGTGGGGGAATGGGAGATAGTAAATGCTTTTGTGTAGCTGCTTGATGAACATGCTCTACAGCCAGACCCTGGGTTCAGATCCTAGCGCTGTTGTCTGTGAATTGTGATTTGAGGAAGCTGTTTAACTTCTTTATGCCTCAGGTTCCATATGAATATATGTATATATTCACAAGGGAATTACATATATCCATATGAATATATGTATATATTCACAAGGGAATTACAAAAATGCTTACCTTTTGTTGTGAAGTTTAACTAGTTGAGCATGTACAGTGTTCTCACAACAGTGCCTAGCATCTAGTAGAAACTATGTAAGGGCTAGCTGCTACTAATACTATTACACTTGCATGTTGGAAGATGTAAATATGTCAGAGTTTTAAGCGTATCCCAGGGTTACTAGATTATACATGGTCCACCTTTTTAAAAGTTTTTGTATCTTAAGACATGGACTTATATTCCTTTTTAGACCAAGGAGAAGCATTAAACTTACAGTTTAATGTAATAATCCAGTAGTTTAACTTTCTGGTTTACTGGATGCTTCCATTATATGTAAGAGGAATGAGTTGGAAGCTGGCTTATCTGCAGGTGGCTTGGTGATCAGGAAACTAGAGCTCACTACAGAGGGGCAAAGTTGTTTAGTGACATGGATGTCTTCTCTGGAAATGGGAATGTTTATAGAGTGTTGTATACTGTTTAAGAACTCAGACTTTAGATAAGATACTTATTCTCATTCATCCGTTTAAGGTATATGACTTTGGACATGTTTTCTTATCTCTAAAATAGGGACAATATATATCTGGCATATAGTTGCCAGGTTTAAATCAGTAAGTTTATATAACATACTTTTTAAGAGTAATATTCAGTAAACACACTAAAGAACCAAGGAATCAAAACAAGGTAAAGTGAAAACTTGCATTTGCTGATGAGAATATCTTTCTCTATGTGCCTCCCCCAATGATGAAAACACACAAAGAAATAAATTTCTTTTTTTCCTTTAGCCAATGCTTACTGTTTTCTTCATGTTATACTTTCATTCTTCGGACTGCCTTTGAATATACTTGAATTGTGTAAACACCCTAATGTATTCTCTCTCTTGAGACTACATTGATTTCACTGAGCCCAATTAGGCAAGTCTTAAGTCAGGAAAATTCAGATTAAAGATCATTTTGATAATATTATTGTATATGCTATAATTTGATCTTTTTCTGCTGTTGTCTTTTTTAAAATGATATACTATATTTTGACCCCTTAGAAATTTTAAGCAAAGTTTTGGTGAAATGATGAAATGGTCTTTATTTGTATTTGGTATTAGTAGTCTATGTTTGTCTTGCGTCTCCTCAAATATATTTCTCTTTAATTTTCTAAAAATAATATTTTTGATGGGTAATTTTTTAACACAGAGGAATTTAGGTGTGTGTGTGTGTGTGTGTGTGTGTGTGTGTGTGTATGTGTGTGTGTGTGTACCAGTTTGGGGCTTGAACTCGGGGCCTGGGCGCTGTCCCTGAGCTGTCCCTCGTTGTGCTCAAGGCTAGTGCTCTACCACTGAGCCACAGCGCCACTTCTGGTTTTTGAGTAGTTAATTGGAGATAAGACTCTCATGGGGACTTTCTGCCTGGGCTGGCTTGGAACCACGATCCTTAGATCTTAGCCTCCTGAGTTGCTAGGATAACAGGTGTGAGCCACCAGTGCCCAGTGAATTTAAAATTTTCATAATCATAACCTAAATTAGAAATACAAGTCCATGTTCAACAAACTTAACTTTTAAGTAAGAACATTCTGATCTACGTTATTGCATCTGTGTTCAGTCAGGGAAGCAGAGTCCTATGAGTGATCTAGAATAAGGCTTTACTAAGGGATCAAATTTCTACAGTTGTGGGAACTGTTTAAGCATTCTGTATGAGATTGCTGTTTCAGAGTCTCTTATTAGGTGGCAAAAATCTTTGGGGCCAAGATCAGAAAAGAAAGAAGAATGTGATGTGAAGAAAAGTGAATACAAATTGGAGCCTGTGAAGATGAACTGGAGCCTGTGAAGATGAACCAGAACTTAAACTAAAACTGCTTTTAGTCTGAAAGAGGTGACCTGTAGGATGAGCTCTAGTATTTCCTATCAGTTACCCATGCACCTGGATTCAGATTCACAGCAGTTGAAGCAAGTGATCCAGTACAATGAGTCCTGGCTCTGCTCCATGCCTGTAAGACATGCCATCACATCAGCTCCATCAGACATGAGCTATGTCTGGTTCTGTACTGATTTTCAGAAGTTAGAAAAGGTTGCTGTTTTCGTTTTTGCCTTCCAAATGCATGCGAGTTTCTCTTGTGGTTAATTCTAACCCAAGGCCACAGGGAAAAGAGAATTCTGGGAACCACAGTTTCAGCCTGGCTCAATTAACACTGAGTCCATTCAGCCCATCTCTCTTGTCATTTTGGTTGTCTATTTTAAGTATGGCTTGTGCCCACACTTCTCTTAACTATATTTAACTTCCAAATAAAGATAGTAGCAAAATTATTCCTTTGCCTAATGTGACGCAGCTATCATAGACATTCCAAAAAACATGCAAATCCTCTCCTTACAAGAAGATATAGTCTCTGTCCATTTTTGGATGATATTTTTTTTCCTCCTTGGCCACATTTTAGTTTTTATTTGCTGTAACTCCCATGTTAACATTAAGAAATTATGTTAACACTTTAATTTCAGAGGATAGGGAAATGGGAATAAAAAGAGAAGAATTGGTTAATATGTACCCAAATATCATCATAACAAAATAAGAAATGTTTCTAAGTATTAAAGTCTTCATTTCTGTTGCTGGTCGCGTGGTCATAGGTGATATTTTAGTTACCTTCTACTACTAATTCCATATTCCCTCTGCCCTCAGCAAATACTTCAGCTGATTATAGTTTTTACTTGGTGAAATAACCAAGCCCCTCATTCCTCAGGAGTCTGGGCCTTCAGAAGTTGTGTCTATATTGGGTTGTTGTAATTTTCCATTGACTTCTCTCAGGACATAAGAGTAAGTAGAGCTCCCCCAGAGGAGCTCTTGCTATTTAGACATACTCCTCCTTACAGTCATTATGTAATAGCAACACAATTTTCCATTGATAGGATCATTCACCTCAGTATGATAACCTTTTTATCTATTAATTCACTACTGCGAAGAAGTTGCAACTTCCAGTTTAAAGGACTATTGCTGTAACACCTAGTAGAACATTTTCTCCCTAAGTACCACCTTCTAGAAGTTGCAGGGACTAGAAAAAGAATTTCACTAGTGGGTCTATAAGGATAATAGTGAGGAAAGCTACTCCTGTTTATGTCTCTTGATTCCTGAACCTGTGAATTCTGGCTGTGGGAGAAATAGCATCATATATTAGTCACTGGCTTATGGTACATATTGCATCCTGAAAGATGTTACTCCGGCTCTGCAAGGTGTTGTCACCCAGCTGGCATTGTTACAAAATCTTTAAAAGGCCATTCCAATGTTTTACCAAGCCAGGTGCATCAGACTATTGGGAAATATAGTAAGACTGGTAAATTCTCCAGCAGGAACGCATTTTCATGCTTCATTTGCAATAAAATCCATTTCTTTCCTAGAAGCAATGTTGTGTGGAATACTATAATAGTTAAAAAATAACATGACGGGAAACATTATTCTGTGATTCCAGTCAGTGGAGATTTTGGAATCATCCTGGAAGGTGGAAAGCAAATTGTTTATTCTAGGTAGAATAAAAAATGAGATAATGGACAAAGCACTGTCCATTCTATCATGCGAGCAGTCCAGTATGATCAGCCTGCCACCATTTAACTGGCTATTACTGCCACCCCCCTCAGGAATGATTCCATTTGGGGAGCTCAGTGTTGTTCTCTGTATTTGACACATTTGCCTTAGTAAATGTTACTACATGTTTCCAGGCCCATATATAATCTTCATTCTCACTAAGGTGGTGGGGATGAGTGATTACGTAGAGGGTGGCTTATATGCATAGCATGAGCCATCTTTCTGAGTACCAATTTAGATGAGGCACAACTAATATTCAGGGAGATTTATTCATACTGTTATTAATTTTTAAGTATATCTAACTTTCAAAGCATCTTAGAAATAATTGGCCTTTTTTCAAGATGTTGCCTTGATGTGGCTCTTTGAGGTATGAGGAGTGACAAAATGTATTTCTTCCCCAGTGCTGGCCTGCCATGCAGAAGGGATGTCTCATCAAATTTCTGTACTAGATTCAAGGCTTGTGAGAAGTGTGGGCTTCTCCTGTGGTGAAGATTGCCAAGTCTGTGTTCACTAAGGTTGTTGGACTTACCTTGTGTTTGTAAGTAGAGGTATGGATTGATTCCTGCTGTTCTGTATAGCCTTTCTGTTTCTTCATGCTTTTCAGCTTTTCCTCCATATTCTTCCTCTTTTTTTTTTTTTTTTTTTGTCGGTCGTGAGTCTTGAACTCGGGGCCTGGGTGCTGTCCCTGAGCTCAAAGCAAACACTTTACCACTTGAGCCACAATACCACTTCTGGTTTTCTAGTGCTTTATTGGAGGTAAAAGTTTCATGGCTGTTCCTGCCTGGGCTGGCTTTGAACCACAATCCTCAGATCTCAGCCCCCTGAGTAGCTAGGATTACAGGCATGAGCCACTTGTGCCCAGCCTTCCTCTCATTCTCTTTTCAGGATATAGTCCATCTCTTGTTCATCTGACCCTTCTTATTCAAGATTGAATGGAGGAAGCTTTTAATCTGTTATCTTGCCTAGAAATCCCAGAGCTCTGTTGGATTACCCATAATTTATATTACATTTTATTACTTTTAAAACGAGAATACATGGTGCCTTTCTCTTAAGGGTAGAAGGATGCAATTCTTTGTTCTTAAAGGAATATTTCAACATGGGAAAGACCATTAAGCCCCTGGGAATTTCACTGAAGAGTCAGGCCCCTGAATTTTTGTGGAGTATATTTTTGGTATACTGATGTATTGACAACATTTCTGGAGAAGTTGTAACTTCTTGCTCACCATATCTATTCAGTTTAGTATTAGCAACATAATGGGCTAGTGTGGCATCTTGTGAAAGGAGAAGTGATTTTTATTAATGTTGCTGTGAACTAAATGTAGTTTTCATTTGGAGATACTTTCCAGAAGACATTTGATAGTGTTTGGAGACATATTTGGTTATGACAAATACGGGTTAGGAACTATTGGCATCTAGTGAATGGAGGAGAGGGCAAGCATGCCATTAAACATCCCATAGTGCACAGGACAATCTCCTGTAAGAACGAATCATCTGGCTCAAATTGTCTGCTATGCTGGGGTCGAGTAACCCTAGACTAGATTGTAAAGTAAGGCTGGAGATGTGAAATATTCCTGAGGCATAAAAGTGAACAAAGAAGCACATTGCTTTGGGTGTTCTTGACTAACATATATGGGAGGAAGAAAGCACTCACCAGCTGAGTAGTCATACACTAGATGTCAAGAGTTGTAATGTGTTGATTTGATCCAGGAAGCAAACCACATCTATAATAGCAACCTTCATTGGAATTACCAGCAGGGATTAAGTTTTGATAATATATTGTCCAAAATTCCTCGGTCTTCTGCTCAAGCCCCAAACGCGAATTGGGTGGAAATGTGGTAAGATTACTATCCCTGCATCTTTTAAATTGCTTATAGTAGCATTAACCTGCAGTCTACCCAGGAAGCAATATTACTACTTTTGGTTTACTATTTTAGTAAACTCTAATAGTTCTACCTGCCATTTTCTGATATTAATACCCTCATTTGCAGTCCAAGGATGGATTTGTATGGGTTTTGACAGGTGCTGAGTTATGTGTATTTTCAATTGTGTGTTCCAGAGTTGGGAAAGTAACGTAGGCTGTTTTGGGTAACCCGTTGGTTTTGCTGTGAAGTCACTTACAGACTTACTCTGTAAGTTTATTGATAATCTAATTTCCAGAAGCTTTGGCCCAAACATAATGGCTTTTAGTCCAGTGCATCATCACCCTAAGAAGTTGTCTAGTTTCAAGGAGATCTGGTCTCCCTTTCAAGAGTATTCTAGTTCAACTCTGGGAGTTGAAGTGCTGTGACTTTACTTTTTTATTTAAGTCAAAAGCACTTGACTTCAACAATTCATCCAAAAAATCATACACCACGATCAAACAGAATTCATTTCAGGGATGCAAAGCTGGTTCAATATACGCAAATCAATAAGGATAAGAATCACATGGTTATTTCAATAGATGCAGAAAAGGCATTTGACAAGATCCAACACCCCTTTATGATGAAGGTTCTGGAAAAATTAGGAATCCATGGAACATTCCTCAATACAATGACAAACCTACAGCTAGCATTATACTTAATGGTGAACAACTAAAGCCATTTCCTCTTAAATCAGGAATGAGACAAGGATGTCCACTCTCTCTACTTCTCTTCAATCTAGTATTAGAATGCCTAGCTACAGCAATAAGACAACATAAAGGGGATCCAAATAGGGAAAGATGAAGTAAAACTCCCTCTTTGCAGATGACATGATCTTGTATTTAAAGAATCCCATGGCCGCCACTCCCAAATTAATCAAACATTCAAAACTTTGGCAAAGTAGCAGGGTATAAAATTAACCCTCAAAAATCAATGGCTTTTCTGTATGCCAACAATGAGAAAAGTGGGGCTGAAATTAGGAAAGCAACTCCATTCATAGCTCCACAAAAAATAAAATACCTAGGAATTAACTTAACCAAAGAAGTGAAGGACCTCTATGATGAAAACTTTAAAAACCTGAAAAAGGAAATCAAAACAGAACTTAGAAAATGGCAAAACCTCCCATGCTCCTGGATTGGAAGGATCAACATCGTGAAAATGGCAATACTTCCCAAGGATATCTACAAATTCAATTCGATACCTGTCAATATTCCAACCTCATTCTTCAAGGAAATAGAAGAGGCAATTCAAAAGTTCATATGGAACAATAAAAGACCCTGAATAGCAAAAACAATCCTTAACAGAAAGAACGGTGCTGGAAGAATATCAATACCAAATTTCAAACTCTACTACAAAGCCATAGTAATCAAAACAGCTTGGTACTGGCACAAGAACAGACCTCAGGATCAATGAAATAGAATTGAAAACCCAGAAATGAACCTACAGACCTACAGCCATCTAATCTTCGATACGGGAGCTAAAAAAAATAGAATGGAAGAAAGACAGCCTCTTCAGAAAATGGTGCTGGCAAAATTGGTTAACTACATGTAGAAAACTAAAGCTAGATCCTTATATATCACCTTGCACCAGAATCAATTCCAAATGGATCAAAGACCTCGGAGTCAAAGCAGGCACTCTGAAAACATTACAGGATGGAATAGGAGAAACCCTAGGTCTCGTTGGCACGGGCCGAAATTTTCTGAATAGAGACCCAGAAACACAACAAATCAAAGAAAGGTTGGACAAATGGGATTGCATGAAATTGCAGAGCTTCTGCATGGCAATGGACATAGCTAGCAAGATCAATAGAAAGCCTACGGATTGGGAGAAGATCTTCACTAGCCATACAATGTACAAGGGTCTCATATCTAAAATGTGCCTGGAACTCAAAAAATTAAATCCCCCAACAACAAACCCTCAAAGAAACAACTGCCCAATAAATAAGTGGGCTAAAGACTTAAAGAGAAACTTCTCTGAAGAGGAAAGACCAATAGACACATGAAGAAATGCTCAACCTCCCTAGCCATAAAAGAAATGCAAATCAAAACAACATTGAGATACCACCTCACCCCAGTTAGAATGGCTATAATCAAGAACTCAAATAACAACAGATGCTGGAAGGGATGTGGACAGAAGGAAACCTTACTGCATTGTTGGTGGGAGTGTAAACTTGTTCAACCACTTTGGAAAGTAGTATGGAGGTTCCTCAAAAGTCTCCACATAGAGCTCCCCTATGACGCAGCAATCCCACTTTGGGGCATTTACCCAAATGATCACAAACAAGACCATACTAAAGCTACCAGCACATCTATGTTTATTGCAGCATTATTTACCATAGCTAAGATATGGAACCAACCCAGATGCCCCTCAGTAGATGAATGAATCAAGAAAATGTGGTATATATACACAATGGAATTCTATGCCTCCATCAGAAAGAATGACATTGCCCCATTTGTTAGGAAATGGAAAGACTTGGAAAAAATTACATTAAGTGAAGTAAGCCAGGCCCAAAGAAACATAGACCCCATGGTTTCCCTTATTTGCAATAACTAGTATATGTCTGAGACAAGCAGAAAAGGTCAGATAAGTTGGTGTTAGGTGAAATGAACCCTAAGATAAGTATTCAAATGTTTTTTCTTACATGCTATTGTTTCTAACACATTTATAAGATTATTTCTTTGTTGCTTTGTATGTCCCTCCCCTATGGTATAACCCCTGTTTTCACTGTAGTTGATGTTGGTATAATTTGTGGAGGGGAAGGGAAAAAACAAATTGTTTAAATAGGGATACAGGTGGACCCATTGCAACAATGAGATGTACAAGTCGTTATGTTGAAGAACGAACTTTACAACTTTGGCCGGGGGTGGCGGGGTATGGGGGTGTGGGCGGGTGGGGGGGGGAGATGGGAATGGATAGGAAGGGGAAACAAAGGAGAAGGCAACAATGCTTGATAAGAAATATACTCATTATCTTGCCCATGTAATTGTAACTCCTCTGTACAGTATTTTCACAATTAAAAAAAAAAAAAAAGCACTTGACCTAGGACTAGAGTATAACATGTGTCTTCCAGTCCTGTGCATGTTTCATTCATGGCAAAAGACATCTCAAAGCCATATATTTGGAACTTCGGCTTAGCTAAGTTGATCAGTACAAAACTACTATAGGTATGTTGATTACAAATTAGATTACTGACTATGGATAATTTTTTTTATCAGTACTAGGGTTTGAGCTCAGGTCCTTATGCTTTGTTAGTCAGGACCTTTTTATTACACATTGGCCCTTTTTGCTTTCCTTATGTTTTGGATAGGTTCTCCTGTTTTTATCCTCAGGGTCAACCTTGGACAGTTATCCTCCTCATACACCTTCCACATGGTTTGGACAACAGATGGTAATAAGTTATGTGGGGGGGAAAAGTTAAAAGGATGGAGAAGAATTGATGGGAGGCTCTTTTAGAAATGATGGTGCTAGAAGGTCCATGTTGGCATTTGGGTAACAGTTTAGTATGATCTCTTTAAAGTTGTACATTTTTCTGCTTGTGGCAACTTAGGATATGTTGGATAAATAACTTTAAAAAGTTAACACAGCTAATAAATTGCAGACCTTTCTTATATATACACTTCTCCTCTAATTTGGGGAGGGGAAGGGAAAAAACAAAATGCTTAAATAAGGATACAGGTTGACCCATTGTAAGAATGAGATGCACAAAACACTATATACAGGTTGACCCATTGTAACAATGAGATGCACAAAACACTATGTTGAAAATGAACTTTACAACTTTGGTGGGGTGGGGGATAGTTGTGGAGGTGGGAGGGAAGGGATGGTAGGGGGAAAACAAAGGAGGAGGCAACAATGCTCAATAGGAAGTGTACTCATTACCTTGCTCATGTAACTGTAACCTCATGTAACTGTACAGCATTTTTACAATAAAAACCATACAAATAACTAAATAAATTGCAGACCTTGAGCTCAAACCAAGCTGTCTAGGTTCAGAGACATTACTCTTGCTACTGTACTAGTGTTTGTGGAAGTAATCCAAACATTTTAATGAAAGTATTTTATCTGAACCTAGACTTTTTTTTTTTTTTTTTTTGCTTCAAGTTACTGATAATCACCTGGTATGGAATAGCTATAGGGGTTGGGAAGTTGGCTCAGTGGTAGAGCGCTTGCCTTGCATGCATGAGGCCCTGGGTTCGATTCCCCAGCACCACATAAGCAAAAAGAAAAAAGCCGGAGTGGCGCTGTGGCTCAAGTGGTAGAGTGCTAGCCTTGAGCTGAAGAGCTGAGGGACAGCGTCCAGGCCCAGAGTTCAGGCCCCACGACTGGACCCATGGAATAGCTATAAACAGCAACCTCCTTGGTAATGTAAGCATTCTGTAGTTTGTATGGTTACCCTAAGCAACCGTGGAGACAGTTTTCCAATAGATGGTCCTGTCTGAACTCACCTTGTCCTTAATCTAATCTACAGACAATCTGGGTTTCCTTTGGGAAGCTCCAGGGCACAATAGCCAGATTTCATATCAGCTAGGCCATAATGTCCATTTATACTAAGCGATAGAATAAGGAACATATGGTTGGGGCCCTAGGAAGGGTCAAGTTAAGTTACCATCTCAAAGAAATACAACTTTACCTGTTTTTTGTGTGTGGGGAGTGCTGGTACTGGGGCTTGAACTCAGGGCTTCATGCTCTTACTCAGCTTTTTACACATGGCTGATGTCCTACTACTTGAGCCATCCCTTCATTCCAGTTTTAGCTGGTTAGTTAGAGATCAGAGTGTCATGAATTTGTATTCCTCAGCCTACCTTGAATGAGATCCCCAGATTTATAGATGTGAGCCACTAGTGCCCTGCAGGACTTTACTTATTATAAGGCAAATGAATTTGAAGACCTGGTAGCTGAGAGATAGCTCATCCTAGCTGACTATAGAGTTAAATATATCCTAATCTTGGTTCCAGTTTATAATCCAGTTTACATCTAGAGAGCCTATATCACTGTTACAAGCTTCCTTTTGGGGATTTCATTGTAAATCAGCACTTGTATTAAAGGATGTGGGATGGGGGCACAGAAGACTTGCCAAGTTAAAATGGGTGACATGCTTACTCATTTAAAACAGTTTAGTCAGAATCAAAGTAGAAACCATTGAATGAAATAGCTTTTAAATAGCCTGTGGATTTAATTTCAGTTTTCTATGTTCTTTGTTAAATACAAATAAAAATTAGGTCTCATCATAGGTCTGAACATTTTGGGAGGTTAGATTATTTATTCTACACATGAGAACTTGTAGTAAGCTAGAGTTCCTATGCCAAGGAATTTTGTTTAGGTAGCTTGCTAGATGTGGGTCAAATGAGTCGGCACTTTTTGTTCCCTTTGGAGATATACAGTTAATTACTTAATTGTAGTGACAGTGGCTAAAAAAATACAAGAACCCAGGTATAAATGTAAAATGCTTCCTATGTATGTTATCTAAATTGGTCCCTAATGCTATTGGTCCATAAAAGAAGATATGCTGAGATACAACTCAGATGATCTGGGAGTAATGGTTTAAGGATGGGAAACAGTTCTAGTAAACAGCAAAACAGTATGCTGTGTATATGTTACCTTCTTATTACATCATATAGAAACAGCTTTAGATTTTTTCACTGATCATTATTATTTGGAGCTATTTCATATGATCATATTTATTCCATAAAGCAGCTATAGAGTCTTAATTATTATTTGTCAAACTTAATAATGTTTAGGAACTTCATCATATTCCTAAAGTAATATTAGTATTATTTTTCATCTTTAAGGCAGTGTTTGTGGATACCAAAGAGGAAATTCTCTGGTATAATTTCTTAGTCTTTTTATTCTTATTCTCATTTTTAAGAAGATTACATTTTCTAATCTTTCCCCATTCTGTTAGTTTTTTTAAATGAAAATAAAATCCTACTTAAATTGTAATGGAAGAACATACAAAGCTACCTATTTTGTGCAAAAGGAAATAAAAAACATCATATCTCCTTTTATATTTCAGTAAGGTATTGTTTGCAGCAGTTCTTTCATTAAGAATAGATGTGAAAAGCAAGTAAAATATAAAATAACTGCATTTTAATCATGTTCATCAGATACCTTTTCCATTTCTTTCACTGTGCATTTGTAATTTGGATGATCTAGTTTTCTCAGAAGTGACTATCATTTAGACTCATAAATATCTCTGGTTAGTTAACCCATTTCAGAGAATGCTACAATATCAAGGTCCTTTTGAGAGCTACGAGTGTCCCTATGGTAATATCCTGAGAAACCCACTTCTTGTTGTTGTTGGTGGTAGTCGTTGGACCTGAACTCTGGGCTTGGGTGCTGTCCCTTATCTCTTCAACTCAAGGCTAGTGCTTTCCTACTTGAGCCACAGCGCCAATTCCGGCTTTTTTCTGCTTATGTGGTGCTGAAGAATCGAACCCAGGGCCTTATGCATGCAAGGCAAGCACTGTACCACTGAGCCACCTTCCCAGCCTCCTGAGAAACCCACTTTTAACATTTGCTTTATAAAGTGGTTTATGATCTCCCTGTTGAAGTCTTTATTGTTTGGGAATAGCAGAAGAAAATACTGAAGTGTGAATGTATGCTTGTGCTTGTACTATTTTGTGAGGGTTGGCACTATTCTGTGCCCTTCGTGAGCCCTTTGTGTTGGATCTATTACAAAGAGGACGTATGGGTGACAAAGTGTAACTGGGAGTCTAGGGAAAAGTAGAGGCCCTGTCACTTAAAAGCTCTAACTATATAGTAGTAGCATTACATATAATAGTAGACAGTGAGAGGACTTTTTTCCTTGTCCACACTTCTGTTAGCTTTTCATTGCTGTGTTAAAATGCCTGGGAAAAATCAACTTAAAGGAGATAAGTTTTAGTTTGGTTCACAGTTTCAGAAGTTTTCATCTATGACTACTTGTCTTTCTTGTTTCTGGATCTGTAGTGAGGCAGAACATCATGATAGAGGGGAGGGGCATGAAAAGCAAAGCTGCTCACCTCATGGCAGCTGAGATGCAAAAATAGAGCAGAAGGGGCAGGGTCCCTTCAAGGGCACACCCCAAAGATCTACTCCCTCTAGCTGAGCCCCCAACCTCTAATTTTCACCTCCTCAAAGTAGTACCACCAGCTGGGGACCAAACCTTCAACATAAACCTCAGAGGACACTCAAGATAGACACTATAACAACATTTAATAAAGTTCTGTTGGACCTTTGATCTCTTCCTTTCACCATGTTGTTTTTAGTTGTTTGCAAAGCTGAGCAACCAAAGGCCTCTGGCATTTGGGTCAGAGCCTTCCCTGTAAAATCTCCGTGGATGAGAACACAAGTTCTCTGTAGACACTCAGCTATGAATGGAGTCCTGAACATCTACTTTCATTGTTCCTCTGATATTGTCGGAATGGCGGAAAGTTTGAGGAAGTAGCTTCACATTCTTCTGAAGAATGTAAGCTTCTTACAGTGGGACAAATCAGAGTTTGTTTCCTGAAATTGCCATATGCTGGCTGTGAGACCATAGACAATTTGTTTTACTTCCTGAGATTCTGATAGCTTATGTTTAAATTGGACAGTGATAACAGTTTCTGTTTCTCTAGGTTCCAGTGAGACTGAATAAAATTATGTTTAAAAAAGCACTCCACATTGAAGGTATTGTCAGTTTGAGTAAAATGATTGTTTTGTGATGATTATTGGACTGGTTGTTAGGAATCACTAGCAGTTGCCATGGTGTTCTACTCATGGTGGGGGAGAGGAGAAGCCAGATGAGAGAACCACGATTGAAGACCTATTTCATATCTAGTAATCTGTCAGTGGTTAATATCACAGTTTCACCATAGTCTAACCACTAAAAGTCTTCATCCACAGATCAAAAGATACTTACTATTTGTCAATTTACTGAGAGAAAACCATTGCTAGGTTCTTTAATTTTGTTTTTATTTTTAAAAGAGCTAAGGCAATTGGATGCAAATGTACTATGCCTACCAAGCTTACTCATAAATGTGATTTGAATAGGATTGTAGTTCCCCAGTGATAGCAATATTCATCAAGTAGTAAATCATGAAATTATAGTTTAAAAATGTCAGCACACTGTAAGTATTCATTTAGCATTTAGTGAATAAATTCAGGTATAAGCCACTTAATTTGCCTTGCAAGTAAATACTTAGAAGATAGAAACCAACTACTTTTAATAGCTTTATATTCTGTTTAAATATTTATGATGACTAGTAATATATTTGAATAGGTGGAAAAGGTACACTAGTGAAAAGTTTTCTTCTCAACCTACGAGTTGTTGAGATATTTTAGTTTTATATAATTATCTCTCTGTATCTGTGGGTTTCACATCTTGGATTCAACTAAGTAAATAAACTAAATAAATGGAGAATCTTTTTTTTAAAAAAAGTCAGAACATCTCTAGACCCTTTCCTCATTATTTCCTAAGCAATTCAGTATAATTATCTACATAACATTTATGTTGTATAGATATAATAAGTATTTAGCGATTGCTTGAAGTATTATATAGGTGAATGTTGGATAGTTTATATGTAAATACTACATCATTTTGAGCAAGGGACTTGAGCATCTTCTAAGTTTCTATCTGTGTTGGGTCTTGGAATTTTTCTTTGTCAGATATCAAGGGATGACTTTATAAGAAAATGTGAATCTTCTTACACAAATGGAAGCATATATTACCTTCATTTCTTTCTTTTAAGAGTGTATCTTGGGTATTTCATATCACTACATAACGATCTTATTTTTCAAAAATAGTATTCTATTGTACCAACTTTCCTCTCAAGAACTATTTAGGCTGTTTTTGGACTAATGTAATAATATAAATGTTTTGTTGCAGTAAGTTGTGTTTGACTAGTACATAAATTATTTTACATTTGCATGTGTGGGAGTTTATTTGTAGGCTAAGTTCTTAGAAGTGGAATTGCTGGCTCATGGAGTAAGTACTTAAGAAGTCCCTGGTATGGCATAGTAAGTATTTGTGCTTTGCCTCAGAAGGAAAAACATTATACAATTAATAGCTATATGTTAACTCTTTTTAACCTTGAATGATTCTCCAAGTATCTTTAGAAAACAAAACAGATAGCTAGAAACTAGAATTTCTACCATAGTTCATTTCCTAACTTCAAAATAGCTCTCTTTAAGACTATTTTTCTGATATCAGAAATAATAAAAGGCATCTTCTCCATTTTCATATATGACAAAGGTGGTAATTACAGTGGATTGTGGTCTTGAGCCTGTGCTGTATACTATGCTAAATGCTTTATTTCATCTAGTTCTCATTTAAAATACTTTGTTATATAGTAAGCCTACCCCAATTGTGAGTTTTCACATGCGGTATTGACCAAGTACAATCAAAAAGTAATTAATTGAAATAATAGAAATTTCCAAGCCCAAAATTTTAATTTCCATGCACTTACCACACAGCTCAGTTGATTTGGAAAAGCTCTTATGTTATTGAAGCTTTTACTTTGTTATTGTCGGCTGTGTTTCAATTGTGTGATCTGCTAAATGTTTCTTTGCCCTCGATTTTGTGAAAATATACCTCTTAAAGCAAGTGGTAGCTGGGCACCGGTGACTCATGCCTGTAATTCTAGCTACTCAGAAGGCTGAGTTCTGAGGATCCCGGTTCAAAGCCAGCCTGGGCAGGAAAGTCCATGAGACTCTAATCTCCAATAAACCACTAGAAAACTGGAAGTGGCGCTGTGGTTCAAGCAGTAGAGCGCTAGCCTTGAGCTGAAGAGCGCAGGGACAGCGCCTAAGCCCCTTGAGTTCAAGCCCAGGACTGACAAAAAGAAAAATAAAAAAGCAAGTGGTGCCCAAAAAGCAAGGTAGAAGTTACAGTTATCCTCTGAAGCTAAAAAAGGCACCTCCTGTACTTTATTTAAGTGATAAAGTAAATGTTTTTTAAGTCTGTTGCTAGGTGGCTTGTCTTTAGAATCCTAGACGTAGACTCCCAGATTTCAATCCTAGACTTGCTATTTTATGGCTAAAGAAGGAAGTGACATTGGGAGCACTTTCAGGCTGACTCTTGTGTTGTTGATCCTGACATAAGATATTCCAGGTTGATCTTGTAAACTTCTAGTCTCCCTTACCTCATCCCCGGTTCTGGAGTCAATCACTTCTCTAAAAGGCACCCATTACTGGGTGTCCTGTGTTTCTAGGCCCTTTTCATGAACAGAATTAGGAACTAGCCTTAGATTAAAAAAATACTATAAAATTTTAAATTGCCATGATAATTTTTGTATTTTGGGGCTTTAGTTTGGTATTCATTCACATATATAGAGGGGGGATATATTTAGGAATGTCTATGTATGTGAATATATAATACATAGATACAGTATATGTGTATATTTACAGCATATAATGATCATCTCATGGTAATTGATATATCTAGCATCTTACATATTTGTTATTTCCTTGTGTTGGGAGCTTTCATAATCCTCTATGTTCCCTATTTTGAAATATAGAACCAATTGTTGCCATCCAGTTACCCTACTGTGTAATAGGGCATTTGCAGGAGGTAGGCACTTTGTTAAAGTAAAAATGTGGTTTATGTTCAATAGTTATCATAAGATTAGTATCATAAGATTTTAATTTTGGTTTTATAGTAACAATTTTTATAACTGTATAATTACTTGCTTTATACATATATTTATACATATATTTATTTGCTTTATACATATATATAGATTCACATATAAAATATAGCCTAAAATAAAAATACCACTAATAAGGCTTTCAAATAAATTTCTTTACCTAAAGATATATTGCACTAAGGATAAATTTTTTATTTCTAATTATATCATCAATTTGATATCTAGCTCATTGGTTCCATTTTATTTTAGATGTCTCAAGATTATTTTTAGGGGAGATGGGAAAGGATGAGAAGGGGAAACAAAGGAGGAGGCAACAATGCTTGATAAGAAATATACTCATGGAAGTGGCGCTGTAGCTCAAGTGGTAGAGCACTCGCCTTGAGCTGAAGAGCTGAGGGACAGCACCCAGGCCCAGAGTTCAAGCCCCACGACCGACAAAAAAAAAAAAAAAGAAATGTACTCATTACCTTGCTCATGTAATTGTAACCCCTCTGTACTGTATTTTCACAATAAAAAAATACTATTTTTAACTTCAGTTTTTATTTTTATTTTTTTAATGTTTAAAGCATTTACCTGATTTCTGAGTTGAAGCTTATATAATGTAACAATATGCATTCAGGGAAATGTGTTACCCCTCTGTCTTTCCTCCTCTTTCCTAATTTTCAGTTTATCCTTTTACTGTTTCTTTTTGCAAATACTAGCAAATGTTGTATATATGTGGTAGAGTAGGTTTATCTAAAGTGTTTGTCTTTCCTACTTCCTTGAGTAATTCTTCCATAATGATATTTTTTCTCATCTAGTCCCTCCCTCTCCCTCTCCTCTCAGTACTATACATTGGGATCAAGTAGGAATATTTTCTATGCAGTACATTCTTTGAATGAGAAACGTTATCTAGATTTGCTATTTGCTCAAGAATGCTGTGGGTGGATTCTCCTTGATTTACCTCCTCATTAAGTAGAAATAGAAGTTGAGCTGACAGTTAGATGGTCTAAGTGTTAAAGAGTCACAATCTCTTTTCTGTTCTTGAGCAGCTGGAGCAACGTGATGAGTGGTAAGGGGATAGAGACTGGTGCTAGTTGGTGTAGAAGGCCTCAAGTAACCTATTTTCTTAGAATAGTTCTTAGAACCATTTCATTAAATGTCAGATTGCATCTATCTATAAAGAAATGCTCCTTGGATTCTGGCCTGTTTTGCTTTCCAGAAAGTGCAGACTTGCATTCTTTTGTACCAGTTAGGAAGTTAACTTGGAGAAAAGTAAGATGATCTTAAAAAGTAGTTATTCTTTCTTCTGTAATCTGTCTCTGTAACCAGTGGTAATCCCTTCTACATAGGGCTTATTAGTAAGAGTACTCTGAAACTATTCACTTTATCGCTTTTTATTCAATTTAGAATTTGAAGAATGGGGTTATAATTCCATGCTTTATTATACTGTATTTCCCCCAACTTAAAATTAATTTTGAGTCTGAAGAAGTTATATGCCAAAGTTATGCAAAGCTCTGCTCAGATTTTTTTGTTGTTGTTATTGCTTCTTTGAGATAGCCTCAAATATACATGTATATGTGTGTGTGTATATATATATATATATATATATATAGTATCATATATATTTCTAACTGCTTCTGTAATAATAAATATTGGAGTTTGATTCTAAATAATGCAACTCATTGGATTTAATTTGGGTAAGATACACAATATGTACATAGTGAACTTACTAAATACTGGTTCAGTCTATACATATATTGTAAGGTCATTAGGGGAACAGTTTCCTGTTGATAGACATTTATGCTTATTCTATCTTTTGCTGTTACAAACAATATTGTTGTGAATACCTGGATATACATTCGTTTTTAGGCTCACCTGACCTGTGGTTATGTCTGTAATATAAGTCATCAGAAGTAAATTTCTAGTTCAAGAATTGAAGGAATTTTGGTGCAGGGATTAAGCCCAGAATCTTGTGCTGGCTAAGTCTGTGGTCTTCCACTGAAGACCTACATTCTCTGCCCCCTTTCTTGATATCTCCCTCTTCCTTTACATTAAATTGCATCCATTTTCATTCTGATCAATGATACGTGAGTGTGCCCAATTGTACTGTACCTTCACCACTTATTTACTAGATCTAAAGGGAGCAGCAGAAGAGAGGAAATATTTGTTTTGTGAAAAGACAGAAGCTTTGTGGAGAAGATATTAATATTAAATCTTGAGATATTTATATTAAATCTTGAAAGGTGGAAACATCAGCATCAGATGGAGAAAAGACCATTTGTGGGAAGTATAATAATGGTCTATTAACTCTTTAAAAAATTGTCTAAAATCTCTTGTTTGCACCCAGGTTCAAGAAATATTTGAAGAGCTAGTTAATAACTTTCAAGTTTTTTAAAAATAAAGTTTTACTAGCAAAATTAATTGCATAAAGGAGTTTCATTGCACTATATCTATTACATATATAGGCCACTCAGCCACACTCCTGGCCCAATATGTATTTACATTTTACATTGTTTATTGCAATAGTTTTCAAACTTTGGCATGTACCAGAATCACCCGGAGAACTTGTTAAAGTACACACAGATTGCTGCATTTTGTCCCCAAAGTTTCCTATTTAGCAAGTCTTAAATGAGACTGAGGAATTTATACTTCTGACAAGTTCCCAGATGATGTTGGTCAAGAGAAATACTTTTAAATATCTATCTGTCTGTCTGTCTGTCTATCTACCTATCTACCTATTTATCGCTCTATCTAGATAGAGAGATAGATAGAGATAGATATATAGATATACAGTCAGTCATGGAGCTTGAATTCAGGGCATGGGCACTGTCCATGAGCCCTTTTTGCTCAAGGCTAGTGCTCTACCACTTTAAGCTACAGTGCCACTTCCCGGTTTGAGATAAGAGTCTCAATGGGGACTTTTCTGCCTGGGCTGGCTTTGAACTGCAGTCCTCAGATCGAAGTCTCCTGAGTAGCTAGGATTACAGTGTGAGTTACTGGCCCCAGCTCCATTTATACTTTTTACCAAAGTAAAGCATTTACCTAAAGTTATATGTAACATTTATTTTACATAATTGTACTACCCAATAAGGGGAGTTGGAGTTAAGGTGAAATTCTAAAGAGAATGCTCAGACTTTAAAAAATTGTATAATGCACAGTACTTTCATTAAAGATGAACTGTTAATGAAAATTTTAGTCTTTGTAACTTTCTTTTGTAATTTAATTAACAATGAAATTTTGTAACTTTTTTCCTAGCATACATCTGTGGATGGATATACTGAACCACACATTCAGCCTACCAAATCCAGTAGCAGACAGAACATCCCCCGGTGTCGAAACTCCATTACATCAGCAACAGATGAACAGCCTCACATTGGAAATTACCGTTTACAAAAAACAATAGGGAAGGGAAATTTTGCCAAAGTGAAATTGGCTAGGCATGTTCTAACTGGTAGAGAGGTAAGTGTTTATGATGCCTTTTAATACCTGCCTCGACCTTTCCAAAGTCTTGTGAAAAGCTTTCTTATGGCTGATGTTGGGGAGGAAATGACCTTTTGTAATACTCTGGATGCTGGAATATATGTATTGGAACATTCGGGGTCAGATGATTGGAGGCATAAAAGTTAACTTTTCAACATTTAGAAAAGAAATATTCCAACATGTTAACATCTCTAATAGATGAGGTGAGCTTAGAGGTTAACTTTCCTCAGCTTACCTTTTGTTTGGTTTCAGTGATGAACATTTCTGATTACTATTGCTACCCTACCTCAGGAATAAGGCTGTAATCAGTTTTTTCATTACTGCTTAAGCTAAGGCATCAACATATAGAAAATCACCCACTAATTTTTATTTGTTTAGAAGCTGCATCAGACAAGTATTGCTGTATAGATTATTTTCTCCAGTGATAACGGGATTTGTAAAATCTTTCCTCCCTCTCTTCCCCCTCCCTCTCTCTCTTTCTCTTTCTTTTCATTTTTTTCTCTTTCTTTGAGCCCCACTTCTAGCTCTGTTGCTTTAGTTATTTTTCAGATGGGGTTTCATGTGCTGTTTTCCCTGCCCCCCTACCCACCCCACACACCCCACACTGGCTTCAGACCACAGTCTACCTTTGTAAATAAAAATTGCAATTGAAATTACTGATTTGTACTATCACTCCCAGCTTATTTGTTGAGATGGAGTCTTGCTCTTGGGGCTCAGACTGCTTTTAAATCTTGATTCTCCTATCTTTGCCTCCCACATATGTGTTTTAACTAATTGTACTTAAATAGCAAAAAAAATGTATATTTGCACATGGGTGCATTATAAATTTATGTCTGCATATTGGAGTTAAAGCCATTTAAACACACCCATCATTTTAAGTAAAGATTCAACTAGGAGCCAGGTGCCAGTGGCTCATACCTGTAATCTTAGCTACTCAGGAGGCTGAGATCTGAGGATTGCAGTTCAAAGCCAGCCTGGGCAGGAAAGTCCGTGAGACTCTTATCTCCAATAAACCACCAGAAAACCAGAAGTGGCTCTGTGGCTTAAGTGGTAGAGCGCTCAACATGAGCTGAATAGCCTCAGGGACAGTTCCCAGGCCCAGAATTCAAGCTCCATGACTGACCAAAAAAAAATATTCAACGAGGATCTGATTAGGACATTCTTTTTTTTTTTTTTTTAATCTCAACCATAAAAATGTTTTTAGTAAGTTTTACCTTATCCTGTATGTATGATCATTGTTATTTCTCAATAAATTTAGTCCTTTCTATTCATTCTACCCCTGGGGAGCTGTTCAGACATGCTACACAGGCAAGAACATTCAAGGATATTAGAATCCCTTTTTTCTTGCTATAAGTATCCACTCTGTAAACAATTTTATTTACGTGAACTACAAGTTAATAAGCCACTCTTCCTTATATTGTTTGCTTATCAAGATCATGAGTAAGATACAGGATAATGTTACATTAAAAGGGGAAATTTGGAATTTCATTGACACAGAATCAGAGAGGGTAAAGGCAGGACAGGTAGAATATATTCTAAAGCTGCCCAGTTATTAAAATTTTACTTTCTAATTATGTGAACACTCAAATAGAGCTAAATAATATATTAAGAAATAAAAAATGTTTATTTTGTTTTTGTCTTAAAATGTTTAATAATTCTTTTCTTTCAGGTCGCTGTGAAAATAATAGACAAAACTCAGCTAAATCCTACCAGTCTACAAAAGGTATTTAAGTTAATAAAGTAAATAGAATATTTGTTATTGTTTTTATATAATGCTATTATGTAGATGACAATGTTTGTTATTAATATATACTGCTAAATAAAGTCAGTCACCTGATACTTTTTTGTGTGTGTATTGGTCTTAGGGCTTGAACTCAGAGCATGGGGCGCTGTCCCTGACCTTTTCTGCTCTAGGATAGCACTCTACCACTTGAGCCACAGCTCCATTTCTAGCTTTTTTTATTGGTTAGTTGAAGATAAAGTCTTACAGACTTTCCTGCTCAGATTGGTTTTGAACTGTGATCCTCAGATATCAGCCTCCTGAGTAGGTAGGATTAGAGATACAAGCTACCTGTTCCAGGCTTCACCTGACATTTTTTATTAGTTACTATATTTCATTAGCATATGAAGCAAAGACATGACACAAAACAATGTTATAACTGAAAAATATCTTCTGCAGAACCAGAGTATTTCAGATTTTGAAATACTTTCATGGCTTTATCCGACTCTATACCCATATAGAAACAATTTGTCTATTAATTTAGTAGAATAAAACTTTGTGTCTAATATTTGAAAAATATTTAGGATCTTTTTAAATTAAAAAATCTTCTCTTTGGGAGCCAGTGGTTTGAGATTGTGATCTGAGGCCATCCCAGACATAAAGAACAAGTTGGTAAGACTCCACACAGTGGCCCAAGCCTGTACCTCAGCTGTAAGGCAAGCAGTGGCAAACATGTCATTTGATCAGTGTGGGGAAGTAGAAATGGGTGAATCACGACCCAAGCCATCCTGGGCATAATGTGAGATCCTTCCTTAATAATAACAGATACAAACAAGTTTGGAGGCATGACTCATGTGGCAGAGAGTCTGGTTAGCAAGGCCCTGAGTTCAAACCCAGTACTGCTTGCCCCTCAAAAAAACCCATCTAGCTATGAGTCAATATTGCATGTACATAGGTTTTATTTGATTGATTTACTTGGCTAACCTTCTTTTTCACAAGATTTGTCTTTCAAGTAATTCACAGTAAACAACTTGGCTCTTCCCTCAAGGTGTGAAACTATAAATGTATGGGTAGGAAAAAAGCATTTAGGATGTGAAATATGGTAAACCAGACCTGTTTCTTGCGACGTCATTCATTCCTTCAATGGAAAAACTTTCTCAGAAATATGTTCTTAGCATTTTAATGAGCAAATGATTTAGTGATTAGGCCATGAATGCTAAGTTTGTATATATTGAGATAATGTACATTATTATTTTATTAAAATATAATAGGATTGTAATTACATATTTAAATGAATTTGGATTCCTAACAGAATCTTAAAAGAATTTTTAGTCTGGTGTGGTTGCATTTGCTGTGATTCTAACTAATGTTGCATTTGTGATATCAAAACTTTGTTCTCACTTGACTCAATGCCAGGTAACTTAGTATATTTTTATATATTTCTCCTTAGAGATCTATCTCTGTTCTTTCCTGAGATTCCTTTTAAATTGCCAACCAATGTAATGTTTCATAGCACTGATATTTCTGCTCAGTGAGAACATGAGAGGTTTGCTGGATTCTTCTTTTTCTGTGAAGGTGAGATATATTATGGGTCTCTGTGAGAGAAAGCCTTTCCTCCTAGCATCAAGTCTTCCAGCTAAACATGATGCATCGATGTGATAGAATGACAAAAAGACATCCTCACCAGGCTGATGAATTTCCCAGAGATGCCTATTTTTAACTAGGCTATAGCCTCAGAATTTTTGCTCACCAAATTAAGTGCCTAAGTATAACCAGTGGTCTGGTCTTGTCAGTGGGCTAGTAGGTTTTATGCTTTATACTTCAGTAAGTACTGGTTCCTTTGGTAAATGGAATGATGACAGTTAGGACTTGTAACTGAGAAGTGCTATATAGCATGACCTCCATTGTCTTTCCCAAGAAGACTCAGAGAAAACCATTTAACAATAGTTTTACCTGTTCAAACATATGAATATGAAACTGAATGTTGCTTTATTTATCAAAATAACCAGAAGATTTGCTTGCTGATTGATGGTAAGTAGTTGGTTATAGATTTTGCTAGTCTTTACTGATAAAATACTGCTTTTCCAAACAGACATTCAAAGAGTGGTATAACTTTTTTTCTTTAAAGTGTGAAAATAAAAGCAGAGACTATTAAATGTAGCCACCACGCTTCCTATGTTGTTGTTTAGATAATTTGCCATTGTGCTCATTTATTTTCTTGCTGGTAAAGTTTTAGGGGGAAAAATAGATCATGGCTTGATTAGTTTCCATCATTATAGAACATTCAACATTTGGCCTTATCTAGTTTGTCAGTAGCATCTTCCAGCCAGATATATTTTAAAAAATAAATAGTGGAATGAAATGCAATTCATTTGTTTTTCCCTCACATTGTTAAAGTTCTACAGGTTAAAAAAATGCTAACACATGTTTCCAGGCCTCTGTTAAAAGACACAATAGAATGCTAAGAATTCACTTTAATCTCACCTTCAGAAATGCTTGGTTAAATCTCACTCTGTTTTGGTTTACATTTAAACTATCACCCTCTTTCATACTTTTCCATATGTAATTTATCTCTAGGAAATATTACCAAACCCCCTTGGGTTAAAAAAAAAAGTTTGTGAGACACTGTTTCTGAGGAAGAAACTGGATTTGGTAGTGTTCATACCATATTTGGTAGTGTTATCCTAGCAGTGATTCTAAACCTAAAATGAAATGGGTAGATTAAGGTCTAACCATAAGCCTGGGCAGGAACTAAGACCCTAGCTTAAAAACAGTTGCAAAAAAGGACTAGAGCTGTGGCTCAGCAATAAAGCACCTCCCTAGAAAGTTGAAGGCCCTAAGTTCAAACCCTCAGTCCAAAACAAAAAGCATTTGAAGCACAAGTCTCACCTCATGTGTTCATGATTTTGAGGATGGTCTGTAGTGATCCTTGGGGGTCTTTTAGGGCAGAGTAGCACTGTTGAAAGAAAAGCAGAAGAATGGCTTAATTTTGTTCATAATTTATACACTTCCAATTTAAGACTTTTTTCAGAAATTTCACTCCTTTTGAAACTTGGGGCACATTACACATAGATGACAAAATGTCTGCAAACATTTTTGTATCTCCTGTGTATTATTGCTTTTATTGATTTACATTTTTATTTTACTGTGTTACATTTTATTTCCAGAATTCAGAAATGGCTCTATGGCTCAGGAGTGATGCCTGAATAGCAAAACCTGTAATGCAAATGAAAACAGGGATTAGGCATAGTGGCACATGTCTATAATCCCAGTTACTCAAAAGTTTGAGGCACTTCCTACTGGTCATGAATTTCTGCCTAGCCTGCACAACATAGTGAAGAATGCATCTCAAAATAAATCCCTAAATAAATAAAATATAAAAAATAAGAATAAGACCACTGCAATTCAGAATTGTGTTAAATAACATGATTGTTGCATTAAAGTTATATAGGATATGAATCTCTGTGTTAGGATAGTGATATTTGCATCAACAGAGGAAGTGTAAGCCTTTCAGTAACTGACATCTTAGATTTTATTAAATTGATGCCAGGTCTTAGCGGCCTAAGTCATGTAAACGTATGTTACTTCCCACGTAATTGTCAAAGAACTCTCAGATAGGCAACTAAAACTTTCAACTATTGCAGAACAATCTCTGTCATGTTGAATTATTTGTTCACTTTAAATAGAGAGGAAAACACAAGCACAGAAGCAGTTTTCAGAGTTCAAGATCTCTCAGCAATTTTATCAGGAAACCAAACTGACAAAGCCAATTGCAGAAATTATTAGCGAGTATTTTGACCAAGGAGAAAACAAAACAAGCTCTAAGTGTTATTTCTTCATAGATGCCTCTGATGGACATATGTTGAAATATCCGTAGTCTTACATTTAGAGGCATGCTTTGTCCAACATTTCCCATTATAGTAGAACAGAGTCACTTATGTCCTGAGCAATTCTTTCATGCAGTACTTGTCATGTTTGTAGACCCTGAGTGCAAAATGCTGACCAGTTGTTACGAAAGCCTAAGTGAGAAGACAATTAGTACTTTCTGATCTGGGTTGTAGACTTTGAATCAGTAACACTGAACTAGATTCCCTTACTCTCTCTTTCTTTCCTTTTGATATTCTACAGAAAGATATTATGTGAATAAATGATTATATCTAATGTGCATTTATTCTCTGTGAAATTAATGCTTAGCAATGTTTCTGACCTTTATTTTTAGACAAAGTTTTGAAAATAAAGATTATTATAGAGTCATAAATGAGTTTATTTCTTTAACATACCATATAAGAAGTCAGTGGGAAATAATACTTTTAATATTGAAACTTGATAGGTTTTGAAGAAAAAATATTCCATGTACTATTTGAAAAAAGAGATGTTAATATTTATTGTCTTAAATATGAACAGTGTTGAGATTAGGGTAACAGTTGTCTGAGATCAAACTGTTTCACACAGCTCACTGACTAAAAATCTGAAAGTTGTTTACCCTTAGTTATTGAAGAAAGTGCATAATGACATGTTACAGAGCATGTTTAACATACAAATGACTCATTCAAATATAAAAAATACCTTCCAGAGGAAGAATATCCAGAGTATACTAAGGACATATTTACTTGTATCTTTCAGTTAACAGTCCTGTCTTTGAACTGTGTAGTCCAGTAAGCTCAATAATGTGTTTTGTTTTGTTTGACAGTAGTCATCCTAATGGGATACTACTTATATCTCATTGTGGATTTCAGTTATTATATTTCCCTAGTGATTAAAAACCTTGACCATCTTTTCATGTTCTTTTGAGTACTCATGTACCTTTGGCCTCTGGAAGATAAAATATATGTTTTAACATTTACTAGGTCTTAATATCACTAGTTCTCAATATCACTTGTTCTTAAATAAGTTGATTTTTGAATCTTAATACCTATTGAAAGTTAGAAAAAAAAGATGGAAAAAATGCTAAATCATGCTTTTTGAAAGTAATTTTAACATTCATATTTCAAGTGACTTCCTGTTATATCTAAATTTTTTGTATGGTGGTCTTGGGCTTAAACTTAGGGCCTGGGTACCATCCCCGAGAGTTTTGCTCAAGGGTAATGTCCTACCACTTGAATCACAGTTCCACTTCCTGCGTTTTGGTTTATAGGTTTATAGGCATGTCACCAATACCCAGCTTTTTTTCTATAAAATTTATGTTTTTCAAATAGTTGTACAAAAAGATTGCAGTTTAACATGCTAATCCTCTTCCATCATTTTTCTCCCCGTATCTATTCCATCCTTACTCTTTTCCTTGTGTTTCTTAGTTCAGTTTTCATGTAAGTACATTGAGTGTTATGGTTGTATTCACCCAGCATTCCTCTTTCTATTCATCTACCATTCAACTTAAGACCCTACCCACTTTATAGTCAGACGTGTTCTAGATCTCTAGAATTCATTTTAATGAACTACCTGTTGATTTTTTTTCAAGGGCCTAAATCATGGGATCTCACTCCTATATATTAGCATCCTTTAGTCCATTTGATCATATATATGAATATGGCCCTGTATGTATTTTCAGATAGGTTTATAGTTTACATCTAACTTGTACATATAAAAGAAAACATGTGCCTTTTGTCTCTGAGCCTGGCTTACATCATTTAATATGATTTTTTCCAGGTCCATTTATCTCTGTGCAGATGGCATAATAATAACCTTCCTGATATATGGATTATATTTCATTGTATAAATACACACATAGACATATGTATGTACTTAACATGTGAATTTATGTACATAATATATCTTGATCAGAGTCATCTCTTCCATCATTCCCCCCATCTATATGGGATCTGTGTACACACACACACACACACACACACACACACACACACACACACACACACGACTCAGGACTGGCAGGTATGCAGGCACACACACACACACACACACACACACACACACACACACACACACACACACACACACACACACACACACACACACACACACACACACACACACACACACACACACACACACACACACACACACACACACCATAATTTCTTGATCCATTCGTCAGTTGTAGGGCATCTAGGTGGCTCCCATATACCTTGCCTATTGTAAATAGTCGTACAATGAACATGAGTGTGCAGGTGTCTTTATTGTATCCTGACTTGTAATCTTTTAGATAATTGCTCGAGACTGGTATTGCTGGATCATAGAGTACAGTTCTTCTATTTTTAGCCTCTTTGAGAAATATCCATGCTATCTAATTTAGACTCCCACTAACAGTGTATTAGCATCCCTTCTTCCCTACATCCTCATAAGTATTTGTTATTGTTTTTATTCTTGATGATGGCCATTCTAACTAAAGTGAGGTGGAATCTCACGGTAGTTTGGATTTGCATTTCCTTTATTGCCAAGGACACTGAACATTCATCATCTATTTATTGGCCTTTTTACTTCTTCAGAAAGTCTATTTCGCTCCTTTGCCCATTTATTGATTTGGATTATTGACTTTGGGGTTTGGTATATTCTGGTAATTAGAACTTCATCAGATGTATAACTGGTAAAGTTCTACCATTCTGTAAGTTGTCTCTTCAGCTTAGTAACTATATCCTTAACTGTGAAGAAGCCTTTTAGTTTGATGTAATCTTGTCAATTCTTTCTCCCATTACCAGAGCTCCTAGAATTTTATTCAGGAAGTGTCTGCCTATGTCAATAAGTTCTACTGCTTCTGCCACCCTTTCCTGTAGTAATTTCAGTCTGAGGTCTTAAATACACTTTGAATTGATATTAGTACCAGGTGACAGGCAGGACCCATTTTTAGTCTTCTGCATATGGATGTCCAGTTTTCTTAACACCATTAGTTGAAGAGTCTTTTTTTGGCGCCTTTGTCAAAATTTAGGTGGAGGAAGATGTAAGGGTTTCTTTATGGATCTTCTAGACTATTCCCTTGGTTTTTGGGTCTGTTTTTGTGACACTACCAAGCTGATTTTATTACTATAGTAAAGTTGAACATCTGGAATTATAATACCTCCAGCATTATTTTTGTTTCTTTAGAATTGCTCTGACTCTTCAGAGCCTTTTGTGGTTCAATTTGAATTTTTGGTTTTCTTTACCTCTACAAAGAATGGCATTAGAATTTTGATGATTGTTATATTGAAATTATAGATTGCCCTTGCAATATGGCCATTTTGAAGACATGAATTCTGCCAATCCATGAACAAATCTTATTGCCTAGTTGTGTCGTTTTTAATTTTTTTTAAGTATTACAGTTTTGTTGTAGAGGTTAGATTTATTTCTAAGTATTTTTAAGGCTATTATGACTGGAATTGTTCTCCTAATTTCCCTCTCCCATCTGCTCATTGTTGGTAAATAGAAAAGCTAATAATTTTGTTAGTTTTATATCCTGGTACTTTGCTTTTGCTGAAGGTATTTATCAGCTCTAGGAGATTCTGGGTGGGGTCTCTAGGATATTTTAGATACTGGATCACCTTATCTACAAATAGGATTGATTGACTTCTCCCTTCCCTATTTGGATCCCTTTTACTATCTTTCTCTTGTCTTATTGCACTGGCTTGGAATTCCAGTAATATATTGAGTAGATTGAAGAGAGTGGACATCCTTGTCTTGTTCCTGATTTTAGAGGAAATGGTTTCAGATTTTCACCATTCTGTACCTTGGATATAGGGCTGTCATATATATCCTTTATTATATCAATTCTATTCCTAGCTTCTCTAGCACTTAAAATGCCTTTTCTGTATCTATAGAGAGATGATTATGTGATTCTTGTACTTGATTCTTTTTTTTCCTTCTTCTTTTTTTTTTTTTTTCCTGATGATCGTGAGGCCTGAACTCTGAGCCTGAGCTCTTTAGCTCAAGGCTAGCACTCCACCACTTGAGCCACAGCACCACTTCTAGCTTTTTCTGCTTATGTGGTGCTGAGGAATCAAACACAGGGCCTCATGTATTCAAGGCAAGCACTCTACCACTGAGCCACCTTCCCAGCCCCGTACTTGATTCTTTTTATGTGTTGTATTACATTGCTTGTTCTGTGTATATCAAACCAAACTTGCATCCTGGTTTTGAAACCAGCTTCACTGTGGTATACAATTTTTTTCATTAGTTACTGAATTTGGTTAGCAAGTATTCTTTTGAGTTTGCATCTGTTCATCAAAGAGATTGTTCCTTTGTGTTGTTTTCCCATCCAGTTTTGGTATCAGTGTAATGTTGGCTTTATAGAATGAGTTTGACAGTAATCCTTCCCTTTCTATTTCATGAAAACATTTGAAAAATATTAGTGTTAATTCTTTACATATCTTGAAGTCCAGTTGTAAATCTGTTGCTTTGTACTTTTCTTTGTTGGGAGACTATTGCTGTTTCAAGATCATTACTTATTACAAATCTGTTTAATTTATATCCTCTTGGCCAATTTTAGGTTACCTACATCGATTTTTACTTGATTTTCTAGTTTTTTTGAATAAATATTTGGGAAGTATTTTCTTATACTGTTCTGGATCTCACTGCATTTGTTGTGGTATCACTTTTCATCCCTAATTTATTTGTTTGGGTGATTTTTCCTTTTGGTCAGGTTGACTGAGGTTCTATCAATTTTGTTTATCTTTTTGAAGAACCAGCTTCTTATTTTGTTAATTCTTTGAATGGTTTTTTAAGTCTCTACTTCATGGATTTTGCCTTAATTTTTATTATTTCTTTCCATCTACTACTTATGGGTTTGGCTTGTCTTGTTTTTCTAAGAGTTGAGGTGCATCGTTAGGCTATTAATATGAGATCTCTCTGTTTCATTGATTTAGGTGCCCATAGCTATAAACTTTCCTCTTAGAACTGCCTTTGCTGTATCCCAAAGGTTCTGGTAGGTTGTGTTTTCATTTTCATTAGATTTGTTATTCTGCAGACCTATCAAAAGTTGCTCCCAAATCTTTCTTTAAAATGTCTGATGAACCAAAAGAGAGATGTCTAAAACATTGGACACATAAGGAAGGTTGTTTCTGAGTGAAGCTCATATGAAGGATCATTTAGCTTCATTTCCACAGTACTCTTCTTATGTCTGTAGTTATAAAGAGTTATTGAGTAAAGTGTATATTTCATTATGTATAGAATGTTCATATATACACAAGAACAGAATCATTTGAGTTCATCTAGTCAAAATTCTTTTAGAAACCCAGTCTCTGCGAAGTCAGATTATTGTTCAAAGTTGCATAGCTTATTGTGAAGGGTTGACAGACTCTTAAAGGGTTTTGTAAGCAGCTTACTTTTTTCAGATAAAAGTCTTATTTGGCTCTCTGCTTGAGGCTTGTTTTTGAAAAATAAAACAAAAACAAAAATCTATTTACTTGTTTTCTTTAACAGTTGTTTCGAGAAGTAAGAATAATGAAGATCTTGAATCATCCTAATATAGGTATGAAATTTATGTGTGCACTTAGTGACAAAGTCAACACAAGATTTTAAAAAATCTTGTTTATATATAGTTACTAATGTTGTTATTAGTAGTAGTTTCAACTATAGTTTTGTGATCAATTTTTAATCTATATTTTATAAATATAGTTTTTTGTTTCTGTACTAAGGATTATTTGATACTTTATAATATATTGTTATATCATGGTCCTACTTTAAGCTTTGATTAAAATTCTACTTCTAGAGTTTAAATTTTTTGCCTTTTTATTATAATTCAAACTTTCAATCTCAAATTTTTTAACACAAGAAGTTGTTTCCAAATCACCTCATGGCAAGTTGGTAAATTGTTTTCACCCATAGGAGTAATAACTCTTGAGAACCTTTGTGAATTTGAAATTAAAGTGCTTCAGTTTTCTATGGCTTACTGATACCTAAGATTTACTAAAGTATATTCTCATCCCTCTGTGCTTGTGATTATAAAATTACATCTTATTTTTTTTTCAGTGAAATTGTTTGAAGTCATTGAAACAGAAAAGACCCTCTATTTAGTCATGGAATATGCAAGTGGGGGTAAGAGTGAACAAAATTGGAAAGTTCTTTTTGATAAGACGTAAATTTAATAATGCCTAGTGGTTTACTATGACATATCTTTAATATTGAAAATCAATATATGGTTTTATTAAAATGTCTCTAAATTATATCTTAAGGATTAAATAGAATTTTGCTTTATTTAAAAATAAGTTAGGACTTTTTAAGACTTAATTTTATCATTTGTTTTAATTTGCTTGTTTAAATATTTTTTAAATGTAATAATAATGTGGTTTGGAGCTCTTGCCTATAGACAGAGAATCTCAAATGTAGATTATATTAAACAAAGTGGACAGTAAAAATAAGTTTTAGGTTAGATGTTCATTCCACATTTGTTCATTTATAACAGATTTACAGGATGCATTTATTTTTAGTATAATCCATGAAATGTTTCAACTTAAACAAGTATCAATCTGTATATTTTATAAATTAGAGGACTAAGTTATAAGGATGTAGTCCTAGGTAAGATTTTATACATACACATATATGGATTAATATAGTATAGTGATTTTCATGCATGATTTTAACATTTTAAATAACAATTCTGCAACTTTATAGAGCATCACTTTTATTTTTGTGCTTCATTTTAATTAGTGGACCATTGACTTAAAGTTAATGTTATTTTCTCAGAAAAGTATTTAAACTTTATGGAGGTGATAAATCATTTAAGAATAAAAAGGAATACTTTATAGGGGAGAATGAAAAAGGGATGATATTGATCAAGATACATAGTAGTGATAAACTGACTTGTTGAATCACAACCTCTTTGTATAACTTTAATGATAATAAAAATATAATTTAAATAAAATAAAAAGTAAAAATGAATACTTAAAGGCACAGTTTAAAGCTTTAGAGAATTTAAGCAGTTGAAAAAGGGTACTGCTAAAATTATTTGGCTGATTTTTTACCTTTTTGATAATAAATGGAAAACCTCAGTGTTGAATTTAATATTGAACCTATTTTAGCTAATAAGGTTGAAAGATTTCCATGATGATGCAGATTTTATGTAAAATGGAATAAAGAAGATTTAGCCTCATCTTTGGATTTATAAAAAGCTTTACATTACATTGAATATATTTAGTTGCTTTTCAGTTGTTCATGCAGATTAAATTTTTTAATAAGACTTGCTTGCAAAACTTCTTTTCACTTTGAAAATAATCAGTGTAGGGTTTTTTTTTAACTTGACCTGAAAACCTATGGGATTAATTATTATAGATTAGTTAAAAATATGTAGGTGTATAAATTCACATAAAATATAGATCTACCAACTCCAAAATAGTAAATAATGAAGTATTTTATTTTCCTATCCTGCAATTAGGTTTTCATACAAGTTTGTCAGATTGGAAACCTTGAATATTAATTTTAGTTCAGCAAGACTCTTACTAGTTTTACTGATAAAAACTTCTAGAGAAAGGGGCTAGATACATTTTCTCTATGAGAAATTGCAGGCTGCTAAAAATCCATAGGTACCTTCCTGCTTTCATAATGGTCTATCCCAAGACTGTGTTAATATAGAAATTGACTGAAGGTCAGTTAATGGCAAGAAGTACAGTAAACTCTATTGGGGCTACTGAAGGGAAGTGATGGCTATAAGAGAAGAGCAAGCAGCACTGTCACTGCCCTCCTTCAGTAGCATAATTGAAAGGAGCAATGAGGAGGAGAAAAAAGGAATGATACTGGACTTCTATTTAAAAAACCCAAAATGCCCCAACAGCTGTTCCTGAAAGAGTGTGTGTGTGTGTGTGTGTGTGTGTGTGTGTGTGTGTGTGTGTGTGTGTGTGTGTGTGTGTGTGTGTGTGTGTGTGTGTGTGTGTGTGTGTGTGTGTGTGTGTGTGGTCTTGCCAGTTATTCTCTAATTTTAAAAAAAATCATGGTTTTGTGGCAATAAATCTAGAGTTTTTCTTACCTTTTAAAGGCAAGAAATGGGAAGGCGACTCTGGAAAATAAAACACTTCAGTGTTTTTCCTCTGGTATTTCTAGCTAGTTTAAGACTGAATGTGATATATGCACTAGAAATCTAGTAGGAACAGAAACTGAGTCAGATACCTGCTACCTTCCCAAACTTGTTGCTCAGTGGATTCCTGTTCACTAATGAAGCAATGATTTTTCAGTGATTAGAAAGTCAGGAAAATACTGACTTTTTTAAACTGTGTTTAATCCAAAGGAGCCAGTTAAAAAGGTGCCAGGGCTAGTAAGGTATGGTGTGTTTACTCCTTTTTTCATTCATGCAAACAACGTTTATTAAATGCTTGCAAAGTAATAGTCTGGGAATACCAGGAGTGAGCAAAGATAAAGCTCTGCCCTCAAGATTACATTGTAGTTGGGGAATTGAACCCTACGTAAACAATATATGATATGTGAAGGATTTGGTGCTATAAATATCTGGAGTATGAGCATTCTAGGCATAACCTAAGAGTATATCCTAAGTTTTAAATATATATTATTTATATATCTTACTCATTTAAAACTCCTGTATCTAGAATTCGCTATAGTAGGTTATCTGGAATTAACAAGTATTAACACATATCTAGAATTAACTGTTCTTGAATCAGCTAGAGCATGCATTCATTTCTTTGTTCCCATCATCCCCACTAAATCACTCAAATATCATTGTAATATATCCCATTCAGCATTGTAGATATATTAGTTTCATCTGACATATTTATTACACATTTCATTTTTAATATTGTTCTTATATCAGATGGATATTGCATCTATATATGTAATATATCTGTATACTTGAATATAAATATAAATAATTTATTAGGTCTTAATATGCACTAGTCCTGGTACCAAGCACACATATTATTTATTAGTCCTCATTGCAGCCACGTAAGTTGTAGGTAGAATTGAACTTACCTTAATGTCTCCTAGTAAACAAGGATTCATAGCAAAATTGGTGTGATTCTGAAGCCTGGATTTACAATCAGCTTTTAAAACTATGTTGTGAATTTAAATATGCATATGTATGTGTATGCTGCAGATTTTTTTACACTGAAATATTTTTAAGACTTAAAATTTTAAGACTTAAAAATATTTTCTGAACTGTTACTGACTGGATAAAAATGAAAAAAAATCTATTAAGACATATAAAAAATAGGCCCACTAGAAACTTCGTACAGCTTCTGGTTATTTTAAAATTATTTCAACATGTGTTTATTACCTACCCACTTTGTATTTTTTTTTTGGTACAATACGGTACAGATATGACAATGATGTTCAAGTAATGTAGTTCATTTCGGGTAGTAGAGATACATGTAATTTGTGGTTAACTACTAAAGTGTTATGATAGAATGAGAATAAATGTAGTTAGCGTAGGAAGAAAAAGAAATCAATTTGGATGGAAGTAGTAAGATGGCATTTGATCAAGACTGTGTGATGTGTAAAATTTTAAAGAATAAACACCATAATATGCCTTTTTTGACATATTTTGTTGAAACTATTTTGTTCATATTTGAGCACCAAATACAAAGCTAAATGTAATTCTTTATCAACCATGTGGTGGTTTCCATAATAAAGAGTTGACTATTTTTTTATGTAATATGTGGTTATTTTATGATGTGTTTTTGAAAGAGTTTTGCTAAGTCATAAATTACATATACTTAATTCACTTTTTTTTGTTTTTCTGTTCATGTCTTAGTTTGTAACTTATACAAATACATTGGAAAATTGTGGGCCATGAAAGTTTCTTTAAAAACAAGGCAACAGCTTGACTTGGTATATATTGCTAAACAAAAATCGATGTATATTTTACTACCTGCTTACCTTTCTGATTCAGGTGAAGTGTTTGATTACTTAGTTGCCCATGGAAGAATGAAAGAGAAAGAGGCCCGTGCAAAATTTAGGCAGGTATGGAAAGTAGTTTTCAACTCTGTTTTGCTGATATGTTCAGAAAATGTACAGTTGACTGTATTACGAACTGGAATGTGAGAGTACATGCCATCTTAAAAAGAAAAATACCACTGGGCGCTGGTGGCTCACGCCTGTAATCCTAGCTACTCAGGAGCCTGAGATCTGAGGATCACCGTTCAAAGGCAGCCCTGGCAGGAAAGTCTGTGAGACTCTTAGCTCCAATAAACCACTAGAAAACTGGAAGTGGTGCTGTGGCTCAAGTGGTAGAGCGCTCGCCTTGAGCTGAAGAGCTGAGGGATAGTGCCCAAGCCCAGAGTTCAAGCCCCACGACTGACAAATAAAAGAAAAAAATACGTACTTAAATACTTTGTAAGAATGGAAGAAACCTGTTTTTCATAATTTAAACTTAAAATAATTGCATATTGTTTTTAGTTTGTTACAGAAAGTGAATTTTTTAAGTCACTTTGTTTCATTGTGTCTTATAAAGGCAAACCAGACCAAGATGGAAAAGATATAATCTTTTGATGCCTATGTCTAGTAATTTTTATCAAGAATTATGAGTCATATATGTGTGCTGTTAAAAAATGTGTATTGTCAGATTATCAGTCATATATGTGTGCTATTATTTTCTTTTATAATTAAAGATACATTGGTAATAAAATCCATAGATTGAAAGTATTTGGTTCATTTTATTCAAATATTGAGGCAAGGAACTTTGCAAATGTGATAGAAGACTTTCAATTCCAGTTTGACTTGTAGAAATTATAAAATAAGAAAAAATAATATGTATTTGTCTAGGACTTAAATTTAACGTTTAGGATTGAAGTAATTAAAATAAGTATAGTTTAGCTGGGTGCCAGTGGCTCACACCTGTAATCCTAGCTACTTAAGAGACTGAGATCTGAGGATTGGGTTTGAAGCCAGCACAGACAAGAAAGTCCATGAGATCCTTATCTCCAATTAACCAGTAAAAAAACAGAAGTGGAGTGTGGCTCAAGTGCTAGAATGCTAGCTCCGAGCAAAATAAACTCAAGGACAGCACCTAGACCCTGAGTTCAAGCCCCAGGACTGGCACACACTCAAAATAACAACAACAACAACAATAATAATAAGTATACTTTATAAATTACTGTAGAAATTGCTAGTTTTAATCATTCATAAAATTTGTTGAAGTAAAGTTTCAGAAAGTATCAGTATCTGATACTTTCCCTTGGTCAATTATGATTTTCCATTTTAAAACTGCTCAATAACTTGGTAAGGATTGGTTCTGCAATTAAAGAGATTCTGTAGTCTATATGTCTGAGAAACACTGTGTATTTACATAAGATTTTCTAAGGGTTGTGTGTATATGCATGTGGAGCATATGTTTGTTTATATATATGTACATGTTAACATATTAAACTATCAGATAAGTCTTCAAGAAGGAAGGAAACAAGTATTTAACTTGATATTATATCAAGATATGACATTCTCCAAAATGATTATAGAGTGACTGTCTTATAAAACCTCTATTATTGATATTTCATGGAATTAAATACTTTTGACAGCCTTTTATTTTTGGTAGATTTTCAGAAGCAGTCATAGTAAAATAGTAAATGCAAAAATAACTGGTGATGGGGAAAATAACATTAAGAAACTGAATTGTGCTTAACCCCTTATTATTAAGTTCTATCCTGTCCTGGGATAGAGTCTAAGCTTACTCATAAGTAAAGCACTACAGATATCACTTCCAGTGCCACTCATCTTTCAGTATCACAGTAGCTTTAGTGAGTAGTAGGCCATCAAGAAAATTCCACTTGTTACTCAGTAGTCCATTGGGATCATAATGTATATTGTAAAGGTTACTGTTACTTGCCCCTTTTCTTCTTAGTCAGCTACTAGTTTTACTCACCAAAGACAATGTGTATAAAAAATAGTAGTTGGTACAGTGTAAAATTAGAGATGTTGAAATGCCTGCAATTTGAAAGAGTTTGCCATATTTGCTGGTTGGTTGACAAGAGTGCATTAGGTGATTAGGAAAAAGATTGTGGGTCCTGGGGTTTGATCCACAGTACCACAAAAAAGGTATTTTGAAATTAATCATATTTACTAAAGTTGTCTTAATTTTTCAAATATAGTCTGAATTACTTTGGAATCAGCTTTATGTTCCTTATGTTGCAGAGGTTGAATATCAAGAAGAGCTATTTAAAATATAGAACAATGGGGAATGTTTTCTTATTTTTTTATTTTTTGGGTCCGGTTGTGGGGCCTGAACTCTGGGCCTGGGTGCTGTCCCTCAGCTCTTCAGCTCAAGACTAGGGCTCTACCACTTGAGCCATAGCACCACTTCTGGCTTTTTTCTTTTTGCTTATGTGGTGCTGAGGAATCGAACCCATGGCCTCAGGCATGCAAGGCAAGTGCTCTACCACTGAGCCACCTTCCCAGTCCCTGGGGAATGTTTTCTTTATAATCATTTGTGTTTTATAAATGTTAGATTATTTTATATCTGTGTTTCCCTCACACTAGAAAATTTATTTTTGAGAACTTATTTTCACTTAATTCCCATCTAAACTCTTTAAAAATTAATAAGTGTTGCATTGAGGACCCCATTTTACAACTTAAGGATAGTTTTTTTGCTTTTGGGGGGGGGTCAGTTGTGGTGCCGCTGTCCCTCAGCTCTTCAGCTCAAGGCGAGCACTCTACCACTGGAGCCACAGCACCACTTCCGGTTTTCTGGTGGTTTATTGGAGCTAAGAGTCTCACGGACTTTCCTGCCTGCGCTGGCTTTGAATTGTGATCCTCAGATCTTAGCCTCCTGAGTAGCTAGGATTACAGGCCTGAGCCACTGCTCATAGACAGTTTTTTAAAGAATAAATATAAAGTACATTTTTTATGATTAAAAAATTTTAACAGTTAAAAAAGGTGTACTACATTAGCAAAGATGTACAGATGTATGCCCTTGACCCTGCTGTTAGGTATACCAAAGAAAACGTAACAGTTTAAAACAGTTTTAGTAACCAATACCTATACTTTGTCTTCCCATTCTACAGAATATGAAGGCCTGTAAAAAAATCACTATTAATTCTAATACCAAGTGTCCTGTAAAGCATAGGAATTTCTGGCCCATTTATAAAGAACACGGGAGTAACCCCACAACTGCACCTTAGCAGAAGACACTGATGTGTGTAGCCTTTAGATCACAGCAGGACTGGTGGAAAAGTCTGATCTCAAGGTTCATAATAGAAGCGTCATGCATGGAGTAGTTCCAAATCCTGTTTATAGTAGTCCAAAATAGTTTGAGATAGAAGAGTCTAGCCATACAGTAGTGCAATAAAATTGAAGTTTTGAATGAGGATTCTTGCAGTGCCAAAAAATGTCTGTCATGGCAGAAATTGGACCCTGGGAGTTACATATGGTAATACAATAAACTACCATATATGAATGCTAACTCAGAGGTCATTTCTCTGTAGGGAAAGGCAAGCATAACACAGAACATTCCCTTTGGTGATCTTTGTATTGTTAAAGCTTGAAGCCTTAAGAAATTTTTTATTCCAGAAATGTCTATAGAATTGCTCTCATATTGACCATTCTGTCTGATGTGAAGTGTCTGGCCTCTGATCATGTTTGGTAATGAAATCATTACCTGTAGTATACTTTTGCTGTGTCACACAAGTGTGTGACTTGTCATCAGACAATTTCTGTTATCCATAATAAGAGAGTAACCTAATAGTGAATATGTTTTATTATAACCTGTGGAACATATCCAGTAAAATATGCATGTAAATATGTCTTACAACTAATAAACATAATTTTATGAAAAGTGGGCATTAGAGTTTTGAAGCAAATTGCTTAAGAAAACTAATTATTTATTGTTAAATTCTGCAGTATTTTTAGGGGCCACACTTATGATCATAAGAATCCTCAGTCACCCTTCATAAAAACATATGTAGTACTTGCTTAATTTAGAATTCAGGGGGCTGGGAAGGTGGCTCAGTGGTAGAGAGCTTGCCTTGCATGCCTGAGGCCCTGGGTTCGATTCCTCTGCACCACATAAGCAAAAAGAAAAAAGCCGGAAGTGGCGCTGTGGCTCAAGTGGTAGAGCGCTAGCTTTGAGCTGAAGAGCTAAGGGACAGCGCCCAGGCCCAGAGTTCAGGCCCCACTACCGGACCCCCAAAAAAAAAATAGAATTCAGGGACTGTTAGCACTTCTATCAAGTTTGACTCCTGGGCTGAGGATGTAGTTCAGTGGTAAAGGTACATGTGTTTACTTTGCAACAAGGCATTGGGTTCAATGCTTAGCACCACAAAACAAAGCAACAAGAACCTCCATCTCCATTTCTCATCCATTTTCACACTTGTGTTTCCTCATAAGTAATGCTTACCTCCATGCCCTTTGCCCAGCTCTCAGCATAAAGCTCTACATCGTTAAATATTACTGTCCTTTCATGGATAGCTTGGATCAAATATCACCTTCTCCAGAAATCATTTCCAACTGCTATTTTATTTTTTTATGATACTCTCATTTTTTTGTTCTTCTACTCCTATATTTCTGTCTTGTATTATAGTTTTTGCATACAGGTTTTCTCTGCAATTAGATTTTAAGCTCTTAAGGACAGGATCCATTTATGCTCCTTTAGCAACCAAAATACATTTTCTTGTTAACTGACTTGGATTGTTGAATTTGGTTGAATTATATGTTCCTCATTGTGTGTTGATGATTTGTTTTGAACTCATTTCTTCTCTGTCTTTGAACCATTTTAATATACATCAGAATAATTTCCTAATACTGAAATAGTTTCACTTTAAAGTTCTTTTATCTTGCCTGTTACTATTAATTCACATAATTTAAAAACTTTGAAAAATTTCATTTTAGTCTCCATTTATAAATGATTAACCAACATCTAACATTCAAACATGTTTTTATTTTTAATTGCATCTGTAATTGAATGGGCTTCTGTACATTAAAATGGTCATCCTCTCTTTTTTTGGGAGGGGGGTCCGGTCGTGGGGCCTGAACTCTGGGCTTGGACGCTGTCCCTCAGCTCTTCAGCTCAAGGCTAGTGCTCTACCACTTGAGCCACAGCGCTACTACCAGCTTTTCTCTTTTTGCTTATGTGGTGCTGAGGAATTGAACCCAGGGCCTCAGGCATGCAAGGCAAGCGCTCTACCACTGAGCCACATTCCCATCTTATACATAATACTCTGTGTGTGTGTGTGTGTGTGTGTGTGTGCGCGCGCGCGCGCGGTGCACACACACGTTGCCATGCATACACTGTCCTGGAGCTTAAACTCAAGGCCTGGGCAATGTCCCTAAGCTTTGTGCTCAAGTCTGGCTCTCTACCACTTGGAGCCACAACTCCACTTCCAGCTTTTTTTGGTGGTTAATTGAACATAAGTCTCATGAACTTCCCTGCCTAGGGTGACTTCAAACTGTGATCCTCAGATCTCAGCTTCCTGAATAGCTAGGATTAGATTTTTGAGCCACTGGCACCCAGCTTTTATCAGATGTAATCTTAAGTATATAATGGCTCTTTATCATCTGCTGTCAGATTCTTTCCATATCTGTATTTATGTAAGAATAACATAATTGTTTATCATCTATTTCTCATAGTTTGATGAGCACAGTTTTCATCACTTAAATAAATGTATAGTTTTCTGAACTAGAGGAATGATGAAGTTACCAAGTATTACTTTGAATCTGATTTAGGTTTTCTAAATTAGAGGTAATAATTGTGGAAAAATCAGAATGTTTTTAACTATAAAATAATTTTGATTCTTATCTAAATATTTATTTTAGATTGTGTCAGCTGTACAGTATTGTCATCAAAAATGCATTGTTCATCGTGATCTTAAGGTAAGGTGTTGACAAAATCATGATTATTAAAGTATTTAATAATGAAATTAGAGCTATTTGATTACCTGTTTCAGGCACTGAGATAGTTTTTATTTCATTCTTACAGCATCTTTATAACAGGTAATATTTTCAGAGCAAATGGAGAAAATATGGACATGAACTTATCTAGCACTAAATAATAGAGGATTTGATTTACTATTAGCTTTTTTAAGTAGTTAACTGTGGGACATTTTCCCTAACTGAAAATGCCCAAGGTTCTTTTCAGAAAGAGGCAAAGTTGATGTAATCCATGTTTGTCTGATATAAGAGCCAGTGTTAATTCTCTACATTAAAGCCCAAAATGTTTTTAATAAATGTTAAAGAATTGTAATTAGGGGCTGGGAAGGTGGCTCAGTGGTAGAGCACTTGCCTTGCATGCCTGAGGCCCTGGGTTCGATTCCTCAGCACCACATAAGCAAAAAGAAAAAAGCTGGAAGTGGCACTGTGGCTCAAGTGGTAGAGCGCTAGCCTTGAGCTGAAGAGCGGAGGGCCAGTGCCCAGGCCCAGAGTTCAGGCCCCATGACTGGACCCAAAAAAAAAAAAAAAAAGAATTAGTATACACTGGTGTATTGATCAGTAAAAGATATATATATACTAGTTAGGAGATGGTTGTCAAAAGAGTTGAAAAAAATTGAAGATAGTAATTCTCTGCCTAAGCATTTCAGTCTTTTTCCCTTGCCTTTCTGTTCTACCCAAATCTAGTTTGCATTATTCTTTACTGAACTTTTAGTTTATTTATGTATTTATTTTTATTTTCTTTAAATAGTTGTGTAGAGGGTTTTCAGTTCAGTTCAGCATATAATTTTATGGTTACAGTACATCTTGATCATGGTCACCCTTTCTATCATCCTCCCCCACCTCTTCCAACCCCACTCATCCCCTTAGGTTACCTGATTCCATTTTCACATATGGGCATTGAATATTATAATTATATTTGCTCACTCTTCCTCTCTCCATTCATCTTCCTAGCCTCTTTTTGGCCTCCTCTCATGGAGACAATACAAATTTCAGCTTCCTGGTATTCATTTTTTTAAGTATAAGTTACTTTAGGAGTTAATCTATTGCAATCCTTTTCTGTGACTACCATACTTTAGACTGTCACACACACACACACACACACAAACCTTGTATATGGTCTCATTTATGTTTTTAATTTAGATCTAACACATATGAGAGAAGCCATGCCCCTTTTGTCTCTCTGAACCTGACTTCACTTAACATCTAAATTTTCCAAGTCTATCCATTTCCCTGAAAATGAAAAATTCCATTGTGTGCATACACACACACACACACACACACATATACACATATATATCTTGATCCATTCATCTGTTATAGGGCATCTAGGCTGTTTGGATATCTTGGTTTGGTGAATAATAAAGCAGTGTACATTCTTGTGCAAGTGTCTTTACTGTATCCCAACTTGTAATAGTTTGATAAATACCCAAGAATAGATATAGCCTAGCTCTGTGTTTAGATTTTTGATCAGTCTCTAAACTGCCTTCCATAGTGTCGGTACTAGTTTACTTTCCCATCACCAATGTAATAGGGTTCTCAAATTTCTGGCAGCATTTGTTTGTATTCTGGAAGATGGACATTCTTACTGGGGTGAGATAGGATCTTAGTGTTGTTTTGATTTGCATTTCCTCTATGGCCAAGGATATTGAACATTTTGTCATGTATTTATTGGCCATTTTTTACATCTTCTGAAAGTATTTAGCTCTTTCATCCATTTATTGGTTGGGTTACTGACTCTTTGCGGGTTTAGTTTCTTGAGTTCTTTGTATATTCTGGATATTAGACCCTTGTTAGATATATAGCTGGCAAAGATCTTATCCTGTTATTCAGAAACCTTTTAGCTAGATTCAGTCTCATTTGTCAATTCTGCTCCTATTTGCTGAGCCCTTGGAATTCTACTTAGGAAGTTCTTGCCTATGTTGATAAGGTCTAAGGTGTCTGCTACTCCTTCCTGTAGTAGTTTCATGGTTTTAAGTCTTACATTCAGATCTTTGATCCATTTTGAATTGATACTAATACAAGGTGACAGGGATTACTAGGAGTCTCTTTTTCTCTTTTTTTTCTCCATCACCTTTATTAATTATTAGCACTGATTTGGATTATATTTAAATATACTATCCTTAATAGTTGTTAGAAATCTCCTCATATGTTTTAGCTACATTTTTCTGGGCTTACCAGATTTTCTACAGTCCCAAATGTTTTCATTTCTCAATTTCCACTCTCAGATTGATTTCTTTTTGGTCAGTCCTGGGATTTGAACTCAGGGCCTGGTTACTGTCCCTGAGCTTTTTTGCTCAAGGCTAGTGTTCTACCACTTTGAGCCATAGTACCACTTCCAATGTTCTGGTGGTTAATTGGAGATCAGAGTCTCACAGACTTTCCTGCCCTGATGGCTTTGAGTCACAGCCCTCAAGATTTCAGTATCCCGAGAAGCTAAGATTACAAGTGTGAGCTCCCAGCTCCCAGTTCAGATATTTTAAGGGAAAAAAAATAACTTCTACCAAGAAGAAAGGGGAGGATTATCGCCTGCTTCTGTGTTCTGGTCCCCGATTTGTCATTGCATTTCACACACGATCTACCAAAAGATCATGTTCCACTAACACATTTTCTTCTAGTTTGATAGAGAAAATTTTGCCTAGACTCCTAGAAGGAGACCTCAATACCTCATGCAGTTCTCTTTTACTGAGGCTATGTGAGTACTTTGATCTCCATCCAGACAGCTCTAGGAAACTGATACACAGCTCAGAAACATGGACTCAGAAACTTACAATGATCAGACCATTATTTCAGATAATCTTTTTTATCGTATAGTCCATAAATGTTATGATTTCATAAAAATCTCCAAAATTTTCATACTTTTATGGTAGTTATATGATAAATTATATCACTTTGTTTTTATTTTGTTGAGCTAGAGTCCTACCAGGACTTACAGGGTGGCCAGTAACTTTTATTATTCTGCTTTGTTTTGTTTCACTTAGCCCTTTGTTAAGGAAACATTCTAGAAGAGATGGGGGAAAAAACCTGTCATGGTAGCTCACACCTATAATCCTAGGTACTCAGAAAGCAGCAGTCAGGAGGATCATAAATTTGGGGCTAGCCCAAGCAAAAAGTTCATAAGAACCCATTTCAGCCAAGAAAAATGCTGAGTGTGCAAAGGTAATAAACCAATCACTAATTATGGGCAAGGGAGCTAAGGAAAGACTTCTCAGAAGAGATAAGAATGGCAAAGATGGGGCTGGGAAGGTGGTATTATGGTAGAGTGCTTGCCTAACATGCACTAGCCCTGTGTTCAATTCCTCAGTACCATATACACAGAAAAAGCCGGAAATGGTGCTGTGGCTCAAGTGGTAGAGTGCTAGCCTTGAGCAAAAGAAGCTCAGGGACAGTGCCTAGGCCCTGAGTTAACAAGCACCAGGACTGGCAAAAAAAAGAAAAAGAAGAAGAAGAAGAAGAATGGCAAAGAAACACATGGCCAAAAAAGAAATGCAAATCAGAAGAACTCTGAATTTCCATCTCATTCCAGTTAGATTGGCCAATATTTTGATTTCAAACAACAACAAATATTGGCAGAGATGTGGGGGAAAAGGAACCCTACTGTACTGTTGGTGAATAGTTTAACAACTCTGGACAACAGTCTGGAGGTTCCTCAAAAAACTAAACGTATGAACCAGCCATACTACTCCTGGGCATATACCCAGAACATCACAAGCCAGGATATCATAAAGACACCTGCACATCCATGTTCATTGCTGCACTATTCACAATAGCAAAGATATGCAAACAGCACAAAGGCCCTAAAATAAATTAGTGAATCCAAAAAATGTGGTACTTATATACAATAGAATTTTACACAACCATTAGGGAGAATAAAATTATGTCACTTGCAGGGAAATGGATGGAACTAGAACAAATCATGTTAAGTGAGGTAGCCAAGCTCAGATCTCTGATATGCCAAAATTAGATCTAAAATGCACTAGAATATGATAAATTATACAGGATTTTAGACAGTCATACACAGTGAGACCAAAAGAGGATACTATTAAGAGAGAAACACAAAGGCACAGTGCCTACATACCTCTTTATATTTATATAAAATTATATATATAGAAATAAACTCCAAGATATGGAAACGAAGCCTTTTAAAATTTTTGTTAACGTGTATTCACATGCATATCTTCAGGAGAGTGGGGAGGACACACAACTCTAGGGACAAATGGCAAAAATGTGCAGTAGTGGAGCTCACTGAAGACTGATGAAAGTGAACTAACTATACAACTCATGGGTATAGACAGGAAGAGGACTAGAAGAGAGTGAGGGGAGCGAAGACACTGTATGAAAGAAAATGTACTCACTACCTGACTCATGTAATTGTAACCCCTCTGTGCATTACCTTTATAATAACAAAAAAAAGATGAGTCTGGTGACACAGAACACCTATAATACCAGATAAGCTGGAAGCCTAAATAAAAGCATAGTTTAGGTCTGCCTTCTGAAAAGCAAGACGTTACTTGAAAAATAGTGAAAGCAAATAAAAGTCTGGAGATGAACTGAAGTGGTAGAGCTTCTACCTACCAAGTACAAGTATAAGCCCTGAGTACTGAAAACAAAACAAAAAGAGAAATGAACAAAGTAGTTACAGAATCCAGACAGTCATTTTAAATACATCCTGAGCCTTTTAAGCATGCTATTAAAACAGAGGTCCTCCAAGTAAAAACTTGGGTTAGTTGAAAGTAAAATAGGGTTGTTCTTTAGATTAAGTCCTATTAAGGTATAGTTCCAGTGTGTTTCCTACCACGAAGGAAAAAAGGGTTTTAAAAAAAGGTTTAAAATAACTGGAATTCAATGGGTTTTAGATAACCTGTTTTAAATAGTTGTATATGTACTTATAAATGACAACTTTCATAGGCTACTAAATGTCATACTATATTTAATAATGAAAGGCAGTAAATTTGTAAGTTTGAGATCTGAATCTAGTTCAACAAAGATTTTTATTTTATGTATACTTTTTACATTGTCCTTTTTATTATTTTCCTCTTAGGCTGAAAACCTTCTTCTTGATGCTGATATGAATATTAAAATTGCTGACTTTGGTTTTAGTAACGAATTCACAGTTGGGAACAAATTGGACACATTTTGTGGAAGCCCACCTTACGCTGCTCCTGAGCTTTTCCAAGGAAAGAAGTATGATGGGCCAGAAGTGGATGTGTGGAGTCTTGGCGTCATTCTCTATACATTAGTCAGTGGTTCCTTGCCTTTTGATGGCCAGAATTTAAAGGTATCAACTAAATTTTATGTCGTATTTTAGCCCCAGATGCAGTCATTTCAAAAGGTAATTATAAGTGCTTTCTTTCTTTTTTTAAGGAACTGCGGGAGCGAGTCTTAAGGGGGAAGTATCGTATTCCCTTCTATATGTCCACAGACTGTGAAAATCTTCTGAAGAAATTGTTAGTGTTGAATCCAATAAAGAGAGGCAGCTTGGAAGTAAGTAGTTTCTTTTGTACTACAGATTCAAAGTTTAGTAATTATAATATTCTAGAACTTGAAAAGCACTGGTTTCCCATTTTGTTCTTGGGAAATGTGCTACCTTATCTAATCTGCCTTGTATATGAAAGTGACAAAAAAATGGCATGATACTTTATTCAAAATTTGTCATAGGAGGTTTCCCTAAGGACTTTATTCTCCATGGTTTTAAAATTAAAACAACATAAAAATAGGGATAAAGTTGACTTTGAGTTACAGAAGAAGAAAACATAGCCTGTGTCAGAAACTACATTGTTGGAAACAAAACATAGATTTTAGTAAGGACTCAACACATATTTCAAGGACAAAGAAAAGTGATTGCAAAAATTCTAGTCTGGTGAATATTTCATGACTATGTCTTAAATTATTATCTGATAACAAAAATTTTAATAGAAACCTCTCAGTACAGAAAATTTACAGAATGTTTAAAGTAGATCAGTTTGGAAATAGATATTTTCATTTCTTAACAGACTTATGTACCTTGTCTACATACTGTTCCATATTTACTATTGTACTAAATATGTTAGGGCATAATAATAGCAGAAGTTCATGTAATCACAATGCCCAATTATTTTTCCTTCAGGCACTACAATTAGGATAACTTGTTTCTTAAGTATTCTGCTTGTCTGTTTTTGAGAGTGATGTTTTGGCTATACTAAGAAATTTCAGTAATTCAGCATGCATTACTCACTTGTGCTTTTTGTCTTTTTTTTTAAATTTACCTTAATTTGGAAGAGTAGAAAATTCAGAGAATTAACCTCATTTAAACTGTACTTTTTTAGTGTAGCAATGGGGCTTTCTGGCACGGACTCCATGCTGGTTAGGAGGCAGCCAGCCTTATAGTGAGCCATCCCTGTGTACAGAGCTCTCAGGTTAGTTTGGGCTTTGTAATTTTATTTCCACAAATACTTTTCACTAAGAGATGCAATATGTTTTGATGGAAGCCAAGGGATGGTGACTTCCACTGGGAAATTATTGCAAATGCTTTGTATCAGTGGATCAATTATCAAGTACTTTTAAACTGAATTATTATTGTTTAAATGTGATTAGTTCTCATTTTAAGACTTGTGGGGTTTTTTTCTTTTAGGGGAGAAGGGTATGTTAATAATATTTTACATCTGAAGGAAAAAATCTCATTTTTCTGTCACTGCTTTTCTAAGCTTACTTTCAACTATCATAGAAAATTATGTGAAACATTTAAGTAGTTGATATCATTAACTCTCACTTCTAAAGGCCTAGAACTTTAAAGAAGATAAATCTCTACTTTTCTGCTTTGTTACCTATTTTCTTTTTCTTTCTTTTTTTTTGGTGGGGGGGGTGGGTCTGGTCGTGGGGCCTGAACTCTGGGCCTGGGCGTTGTCCCTCAGCTCTTCAGCTCAAGGCTAGCACTCTACCACTTGAGCCACAGCACCACTTCCGGCTTTTTTTTTCTTTTTGCTTATGTGGTGCTGAAGAATCGAACCCAGGGCCTCAGGCATGCAAGGCAAGCGCTCTACCACTGAGCCAACTTCCCAGCACTTTGTTACCCATTTTCATCCTCGGAACCTACTTTATTTGAGGTTCACTTAGTTGAAGCAGTTTAGACAGTCAGATTAAAAGGCACATACAAAAATTATTTTGAGAGAACATATACAAATTTCTCTGGGCAGAACAGATACGCTTCTGTCTTAAAGATGACTACTTTAGTGCCTCTCATGCATGAGTCTCTGGGTTCGATTCCTCAGTACCACATAAACAGAAAAAGCTAGAAGTGGCCCTGTGGCTCAAGTGGTAGAGCACTAGCCTTGAGCTGAAGAGCTGAGGGACAGTGCCAGGCTCAGAGTTCAAGACCCACAACAGACCAAAAAAAAAAAAAGTTGACTACTTTATAATTGCCAAATATTTATCTTTCATCTTTAACATTAGAACACTGAAGATTAAGGTATTTGAGTAGTTTGACATGAATTTAAATGCCAAATTACTGTTATTAAAATATTTAACTTTGTCACTGTGAAACCATTATTATTTTATACAATTTATGTATACAATAATTACAAAACCAAAAATGATTTGATATTTAAAAACCATCTGATCTCTAGAAGTTCAGGTTGATATATTTGAGTAATTCTTGGAGACCTCCTGTTCCAGTTTATCTGAATTAAAATTTTCAGGTCAGAACCCTCAATTAACATCGGAAATATTATCATAATATTTCAGGTTTCACTATACAAAGGTTGGTCTCCTTCACAGTTTCCAAAAACAACTTTCCAGTGAAATCAGACATCATATTTTTAAAAAGGATTTAGTACATCAACCTTAAGAAACTCTCTTTAAATACCAATGTCTTAAGAAATTATATTAGATGGTCTTTATTTTTATTCCTCACACCAACATTACTATTAAGTTTATAATGAAGAAAGCTATAAAGTATTTAAAAACAGTGGCTTTCAAAATACTTACTTTTGGGTGTTGAAACATAGCTATGTATCTGGTAACATTTTTGGCTTGTACTTTTTGCCTTTGCATAGGAATGAAGTCTTTCCTTTCCATAGCTGTGTCATTCTTCATGGATGACATATCATGTTATGATTAAGCTATACTGCACATTTGAGTTGTTTCATTGCTCTTCTTAGAAATAGTGTAGTGTAGTTTATTTTTCCTACTGAGATAAATCTTTAGTAAATCTATAGTAAATCCAATCTGGATAGATTGGAACTACTGTACTATAGTCTGATGGCTGTTATCTTTACCAAAAGATGCATGACCCACGGCTTTTTAATGTTCCTTTTCCCTTCAGCTTGACGCAGTATTGCATATATTAAGTTCTAGAGTGCTAACTATGGTAGTAACATAGTTTGTTATAATTGCTTTATTTATATTCTTTTTCCCTTTCTCCTTTCCCATCTGTTCTCTGGTATTTATTCATTCATTCATTTTTATAGTATTGGGGATAGAACCCAGGGCCTTATACATTCTAGGTAAGTGTTCCACTGTCCACAGACCTTGGTTTGACAGTCTTGCTGAGTAGCCCAGGCTGGCTTCAAACTCACAGTCTTCCTGCTTCTGTCTCCTAAGTGCTGTGGTTACAGGTAGGAACTACCACACCCAGCTCTCAGATTATTTTATTCATCTTTGAAATGCAATTGTTGTTATATAAACTGCCAGTTACTAGAATACTGAGACAGGCTAAGTGGTACTGCTCATGGTTGCCCTTTCCCCATCTCTACATCTCCATGTTTCCTGGCTGAGCTTGCCTCACAGCTGATTCTGAATAAGGCTCAGGCCAGTGTTCTGTTTGTGTGTCTAACTCTTTACTCAGTACCATTACTAAAATGTTGTTTATCTTTCTTGTTAATAAAATGTATCATTTCTCTGTTGCCTGTCAGATGAAGGTTATTAGGTTGATCAGCTGAAGATTAACAAACCTTATCTTTCACTCTTTCTTTGAACATTATCTTTGTTCCAAGTCACAGAACAGCATCTCCCCACTGCTTTACTTTCTGCCAATCCAAACAGTAATCATATCTCCAGAATCAGTTTACATTCTCCTCCTTATGACTCCTTCCTAGACACCTCCAGTCCACACTGCTAATTGTTCTTTATGAATTTAAATACTTGGTGTTAATAGCAGCAATAGTTGGATATTGTATATTCAGTAAAAGCTATACCACTTCTCAGTGTTCGTATATATTTTAGATATTGATTCAAGTATATACTTTTTCCTGTTAAGAGTACTATATAAACATACATTGAGAAACATCAGGAAATTTGGATTCTCTGTATTTTTCTTTTAATGGCCTGTATTACAACTATTAAGTTTGGTCTTGAGCCTATGTTTCTTAATTCATAGAATCTCTGTTTTGCCAGTCACCTGAGTTAAAATTCTTCAGAACCCTCTTGGATTAACATCCTTTTCTTGAATGTCAGATGATACTGAGAATGATACTCCACTTTCTTTTCCATTTCTAAATGTCCAGGCCAATCTTGTTTTTCCTCCTAACATTTCAACAGCTTTCTAAGATGATGTTTTGCTGCTAAATCCCTGCATTCTCTCTTATCCTGGACTCCTACAGCAGCTTTTTTTTTTGAAATACCCTATTCAGAAACAGGAAGCATTTGTGCTGAAAAAGGTGGTACAAGACAGTCTTTGACCTCTATGACTTTTAAGACAATGGAGACAAACCTGTGCATAACTAACCATAATAAATGAGGAAGTGTAGGAGTCATTGACAATAGCAGTATGAATAACAGAGTTCCATGGGAACACAGAGGAAGGGCAAAGAAGTGATTCAGAAAAGGTTTATACATTCTGTCTACTAATAGGTATCAAGAACTTCAGTGTTAGTTCTTTTAGGAGGCTAGATATGTAAGATTAACAAATCAGTTTTTAACCAGTCTTTGTTTAGGTTTATAGTTTGATGGTAGAGATAGTGATAACAGGTAAACAAAAAAATTACATTATGGAAACATTATATATCTTCCACTTAGGACAGAAAGTGCATCCATCAACTCTGAAATAATCCCCTTCCATTGCTAACTTCTTGTTTAACCCTTTTGAAACAGACCATACTGCCTCTCAGTAATCCCTTGGTTACCCATTTGCCTTTATACCCACTGCCTTCTAGTTCCTAATGCCATCAGTCCACTGAAACTTCCCTTAGTAGAGTCATCTTTCTTTGTTAGATACCATCATATTTGGCCATGTGGACATGTCCTATTTCTTCTAACCCTTAAATGATCGAGTTCTCTTCTGTACCTTCTCACTGGTCATTCCTTCTGAAAAGTCCAGTGATTTGCAAATGTTGGTCCTGAACCCACACTTCTCTTGAACATCTGAACAGACTATCAGAGTGTTTTACAGAACATGACTATTAGGGTATCCCATAGTGCCTCAAACAACTTGTTAAAACAGATCCAGCTGTTTACTCCCCCACACCAAGTCCTTTTTTGTTCCGAAGCTTGATTTCTCAGTGAAAAGTACTAAAGCCTATTCATTTTCCTGGACCAGAACCTTAGGTGTTCTTTCTCATTTCTCCTCCTTTTTACAGTCATGTTTTGTGTTAAGTTTTGAATGGCAGAGTCTGAAATTGTCATTTTTATGTTACTCCTACCTCCCTTAAGTTCAGGGTGTCATTTTTCTCTTAGATTTCAGCTGAAACCTCTCAGTTGATTTCTGTTCCTTTAGCCTTGAACCTCTCTAGTCTACTTTCCCTATATTCACCAGAGACCATTCAAAATTGTATCCTTTGAAACTCACCCTTTCCATAAAGGGAACCTTTGTAGTTTGGTTTCTGTTAGTGTATTACCTCAGCCTTGCTCTGCTTCCCTTTCACACACTTCTCTCTAGTCATACTGAACTTGCAGGAGCCACACATCCTGCTGGCTTTGCTGAGGGCCTCTTTACGTGTGTTGTGTTCTCACTGAGTCTTCAAGTTATTTTGTCTCCCTTCCAATTCCTCTTTTGTTAACATTTTTTCTTCTTGAGCCTAATTTTTTCATTATTTATAAAACTTATTTCATTAGTTATTGATTATGAACATTGTGGTCTTAATTAAACTTGAAGGTATCACTAAGGATTGGTCTAGATTGAAGAACCACAAGTATTTGTAACTAGCTTATGTCTGTTATTTTTCTTTGCCCAGTGTCATTTATTGTAACAGCAAACCTACAGAGGCCTTCATTGAACACTCACATGTTGATAAAAGTTGAGTTAGGTTTGTTTGTTTGTGTTGATGTGTAGGTAAGAGGTTAGATTTGTAGCAGATTTATATGTATAAAGGTTTTCATTTTTTGGGGGTGGGGGGTCCGGTTGTGGGGCCTGAACTCTGGGCCTGGGTGCTGTCCCTCAGCTCTTCAGCTCAAGGCTAGCGCTCTACCACTTGAGCTACAGTGCCACTCCTGGCTTTTTTCTTTTTGCTTATATGGTACTGAGGAATCGAACCCAGGGCCTCATGCATGCAAGGCAAGTGCTTTACTACTGAGCCACCTTCCCAGCCCCAAGGTTTTCATTTTTGAAATAGCACTTGAACTACTAGCCCTAGATGCTTTCCCTAGCTGTGCTTGTGCAGTCTAGCTATAGAAGTGGACAAAGGTGCTAAAGCAAATAGGCTTGATAGATTAGAGCCTAGAAAGTTCTGGGAGACATTGTGTGTACCCAGTGACTGTCCTTAAGTAGTTCATTATGTTCACTGAGGATTGTTATGTATAGTTGTCTCCTCAGGAGATACATTCCAAGAGCTCCTGATACCTAGAACTTCAAGAGCATCAAAGCCTATATATTCTATTTTCCCCCAATCCATGCATACCCGTGATAAACTTAATTTATAAATTGTGCCAAGTAAGAGATTAACAGCTACTAATAATAAATAAGAATAATTATAACAATATACTATAGGAAAAGCTATACAGATCATGTCTGTATAGCTGTCTCTTTATCTCAGAATTATATTTTGTTCACACTTTTTCTTGTGCTGACATGGAGTAATATGATACCTACCTGATGAGATGGGGGGAGGAGAATGACATAGGTTTAGAGAGGTAGCTCCAGGTCACTGTCAAACTTCTTTATTTGTCCCCAAGAGGCCATGGATAGCAAATTCTGGTGAGTCTCAAACAGTTCTATTTTATCCTCAGATGATAGGGGTCACTTTTTCGTCCAGTGTATCCTTATTGTATTCACTACCCATTGGTTAGTCACTTAGCTATCTAGGTTATTAGATTAACTGTGTTTGTGTCCAAGTAACACTCTGAAAGGCACACAATTTAAAACAGGAATTATTTGTTTCTGGAATTTTCCATTTATTATTTCCAGACTATGGTTGACTGTGGAAAATGAAACTACAGATAAAGGGGGAGAATATTGTGTTACCTTTCAAACTAGGAAATTCTGCCAACAATAATTTTTTCTTTTTGTAATTGATAGTGCCTGACTCTAAGCTTCTGTTAGACATACTTTTTTGAAAGAAAAGGGATGAAGAATAGAAGAGATCTTAATTCGGGGAAATTGTCTACTCTACTTTCACCATATTTTTTCCTCCTGGTGTGAAACCTCCCCAGAATTCTTGATTTTTTTTCCTAATTGATGAGTAATCACTAAAGACTGACATGTTAGTGTTATTATTTGAAAAATTGTAGTGGGTTTGCTTTTATTTAATTAGTTGGATAACAAACTTAAATTATCATGTTCAGTATTATTAGAAACAAAGTTAGTGGTAATCTTTTAAGAGCTACATGTTAACACAATCATGTTTTAAATATGTGTATTATCTATAAAATTTAAATATGTATCATATGACCAAAACCTTTAGAAAAATCATCTATTCTTTATAATAGTACTCTTATACTCCCAGTTGTCTGAGATCTGTTCTAGAGTGTTTGTTTTCTGGGGCCTGACTTTGGGTGACTATGAGTAAATAAGGGGAAGATACATAGTTAGGCAAGAAGTCAGTCTTCAAAAGATATGTATATGAAAGATAGTTATTTTCCTAATTAGTAAAATAAATCCTAGAGCTGGAGAATTGTATTTTGTAGCACTTGAAAAAGGAAACATAGAATATACAATACGTAGAATAAAAACCTAAAATTCTATATTATAAAAGGATTTTTAATTATTACAGTTATTTGAGTATATGTCTCTTTAAGTTCTGAATTTTTATTATATAAATGATAATTTCCCATCTTTTAGTTCCCCATTGTCTGATTATGAATCTATGAATATAGTAATTTTCCCACAAGGTTGCTCTTCTGTCCTTTGGTTAAAAAAATAGCATAAATTTATCTTCTTAACAATTTATATGCATATTACATTATGTAAATGCATATTATAGTATGATTAATTATATGAGCACTATTGTAGGACAGATCTCTAGACCATTATTATCTTGTGACTTAAAACTCCATGTGATTCTGGACTGCTTTTCCCTCCTATATTCTAAATTATCTTTAGTAAGTGGTGACTTTTAAATACCAACATGTGTTTGATAGAAGACCAGTGATACAATCTTTTCATTAATCTTAAATGTAAAAATACAAACTAAAGGTTAGGATCAGTACTTTCTTACATTAAAATTTGCCCATTTGAAATATATCTTTTAAAGGAATAGGGGTAAAGGTTATAGTGAGTCATTTCTTGGGTGAGTAATGGATGACAATCCCAGTATGTGTGTTCCACAGTCTCACATCAAATTAGATATTGGAGAATATCCCATGATTCTTGTTGACCAAAACAGTAAATTTCATATTTACTAAAATATTAAGATGCTGACTGCTGTGATTTACCAAACATAATTTAGTGTTTATTTTCTAGCAAATAATGAAAGATCGATGGATGAATGTTGGTCATGAAGAGGAAGAACTAAAGCCATATACGGAACCTGAACCAGATTTCAATGACACCAAAAGAATAGGTAAGTATTTAAATATTATGAGGCACTACCATAGGCTATCAAAAAATAAAAATAAATGAAATAGGCAAATAAAAAATTAAAAGTACTATCTGGGTGCTTATGGCTCACGCCTGTAATCCAAGCTACTCAGGAAGCTGAGATCTGAGGATCATGGTTGAAAACCAGCCTGGGCTGAAAAGTCTTATCTCCAATTAACCAGTAGAAAACTGGAGGTGGTACTGTGGCTCAAAGTGGTAGAGCACTAGCCTTGAGCAAAAGAGCTCAGGGATAGCACCCAGGCCCTGAGTTCATGCCCCATGACTGATTTTTTTTTTAATTAAAAGTTCTATAGTCTACCAGGTAGTGTTTAGAAATATAAATTAGGCCAGCATGCTGACCTTGACCTGTAATCCCAAACACTCAGGAGATAGAGATCAATTGGATCATGGTTTAAGGCCAGCCTGGGCAAAAAATGTTAGCAAGACCTCATTTCAAACACTAAGCCAAGTATAGCTGTAATCTCAGCCACACAAGAGCCATAGGCAGGAAGGTTGCAGACTGGAGCAGCCCTAAAAAAAAATATGAGACCTACATGGTTCAAGTAATTGAGCTCTTGCCTAGCAAGCTAAAAGATCCTCAGTTCAAACCTCAATACAACAATAAAGTGTGTGTGTGTGTGTGTGTGTGTGTGTGTGTGTGTGTGTAAAAAATTACTCCATGTTATTTTAAAGTTACATTATTATCTTAATGTTACACTGAACATTAAAATATCAAGTTCCTCATCCCTCAATATAACAAAGGCTGTATATGACAAACCTACAGCCAGCATTATACTCAGTGATGAAAAGCTAAAACCATTTCCTCTAAAATCAGGAACAAGACAAAGAGGTTTACTCTCTCCACTCCTTGTCAACATAGTAGTAGAACTCTTAGCTAGAGCAATAAAGCAAGAGACAAACATAAAGGGGATCCAAATGGAGAAAGAAAAAGTTAAAACTTTCCCTCTTTGTAGCTGACATAATTTTATATTTAAAGAACTCCATAGATTCATCTCATAAGTTACTTGAGCTGATCTGAAACTGGCAAAGTAGCAGGGTATAAAATTAACTCACAAAAATCAGTAGCTTTTCTATATGCCAACAATGAGAAGAGCAAAGCAGAAATTAGGAAAGCAACTCCTTTTGTAATGGCTTCAAAAAATAAGTAAAATACTTAGGAATTAATCAAAGATAGGAAGAATCTCTATGATAAAAACTTTAAAAATCCTGAAAAAGGAATTTAAAGAAGATAAGGAAGTAGAAAAACTTCCCATGATGGCAGGGGAAAAACAAAGGAGGGAGTAACAATGCTCCATAGGAAATGGACTCATTACCTTGCTCATATAACTGTAACCCCTCTGTACAGTATCTTTACAATAAAAATATATGTTAAAAAATAAAAACCGGGGCTGGGAAGGTGGCTCAGTGGTAGAGCGCTTGCCTTGCATGCCTGAGGCCCTGGGTTCGATTCCTCAGCACCACAAAGAAAAAAGCCGGAAGTGGCGCTGTGGCTCAAGTGGTAGAACGCTAGCCTTGAGCTGAAGAGCTGAGGGACAGCGCCCAGGCCCAGAGTTCAGGCCCCATGACCGGACCAAAAATAAAAAATAAAAAAAAAAATAAAAACCTCCCATGATCCTGGATTGGAAGGATTGACATCATGTAAATGACAAAGTACCTACAAATTCAATGCAGTATCCATCAAAGTTCTATCAACATTCTTCAGCAATATAGAAGCAATCCAAAAATTCATATGGAATAATAGAAGACCCTGAATAGCAAAAACAAGCCTTAGCAGGAAGAACAGTGCTGGAGGAATATCAATACCAAGCTTCAAACTCTATTACAAAGCCATGGTAATAAAAACAGCTTGGTACTGGCACAAGAATAGGCCTGAGGACCAATGAATAAAATAGATGACCTAGAAATGAACCCACAGCCCTACAATCATCTAATGTTTGATAAGGGAGCCAAAAACACAGGCTGGAAGAAAGATATTCTAGCTGAACTGGCTATAAACATACAGAAAACTGAAGTTAGATCCTTATGTGTCATCCTTAACCAGAATCAACTCCAAAAAGGATCAAAGACCTCAATATAAGACCAGATACCCTGAAAATATTACAGGAAGGGATAGGGAAAACATGAAGGCTCCTTAGCACAGGTCAAAACTTCCTAAGTAAAGATCCAGAATCACAAGTGAAAGGTTGGACAAATGGAATTGCATCAAAGTGAAGAGTTTCTGTATGGCAAAAGACATAGCTAGCAAGAGAAGTAGAAATCCCACATATTGGGAGAAGATCTGTCTTAGCTATGTATCAGACAAGGACCTCATATCTAAAATATACTCAAAGCTCAAAAACATTAAACTTCCCCAAAACAAACCCTCAAAGAAACAACAACCCATTTAATAAATAGCTAAAGACTTAAAGAGAGACTTCTCTGAAGAAGAAATTAGAATGGCCAATAGACACATGAAGAGATGTTTGTGACATCTCTGGCCATAAAAGAAATGCAAATCAAAACAGCATTGAGATTCCACTTCACCCCAGTTAGAATGGCTATTATCAAGAAAATGAACAATAACAGATGCTGTTGGCCAAAAGGGAACACTACTTCATTGTTGGTGGGAATGTAAACTTGTTCAACCACCTTGCTCTGGAAAGCAGTATGGAGGTTCCTTAAAAGACTAAACATAGAGCATCTATCAGTTAACCATTACACTAAAGCCACCAGCACAGCCATGTTCATTGCAGCATTGCTTACCATAGCCAAGATATAGAATCAACCCAGATGCCCCTCAATGGACAATTGGATCAAGAAAAGTGGTATAAATGCACAGTGGAATTTTATGCTTCCATCAGAAAGAATGACATTGCCCCATTTGTAAAGAAATGAAAAAACTTGGAAAAAATTATACTAAGCAAAGTAAGCCTTACCCAAAGAAACAGAGGCTGCAATGGTTCCCCTCATTTGTAATCATTTGAATGTGCCTATAAATCTACAAGTAACCCAGTGGACAATAAAAGACAAACAACTGCACATGATTAAACAGAAATCTAAATATTCACATAGTGAGAACAAAGGAGGATATTCTTAGGAGAGGATTACAAGGGTTCAATAGCTATGTGCATAAGATCATATAAAATGATGCTTATCACAATGAACTAAGAAATGGAAGTAAGAGGATCTTTAATTATACTGTTTGTGGTTCTTTTTTTTTCTTGTTTCCTTTTTTCTTTGGTTTATTCCCTGCTGTTGCATTTTTTATTTCTGTTCCTTTTGTTTTATATATGTTTATCTGACAAAGTGTGAAACAATTCAGCAGTGAAACCCACTAGACACTATGGGGGAGGGAAGTTGGGAAGGGAAAAAGTAGGAGATAATTAGGGGGAAGGGGTGACCTTGTTCAAACAGAAATGTTCTCATTAGCCAAATCATGTAGCTGTAGGCCCTCTGTATGTCATCTTTACAATAAAATTTAAAATAAAATAGCAAGGTCTAAGGTGCTTGTACATATCATGGTGCATCTCAGTTTGCAGCTAATGAGAAACTAATTATATCATAAACATTTTTCTTTAGTCCTTCATGGCTCATATTATTAGCACTGATCTGTGAATTCATGGTAGGTTTGACCATATTAACCTGTTTTCTACTCTCTTAGCAGAGTCCGTCTTCTCCATTCCTGCTGCTACCTACTCTCAGCCAGCACTGTTTCCAATTTGTTCTCTCTTTCTCTCTGTCCCTATTCAACAGTATCAGAAATTCACAACTCTACATTTAGTCTTTTGAGGAACCTCCATACTGCTTTCCAGAGTGCTTGAACAAGTTTACACTCCACCAACACTGTAGTAGCATTCCCTTTTAGCCACATCCCCACCAGTATCTGTTGTTATTAGATGTCTTGATAATGACCATCCTAACTGGGGCTAAGTAGAATCTCAATGTTGTTTTGATTTGCATCTCTTTTATGGCCAAAGATGTTGAGCATTTCATCATGTGTCCATTGGCCATTCTTATTTCCTCTCAGAAAAGACTCTCTTTAAGTATTTATTAAAGTCATTTATTAATGGGTGGTTGTTTTTTGGGGGATTTGTTTTTGGGGGGATTTAATTTTTTGAGATCTAAATATATTTTAGATATGAGGCCCTTGTGTGATGTATGGCTAGTGAAGATCTTCTCCCAATCCGTGGGCTTTCCGTTTATCTGGCTAGCTATGTCCTTTGCCATGCAGATGCTATGCAGTTTCATGCAATCCCATTTGTCCAACCTTTCTTTGATTTGTTGTGTCTCTGTATCTTTATTAAGAAAGTTTCAACCTGTGCCAAGGAGCCCTAGTGTTTCTTCTATTCCTTTCTGTAATATGTACATATGACTATATAAATGATGCTAAGTGAAATGAACTCCAAGATACGGAAACGAGGTTTTTGTTGTTTTTAATGTACTGTGTGAAGTTATTTCTTTTTCATGCATTTTTACACTATGGTTTATTCCTTGTTGTCACTGTGTTTGATTTTGGTACCCTATATATTGTATATACATTTATCTGAATTAAGGAAGGGAAGGGGAACAGCAAAACGGCGAGACAAAGGACAAAGGGTGAACCAATGCAACAGTACTACTCACAAGACAATATGTTGGAAATGAACTTTACAACTTACGAGGAAAAGTGGGAGAAAAATGAGGGAGGGGTGACATGTTTGACAAGAAATGTACTAAGTACCTTACATATGTAATTGTAACCCTTCTCTGTACATCATCTTGACAATAAATTAAAAAAAAAGAAATTCACAACTCCATCATCTCACATGGGTGAGCATTGTAGCAGGGAGGAATATTGAGAATCTGATCAGTCAGGCGCCAGTGGTTCATGCCTATAATCCTAGCTACTTAGGAGACTGAGATCTGAGGATTGTGGTTTGAAGGCAGCCTGGGCAGTAAAGTCTATGAGACTCTTTATCTCTAATTAACCACAGAAAAGCTGGAAGTGGAGAGTACCAGCCATTAGGAAAAAAAAACCAAAAATCCCCAGGGACAGTACCCAGAACCCTGAGTTCAAGCCCAGAACTAGCACCAAAACAAAAAAGGTATCTGATCAGAATAGTTGTGAAAGTCAAGGTTTCCAAAGAAAAATCATTCCTTGCCGATCGGAAGCAGAAGTAGTTGAGATGAGAAGTCCTTCCCTAAGTGGGTAGGATGTGTTGAGAATGGTGACAAGAGAGACTAAGGAGGGACTTTGTGACACCGACTGCCACAGTCTCTCACTGGACAAAAAGGACATCAGCTCAGAAATGTACTAAGCAATGAGAAATTGAGTGGGTCTATAAGTATATAACCCAGAATATAAATAATTCTGTATGAAAAAAATAGGCAGTTACAGTATCTGTGAACATACAGTATCTGTAGCTAATAATCTAATAGTTTTTATAGTTAAAAATCACTGTAAATTTTTAAAGCTTAGTTTTCTTTTTGTTGATTTGCTTACTAAAATAAACTCATTTTCAGATTTGCATTTTTCCCCTAGACATTATGGTCACCATGGGTTTTGCGCGAGATGAAATAAATGATGCCTTAATAAGTCATAAATATGATGAAGTTATGGCTACTTATATTCTCCTGGGTAGAAAACCACCTGAAGTAAGTTTTCATCTTTTTAAATGAATTTTGATTATTTCTTGAGTTAAAAGACAGCCAGGTATTTAGCAGTAAATGTATTCTCTTTTTTTGTCATATCACAAATAACATTCTTATTCATGAGAATTCAAAAATCAAGGTGCTGAATTATAAACTAATTTTGTTTCTGGATGCAAGTGTGATTTCAGACCCACTGCCTCGTTTGGCACCCACAGGCACCCCTACTGTCTTGGCTTTTAGAAAAGTGTCCCTAGGGTTTCTTAATGCATAGTTTGTACATCCAAGTACAACAGCCTTGCCAAAGGCAATATGATTATTCTGAATGCATGACAGCATTAAAATGATAGATATAAGTGAGAACCCAAGGGAAGTGGATTCATGTTATTTTTGCCTTTCAGCATGTTAAGTGGCTTTCACACATCCAGTTGGGAATCCTCAAGGCCAGGAGAGATTTATGATAAGAGAACTGTATATAAATGGTGAATCATAAAAGCAAACGAATCTTTGGGAAAGAATATTATAAAGAGTACAAATTATACAAGATATAATTTGAGAGTAGGAACAGAGGCCAGAGCATTGACAATTCGTTAAAAATTAAGCGTCTGTGGGAGGCATTCTGTGGTAAAGGCTGGAATTATTTATAATTAAATAGTAACTGTGAATGAACAGTTCCTTTCAGATGACATTTATTCAATGTACTTTATTCAGAATCTTTGCTAAGTCTCTCTTCTCAGTGAGTCCTCAGAATAGAGCTTAGCAGTCAACAGCTTGGTTCATGGGGTATGTGTGGTCAATACTCTGGGTGCTCATGGGAGGGTGGGCACCCACCACGGTGGTCTGTGTGATATGGTAGATGGAAAGTAAAAGTACTTGGTGACCAGTTGGATTCAAGGAGAACTCCTCAGTCTTCTTGCATGATTCCCTATTACATGAGGTGCATTTGCCAGAATCGAGAAGGTGTGGAGCCAAGACAAAGATGAAAAGTTCCATTTGGGATAGTTGGATTGATGGCTCCAGTTGGTTAATGCTGTCTAGTAGGTATTTGGGTACAAAGATTTGGATTTGGAGGGAAAGGTTTGACTATAATTAATAAATAAGCTTTGGAGTCGTCACCAGAAAAGTATACATTGCACGCTGCCATATGCCAGGAACTGTTACAGGGACTTCACTTTTCAAGGTATTAAATTCATCTAATCTCTCCATGAACCTGTCGGTAGAAAGTACTATCACAGTGGAGGAAAAGAACCTCAGTGGGAACACTGACAGCTAAACGCACAAAAAACAAAAAACAAAAACCCAGTAATTTTACAAGCATTCAGCCATGCCCTTGCATAAGTTAAAAGGAAGCATGAAGTGTATTGGAGATAAGCTAATGAAGCTGCTATACGTGGTAAGAGCTTGGGCTTTGGAGCTCCATCTCACCTGGGCACTGCCATTGTGCACATAGGCTTTTGTGTCCTGTTTTTCTTACCTATATAGTAAAAATAATAATAGCACTTATCTCTCAGGGTCATTAAAAGGACTGCATAAAAAATACCTGTAAGTTCTTAGAATAATTGCTGGCAGATTACCATCATCAGTAGTACCCTGCGGTTTGTTATCATCATTATCCACATAAGAATTTAGATTTAGTGATTCAGACACAGGTTTTCTGTCAACAAACAACATTTGTGTTATGGATAGAAGGGTAGTCCATTAACCCCCAATTTACAATGCCTAGTTCTAAATAGATGTGATTTTCCAATCAAAGCTGATAAACCAAATTATGTTTTATAAATGTGGAGAAAACAAAAGAGTTTATATTGTTAGTTCAGAACATAAAACTTGCAAATGTGTTTTTTATCCTAATTGTGAATCCTAGTGCTGTCCTTGACTCTTCAGTTTTTCCATCCTAAAGTTCAGGTTAGGAAAAAACAATACTTGTGCAGTGTCTAGTCTGTAACAACTATGTAGTCTAGACTACTATCCACCAATTTGTAGCTATTATTTGATGTTTTGACTAAACTAAGAATTTGTTCAAAGTAACTGAAGATTGCAAATACTTAACTGAAGGAGTCCAGTTCCCTCCCTCCCTTTTTGCAATTCTATGTGCAAAGCTACCTGCTCTCTTTTGTTTTCAGTTTTAATGACTACTTGTAAAGTTTTGAATCATTTCTGACATCGAGTGCATTTTGCTTATATAAACAGTTCTATGTTTTGAAATCTTGGTGGTCTTTCCTCTTGTAGTTTGAAGGCGGTGAATCACTATCCAGTGGAAATTTGTGCCAGAGGTCCCGGCCCAGTAGTGACCTAAACAACAGCACTGTTCAGTCTCCTGCTCACCTGAAGGTCCAGCGAAGTATCTCAGCAAACCAGAAGCAACGGCGCTTCAGTGATCATGGTAAGGAACAAGTCCAGTTAGTGAAAAGATTGACTAGACTGTATTGTAGACTTAGACTAGATTGTAGACTAGATTCTGTACAAACTCATTCACATCTCATATGCTCCTGACATTCGGTTTTCACAAACTTACAATATTGAAAGTTAGATGTAATATCTTTTCAGGGACTGAACTAATTTTTATAACCTACCAGCTTAATCTTGGTTTAGAGCATAAAACATACAGTCTATTTAATAGAGTTTTTGTTTGTGGGAAGAAAATGTTGGGTTTGGGGTTTTTTTTTTTAGCTAATTGTGCTTTTTTTTTTTTTAATTACAGCTGGTCCAACTATTCCCCCTGCTGTATCCTATACCAAAAGGCCTCAGGCTAACAGTGTGGAAAATGAGCAGAAAGAAGAGTGGGACAAAGACGTGACTCGTAAACTTGGCAGCACCACGGTTGGATCAAAGAGTGAGATGACTGCAAGCCCTCTTGTAGGTCCAGAGAGGAAGAAGTCTTCTACTATTCCAAGTGTGAGTCAGTATTCTAGTGTGTTTCCGTTTGTTGAACTGATTTGTTGTCACCGTTTTTAACTATAAAATGATCATATTTTGTCACTTTAAATGTTTCCAAATGAATTGTTTTAAGAATCTGAAAAAAGGCCTAAACTTCTCATCGTACAATTTAAGAAAATACTAAAAAGCCTTCTCAAATCAATACTTAATGTTATATTAATGATACATGTACCATTTTGTAATTACAAAAATTACTTTCTTGCTTATATTTCCTGTTTATAACAGTGGGTTAAAGATACATATTTTTTTAATCTTCGTTAGTTGTTCAGTGAGAGCAAGCACACTAGAAATTATATAGGGTAGTAGAAAAGCAGAAAAGAGAAGGAAAGTATAATACAAAAACTAAAATTGAAGAATAGAATAGAACTGATAACATTTAGATAAAAAGTTATTTGGGAAGGGAAAGAAGCAAAATGAAGTGGGGAAAATATCGAAGAAATAGTAACAAGAAAGGAAGGAAAATAGAATGGAAACAGAGCCAAAATGAAAACCTACTTCTGGGCTCATTGAGGTGACAAGTCTAAACATCAAAATCAATTGTTTTTTAAAGTTTAAAACATTGTAGTAGAAGAGCAGATGACTTTAAATGGAACAAGGTTTGATTGACAATCGATTTTTTTCAATGGCTGACAAAGGACTAGTGGAACATTCTTAAAGGATTGAAAGGAGAGCACAATTTGGGCCTAGAAATTTATGTCTATCTAAACGTGAAGTATGATAACCATATTCCTGGTCATAAAATGTGTTAGGTGTTTGGCTACATATAGACTATTTGAAAACACGCCATATCATCTAAGGAAGTATTCTTTAAAGCCCAGCGTATCTTTAATCACAAATGGGTGAAATGTCCTATGCCTCTCATTTTATTTACTTAAATAAAGCTATACTGTTTTTAAATGTAATCATATATTGTTCAGAGCTTTACATTTTCCACAGCGTCCATCTTGGTACGTGGCTGCTAAGTGCCTTCTCAGAAGGTCTGCCTCTGGTCCTCGGTGATGATGCGGTTTTTCTAACCTCAGGCGCATCACACCCCTCAGTCTGTGTCACAGCACCCTGAGTCTCTGCAGCTCCCAGCCTCACTCCCACGCACCTCTCCCGGTAATTCTGATGAGTTCTAATATGTGTCATTGGCTGTCTTGTGTATCCTTGCAGCATACACATCTAAATTTTTAATAGATGCAGCCAGTGTAATTTTCCAAATGGCGGGGCAATTTAGAGAGTAATTATTTTCTACAACCTCATCGACAACTGGATATTATCCATCTTTAATTTTTTTGGCCACTCTGAAAGGCATCCCTTTATTTTTAATCGATGTTTCCTTGACATCTGGTGACACTGATTACCAAAATGCTCACTATTTGGCTCTTAGCAGAAAAAATTGACTGCCTCCTATTTGAAAGCCAAAGCTTTTGTTTTGAGGTAGTTTCTCAGGAAGAAGGAACTTGGGCATTTATAATCTCAGCTCTGTATTATTGTAAAAGACTGATTGAACAAGTGAACTTTTTAATTCGTGACTATTATTTATCAGTAAAATGGAATATTATGAAAGATATATAATCTACTCAAATGACATAGCAAGCCTTCTTACTTTCCAGTGAAAAAAGAAGTCATATTTATTACATGCAGAGATAATTTGGTAGGTGGTAGCCTAATGGTACACTTACTATTTAGAAAATTAGAAGCATTTTTAGTCAAATATAAAAGCCCTTGCTTATAAGTGATTTACTGACAGTATTATTTGAAAATGTAATATATTGATCTCTGGGTAGCAGATGATTTTTAAAACCAGCCAGTTGAAGCTAGGTATGGTAGTTCAAGCCTCTAATCCTAGTTATATAGGAGGCAGAGATTGGAGGAATGCTGTTCAAGGCCAACCAGGCATTTAAAAAAATAAAGGTTGAGATACTGCACTTCAACCGATGTCACAGTGGTGTGCAACTGTTCTCTCAGCTACAGGGAAAGCTCAGTGGCTGAAGTGGTACACACCCACCATCCCAGTGACAAGTGGAAGTACAAGTAGGAAGATCACAGCTCAGGCCCAGGCATAAATGTGAGACTAAAGTATGCTATATGCAGAGGAGAATTCCAGAAGTACAATTCCTTTGAAAACCAATTTATAGTGTAACAAACGAATACCAGGAAGCTGAAACATGTTTCATCAAAGAAATGTGGGGCTAAAGGAAGGGAAGAACAGATGAATGGATAGAGGAAAGGAAGGCTAATATAGTTATAATATTCAATGTACTGATGTGAAAAGGAACCAGTAACTTGAGAATATGGGAAGGGTTGGAATAGATGAAGAGGAAATGATAGAAGATGTGACATTGATCAAGATGCGGTATTGTAGTCATAAACGGACATATTGAATTGAAATCCTTTTGTACAACTACTTAAAAATGATAAATAGAAAAGAAAAGGTCAGGTACCAATGACTCACAACTATATTCCTTGCAACTCAGGAGGTCAGGAGTCTGAGATATGAGTATTATGGTTCAAAGCCAGCCTGAACAGCAAAGTCTGTGAGACTTTGTTTTAAAATTTTATTGTAGGGCTGGGAAGGTGGCTCAGTGGTAGAGCGCTTGCCTTGCATGCTCGAGGCCCTGGGTTCGATTCCTCAGCACCACATAAGCAAAAAGAAAAAAGCCGGAAGTGGTGCTGTGGCTCAAGTGGTAGAGCGCTAGCCTTGAGCTGAAGAGCTGAGGGACAGCGCCCAGGCCCAGAGTTCAGGCCCCACGACCGGACCCAAAAAAAAAAAAAAAAATTGTAAAGGTGATATACAAGGAGGCTGCAGTTATGTAAGTTAGGTAATGAGTGTATTTCTTTTTGAATAGTGTCACCCTCTCCTTCATTTTCTCCCAGTTTTCCCCTCCTAACCCCCCTCCCTCCCAGGTTGTATGCGTCATATGAGAATCTTACACCAAAGAACCAGAAGTACAGCTATAGCTCAAGTGGTAGAGCACCAGCCTTGATCAAAAAAGCTAAGGGACAGTGCCCAGGTTCTAAGTTCAAGCCCTAGTACCAGCATAAAACAAATGTATAGGTAAGTGAGGGAATAAATAGCCAGTGCAGAAAGGGGCTAAAGGCATGTCTCAATAATTCACTGCCTAGCCCACTCTTGAGTTCAATCTCCAGCACCATTACCACTACTAAAACCAAAAACCTGGCCAGTTGATAGACAGCAATAGGAAGTTTCAAGTTAAAAAATGAAATAGATGAATGTAAATAAGTTTTGTTGGTTACTTGGCAGAATCATCTGTTCCATTATTCATCATCTACAACCATTACCCATTCATTACAAATGAGTACTACTGTTTATAAGGGAACTTAGAACTCTTCTTGTAATATGGATCAAGAACAACAATTTTCTATAATTGAAATTTCTGTCCAAAATTACATTAAGGGTATTGATTTTAAAAAATTTAACTTAAAAAAAGCTTCACTGTCCTGTTCCTGATGAAATTTGATGTGCTTTTGACTCACTTCCAACTACAGAGTTGCCTGTGCCTGTCTCTACCGCCAGTTCATAAGAAAGTTACTTCTAGCTGCTATTATATGATTAGAAGCTAAAACTTTAAAGCCGGGCACTGGTGGCTCACACCTATAATCCTAGCTACTCAGGAGGCTGAGATATGAGAATCACAGTTCAAAGCACCTAGGCAGGAAAGTCCATAAGACTCTTATCTACAATTAACCACCTGAAAACCGGAAGTCGTGCTGGAGAGAGCTCAAGGCCATGCCCAGGCCCAGAGTTCAAGCCCCACAATCAACCAAAAAGAAGCAGCTAAAACTTTAATGAATTATTTTATGCTGTGCTTTTTATTCTTAAAATCTAAATATGAGAATGAAGGAGAAGAGACAATCATGTTAATGTAAGATTCTAAACAATGAAAATCCTGCTATTACTTTTGTTTCAAATCATTAGCAGCTTAACTACATTTCCTTGACTTTTCATGAATAGAGTTAGCAGTTTTCAAATTGCTTTTTCCTTTTTCCTTCTTAAAGAACAATGCATATTCTGGAGGCAGCATGGCGAGGAGGAATACATATGTCTGTGAAAGGACCACAGATCGGTACACGACATTGCAGAACGGGAGAGACAGCAGGTGGTGGTCATGATGCCAAGTACCTTTGCCATTGTTCTACCCCAGTAGATGTACTTAAATGCCCATAGCTAAGTAGATCAGGGGAATGGAAATACAAAGCATCCTACCTTCCTCACAAGGGCACATAAAGCACATGTTTTAATTGTAAGACATGCAAATATAAATGCATCTTCCTTGGACCCTTTAGGCTAGATTGCTAGAGAATGATTTCTTTCCAACTAAATGCTAATCTGTGTGTAGCTCCTTGAGTTTACAGTAGTAAATCTGTTGCTTCATGATGTGAGTTAAAAGTATTTTGATAATATTTCTAGAGAATAATTTTAATATGTTTATGCATTCCTAATAGAAATTTTGGACAATGGGTTGCCATAACACATCATATAAAATTCATTTAGAGAAGTGAAAAATGTCTCTAGTCATAATAATCTTACCTGAAACTGTCATACATCCACAAAAAAAAAAAAATCATGCCTTCTCAGGTTCACTTATCAGAGCTTTTCAGTGGAAAGTAGTGATAAATTGTCCCTGTACACTTTTTTTGGAGATTTTTTTTTATTAGCATAGAACCCACTCCTTCTTTGTCCCCATCCACTGGTTCCCCTTATACACTTTTAGCAAGAATACTAATGTTCTCATTAGTCACTAATATCCCCCCTGATGTTTTATATCAGCTGCTTTAGCTGTAAAAAGAAGTTCTCATCAGTTTAGATTCCCCAATTTTAGTAAACTGTACCTTTTCTTCCCTTATGTTGAAAGCCTTACGGAGATGTCTGCGAGCAGCATGTCTTCTGCGGGCTCTGCTGTAGCCTCTGCTGGCCCTTCAGCTCGACCTCGCCATCAGAAGTCCATGTCCACTTCTGGCCATCCTATTAAAGTTACACTGCCAACCATTAAAGATGGCTCTGAAGCATACCGGCCTGGGTAACAACATTTCATTTCTTAATGATTAAGTGTTGTGGCGCGAGTCTATAGTCCTAGCACTTAGAAGGCAAATGCAGGAGGATCATGAATTCCAGTCCTGCCTGGGTTATGTAGTAAGACCCTGTTTTTTAAAAATAACCAAAAAAAAAGAGCTTTCTGAAAACAGTGTGGCAGAAGAAAAGTTTAATTTTACCATACAATTAGAATGTACTTTAGCTGTTACCACATAATGTTGTTTTATAATTTAAATCATTTTAGAGGATTTTATTTTAAATTCATGTTTAAAGTATTGCTGCCTAACTTACCATCTAATTAAACTGAAGTTTTAGTTGTTGTTACTTAAACATACACACAAAAACATAAAATAAAAATAAAAACATTGGGCTAGGAGTTAAGATCTGGCTCCTATCATATAGTTGCATTATTATCAGTGAAACAGATGAAATCAAAGAACCTACTCAGGTCTTTTGTTCTAGATTTTATCTGTTTTAAAGTTTTCTCAAATTCAGAACCTCCAAACATTTTAGCTGTTTGATAATTAGATCTTATAGTCATTTTCATAGTGCCACAGAACACTGTGCCATCATTGGGCTTAACTTACAGGTAGGAAATGATTTTGTTCAAAGGCTTTTGGTGGTTGTTGGTGGTGGTGGTGGTCGTGGGACTTGAACTCAGAGCCTGAGTGCTATCCCTGAGCTTTGCACTCAAGGCTGACACTCTACCACTTTGACCCACAGCGCCATTTCCAGTTTTCTGGTGGTTAATTGAAGAGAAGAGTCTCACAGATTTTTCTACCTGGGCTGGCTTCAAACCGTGATCCTCAGGTCTCAGCCACCTGAGTAGCTAAGATCACAGGCGTGAGCCACCAGTACCCAGCTCAAACACTTTGTGATAAAGCATAAAATTTATGTACTACATTGCTAAGTAGTTTTAAGTTAAAGGATTTAAATTGAGTGTCTCTTTATCTAAAACTCTTAGGCTCAGAGCTTTTTGAATTTCAGTTTTGCAGATTGTTAACATTTGCATATGCCTGTTAGGTCTTTGATATGCAACCTAAGTTTGAACATGAAATTCATGTCTGCTTCTTAAACACCTTATACTTAATAACCCAAAGGTAATTTTATTTTAATTATTTATTTTAATTGCCATCAGTATTTTCATTGTGTCTTCATTTGTATGGTGACTAAAACCACGATGGTTAGGTATGGAATTTTCCACTTGTGAGTGAAAACGTCCCCTGTCATTATTCATATATCTTAATTTGTCCCAGCAGTACAACCCAGAGAGTGCCTGCTGCTTCTCCATCTGCTCATAGTATTAGTGCCACCACTCCAGACCGGACCCGGTTTCCCAGAGGGAGCTCAAGCCGCAGCACCTTCCATGGGGAGCAGCTCCGTGAACGACGGAGTGCTGCTTATAATGGGCCACCTGCCTCACCGTCCCATGAAACAGGTGCATTTGCACACGCCAGAAGGGGAACATCTACTGGCATAATAAGCAAAATCACGTCCAAGTTTGTCCGCAGGTCAGTACCAGCACACCATTGTGTTTTGTGTTAGCCATTAAAAAGGAAATTTGGAGATGTACTCTTCTCTTTGCAGTGATTTTTTCCAAAATGGTTCCATACCATTTTATTAGTGTCCTCTTTTACAGCAGTTGTAGGGGGGAAAAAAATCCAGAAAGACAAAAATCTTTGTCTTAAAGAGCAGAAAAGGAAAACTGGTCAAAATGAAAACTGAAAAGGCAAAACCCTGATGGCAAAGACTTATTTCATTTTGTTCATTCTTAGCACCACAAAAAGAAAAAAGATAGCAAAAAAAGGCCCTTTGCAAGATTGCAGTTGCCTAGAATACAGTCCCAAGCCCTTGCAGAGACCTCTGGGGAGTTTTGTAGTCTCCTGCCCATTCTGGCTTTATCCCTTTCTCTTTTCCTCTTAGTGGTTCCACCCCATCAGGCAGGTGCCTCACTGAACTGGAGCATACCAGGCACACTTGTTCTGAGCATTGCACTTGGATTCTCCTTGGAATCCTCTGCCTCAAATACCTGCCTTACTTCTTCTGTACCAAGCTTTATTATTTTCTAACCATAGCTTATTCTTACGTAGAGAACAGCCTATTCAGTTGCATATATTGCAATAGATAAGCTTTTTAACTTGTACTTTTTCAAGAGCCAGCTATATCTTCTGTATTCCTGCTTGCCTCCCACCAGGGCTACTTTAAACAAACTTAATGGACTACTTAAAACAATTGTCATATAGCACCCAGCTAAGCAGGAACAAGGGGCAGTTGCCATTTCCAGTAACTATAGCCAAGGAAATCGAGTCTTAAACAAAAATTTCACTCCTGATGCATTAAGTTTAGCAGCGGAACAGTGAGTTATGAGGCAAAATGTGATTGGGCATAAAAGCCCAGTGAGACTTTGCTAGCAAAGGCATTTACCTTAGCCTCAGGAAAGTACATTTAAATATAAGAATACATTTTATTATTCTTTCAATTCTGACAGAATAAAGTGCTGAGAGGCATCAGATATATTTTTTGTGAGGGAGGGGGGGCGTAGGGCCTGAACTCTGGGCCTGGGTGCTGTCCCTCAGCTCTTCAGCTCAAGGCTAGCGCTCCACCACTTGAGCCACAGTGACATTTCCAGCTTTTTCTGCTTAGGTGGTACTGAGGAATGGAACCAGGGCCTCATGCATGCAAGGCAAGCGCTCTACCACTGAGCCACCTTCCCAGCCCCAGATATTCATTTTTAATAACCATTTCAGTTTTAGAGTTTGTAGTGAATAAGTATTTTACTTGATAGAATGGAATTTTATTCCTCTTGTATTCATTTTACATAGAATGGCTAAAACATTAAGACAAAAACCTTAAAGATTTAAGTTGATCATTTTTCTCATTACTTAAACTATCTTAGTAAACTACCTTAGTATTTTAGTCGATTTGTAATTTGATGATCCTGTGTAGATGTTTAATTACCTTTGAAAATGACAAAAATGTCAAAAGTTTAGACTTTTAAAATACCAAATATATTTAATACAGTACAGTTAGTACTGTGTTCTTGATTTCATAGGTTGTTATCTAGGTAAGATTGGTGGGATTTTTTTAAGGTTGAATCCATGTTTTTATACTCACCTGCTTAGACAGGCTGTATTTCCTGTGCATGAATTACTATCATAACTTCTAAAAACAGTTGGTTGCTCATTTGAAAATTGGTATTTATTTTTAGAAATACCTATATGTTCAGTGTTATTTCTTCTTTTTTGTTGTAATTTCTATTTAAGTAGTTCTACTAAGGGGTTACCATTCAACAGTTCAGTTTATAAGTATAATGCACCTTTTTCAATATTATTTTCCCCATCCCTCCCAATCTTAAGCTTTATTCATAACTACAATAACAATTTATATATTTTCTCTCTTGAGCAACTACTAAAATTATATGTAGTAAAAAATATGAAGTTATGAATCTTGCTGTAAAAATTACTAAATAATTTTATAACCTTAGATTATGCTAAACAAAGCAAAAAGATAAATTATTACATTGAAGCCATGGCTAGGAATTGGAAGATATATAAAAAGCTGTACTCCATGCCAGCCTCATATCTTCTCTTGATAGTAGTAAGTAGACAGTTAATGATTGTAATGTGGCTCTGATGAAAAACATAAGAAATAGTATTTGACTAGTAATAGAAAATTGTCATAGTAGAAGTTCATTCAACAAGGTGATTTAAAAATTACTTTAGATGTAGGTTTTATCGGTATAGACTTTCACTTTTATCATTAAAATCTCCATCTTCGTTTTGTTTTGAGGGATCCAAATGAAGGCGAAGCCAGTGGCAGAACAGACACCTCAAGGTGAGGAGTTGTCATTTATTCTTGGCTGCTGGGTTAGTGAGGGAGCTGTGCATGGGATGCTGCCATCAGACAGCATGCATGAGCAGAACTCATACTTTCTATCTTTATATATCAGAGTGATGGTTCTAATGCTGCCTTGCATTTAATTAAGTTTATCAACTGTACGCTTGTGTTTTCTTAACATTACTTTGAATTGTTTGCTTGATAAGTCTTTGTTTCTATAGAATCTGACATAGTGGAGAAATTATAGCCTAAATGTCCTGTTCCTTTTCTCAGTAATAGGATGTAACTAAAATTAGTCTAAGTCAAATAGCGCAAATAACATAGAACACTGAGGTACTAAATATGTAGGAAGAACTGATATTAGTGATATATTTTGTGTGAACAGTCTTGGATCATATTTCACGAACTATCCTGTGTCGTATGTTCTGTGGAGTTTTTTGGTATTCAGACTCAAGTCATAATTAGAATCATAGGGACTTGATTTAAAAACAACCACCACCACAACAAAGGCTACTAGTCTTGTATGATTTCCTTCCTAAATAAGTGAGATAGGTTAACAAGTTAAAATTGCAACATGCTCATGGCTCACACCTGTAATCCTAACTGCTCGGAAGATTAAGATCTGAGGATCACACTTTGAAGCCAGCCAGGCAGGAAAGTGTATGAGCTTCATATCTTCAATTAACCATGGAGGAAAAAAACAACAGAAGTGGAGCTGTGGCTCAAATGGTAAAGCCTTGAGCAAAACAGCAGGGACAGCTCCCAGGCTCGCTGAATTCAAGTACACACACACACACACATACAACATGTATCTTTATTTGGAAAATTTCCCAACAAAATTAATTAATTACAGAGAATTCTTTCTATATGATAGCTAATTATTCATTTCACCTTGCTCTGATTATTTGAAATACCTTTTTGGGTTCTATAGTGTGAAATACCTGCATAAGCAAAATTCAGTGAAATAAATTCATTTAACAAATACGTGTTAATATCTACTCTGGGCCCAGCATAATTCAGGATGCCTGAGATATGAAAGGAAATGAAATAGACCATTTTAAATCTGACCCTCCTGGAGGTGTATATTCAGACTGTGATAGGTATAGGAAAAATACAGAGTAGGGTAAGGAGATGTGGTCCATGGTAAGATTGGGCTCAGGATGCAAGAGGAGGCCTCAGGGAAAAAATAAACTGTAAAGGAATTAGCCATCTGCAGCCGTCTGAGGAGAGGCATTCATGGCAGAGGGAACTGCCTGTGCAGAAGACTGAAAACAAGAGCATAGCCCCTGTGGTCAAGGAATAACAGCCTGTGTGGTCAAGGAACGGCGTGGAGGCCAGTGAGTCCAGGCAGGAGTGAGTAGGGTGGAAAATAATAGATGAGGATGTGAGGGGGCAGTTGGGGGAAGTCGTGTGCAGCCTGGTAGTCTGTTGTAAGGATGTCTTTAATAAAGTGGGAAATTATTGGAGGTTATTGACACATGCTGTGTGATATGACTTCTTCACATAATTGCAATGTAGCGTTCTTTCTTTCTCATTATTATGAGGTATAAACAGTGCTCTTTCCCTGAATAGGCATTTCATCCTCCTGCTTGAGAAGGACAGAAAAAAAAAAGAATTTTTTTCTTGGTATTTCAAAATTGTGTTTCACAAACAAAATACTAGTGTTTCCAGCTTTGTGCATGTGCGTCTGTATTCGGAAAATGGAGAATCTGTTTTTACAAACTTGAAGAAGGAAATGCAGAAAGAACGTGGAAAAACTACTAAGCTGTTCACATTCAGCTACAAATTTGTTTTCCACAAAGAAAAGACACTCATTTGGGGATGGGGACATGGCTCAAGTGGTAAAGAGCCTACCTAGCAAGCACAAAGCCCTGAGTTCAAACCCTAGCCCTCCCCTCCCCCATAAAAAAATACTACTTTATAGTGAAGATACTAAAAGTCAAAAGAGTTCATGTTTTTGCAACTATACAATAAAGAACTCTTTGTATCTGTCTTAGAGTAGACTACAGATTGGGTGCTTTTGTTAGGCACTGAATTACGATGATCTAGATATGAAATGTTTTGCTATCTTTGCTGAGTGGAATTTTTGTTTTTATTCTTCGCCTCTGCCCTCCTTTTCCAGAAGCACAACAGGGGAGCCCAAAGAAAGAGACAAAGAAGAGGGCAAAGATTCCAAGCCACGTTCTTTGCGGTTCACGTGGAGTATGAAAACCACTAGTTCAATGGACCCTAATGACATGATGAGAGAAATCCGGAAAGTGTTAGATGCAAATAACTGTGATTATGAACAAAAAGAGAGGTTTTTGCTTTTCTGTGTCCACGGAGATGCAAGACAAGACAGCCTCGTGCAGTGGGAGATGGAGGTTTGCAAGTTGCCACGACTGTCACTTAATGGAGTCCGTTTCAAGCGAATATCTGGGACATCTATTGCCTTTAAGAACATTGCATCCAAAATAGCAAACGAGCTTAAGCTGTAAAGAAATCTAAATTTACAGGACCAGGGAAGATGCACCCATGTCTGAGGTACAGTTTTTGAATGTACTGGTAATGCCTAATGTGGTCTGCCTACGAACCTCCCTGTGTAGAATTGCCCTTAATGCAATAAGGTTATACATAGTTACGAACTTTAAAATTAAAGTCAGTATGAACTGTAATAAATATCTAGCATAAAAAGTAGGGTCACATGTACAGGTGAGTATACTGTGGATTTCTGTTCATTTTCTGTTCATAGAGTTGTATAATAAAATATGATTGCTTAAAAATTTGTACAGTTGTCTAGATTTCTGCACATAAATGTATGTTTAATGCTTTGAGTTGAAAAATCTCTTTTCTTTGTTATTTACAGTCTGGTGGGTTTTTTTTTTTAATTCTTACCTCCATCATGCAATTTTGAAAATTGTGTCTAGGATGACAGAAATAGTCTCCACAGTTTTAGCATGAACTTTATAAAATTATTTTAAATCATATTTAAATTGAAACCAGAAGCTGATACATAGATCAGCTTTACTATACATGGAACTAATCTTGCTTATCTTTGCTCTTAGCCTTGTCCTTGAACAAGGTTTAGTTGAAAAGATACAAAATGTTTACAGTGTTGGCACTTAGACTTTTTAAAGTAAAGTACATGAAAATAAATAATAGCTTTGCTTTAAGCTAACTTAGAAGTACTGGGGGGAAAATTAAATCAATACCAGGTTTCTTTTGAACTTTGGAGTGTTTTCTGACCCACTGCTAATTATAGCAGTAAAATTGAAAAGAATCAATACTTCATCTGGCTGTGATAATGTACACTGTCACTTAGGTTTGCTGCCTTCAGAATACCGCAGTGTAATTGCGGAAATACAATAATATTGGGACTGTTTCATAGCACAAACTCATCTTTACAGTGTTGATCAATGCATCAGTTAAGAAATAATGCCACCTCAGGAATTAACTGGCATTGGGAACATTTGCCTCATTCTCCCCCCATCCTCTTCATCCATCCTTCTGCTGTAATATCTGTAAGTACTTAAAAGACTTGTGAGCAAACCATACTATTTATAACAGTGTATTATTGGTTTATGCTGTGGGTTGTTCGGTTTGTTCCCATGTAACCCATTTGTTTTAAGTACTTTGCCAGATTTCTTGTGTTTATTCCCCATCTTCATGCCTATAATGTGCAGCTTCAAAATTGGGCATTTGCCTTCTTTTCTTTCATAACTAGTGATATGTGCTATGTAAAGCCACTAGTAAAGGTACATTTTAATATTTGTTATTTTATACTGAATTAGCCTTGGAGGTTGACTGTGCAATGTTATTTAATGTTGTAATTACTGTAATATCAACATATGGGCCCCATCTGCACACTCCTACATAATAGAAAGTGTATTTAAATTTTATCAGTTTAAAGAAAAATAAAGCTGTACTAAATGCTGTAACCTACAGTGGAAAGCTCTAAGTGTAGGTGATGTGCCATTCTGTAATGGCTTCCAGACTAAGGTGATTTTACCTTCTGTACCGTACTGTGATGTAGCTTTCTTCTGTAACATTCTGTTCTAAAATGAAGTGTATTCTTGCCTTAGCAAAGGGTGATGTTTGAGAAAACAAAGCAAAACTGTGTAGCCCCTTTTTAACTTAGTGTTCATTCAAAAGAGTTGATGCAAATCTTTATTCACTTTCACTGGTGCACACGGGAATTTTACTTGAACATTTCTCATAATAAAGCACTTGTCTTTTGCTCTTTATCAGAATGTGAGTTACCTGTTTGCTAGTACAAAACTATTCTGCATGGGGGAGTTTCTTTTTTATGTTCTAAGTTTAGTTTGTGAGGGATGAAGCTATGTAGGTTTCTAAAATGTCATTACAAGAAAAAATGTTAATCTTTTTACCAAAATTCCAACCATTGAAATACTTTTTAAAAAAATAGAAATCATGCCATTTCAAACATAGAAGCTATTTTTTTAATGTTTCCTCTAGCCAATCTTCTGTTTTATGTAAAGGAATTTTACTTATATAAACAGAGATGGACTCTTGATATTTACTTTATATATTCCATTTTATGTGTTCATGATAACATAAATTATTCTTTTGAAGCCTTAGAAGGATTTTAAGTATTTTTGCATAAATAACCATCAATTATGTTCTCTGTGTTATCTGTCAGTATTTCCTTGGCTTCTGGGGAAATACTATTTCATATAATGTCTCTTATATCCAGATAACTTTTGTAGAAACTGGGGTATATATCAACATCTGCAAATTCAACAAAGAAAAACAGTAAGATAAAATATACTCTAGAACCTTGATCCAGTAATATTATATCAGGTAGAATTTTATTTAAGACCTTAAGGCTTTATTCTGAGGTGGTTTCTGCCATAAGAACCATTTCATAAAGAGAACAACAAAAATAATAGAATGAATGAAGCATCTGTAGATTCATGATTCTATCAGCCTGCATAAAATAAGCAAGATGATCTGTGGGTATCAAGGTAGCTTAAGATATGTGATTGGTACCACTCCAAGATTTTGATCCATTTGGGAAGATAGACTGTAAACCTGTGTACAATAATGGAAATGTGAGAGGAAACCCAGACAATAGATGCTATGGAAATACACCCAATGTTACAGTGAGCAACCAGATTCACAGAAGTTAATAACAGATTTTACCAATGATGATTGCAGCCTCAGCTTAGTCTTGCTAGAAGAGAGCAGTAAGCATCAATTGTAAAAAAGTAAATCATTAATTCAGCAAGCTTATTGGGATGAGTGTACATCAGATTCTAAGTTCTAGTAAAGTACCGATGAGAAAAATCTTTAATAGAAATTTCTAAGCTTGCTTAAAGCTAGAGTCAAGATCTTTTTCACAGTTTATTAAGTTTTAAAAGTGTATGAAATAGCACACAGAGGAGTGGTTAATACAGGATGAAAAGTTTGAGAGATAAAAAATTCGTGGACTGTAAAAAAAAGACAGGTGGAGAGACCTGGTGTCAGTGGCTTATGCCTATAATCCTTGCTACTCAGGAGGCTGAGATCTGAGAATTGCATTTCAAGGGTAGCCTAGGCAATCAAGTCCCTAAGAGTGTTATCCCCAGTTAACCACCAAAAAGCTGGACGTGGAGTTGTGGCTAAATTGTACATCACTAGCCTTCAGCACAAAGGCTCAGTACCCTAAGTTCATAAGTTCAAATTCAAGTCCTGGGACCAGTCCCCTGCCCCCCCCCACACACACACACGACCACTGGATGGCTGAGGAAACTTCCTGACATTCAATATTTTAACTTGTATGTCAAGATGATTACTTTCCTATAACATGGAGTAACAAATACCAGACTTACCCTCTCACCTAAAAACAATGAAAAGAACACATCAAATACATGCCATCACAGCCTCATCAAAATGAAAGCCATGTTTTCCAGATGCTGGATATCAGTCTATGGAGGGAAGTGGGCCCCATGATTGACATGGTTCATATACATGTGTGACTGGAAAGGGTGAACCTGAGTGAAGCCTAGTATTCTCCTTGATTAAGTCAACACAGAGAGACTAGGGAGGCTAGAGTCTGCAGGGTAGAATAGTAGAGGGAGAGGGCTATACTAAAGTGTACTCCAGAGACCCATATACTTGCATGTGGAAAACCTTGAGACAAATGAAACACTTGAAGTATTAGAATAATCATCAGATCTCATGCAAAAGTAATGCCTGCACCAACCAGAAAACCTCAGAAACTATGGGCCAGTGGGAATACTACTGGAAAGTTTGCCTCACTCATGGGACTGCAGTAGCCCTTGCCTTCATACTTTTATTCTGCTTAACAAAGCATTGTCTAGGAGCATTAATGTGTCTAAGTAATTCATTTGCCAGAAAAAAACCTGAAGAACAATTGTAAGAATATAAATGTACCTTAGAACAAGGCAACATTTGGCATATCTGTAGCATCCATTGGAGGTTATTCTACATGCACATATGCAAGAAAATACAACCCCTAATGGGGGAAAGAGTCAATTTATAACTAACCCAGAAATGGTAGATGTGGGAAAAGTTAGTAGATTAGGACATTAAAACAATTATGATTGCATGTTCAGCAAGAGGAAAGATTATATTAAGTGGAGAAGTGAGTGATATGAAAAACAATTCAGACACCTAGAAATGGATATTTTAGTTTCTGAAAGAACATGGTAGATGGAATTAGATTAGAAGGAGAAGCAACAATGGGAGACTTTGAAGACAATTGTAGAAATTATCCAACGTGAAACAGGAAAAAACAGCTGGAACCATAAGCCCACAGAAGCAAACACCAGTGATGAAGCAAATACCACTTGAAAGGTTGTTTTAAAGTCACGTTTAAAATAGAGCCAGGGGAAGGGGTAATAAAGGTACACAGATAAGAATAATGATCAACTTCTTGTCAGGAACAATGCTAGCCAGAAAAAAAATTGCAAAAAAAAAAGCTATCCAACTAGGATTCTATACTCAGATAAAATATCTTCCCCAATACACATGAAAAGTGTTTGAAAATATACACTCGAGTTTTATCATAGCAGACTTAAAAGACTTGCAATTTACCATAAATGTTAAATCTTCCAAGCAGAAGGAAAAAAATCCCAGATGGAAATCTGCATCTACTCAAAAGAGTAACTGACAGTGAAACTATGTTTATAGTAAAAATAATATTGTAAAATATCTAACACATAAAAGTGAAATGTGTTGCAAAACAGCACAAAAGCCTGAATGTTTTTGCAAAATCTGTATACTATTGTCTATTATGGTTTAACATTTTAAGATGGATGATAAGCTAGAGGTATACTATACACCTTAAACCATTTCTAAAAATACACAAATCACAGCTATGAGCCAACAGAGGTTAAAATGAAGTATTGTTGATGCTTTTGGATTTCCAGTTATATAAAAAGCTGTGCACAGCTAAAGAGAGAACAGAGTGAAGAGACAGTCTACAGAATGGGAGGGAATATTTACAAATTATTTATCTCATAGAGTTAATATCAAAAATATGTAAGAAACTCAAATGATAGAGGACAACACAATCTCAAAATGGGCAAGGGATTCAAATAACACTCTTTTTCAAAAGAAGGCATCCGTATGTATAAGTAGTACATGAAAAAAATGTTCACCATTACTAATCAGGGAAATGAAATTAAAACCAAAATACATCTTAATGAGCACTGTCAAAAAGATAAGTGTTGGGCTGGGAAGGTGGCTCAGTGGTAGAGTGCTTAGAGTGGTAGAGTGCATGAGGCCCTGAGTTCGATTCCCCAGCACCACATACGCAAAAAGAAAAAAAGCCAGAAGTGGTGCTGTGGCTTAAGTGGTAGAGCA